>NC_092435.1:6158053-6769719 GCF_036169615.1 Heliangelus exortis | reverse complement strand
ATTAGTTGGCCTCCTCTGAAGTGCTGTTCCTCATTGAACACCAGCTCCCCAGAGTGATGTCTGTAGGAACACCAGAGAGGGTTCACACCTACATGGTGAAAAGGGAGACCTCCTGGTAGAGAAGGAAGATGCTGCTTCTCTTGTGACTCTGTGATCTGCTCCCTCCCTCCAGGAAATCCCATTCTGGGGAGATAAGGAGTTGCTTAATTTCAATTCAGACAGCATGGGTGAAACTTTAGACAAAGTACTGAGATGTTTGCTTGCAAAGGGGCTAAATAGTGCATCCATATCTTAGGTATAATTCCTCTACCCTGTACATCAGGGCAGGACATCATCTTAATGTCACAGCTGTAGGAGATGGAGCTGGACATTCAGAGAAGACTTGGTTAGCATAGGCCTGGAGCCCATTTCTTTTCTCTCTAGCTCCACATCTGTCTTTCACACGTTGACTCTTGCCTTGCCTGGGTGTGCTCCACAGCTGTAATAGGTGCACCTTCCATTTCATGCTGTACTTGGCTTCCCTACGGCTGAATTCAGCCTGAAACTGTTCAGCCAAACATCCCACTCACTTCCTACTGAGTGGATAGTGGCTCTCTTTATGGTCTTCCTACATCTGCTCTGTTTTGCCAGAGGAGATGCTTTGTGCCAGCCATCATTTTCCTAATGAGATGGCTCAGCAAGTCCCAGACTCTCTATACTTACTTGAAATCCCTGTGCTGCTTAGAGCCAGAGAAATGCAGGCACTGGGGCTTTGGTGAGTGTCACTTAGGTGGCCAGGCTGAGGCAGAGGAATTCCTGATCCCACACAGATGTGTGATTTTAATCTAATTTAATTCTTCTTGAAGGGTGTTTTGGATGTGCAGGTATGTAGTGTGATGCTCTATCATTGTGTACACACTGAAGGAGGTTTCCCCCCCCCAGTTCTATAGCATCCCATAGGCTATATGACTTTTCAGTGGCTCTTCAAGAACCTAAAAATGTTTTCTTGAAAAGCCATCCTCTGAGTCTTGCTGTTCTCATGGGAACAGGATCATGACAGCATTTCAAAGGTTTTCATTATATTGTACAGAAGTTTTCTAATTCCTCCACAAGTTTGTGTCAATTCTTTTTCCCAAGAGCACTTTTGGCACTGTTTACTGAAGGTGAACTTACAGATATGTAATGGCTGGAAAAAAATTGCTGCTGTATAGCAAATGCCTTGCTCAAAAGCATCTTAAAGCTTAAGGTGTGGATGACGTTGCAAGACTAAAGGCCTCAGCTCGCTGACCTTTAGCATCCCTCTAAAAATAGATCCCTTTCAGTGCTGGCTCTCTTTCAGCAGCAGGTGGGGTTGTGCAATGACTTTTCAATACCTCCAGCACTTCCTCAAAGAAGCATATGAAAACTGGACAGGTTTTCAGTGTCTTTTGTATAGTAACATCCTGTATTTCTCAGTGGAAAGGTTTCCCTTTTCCTTATACTTTTAAATGTCTTGAAAAGAAATTTTGAACACAAAGACCAACACCTGCACAGTTTAAAGATGCAGACTCTCTTTTGGTGCTACTTCATCTAAGTTTGAATTTATCAGTTTGGTTCAGCCTAATATTAACAAGGGCAGATTAGAACTCAAGTTTATAATCATCAGGGCTTATGGAGTGTAATGACAGCAATGAGAATCCGTCATTTGAATTAAGGCGTGGATGGATTAATTAATTAATAGACTGAGGTACAGGTTCAGTCTGATGACTTTGACCACAGTTTCTTTCCTGTTCTTTAAATTATATCAGCAACAGCACTTATCAATGGATTCGTGAGACTTATTTTTGTATCTAATGATAAAAGAGGTATCTAATTCTTTTTATGGACATCTTTGGGGAGGAGGAAAAAAACCCAAAACAAAACGGCAGGACTCCTACACTTGAAAAATCAAATAAACCTGTTTGTAATACCTCTGTAAACAGTGTATCAACAATAATGAGGTAATTAGAAAGTAGGAGCTGTGATTGATGTTCTAGTGTTAGTAGAAAGTTAATTCCAACCAAATGTAAATCCTCTGAATTCTTACTGAAAGTGACATTCTCCTCTTCTGCCTTCTCCTTGTCAGATTTCAAGGCTTGAACAGCTTTAGGGCTACTGGGGGTTGGAGTAGATCCCTTCCAACCCAGACCATTCTATAATTCTGTGACTATCCCCGTGTTACATTTTAAACATAATATGTATCTTACAGTAATTTCAGATATTACAAGATACTTGCATAAAAGATTTATTGTCTCAGCATCATAACTGCTGTTGCTGGGCACATAACATAGTTACATTTAGTATTATTCCAATTAATTTACAAAATGTAAAAATAATGATTAAAAAAGAAGCCAAAACAAACCCCAAATGAAAAAAAATATTTTAAGGAAAATATACTTAAGTCTCATTGCAGAACTGTCTGTCTATCAGTCTTGCTGGGGAATTTTAGAAAGCATGGAGAGTCCATGGTGGCTGTTCACGTTTCGTCTCAGCAGCTGGAGTTACTATAATTGCATTTTCCAGTTTGTTGTTGAAATTTCCAAATTTCCAAATTCATATTCAATTAGAAGAGTTCTGTAATGTACTGAAATACAAATACTTTTCTCTTTCTTAATGGTGCATACAGGAGTGGGGAGGTCTAGACTGCTGTTGGGTCTGTCTGTATATTGTATAGGGCAAGATAGAGTTGGGCTGAAAAATAGGAGGTAAAATTTTGGTTTTTATCTGAAGTACGTGGGTTGTAGCTTAATTTATTGCTTCATTTCTTCATGTTCTAACTTATTTCTCTTCAAGCTCTATTTCTACCATTGCTCTTTCTTTACAGATGTGTCATTGCTATTTAGGTTTCTGGGCTTTATTTGCACAGGGGAGATCTATGAAAGTCACTGGCCATTCATTTATATCTCCCACTCAGGAATTTTGCAGTACAGGTACACCTTGTGCTTTCATCAGCAACACAGGTCAGAGATGAGAATTTTGCAACTGTATCTTTCAGTCCTTAATTATAATTGTACCTATTTAATATAATTTTGTCTGCCCTTTATTGTTGTGTTTGGCCTAATTCTGTTGCTTTTTGGGCAACAGAATTAAGTACTGATTAAGTAGAACCACTGTCTTTCTAGCTGATAGATCAATATAATTATAAGGAAAGGGGCAAATTAATGAGAAATTAATTATAACCCTTCTGCTAGTGATACTGTATGATACTTTCCGTGGTCCCTTTATGTTGCATGAATTTCTGAGCATAACACTCTAGAACAGCCTTCCAGTGAGAAGTGGAATCAAACTTTTTTCTTGAATGTGATGCACTCATGCGTGGAAATGAGATGAGGAAACACCAAACAAAATCAAAGTGTGAAATCACAGTAAAAAAGAAATCCCCGACTCTGATACAAAATTAATCCTTCTTATGATGTCTGGTTTCAGGTTACTCTTTCAGTTACATTTTGGAAGTATTTTAATGTTGATATTGATCACTTTTTTGAAGATGGTTATTATAAAATTCTGCCATAAATCCACCTAAAATAATCAAACTGGAAATGTGGATCACAATCAGCTGGTATCTTTCCTGACTGACCAGCATCTAATGCCGTCTGCTTTTTATACTGTGCAAGTCAGTGAGGCAAAGAAAGAAGCAGATGTCGTTAGAATTACTGCATGATAACAAATTATACCATGCTGTGTTCACATTTCACTTTTTCCAGAATCAGGTCAGCTTTGTACAGAAGTTTGTATCTTGCCAAAACTCATTGTGCATCTTTTAACTTTTTTAATTCTCCTTCAAGATACCGCTTTAGGATAAACTCAGTAAGGAGCTGATGCCAGACTAGATGTGCAAATTATGAGGAGACATTTATAAATAACTTCTAAATTATATAAATATATAAAAAAAAAAATTGCAGCATGTTGGTTATTCTGAAATACTTTCCATTCAGAATACATTTTGTTCCATAAAATTGATTGACAGGTTGACATCTTTCAGATAAACAGACGCCCATAGCTAAGACTTTGCCCTCAAGTTGAAACAGACCCGAGAGCTGCACCACATAGCAGTGAAGTATATGTTCTAGTCAAACATCTCCTATCCATTCCTGCAGAGTTTTAGGCTTTAATTGTGTACATTTTATATCAAATTCCAGTGCTCTCATTTGTTATGTCCTCCAGGTAATGGAGAACAATCTGTGCAACGGATAAAATTGTTTGAGCTGTTTGTTTTCCCCTCTTCCCTTCACAGTAGCTGCAGTCAGGCTGGATGATTAGCAAGTCTAAGCTGATAGGCTTTTATGTTGTAGGTGCTTCATGTTTATGAGAAAAAACTGAGGTCATTGGATGATTTCTTCTCACTGTAAAGAGAGAGCATTAAAAGAGCATTTCAGAACTTGCATAAGACAGTTGCCTCTGCACACGTGTGCTTGTGCTTCATGTCAGCCAGGATTTGTTAGTCAAGAAGCAGTAGAAGGACCTGGAATGAGCTTTCCAGACAAATTGCTGGTTTCCTTAGCTGGGCTCAGTTTACTGACATCTCCCTATATGATTGAATGACTCCTTTTTTTTTTTTTTTTTTTTCCTCCTTTTTTTTTTTCCTTTTTTTTTTTTTTCCCCCCTTACTTCCAAGTCTTAAAATAACCTCTACTATTGCTAGAAGAGGTTTAATAAATAGAAATAAATTAATAGGTAGCATTTATTAGAGCAAGATGTGGATAGATTCTGGCTTGTAAAACTGCTTTGTCAGGGAGAACATAATATGGAGCAGAATCAATCAACAGGAAAAGAGGAAAAGTCTTAACATTGCTAGTGGCTGATGAAAAAATCTTCTTGTGTGCACACAAGAAAATTGCTGGCTTCACAGCCACTCATTTTCATCTCTGGGTGCTCCTGGTTGTTTTGGGTGAGGCTGACAGCAGTCGTGCAACTGGACTGTCATCTGCATCCATCCCATTCAGCATCTCTTCCCTAGGGAACCTCATCACCTCCAAGTGTCCAACCAAAAACTGTTTCCCCCAACTCTTCTTGACCCTGTGCTGAGGGAGCCACCTCCAGAGATAAAAGGTTTGTTGCTTTCTTCTTGGCCCACCCAGGTAAATGGTTTCTGGGCTGGCATTCCTGAGGAAGATGTCAGCGGTACCAGTGCTGATGCTCAGCTTTGTTCTACGGATGTTTGAGGAGAACTGGGTGCTAGTTTGAAATCCACTAAACTGGTTTCATCCTGAAACAAGTCAGCTGTGAGGAGGGCTGGGGTAGCACAGCACCCATCTCCAAAGTCTGCACAGATCAGTCCGTTGCTATTTTATTCTCACTCTTGCTATTAGGTTTATACATTCTTCTGCATGCTGGAGTCTAAAATATCTTGAAAGTTGTTCCATATCATGTGTAATTCCTAGTAGCATTTTTTTTAAAATCTGTATTAAAACAAATAACCATTAGTTCTGAAATTAGCCTTCTCAATTGTTCCATTGTTTAATTGGCAATATGTTTCTAAGCCAAAGAAAAAATTCACTTGACTCTTTCAGCATTGTGATTTTAGGGGGTGTGATTTAGAGGTAGGGAAGGCTCCGTGGGTGCTTGGCAACTCTTAGGCAAGATTTACAGGTATGGGAGCTGGTCTTCAGAGTAGGCTATGGCACCTGAACCAACACAGGGATTATGCAGCAGACAGAAGAGCACCCAGGTACAAGTAAGGTACAACCCTCTGCTCTCATTTACCTGCAAAGGGTGAGGCAACTCGAGCAAAGAATCAGCAGTGGGGAGCAGCATCTGTGAGCCCAGTGCTGCCCTGTGCTGCATTGGTGCATTCACAATTCTGAGCAGGCACAGAGTTTGCTCTGATGAGTTTTTATGTTGGCACAAAGTGCTGTCTACACAACAAACAAGCAGTGAAAAGGAAGCAAAGGAAAAATGCTGTGTATGTGAGAAGATGTGCTAGGAATCTGGAAAATATTTCTCATTACAGACTTCACTGATTCTTTGTCCCGTTCATGTCTAAGTGCTGACCATTTCCACACAGACACTTTTGCCTTATTCATTTGCTTTTTTGGAATGTATGTACAATTAATTTCATTTTCATAAATGTTTTGAAGAGAGATTTTCCTGTGTAGATAAAGGGGTATACAGGATGGAGTTGTTTACCTATTCTATACTAAACTGTAATATTTGGAGGAATGTGAAAATTTCGTAAGGACAACTGAAATGTCAATAAATCTGGACTGCACCTTGCACTCCTCTTCAGCAAGGGCTAAGCTCACTTATTTTTTTAAATAACGCATCAGCATATATTGCTATTTAGGAACGTGTTTGTGGAACAGGAGAATGGGAATCATGAAGTATGTCCTATCTTCCTAACTTGTTGCCTCTGAAACACGAATCTGTTTTTTGATGATAGCCCCAGTAAGAATCTTGTGTTACAAGTTTCCATTTAAAAGGCTAGATGAAAACATAGATGCTTTTTTATTTTCATATATATTTTGCATACGACTGTAAAAAAGTGCATTAACTTTTTCAGTATTTGAATTGAGGATGAAGTGTTTATTTTTTCATCTTTTTCATCATTATGCATTCCACAGATGACCAGAACAAAGGAATGATTACCATGGATAAGTAATTCTGCATATAATAATGCAAGAAGATGTCACTGAATATAGATAAATATGAAGAAGACAATGTTTTGTACTGAACTGACACGGGGACTTTACAGAACATCACAGGTTCACAGAGTATTACAAATAATGAAATGCATTTCTGTGCACAGAAGTGATTATCTGCATGGGAGAGCAAAATGGGTGAAGGAAGTGTTCCTTTTGCACAACTGCTGAGCTGCCAATGTTTTAGTTTCAGAAATTTCCTCCTAGCCTCTGATAAATAGCTTATATCAAAAGCATTCATGCCTGCAGAGACAAAAAAGCTAAAGAACCAGATGACTTTTTTTTTCCTTTTTTCTTTTTTTTTTTTTTTTTTTTTTTTCCTCCTGTTCCTATTTAACTTTTTTTCATAACAAGAGAAAGGGTAACCACCCCAGGTTAGACAAACTTAAATTAAACTACTGTGAATTTTTTGAAGAAATACATTCACAATATCTCAGTGGCACAGTAGTTAGTCTTGGATTCTTCAGTGTTTGAACTGTGGGAAGGCAGGGAAAGAAAAGATGTTTTATATGGAAGAATTTTATATCATTTTTAGGTGGCTTCTTGAGAACTTTTGTCATTGGTTTATGTTTTATAGTCCAGGGGTAGGCTGGTTTGGCAGGGCTGAGGTAGCAGAAGAGAGCAGAACTAATGCCTGATGGCTTTTCCTGAGCATTCTGCTCACGTTGCAGGGCACCATCTCTGGGCAGTTTTGATTCCTAGAGATTCTGATTTTGTCTCTGGCAGGAGCTGTTTTGGCAGGTAGCACCCATAGAGTTGTAGAGCAAGGCATCAGGACTCTAGTGACTGGTTGGATTAAAGAAGTAGGGATTATTTCCACTGGCCTGCAGATCACACTTTTCTTTCTGTTAGGTACTAACTGAACGTGCCATAAAGCTGAAAAGCTTCTGGAACAGTGGGAGACATTTCATTGAGCAAGTCTTTTATGCTGAGGTGGGATTCACCCAAAAGCTGTGGCATACAGTGAACCTGGAGAGAAAAGCAGCTGTGCAGTGTTAGTGTTTCCAGCAGGAGAGGAACATGAAATAGCATCTCTGGTGTCTACCATTCTCCTTTCCAAAACCTGTCCCAGAGGAGGCTTTTTTTTTTTTTTTTTTCCAGGAGTCAGCTTGGGGAATATACATAGCCACAGATGACCCTTCTGTATACTTTATAAATGTGCATCTTAATCTACCACTTTTGTTAATATGGTACAAGCAAGAGTACAGCCCTATGTGTGGCTGTGTTCCCTGGAAGTGAGATCCAGACAGCCTGAGGTGAGCAAAGGAGAGAGAGCACAGTGCTGCTGCTTACTCCTGCCAGTAAGAAAAAGTGGGAATTTTTGTACTAATTGTCTGTAACTGTTGGAAAGTTGATGCTGAGGACTATGTCTAGGTATGTCTGGTGCATTTCCATCACTCTGCTTTTGTTAGAGCAAATCGGAAGTACGTGAAGGGAAAAAATTGCAAGCTACAATACATTGGCATAAAAATATATCACCCAATGAGCAGCTTCATTTGCTGAATTGACTTTTAAATGGTAAGGCACAACTAGATGTGTGGAGCTTAACAGTGCAGTTCCTCTTGATGGTAGAATTCAGCAGACTGATCACCTGGTTGTAGATCTTGTGGAAAATGTGTTCATGGGGGCATGAAAAACTCTGCTGGGTGGACCAAAGGAGAAGGGGGAAAAAGCTGAATAGATTGCCAGAAGAGCTTTAGTGGGGGCTTGCAGCATTGCAAGCTGGTGGTGGAGCTTCCTGCAGTCCTGCAGGAGGGAATCATGACAAATATTTTCTATTAGGAAAGTGGAAGTAATGACATATGTCGTGTTTGTACTTTTTGTCTGAGATATGCATGACTGCAAAGAAACAGATGGCTCCTTTAATACTAATCATGGCTATGTGGCTCCTCCAGTTATGAGGCTTTTACTCCAGTACAAGGTTTTTTAAAAAATAATTCTTTTTAAGGGGGAAGGAAGTGAAATGGCTTTACGTCAACTCATTAACATGAACAACAATAAAGATGATTAGGAAGCCTGTGTCCAGTGAACTACAAATATGTTGCCTAGAGTGCAACCCACACAAACCAAACCCACAACAAACCAAACAAAATATAAATGCTAATTCCCAGAAATATGTTTGTTTCCTTATATTTATAAAGGGAACTAATGCAGCCCAGGCACTCTCCATCACAGCCTGTTGTGGTTTCTCTCCTATCTGCACACCCTGAGCTCCCATGCTCTGTTGGAGGGTGCTGTCCTGCACCCTGTAACACGTAGACATTTGAGCTCAAGGACAAGCCTACTTGAAGAGCTCGGAAGATGCATCCACTGGGGGGATCTCCAAATTGAAAATACCCAGGGGCAGGGATATATCAGAGGGCAGTGTTGTACAAATCCTAGGTGCTGGGCCACTGTCTGGGCTGCCCCTTGTTCTGAAACAGTACCACCCCTCCTATTCAAAATGCCATCTTTCCATCTAAAAGGCTCCTTTGAGACAATTCATCTGAATTTTATTAATTCCATTCCATGACAGTGGGCATCAAGGCTATGAAGACAGTGTTATAATATTGGTTTGGAGGAGCAAAGGTACAATAATTTTCCACTGTGTGCTGTCACAGGAAAGCTCATGGCTTTTGCAGAGGGAGCAGTGACTGAGAGGAGGCACGGCCCATCTTCTGTGGGCAGCAGCATGGGGACACAAAGCTGGCAAGACAGGACCGTGGCAACAAGGATAGTTAAAGGGAGAGCAAAAGGTTTCATGAACTATCTGACAGCATTGGACTCCAGGGTTCAGGATCCTTTGTGAAGGGGATATGAAACTTTCAAATGATTTCTCAGTGATGATGGTAAAACTTCTGACCTCTCATGCAGGCTCTGTAGAGGAGTGTAAATGCACACTGCAGCCCCACTGCATCATTCTGTTCTCTTGTAATATAACAATTACTAAAGGACATATTAACTATTCACATTATGGTAGCAAAATAAGAGAGAAAATTTATTTAACAGGTCACTCAGGAGACCTAAGTAAGAACTGAGAAAGAATTGTATTATTTTCAGAAATAAAGATACTGGATTAAATTCTCTGCAGTTAACCTCTGAGCAGTCCCTTTGAAACCAAATCACTTTTTATGAATACATGGGAGGAGCTGTCTTGGGGAGTGAAGGAAACCAAAGATGAGCCTGTGCAGCCTTTCTCTAAAAAACAATGATTGGATAATCCACAGTAATGATATAAAATATGCTGTCATTTTAAGCTAAAGTGAGATTTCTTTAGCTCAGATGAGAAGTACCTGTGTTTTGGGGCAGAAATATTTTGGTTCTAGTGTGTGCCAGGCTCTTCTCTCAGCATTGGCAGCTTAGTTATATGAGCTATAGTGGCTTGAAATTAAAATAAATCAAGAAGAAAAATCTATTTAGCAATTTTTTTCATCTAATGTGAACTCCAAGCTAATTTACAGGGAGGTCTGCAATGAGGAGGGCACCAGCCTGCTCAGCCTCTGCCATGCTCTCAGCACAGTTACAGCATTATTGAGCCTGAGTTTCAGCAAACAGGCTTTTGTTTAGGAAAAAACATATATGTGCACAGACTTTTTCATTCTTAGGCAGTGTAGAGGGTCAAGAGTGCATTGTACTTCTCTTTTCCTTTTGTAAGACAAATAACCTAGCTTGCTTGCTTGCCTTTTTTTTTCTTCTTTTTTTTTTTTTTTTTTCTTTTCTTTAAGCGTGCTAAGATAATACAAGCTGTTTTGTATTAAGCTATTTTATTTCCCTGATGAGGAGTTCAGGATTAGTCTTGTTCAAGGATTTTTTGCTTCACTTTGAGCTACTGAAATAAGTTGATCTAGTTCAAGGGCTGAGCTTAATTATTCCAAATCTGGTGACTGGAACATCTGTAAAGGTCCCTGTTTAAAGGCTAAATGATGCCTTGATTGTCTTTGTACCTTTTCCTGGTGTCCTTTCTATTTTATTAAGTACAGAAAGATTTTTTTTTTCCTACCTCTGGGCAGCAGCTCTCTCTCCACAGCTGGTTTTTATATGGTCAGAGGGTGTGGGCTGCACACCAGCATCACAGGTTGGTTCTTATTTGAACTGTGGCATACTCATGATTTATCTGTTCTGTATTTTTTTTCCTGTTCTCTTGAACCATCTTTTTCACCAAATATGGGAGGGAATTTATGAGTTTTAAGTAAACTTCTATCCTGCATGAATATCTTCACACTACTGCCTGTATTGTAGAATTTCTTTTATCTAGTGAAATAACCTTTTTCTGGAGCAAATATATTATAGTATCCTTGTGTTTGAATGGATTTTAAGGCCTGAGCAAAACCAGTTTTTTCCATTTTGCTATTTCTCGGAAGTTTTCCTGAGACAGAAGAGGCATTTGGCACAGCAGGTCATCTCTGGTGGTGTCTGAAAACAAGGCTGCAGTCAGAGGAATATGGATGGGAGCTTCTCTAATGAGTGCAGCTTACATCAAATTGCTTTAATGAGTCAGTGCAGTTGTGTTAGCCTTATTACATTGCTGAATTAATGGCTTGGAAGGAAGTTTGTTAGCCTGCTTTACTTGAAACCAAATCAAACAACAGCCTGCCATATTGTACAATGACATGAAATAGCAGAATTTTAATTTAAATTTGCCTCAAACTGTGTGTGATCTTTTCTATTAGTAAAACAACCACGTAGCAACAGATAACGTGTTGAAATAACAGTCCCTACTGCTAGGGTGCCAGTTCTGAGCCTCTGACTGTGGGTGGCCATTTCAGATGAACAATGTCTCTTTTTTAATATTCATGGCACTGAGCTAAAGCTCTCAAACACACACAGCCCTGCCTGTGGTCATGTCAAGCATCCAACCCCTCCTCTGTGTGTTGGGACCCACATGCCTGGTACCTGCAGGGGAAAAAAGATCTGGGGTTATTGTACACATGGCAACTCACCAAAAAAAAGCTGAAGCTTTCATGTCTTTGGACTTTATCTTGGTGTGGTATGGAGCAAGGTTGGGGTTGCTGCCTTCCATCACAACAGCCTTATTTTTTGTACTGTCAGATAGCACAGGAATAATCTTTTAAATTCATCTTTGTCAAAGCAAAACCTGTGACCATTCATCATTGGAAGATCCTAATTTCGTTTTATTTTATTTTCCTTTATTTATTTTATTTTTATGTTTAGTTTAGCATGATATTTTCTTTGGGTTTTGTTGAAGGGAAAAGAGTCAATATAGAGATCTGTCCTTTCTCATGTCTTCCATTTCTGGCTCACCTAGGATTGTTTCTTCTTGGCTTTGATTAATCACATAGAGTTTGCACAGGCTGCTATTAAAGATACTGTATGATACTAGAAACAGAGCATAATAACTTGGAATAGGGAAATAGGAAGAAAGGTGAAAAAATGAGAAAATGCAGTAGTAGTTGCATCCTGAGAATGACAGTGAGCTGAAGGTATTTTCATTAAAAGTACTGACTCTGAGGCATTGGAGCTGCCTAACAACCAATGGTTTGTGGAAAAAGAAGGCATGAACTGACTGTACATTGACACATAAAGCACAGAATCACTGATGTAGTGTTAGGAGTGTTTAAACCAACCATCAGTTAAAAAATACAATAAATTTAAAAAAACAACAAAACCCACCTTTTCAGCTATTAACAGATGCTTTGATATTCCTGAATCAAACATGATTTTAGAGGGCATGTGGGATCCCTAATTTGAAATGAGATCATAACAAATATCACAGGCTCAAAACTGAGAAGATTAGTAAAAATTCATCATTTAATTATTTTGTTTTCTTAATAAAAGAAGTCAATTTGCTTCATCCCTTAGCAGGGCCATCCTCCAAGCAGTTGGCAAGGTTAGTGGGGAATCCAAGGCAGTGCTGCAACAGAGGATCCAAGCAGAGGATGTCACACAGGAGTGGGTATTGGAAGGCTGTAACAGATGAGAAAATCCTGTGCCCTTCTCCATCTCAGCGTGTATCTTTTTGGTTTGATTCTCTTGAAATCTGCATTTCTAGCAAATACATTGAGCCAGTAAAATGAAAGCATGAGATGCCATCAGACAGTTTAATAATCAAAGGACAAGATGGAAGGGGGGGGGGGGGAAAGAAGCGGAATGTGACCAAAAAAAGCAAATTAACACCTGCAATTTCACATGTGAAAATGAATCATGAAACTTCAGAGTCATTTAGGTTCAATTAGCAAAGACTAATTTGTGTATACTGGAAAAATTGCCTATCAATTCATGGTTATCACTGCTAATATTGAATAGCTTTGTTGGAAAATACAGCTGCAAAGCCTGTAATCTTACATGTAAATCAATATTTGCTAGACATGATATATTGACTGAAAAAGACTGAAAAATGAATCCCAATTCAGAGGTTTGGAATTTATGTTGTTTTGCAAGAGGATGTGATGTAAAGTGTGTAACTTGGAGCCTGCAGTTTAATGATCTTGCAGAAAGAAAACCCATAGAAGATGAAAAAGCAGATTCAGATTTCTATCTACTGATGTTCAGGACAGCATCGTTGATACTGGGATTGTTGCTAGCTGAAATTATATTTGAGATTTCTCCTGGAAGAGAGGATGAAAAATGAGAAACAGTACAGGTTTTGAAACAGCATGTGAAGGTGATAGATGAGACTGTGCTCATAGATGATAGACTAGTGCTGAGATTGAGGTATGTGTGGATTTATGCATCCCAGTTTATCTGTATGCAATTTTAAATTTTAATATAAATATACATATATATTAATATATATTAATGTACAAATTTTTACACTGGAATTATACTTGTCTGTTTGGGCTCTGTTTTAAGTGTGACATCCCAAGAGTATTCTGGTTAAATTGTTTTTGGAAGTTCAATCATGTCATTAATATTTGAAGAGGGGAGACAAGCAGATTTCTCTTTTGATCTCAAGGTCTTTGGTCTCATGTTGGCTGCTATGTTGTGTTAAAGTTTCATCTTCCATATAAACTGTAATGTGAGCTCTTCATGAACTCCAGGAACACTGTGAACATCCCAACCCAAAGAGCCTTCCTGGGTTATTCCATCCTTTCCACCCTTAAATGTTAGCAAAGATATTTTTGTCCCGGATACACTGTCTGACATTGTTGCTGTACGTGAAGCCCTCTCTTGCAGGGGCAGAGAGAACAGCTGATCACTGTCACCTAAGTCTTTGTAACAACCTCTTTACATCTTGACAGGTGTCATCTCACCTGCCCTGACCTGAGCTGTCTGATCTGATGTCACCTAGGAGAAGGATGGGGAAGTAGCAGTAATGGAGTGGCAGCAAATTACCCAGGTGAAAGAAACTGGTGTTAGATCAGAAGGACAGAGATTGGCCTGCACTCTGGGAGCACAGGCCAGGCCTGTTTAGATTAGATTTCTACTGATTTTGCAGGGAGCTGACATAGATTCATACCTGATCAAAAAATATTTCCCTGCTTTTGCTCTCTCTCCTCCATCTCTCATTCTGCTCCAGAACACCCCAAGTTTGCAACTAAGAAAATGCTTAAATGCTTTGTGGCTGGTGTCTGTTTTCCTGAAAGGACTTCTGTTAAGGAAAAAAGATATAATTTGAAAATAGGAGGAATCTTGGGCTGGAAACTTTGCTTTTTTGTATAAAAAGCTTGCTTTTAATGTTTTAATTTGTCTTCTTTCAAAAGCTTTTTCTCACGTCCTTTCTGATGAGTCTCGTGTCAGATTCAGAGAGCAAGAGTGGCAGGAGAAAAAGCAAGCAAGAAAATACTGAGATGTCAAGAGTGCCAATGACAGAAGAAATTTGCAAATTATAATTTTACTCAGATGTGAGAGAACTGGAAACCAATTTAAGAAAGAAGCATGTGGGCTCTCTGTCTGACTTGCCACCCAGGCTGTGTTTCCAGGGGTACCCCCATGGAATTAGGCTGGAGATGGGGAGAAGATGGAGTCAGTGCTTGTTGGGGATGAGGGGGGAAACTGCATCTGGCATCAAAGCAGCTGAGAGGATGTGTGCTGGGAGAACAACTTCTGAGCCAGAGTAAAGGCAGGACGTAGCTGGGTTTGGTTGTTTACCTGAAGCAGACTGAAGGTTTGAACAGCCCTGAAGGTAATTTGTGTCACTCATCCCTTCTGTGGCTGGTGAAGGGGATTATTCAAAACAGGACCAAACTCATTTCTTACGCATTTCCAGTCATCTACTGAACAATAACTTTCTGTCAGTAACAACCTAGATTCAGACCAGGATCTGCATCAATTCCCAGAGCTGTCACTTCTTTTTCTTAATAATTTATTTGCTTCTGTAATTGCTTCGCAGGGTTTTTATGACATCCGGGGAGTGAGTCTCCAGTACAGATCTTAACATCTGAGCTATGCCATGGATTGTGTTGCATGCTGATAGTCATTAAAGCTTGCCATTCACCTGGGTGGTCAAAATATGCAAGAATATTTGCATGATGTCTGCTTTAATTGTGGAATTAAAGGAGAGGAGATCTGAGCACAGTGAGAAAGAACCCAGTAGTTAGAGAGGATGTTGAAGCCTCAAATAGTTGGCTCAACAGCATCTCCACTGAAATTATGTGCTGTGGTGCTTACCCCATCCACAGTCCTCTGATAATTTGGGCTTGATCACAGCTTCCTACCAGGCTGTGTGTGTTGGTTTCATTGCCTGGCATCAAGGAGGGTGAATCATACACGCAGAGTCCCATGAGCCCTGAGAACCATCAGGGAGTCCCAGGGTTTTGGCACAGCCGTCAACTCCCTTCCCACGGCACTAGACAGAGGGAATGTGGTGGGATGTGAGGAAGGACAGGCTGTGATATGTTTGAAGTGCAAAAAGGGTGGTGAATCATCTTCTAGGACTTTGTCTGTCCAGTAAGTGCGTGAAGGGCTCTCCAAGCTCTTGTAAGTGTATTCCACTCAAACATTTTGAATCAATGCTCCACCACTTCCCCTCTAATATTTTGTCACCTTTCACGAGAACCCCCACCCCATAGGTACATTTGTACTGATCTCTACTGACTTGCAGCAAGTCTCTGCCCTTATGCAGCACATATTTCTTCTGCCTATTAGTTGAGGGTTTTTTTCTCTCAGTTAAAAAGTCCTTGCACCCCACAATCCCCTGCGCAAGGTGGAAGCTTTTCTTCCATCCATTTTCTTCATCACAGAGTGATATGGGGGGTGTTTATTGATAGGCTTGCTGGGGAGAATAGCACTTTTGGGAGGTGAAAGTGGAGAGATGAAGCACTGGCAGAACTTGCCACCCACAAGGTGGTAGTCTTCCCTCAACATCTCCTGCCTTCTGGCAGCATGTGTGGGGATGATGGATCTGGGCCCTCCTTTGCTGACCAGTGGAAAACAGTTCCCTGTGTAACCTGAAAGCAGCTGAGAACCAGGATAAGAAAATTTGCTAACAAATACACCAACAGAGATGTCATCTGTGAATGTGGCTGTCTGACAGATGTGAGGATTTTTTTAAATGTCACTTAATGTAAATTAGGTGATCTCTCCTGGTAAGAATAACCAATGATGCATGTTGGAATGATTTGAAAGAAAAAAGTTTAACTACATCAAAAGTGGTTTTCATTTAGATTTGTTGAGAGGATGGCTATAGATTACTGCTGTCTGATTCCTTTTTTGACATTTTTCCATTTTAATGTTAATAAAATTGTTCCATCTTTGCAGGGCCAAATATTTTAAATGTGATAATGACTTAAGAAATGGCGGTAAAAATACTGCACTTCAGGAAGAGGTCCCTGTATAGCACAAGGGATTATTTCCCTGGGACTGTAGTGTCTCTGTAGGGCTTTGTGGACAATGTATTGTTGTGTAATGTATACAGACCTGGGCAGACACAGAGTTGCTTATACACAAACTAGAAATTTTGTCTTTGCAGTTTCTCTGCCTTTGGTATCTGATTGCTTTGCATCTTCTTTTGCCAGTGGGCTTTTCTTTATTATTTTTCAGCTTTTCTTGAAGTGTTTCCCATTTGTCATTCAAGGTAGTCCTAAATACATCTTCCTACTATGTGCTGATCCATACTGAATGGTTTGGAATTGATTTTATTGAATATATTACAAATGAGAAGCTATCCTACCACAGACGTTTATACATGGAGCTTCCCTCCTTTTGGACTCCTCTTATAAATTTAAAAAGGGCTGGTGATGTTCTACAGTTTCAACTAGTAGAAATACAAAGCAAAATATAAAATCTATAAATATAAAATATAAATATATATATATATATATAATATAAATATATATATAAATATAAAATATAATCTATAAATATAAAATATAAAATAGGATGTTTATAGCAAAATAATTTTTATACTGTCCTCCTTACTCTGGTCACTCCAGCACTCTTTCCCTCACAGTGATATGGCAGGGATACATTTGAAATTTTTCTTAATACAACATGTCTAACATGAACTATTTCATGTATACATGTGCATATCTGCTTGTAGAGATAGTGGTAACTGCTGAATATTCAAATTATAACCTCTCAAGATTAAAATAATAACCTCTTCACAGTAAAAACCAAGCATACAAACTTCCTTTTCATTCACAAGTTATTGTTCAGGTGCTTTCACTACAGTTGCATGTTAAAACCAGGATTAATCCACCACATCTGGATTGTCTTCAAAGAATGAAACATCTGACCATATTCTTAGTCCTGATGTTTTTCTTTGTTAAGTAGTTGTAATGGTAGGAAATACCTTCCTATCTATCTATCTATTAAAAAAAATGTTTATGGATATGACCACATCTATGCATGTACCTTCTACAGGCAAAGTCCATGTGTTTTAGTATGTGGCTTTGCTGGTGCCTCAGTGTTTCACAGCCAAGGTCTCCCCATCACCTGCACGCAGAGCATAATTCACTGTGTATTCACTGGCCTGGGCTAAATGGACAAGGTAGAAGACAACAGAGCAGATCTTAAAAAGTTTTATCATAGAAAAGAAGCCCCAAAGGCCTCTGCTAGATTGCTCTGCTGTCATTTTTTGCTAAACGATGAAGAGAGTGTGAGAAATGATTGTCACATTTTTCAAACATATTTCACATCTCCATCTTCACAACTGCAAAGCTTTGGATGTAAATCCCCGTGGAGTGGAGGAGGACAGGAATAGCAAATGGATGTCTGCTTTGAAGGATAGATTTTGGACCTTTTCCTTTAGCCCTAATGAATTGACAGGGTTGTAATTAAATCGGGGAATATTGACCACTGGTGCTGTGCAGAGCTCAAATTAACTTGTAAAATATTGCTTAGAAAGCCTGAGATGAAAACACATGGTTTATAGAAATCTCTGGTAGGCAGGACAGCAGCCTGCTCTTTGTGCAGGTGCTGCCAGCTGAGTGTCAGAACAAGCCAAGAGTTGTGAGAGTCTGTTCTGTTACAGGATCCACAAATGTTGGTCCCAAAATAAAGCAGGAATAGGAAGAAGGACTCCTTCAGGGGAAACAGTTGTGACTGTAGTAGGGGAGTGTAGAGTTTTGTACTATCTAGCTAGCTTTGGTAAAAAGAAACTAGTTTTCAGCATCACCTTTCTATTCTCCTAAACCTACTGCTGCCACTTCTCTGGTGTCACCTCGGTCCTCCTGGGTTTCTGCAGACCCCCAGAGAGGGGAAAAGTCATAGCCATGTAGGGGTAGGGGGCTGTTTCTGTGGTTTCAGTCAATTCAGGTGGAATTTCATCTGCTGTGGTAGCATTTACACAATAAATATAACCTTGCAGTAGAGTAAATAGACTATAGCTGGTCAAATTATAGCTGGCTGCTGACTGCAGAACTGTTTGTCTGCCAGCTCAAGTTGCCTGGTGAAAGTGTTTTAAAAGGAGCACTTCTGACTCCCAGCTGGTTACTACATGGTCTTTGAGAAACTGTTTTGGGCCTGAGTTCAAATTACCAACATGTATGTGTGCCTCTTGCAGCATCACCTTCTGTATCTTTTATGTTGTTTCTTGCTTTCGATGCTTTTATAATGGAAGTGTTGGATTCAAATAACCTTTTAGAGTTTCAGCAGGATAATCTTCTATGACAGTTTTTCATTAGTTCTGAGTCAGCTTCTATTTCGGAGTTTCTTAGGAAATAACATTGGAAAAACAATGCAATTTTGTAGTCTCATTAGCTCCAAAATTTGTGAAGAGTACTACCTGTGCTCCTGCTAGGACACATCACTTCATATCACTTCATGATATAGTGCAAGTCATTACTAAACAGTAGCTTAAAAATCACTTCGAGGAAAATGTCCTTGATAATATAAAGTGACCTGTATATTAAGTCACTAATATATAATTAGTTAATATATTTATACTAACAGCCATCTGCGCTGAGCAATCACTTGTGGCTTAATGTTACTCTTCAATTCAAAAATCCTCCTTATTCTTGTGTATTCCACTGAAGGTAGCACATCTATCAGAGATCTGTGTTTTGTGAGCATTTACATTATCTGGCAAGAAAAAGCTGGAACAGTGAGGAAGAATCTGCTTTCAGAAGGTTTATTCTGTAGTATTTTGCAGCATCAAATGGCTGACGTGTGCCATGGAGACATTTGTTGGGATCTGAGGATTCAATCTCCAGATTCAGTCCCCTTTGCATCCTGGGCCTCTGCTGCCTTGGGCCAAGGTGGCTCCAGCCAGCTGTGACATCTTTGTGCCTGACAAAGCTGTAGAAGATGGGGCTGCTCTGTGCTTTGGTGGGGATCCAGGAGGGCAGGAGGATTGTCCAGCAAAAGTAATTTCAGAGCAATGATGGTTTCAGGGAAAATATGCTGGCAGCTTGACCACGAGTTCTTGTTGCTGCCATAATTTAATAAATAAGCAGGCAATTAAATAGAAACTGTGGCATCCTCAGAAGCAGAACGACCCCCTGCCTTCTTCCCTCTTCCCCCTCTCTCTTGCTTGCAGCAGAGCAGCACTGCAAGCTGCCTGTGTTTCACATGAGATGTGGCTAAATTTCTTAGGAAAAAAAATATCCAGAGGGACAAGATGCGATGCTCTCGGTTCTGACATCTTAAGCTTGTCACTGATGCCGAGCCCGTTTCACCCAATGTGATTATCTCTCCCTCTGTCAAGGAGGCAGATGCCTCAGCTAGGAAAATATTGTCCCCAGCCTGTCATCTGGATTCTATAAATGGAAATAGGCCTTTGCAAAGCCAAAAATTATATTTAGTTGCAACTGTGGGGGGAGGAAACAAAAGAAGAAATGAAGTCCAAACCCTTCAGAATTGCAACAGGAACAACAAAGCTCTTAGGATAGCCCTAATCATCTGCAAATGTTGATGCATTCATTACCTGGGGACTGCATAAATAAGTTATTCTTCTGTCACTCCTTTTATCTCTACCTGAGGCATTCACTTGCCCGTCAGGTTTCTATGTACAAGCTATAAATATTCAGCTTTTTCTGGACTAGTTTTTCCCAGTATTTGTTTGTTTTGCATCTACATTTTCCATCTGCCAGCAGCAGCAAAATACTGCAAGCTGGAGATGCATATTTAGGTGATTTGGCCTTGGATAGCCTGCAAAAGCCTTGTCAGACCAGGACTTATTAGCTCTGTGATAAAGAGGCAGCCAAAAATAGAATTAAAATCTTGTTGGTTTAAGTATGAAGGAAATTTAAACATTGTCCATGCTGCAGTCAGTGCTGGGAACAACTCTTCTGTCTCATCTTATTGCACTGTGGGATAGGCACAAGTGGCTGTGAGAGATTAGTTATTAAGGCTCAGGTTTTAATAGCTTTCTGTGCATAGTGCTGACTCAGCAGACTGAACTGCCAGTGTTTTACAGATCATTCAGGAAAAATCAGGGAGACATTTTACAGTGTTTCACTAGACATAAAGTTGGGTCAGCTGAAAAATGTGGACTGGTCTAATTATTTCAACTTGAGGGGAGAGTTTCCTTTTGAATTTTTACTTTTGTAGAAAGTGGCAAAATAGTTCCTGGGCAACTCCTGTGTCCTGTTTTGTTGTTGCTTCAGTTTCTTCCTGGCAAACTACTGGAAAAAAATGAAGTCTGTTCAGTGCTGTAGGAATGTTCATGGAGCAGAGTCTGCCTCCAGCAAGGCAGTTCCCATGGAGGATTACCTGAGTTGGAGAAGTATGAGAAAAGGGTGTGTGGGAAAACTGAGGGTACTCTCTAGTCCTTTTAAGTTGGAGTGAAGCAGAATGGGTGATAGAGTAATTTAAAATCTTCTCTTGACTTCTTGCTGGAGCATCCTTGTTGAATCCCTGGCAGAGGAGAGCTGTGCCTGCTCTTGGTGCCACCATAGGGCACCCAGGTCATGGCTGTTCTGCACCAGGGGTGTCAGCTCTTTTTATGGTTCTTATCAGGTTTCCTTGACTCACACATGGGCTTTGAGATCAAATTAAAGTCCTGTTGCCTCTTATTGGGCCATGAAAACCCAACTAAATCTTACAGTGAAGTAAGATCCTGTTTGTTATTGCTGCTCATTAGGGGTGTCCTGAGTAGAACAAGGTGAGCAATTGCATGTGTGCTGTCTATGGCCATGGAAACCTGGGCAAAGGCTGAGAGAAGAGCACAGCAATGGGCACTTGCTGTGGCCTTTGCAAATGTCAATCCAGCCTGTCCAAACTGTATCCAGGAGTCCTCACAGGATCTCCATTATTAGAGGGGGTTGAGAGCACAGATTTTAATTGCAAAATGATATCACATCAAAGCATAATTGTGTTTGCTGCCTCTTCCAGGAGGGAGGAATGTGGAGATGCAAGCAGTGGTGAACCACACTTGGTATTTTCCCCTCCCTGTTCTAAAGACTTGTGGAGATCATTGACAGCCAAGCCCTGGCTTTTTAGTTCTGATCCTGAAGATGTGTGGTGTTTCTGAGGCCCTTTAGGTTGCTTGGCTCCCTGTGGGTGTGTTGGTGCCAGCACTGAGGATAAATTATCTGTCATTTTATGAGCTTCTCAGCTTCTCTCCCAATTCATGAAAATATGGTCACAGATCCCTGCAGACCTTTCTGACCTTGCCCTGTGCAGAAGAAAGAGAAAACCTTTCCTATGTCCCCTTTCCTCATACTTGATCCTTTGGGAGGAGAAGATACAGTCAAGGGCTGTACTGCTTCTCCCACACTGGGTTTGCAGGGCCAGTGCAGAGGATGCTGGGGTGGACTGGAGGAGCTGCCAGGTGTACAGGTGGCTGTAGATTTCTGGATCTCCTTGGCAGGGTTCTTCTTCTTGGATCTCTGAAATGTTAACCAGGTCCCCAGGAAACAGTCTGTGAAACCCCATGAGGAAATTGATGGAGAAGTTGACTGCAGAAAGTTTTACTCAAGACTTATCTGAGAATGCTGTTATCCTGCCACAGGTTCCTTAGCAGATATTTGTGTATTTGCTTTTCTTCTCCCTCCTTCTCCTTCTTCTCTCCTTCCCACTACTGTGATTGCCTGGCCTTCAGGGGAATATGCTTGATGTTCATTACTTCTGTTCTCTACCCAGAGGCTGTCATTTTTATTTATTTTAGTATTCTAATTTCTATTTTAGGATCAAAAAGAAAATAGCATTGACTGAAAAGAATTTGAGGCAATAACTTTTTCAGAGAACTAAACCTTTGAAAATTAATTTTTTTGTTCAGTTTAATTTCATGGGTGCACAATTTCTATTACACGTAAGCCAACTGGGTTGCAACAACTGTAAAAAAATATTTATTTTAAGTCTTGTAATGTGTTATTTATGAATGCATTATAGTTATAATGATTCACTTACAGGACTATTGTGACAACAGCACCTTCTCTTAAAAATGGGAATTTGCAATATGAAATAGTTAATTAACAATAAGAAAGAGAACAAACTGAGAAGATGTGTATAAATTGACAGCACTAACAGAATAATAGCCAGGCTTTATAGGGGTTTGAATATTGTAGAAACTGAGAAATCCTAATGGAGGAAAAAAAGACAACTTCTATGGAAACTTCACAATTAGTCTGGTTTCTGCAAATCTCTCCTGTCATAACATAATGGTGAAAAACAGACATTGTAGCCCTGATTCAGAGAGAATTACTGTGGTAAAATGAATGTGATCCATCACAACTGAGCAAAGGACAGTGGATAACTTAATCCTGCATGGGACTTACTTGGGGCTATCAGAATACCTTTGCCAGAGGCAAGATAATGTCAAGTAAATACTTAAAGCTGTAATTGTGCCACAACCTGTTACATGGTAATAAAAGGTGCTGAGAGGGAGTTAAATGCGTTCAATTTAAAAAGATCATTGTGACAAAGGAAAACAGTGATGGAGTTTTATATATCTAAAAAAACGTAGTGTTCACCTAACAAGAAATGTGGAGAGGGCAGGAAAACTCCTATGGTTGTTGGGACATGGTAGAGAGCACTGGGTTAAACACCTCATTTCTGAAGGTCCTGCCTGTTTGAATTTTTTCCCTCAAAGAGCCTCTGTGGAGCTTTTAATTACTTCATTTCTTGTATTCTGGCTTGTCCTAAGTGGTTGGGTGATGGACATTACTGAAGGGAATGAATACTGGGGCTTTGGCCTCTTTCTGCCTAAAACTTCAGCCAGTTTCCCATTATTTTCACATTTCTAAGAATAAATAAATAAGATGCAGCAAATACACGATGTGGCAGCTCTCTGCACAGTTTCTGTTTTGTTCATCCACAGCTATTTCAAGTGCCCTTCCAGGCAGCTGCCCACAGCGGGACACTTTGTCTAGACAAGATGTGAAGCTAAGGCCATTAGTCAGACTCTATTAATATATGATATGCAAAGCATTCCTGGAGAGAAACTTCAGCACAGATGTGTCAGATATGGCTGAGGGAAGCTCTCTTTTTTTTGTTGGCTTACCTGGTGGGAGAGAATGACTCCTGATGGGTAAGGGCAAGGTCTGAGCCCCAGCAGCGCAAGCAGCCTGACCCAGCACAGCTGCAGGAGCTCTCCTGTGGTTGAGTCAGCCCCAGTGTCAGCTCCTCAGCTGTGAGACACAAGAATTACAGCAATATTTCAAGCCAGAAAATTGACAGTACCATTTAATGGATGTGAGAGTGACAGTGAGTCATCTCTGAATGGTTCGTGTGGAGCAGCCTGGAGATCCACAGGCACGCAGGACAGCCTCAGTTCACCATCTGCATGACAGCTCAGGACAAGGAGAAGCAGCTCAAAGTCATTCTCTTCTTCCTTCTAGAACAGGCTTCATGTGGGTTGGATCCCAAAAGACCAAGGCAGTGAGAGGCAGGGAGCCTCTCAGCTGACAGGGGCTTTGGGAGGTGAGATAGGATGTCTGTTACCTGCAGCATTTACCCCATTCCTTGGTGTAGAGGCAAGCAGGTGTATTGTGTGTCTGGTGTGAAATGTCAGGATTAAAGGCAAGCTAAAATGCTACTAAAGTTTTGGAAAAATCTCTTTAGGGTTCCAGTTTGGGAGCAGGGTGAATTGATAACAGGGAGCTACAGATCAGGAGATTAAAAAGTAAAAGGGACGGTGGATTTGTTTTCGACCTGCAAAGACCTGATTCCTTAAAGGAATTCTGTGAGAACCCTTTAAAAATTTATTTTGTGTTCTGCAGCAGTCACTTGAGATGCAAGTGGAGTTGTGTATTAAAAATACTCCAAGTGCTTATGTGGCACACAGGGCAAGGAGCAGCAGAAAGGCTCCTACCACTGGTGATTAGGAGCTCAAAAATACTGCTGAGCCC
The DNA here is from genome assembly GCF_036169615.1 of Heliangelus exortis. Taxonomy (NCBI): domain Eukaryota; kingdom Metazoa; phylum Chordata; class Aves; order Apodiformes; family Trochilidae; genus Heliangelus; species Heliangelus exortis. The sequence continues at coordinate 6,745,475 of NC_092435.1, read as the reverse complement.
ACGGTTTGCAAAATTGAACTGTCCAAAGCAGCACAATGCTCAATAATGAGTGTTTGCAGGACCTACACACTTGAGCAGTTGTTTTGACAGTTGTACAGGCCAAATACTCAGCTTCTGCAAATTGCTCTGAAGCTTGTCTTGTTTTGTTTTTTCTTTCTATTTAACTGGAGCTGCTATTCATAGCTGGTATGAATCCACAAGATCCAGACATTTACAGCAACAAAAGTCCTCTCCACATTTAAAGTTTTCGAACCAACTTCCAGAATTAATGTTTTAATTTATTTTGAGCTATGTAAAGGCCCGGTAGGTATGAAAAGAATAATGCCACAAAATAGTGACTTGTCTCTAATATAGATGGTTTCAAAGCAGCACAGAAAGTGATTGTGATATCCCCAGAGGCAGATCCCCAACTTCAGTCTGCAGTACACAGTGTCCTTATTTACTTTGAAAATGTGGCTTATTCTTCTACTAAAATAAAGACCATTTTCTACATTCTAAACACTAGAAGCTAATGTATAGCTCAGTATGGAAACAATATATTTTTTCTAAAAATACCCCCACATTTTTCTTTGCTAACTTTGATATACTGTTATAAGCTAGAGGACTACAGTATTCACTTCATGCACTGAAACGTGAAATATGATGATTTTTTTTTCTGCCTTGGGTTATTTTTTTATGTCATTTACAGTGCTGAACACCAATGTGAGCACATTACACATTGTAGTGTAAACAGATGTATAAACAGAACAGCTTTATTTGATCATTTTGCCTTTTGATATCACAAAAAATTAATTCCAAATAGTGTGGTTTGAGTGTTTATGAGTGCACATTTGTGTGTGTTGTTTCAGTTGCTGCTGCAGAGCTGTCGCCCATGGCTGGCAGTGGCTGGTAGCTGGGCAAGCTCGAGGAGAGACAGCTGGGCATGGACATCACCTGTAGCAACATTTACATCTCATGCTAACTTCTATGGAAATGTGTGCTGGTTTGTAAAAGATTTTAAGCTTTTTTTTTTTTTTTTCTCTGTGACCTTTTCACTATGCCCTTCCCATTGGTGACAAGTTACTCAGTCATGAACAAATGCAAGATATGTTGGCCTTGGCTGGTCTGTTTTGAGCTAACAGACAATCTGCTAGGCCAGAGCTGTTCATCTGAGTTATTCAGTTTGGTTTAAGCTCAATGCCTCTTGGGTTTTTTTTAACTCTTTCTTTACTAGCATGCAAACACACAGCATTGAAGTTCCTTTCAGATCAGGCTTTCCACTGGAGTGCCAGGGCTTTTGTGTTGCAGGTTGTGTGCCCAGCCACCTCACTGCACCAGGGGGCACACAGATGGCACTGGAAATGTGTCCTAGAGCTACACCACTGGCAGCTTTCTCGGTTCATCTTCCCTCACTGCTTACAGACCTGGAGTGGCTGTAGCATTGGTGCTCCTAGCTGAGTGGAGGTGTCTTAAAACAGTGGGAGGAACAAGACAATCTTGTCGGGTCAGGCTTATGCCTGCTGTCTCCAGGCTGTGCATCCATAGGGAAGGTTGGCTTCTCCATTTTGAGGAGCCAGGATGGTTCTGCTCAACCATCACCTGACAAGAGCAGGGAAAGGAAGAGAACTGCCAAGACATCTCCCTGCAGAGTCCACTTGGAGAGAGAGGAGCTGGGAGCATCTTGCTTGCTTAGGTGTTGCTGGCTCATTTCTGCTGTGAGCTTCTGTCTGTCCAAGCTGCAATAAATGGACAGTGCAAGTCCTCTTCATGTGCTCCCTGATCTGTGGGGTCGGGAATCATGCACTTCAAATAGTTCATTAGCCGCATCACTGCACGCTCACTGTTCACAGCAAAGGAGCAAAATCCTCCCTGCTGTCTGTGGCTCAGCACTGATTACCCCTCTTGCCTTGTCGTTCACATTGTCTACCAGCTGTCTGAGGGGATTGAAAGGATACCACTTGAAACATAAATTGATAATACAACATCTCAAGTTGTGCTTTGTGCAGATGGCTGTAATTCTGGAGCAGTTAGGCTGCTTGTACATAGTGGATGTGCTGCTCACTGTGTGGAAGTACCACAATACTGTACAAAATGAAGTTGGGTAGTTGGTAATTATTGCAACATGCAGGACATGTACCTGGACTCTACAAGCAAGATCATTAAGGTGGACAGTAACAGGAGAACTGGCAGTTTAATTGTCTGCTAATTTGGTTTGGTGCTGATTAAATTGGTGAACAGTGAAAACCAAAAAACCCTCTGTGTACATTCATCAGGTGCACTGTAGCTACACTGTGTATCCATAACACTGATAGCCTACTTTCCTATGGATTTATGTAAGGTCTGAAGGGGTTTAGATAACCCTAGAGAGGAATAAAAGTATTTTCAAGTACAATTGCTAAACCTATGTCAAGTGAAGGCTTCTGCAATGTGGCCCGTTTATTTCAGGAAGAGCAGGGGCAGAGGGGAGGCTGTGCAGTACTGGGTGTTGTTGCACATCATGCTCAATCGATGAGCTGTTCAAGTGGATGTAGTGACTTAACACTTCACAGGCCAGACCTGGGGGGAGAGGCAGGGAAAGCTGCCTGGCTGTCAAAGTATTTGAAGTGCATCATTCAGTCACAGTGTTGGCAACCTGGGTGGGAAATATGTTCCAGATGTGGCTTCTTCAGTGGGTAACACACTGGTAAATAGAAGTTGCAGTGCAGACAGAGGTTTCTTTTGGTAGTGTGAATGAGTTTTTTGAGAGTACAGTTGAATGTGTACTTTTTAAAATGTCTTTTAGGGTGCTGGAAAAAGTTGCTGGAAAAACTTCTGGCCTTGCAGAAATCATTTGTGGATGAAGGTGAATTAACTTAAAGCTTTAGTACAACAAAGGAAAATAAGAAAATGTTGAGGCCTCTCGTTTGAGTGTTTTAAAAATTAAATGCTTTGTGTGCATGTGTTTGTTTATACAGAGACTGAATTTGTATAACCATAATCTTTAACCTGTTGAAAGTAACTCCCACCCTTAAAACGAAGAGGAATCTTAATTTCAGATTAAATTAGATTTTTGTTTTGTTTTCTTTTCTTCTCAGAAATGATTAAGTGCATAGCGCTGGTCAGAGCCACTCAGCCCTTCGATCAGCACTGCCAAAGCAGAGCAGCATTCAGGGCTCTGCCACTTCCCAGGGCTGTGGAACATGCTGCTCATGTTCTCTCTGTGGCACACTGAAGTTTCTTGCTCCTGTTGATTAGTTTTCTGTGCTTTGCTTTGAAAGATTTCCTCCGAGGCCATTTCTCAGAACAGCTTCTTCTGTTACAAGTCTGAATTTTAAAGCACTCAATTTCTTGCCTCCCTCGTTTTGTTAATCCACAGTAAATGAGGCAAATAATTGGGAGGTGTCACCTGTCCTTTCAGGGATGGTGCTTCTGTTCCTGTCTCTGTCTTCCAAGTGAAATGCCTCAGAGCTGCAGGAGTGGGGAGGCTCTGAAACAGAATCTGAGACTTGTTGTACTGCTGCTCATGTCCTGTTCCCAAGAGGTAACAGCCGAGGCTTCTTTCAGATTTCCAGGGAGGATGCAGTCTTTTATTTGAGGATTTTGTTGCCTTCTGCAGGCTTCTATTCCTTGCTCTGCTCTTCTCGGATGACTCCTATTTCTAATAGTCCTTTCTTTGTGCTTTTGTTTTTCTTTTCTCCTCATTGCTAGGGCCGTTGACATCTCCTTTTGTAGCCCTGCTGATGCTCTATAAATAGGAAGAAAAAATCTACAGGCATTCCCACTTCTCCTGACTTCCTGTGTAATTTGAAACTACTCTCCTAGCTCCAAATAGGGCTATATTAATAATTAAATTCTCATTAAAGTTATGTTGCACAAGAGCATTATAGCATTTTGTAAACTGTGGACTATAACTCTCTGAAGCCCTCTCAAAACCTGTTAGCTTCCTATTCATCCCTAGACCTTTTTAGCAGTTCTCCTGTCACCTCCTATTCTTCTTGCCTGATTTTCACCACACTGCAAGGATATTCTGTTAGAGTGACATTCCTTGCTTTTTCTCCCAAACTTTCTCACTGTAGGGAAACCTAAGTTCCCTGCTGTGAATTGCGTGACTGACATTCTTTGCAGTGAGCTGGTTAGGGTGTGGTTTGGGTGGGTAAGGATGAGTGAAACTGCATCCCATCTCCTCCTGTTGGTCACAGAACCATCCAGAAAGAGGGATGGTTGGTCCACAACCAACGTTAGGTGACAGCCAGGACTTGATGCAACATCTTTTGGTGCCTGTGCAATTTGAAGCAGTTATCTTCTGAAGCTGACCAGGCAGGTCCTGCCATTTCTGTATCCTCCCTTAAGCCAACCCTTACTTCTCAATGGTGTATCCCTGGTGATACCCTGGTGTGCTTACAACTCTGCTGCAGCATGTGCCTGTTGCTCTTGGTGTGCAGACTCCCAAAAAAATCAATTCCACACTGTACATTACTATCTGCTGTGGTGCATGGAGCATCCCACCTGTTTAGAAAGGAGCCAGCTTGCGTTTATTTTAGCAGATGGGAAAAGCAGCAAGGGCTCAGAGGAGGCAGGGAAGTGGTGTTTGTTTATTCCGTGGCAAGCACGGCGAAGCGGTGAACGGAGCTGCTGAGTTAAGAGTGGGCACACACTTTGCTTAGAAAAACCACAGATCCTGGTGGCTGGGGAGGGAAAGGCAGTGGGGCTGCAGGATGCAGAGTTGATTGGGGATGTTACTTAGCCCTTGGTGAGCCAGAGTGTGGAACTTCTCTTTCTCCCAGCCCACAGATGGGAGGCTGACAGCAGTGCCCAGCAGCAGCTGGAGAGGAAGCTGCAGCTCTCCCAGCCCCACTCGTGCATGTGGGCACAGCCAGATCGTGGTTACAGGCAGCTGCAGCACAGAATAGTGGCCAGATGAGAGTTAATCCAAGGCTTTTTGCTATTAGATGGGTGCCTGGAATAGTTCAGAAGTAATAAGGCTCTGTGCAGAAATGATAGTGTCCTTTCCGCAGGGAAAAGGCGATGCATTCTTAGCAGAACTTATCAACAAATTTTTTGATGTTGGATGTCGTTGTCTTTATTATGCACAAGGATCTAAATGCAGCTTTATCTTGGCCAGTCTTTTTAGAGGATAACAGCCTATTATTGCTAGCAGTTAATCCAATTACTCTTTTAGGTCAAGGGGGAGTGTTCTGTGCAAGTATTTTTGGAAGATCTGAAAAAATTCTTCTGTCATTGACCTCAAGACTGATTTTTTTTCAGCAATCAGAAAGTTTATAAATTCCTACACATATTGAAAGAAACATGTTCAAAAAGGCTGTAGGCTTTCAATTTTGGTTGCAAGACAATAATTGCTTATTTTTCAAATATATTTCTCAATGGAAAGCAGTTTCAAATCGGAAAATAAAAACACTATCTAAAACCATCACTGAAATCCTTTGATATGGGGATGAAGGCAGAGTTGTGCAGACCTGAAGAATTAATTCAGAATGAAATGGTTTGCCTGAAGCAGATTTTAACTGCATCATTTTTGCTCACTTTGTTCCTGGTTCCCTAATAAGGATTTTATTGAGTGTATAGGAAGGGACTGTGCAATAACTACAGATGATTCATCTAAAGCAGGGAGGAAAGCTGTCTTGGAGAGGAGAAATCCACCTGTGGATGACTGGAACAGTTTAAATGGAACTTGTTCTTGCTTTCTTGGGGGGCAAAGGTGTCACATTTGATGGGACAGGTTGGATGTTCTGCTCTGCATGTGCTTGACCAGGCTCTGAGGGCAGGGAGAACTCCCAGCTCCTCCAACAGCCTTTGGCTGAGAGGGTTTCTGTTCAATGCTTCATTTCCATCTAGGAATGAGACCCCCCAGGCAGAATTAGGATTTGGCAGAAATCTTGTGAGCTGCCTGTGCTGCAGCCTCTGCTGTGACTGCAGTAGTCTGGAGCAGTTTGGATGAGATTCAAGGTGGTGTGGTTGGATGCAGTTGCTCCTGGGGTAACAAAAATACAATGAAGAAAACTGATATTTGTTGTGGGATGGGGATCCTTCCTCAGGGGATGGGGAAATGCTGATGTCCAGGCTGCTCCTGCCTATGCAGGTGTTTTGAAATCCCTGCCTTAGATGGCAATCACTGCAGGAGCTGGGTTGTTGGCTTTATCCTACAAATTGTTACTTGGACTTCAGTGTCAATTTGAAATATCCCTGAGACATTTGTGCCGTAAATAGGAGTTTATCCTCCCTCTCCCGCCAGGCACAGAAAAGAGCTCTTAGAACATGTATTCCAAGGGTCTGAACTCATAATAACCAGCATAAATTAGCTGCTGATCTGACTTAGATCATCAGTTTGAAAAATCATTAGTTGACGTAGTAAAAGCCCTCTGTTAAACAAGGAATTTGCTTTCAGAAGACTGTCAGTATCTGAGCTCGTAGCGAAGGCTATTGCCAATCTCAGAATTTATGCTCTATTCATGCATGTCATAAATTTGTCCTTTTAATATCAGTTCCAAAATAAGCACGGATAAATAGTTGCTATAGAGGAAATTTATAGTATTGGTTGGAGAACAAAAGACCAGGCACTGCTCCCAGTAAGAGGAGTGAGTGAGTCGTGCTGCCGTGTTGCTGGCAGGCTGGCATCCATCACAGACCCCATCCAGCAGCAGCCTCCAGATGTAACAAGAGTTTTCCTTTTGAGCAGAGCTGGAAGTTTCAAATATCATCGAAATAAACTCAAGGTAAAGGTTGCATCTTCCACAAGGTATTTTTGTTGGTTTTGTTTTCTAACTTTGAATGAGTTTGTGCGTTTTTAGCTTGGTGGCTGGTTTGGATGATGTACTGGGGAGGAAGGAATGGGGGGCAAAGGGAAGGACTCCACAAATGGGTTGTTGTGAATTTGACTGCTTGTGTGTCCTGCAATATCCATGTTCACTGTGCAAACAAGTCAGAGTCAACCAGCCTTCAAAGTTGTGAGCAAACAGATGCAAACTGAAAGTGAGGTTTCTGGGTGACACAGACAGGCTGGGGCTGTTTGGCAAGAATACGTTACTGGGATTTTGGCAGACCTAGATAGGGTAATAGTATGGATAGACTATGTTGCCATTGGGAGGATCTGAGTATATCACAACTCTAGAATAGAATTTTATTTTATTTTTTAATTAGCTTGTAAGTTTTTTTGTGCCCTTAATTCATTATGTTGTTCAGGTGGCTAACAAAAATCATGCCTTCAGCTGGAATAAATTAGGAAGAAAACAAAGCAGTAATGAAAGGAAGCAAAGGGAATAATTTTTTATTGCATGTATACCTGAGAGCTTTTCATCAGCTGTTTCAACTGGGAAAATGTTATTACAGGAAAATGCCTCACTTTGATACCCCTTTGTTGTCCTGCAGGCATCAGTTGAACCAAGTTACTTTGGAGAGATTTTTAAAAATTTGTTTCTGTAAGGAGGTGAAAGCAACTCTTCAACCTAATGCTTTATCTAAAAGGAAAAAAAAATTCTCCTAGGTAATACTAAACAGCCTCAGGGGCATGAGTAACTTCACTTGTGACCTTTTCTTTTTGTGGATGGAGGAGGCAGAAGATGAAGGAGGTGCTCAGGGAGCATCGCTGCTCTGTTTCACAGCTCAGCCTAGCAGGCAGCAGCAGTGAGCCATGTCCTGCTGCTCTTATTTTGCTCTTATTTTTCAAAGAAGAGTCATATTAGGAGAATGCTGGGTGGTTTGTTTTGGTTTTTTGTGGTTTTTTTCTTTTTTTATAACTTGCTCCCTCATGCCACAGAAGGGGAATTTTCTTCACTTTGTGGATGCCTGATATAAGAGGCACTCTGATGCTCTTCTGGTGTAGAGCTATGACTTTAGTTCTTCCAAAATGCCAGAAAATCTAATTTATTGCAGGTATGAGTATCCTGGGGCTCACAGCATGCAAAACTAACCAGACTAAGAAAAGTAAGGGAACTGAAGGAGGAGGAAGGAAATGCATGTGTCAGGTAATGATCTAAAAGGTCATTCAAGAAGGGAATGGATCCATGGAAGTATAAAAAATTTGTGTTCAATTGAGTCATACATACAAGAGCAGCAGTCTAAGAGGAACATAGTGATTTCTTTTGCCTGGACATTAAAACATATTTACCCTGTGGTTGCTACAGCCTTTTAGCTAGCAGACCTGAAGCCTTTCCTTTTAAAACCAAGGGGGCAAAAGATGCTTCCTTACAGCTTTATTAAACTCTGCATTGTATCAAAGATCAGTCAGTTGGAACTCAAACCAAGGCCTATGGACAGGGTTGATGTTATGCTTTCTGGCAGTTTTAGATGGGACTGAAATGCAGTTGGACATAAAAGATAGGCACAAACCAGCAGAGTGTTTAGCTGGTGAGTCTATATAAAGTAAACATGTTTGCATTTATCTTGAAAAGCATCCTGGTGCCGACAGTCATCCTAAAGATCACTTTCCTCTCTCAGAAAGGCTTATAGGAAGAAGGAATTTTTTTTCCTACTGGCTTGTTGACAGTAAGTTTTTATTATTGTAATTATTATGTTTTTTTTAAACTAAGGAATATGCTGCAGGGTGATACTTAGCAAAGTGAATGTTTTGATGTTAGAAACATAATAGTTACTGCATCTAAGCAAATTCCCTCTCTGTACTCAATGCATTTTCATTCTACATCAGCTTATGAGAGGAAGGTGGGGGGAAGAAAAAAAGATATTTTATTTTTTTTTTAAGCAGCTAAGTATTTATTTGCCATCTTTCAAATTCTTTACTGGTATATTAATGACCTGTGTACATGATGTATGAAGTCTTGTCCCTGTCTCACTCAAGGGAAGATGAAAATGTAGACCACTGAGGTGTTTAATCCACGAGGATGGGGAGCACATTGGTGACTGGCAGGATGACTGCACATCTGCCTTCAGGAAGCTGGCCAAGGAAATGTAGATGTGCTTCAATGAAGGTTTCTTCTAACCCATCTTGAAAAATAGCATATTTACTACACAGTAAAGGTATTCCATGTATCTGTGCATTTCCCAGAGGAGTGTGAGCATAGCCTGGGTTCTGCAGCTATCAGAGTCTGTGATGGAGGGAAGAGCTGAGTGAAAAAAAATGTCCTCTGCACGATATAGCACAGTACAAAAATACTGCTTTGGATTTTTGTTAATTCTTTGAAATGTACTCTTTGTCTGCTACTCTGGTGTGTGTGTGCTTCTTTCATAAAAGTGGGGCTTATTCAGTTAGCAAAATCACAGCTAATTAAAGGTGGTATTTCTCCCTTTTCCAAAGTGGTGTTTAATACAGTCCTTTCATAGTTGTGCACTAATTAAATTTTAGTCATCAGAAACGAACATCATCAGGTTTTTTAAGCTTTTTATGCTATATTGGAACTTCCCTGTGAATTGGTTCTTGGGACCCATAATTGAGGTCCTGTAGCTGTGATTTCAGTGGCTCCATGAGGGTGTCTGGCTGTCACCATAGTAGGGAAAATGAGGCATGGGGGTCAGGGAGTGTTCCTAGATTAGTAATAAATTCTCAGCCTGACTTGCGGCCATTTATCAAGTTAAGAAAAGGTTTTAGCTGTTCCCTTCAAAACACTGACATCAATTAAGTTACCCATACATCATCCCAGCATCAAGGTTTTATTAGAGCTGTGGTTCCAAGAGTTTGCTCCAGGCATACAGTGGTCCTCAAAACCAAGGCTCATTTACATCTGCTGGCCTAGATTTTAGTAACCTGATGTTCTTTTGTTGATTTCAGCATGTCCTTCACTTGTTGAAGGTGTGGACCTCTTTGTGGATTATTAACATTTAAGTCGATTTGTGTGTGAAGGATGATAGGAATGTGTAGGTGGCTTGTAAAGTCACCACCCCTGGGAATGTCAGAGGGATGTGCCACAGGGCTCCCACACCACGGGTGTCAGTGGCCCTGCACACACATCACTGGTGGCTTTACACAGATGCCTGCAACAGCAGCTTTGGTCTGGTGGCTTTTGGGAGGAGTGACCCATCAGGGCTTGTTGGTCTTTGGCTCTTAGTAATTATTCCCAGCAGTTGCCCCTCAGTCTCAGGGCTGTCAGAACATTTCCTGAACACTTATGTATCCTCCAAACAAGCCAAAGCAAAACCAGTTTTGTTAAGGGACCAATTCTATGGCAAACCAGACCTTGTGCTGCTCTTTTCTGAACCACTTGTGCTTTCCTGTTAACTCATACATCCCTTTTAATGACACTTTGTGGTTTACTACTGTATGATAGTGGCACTCTGTAGTCTAATGAAGCAGCAACAACAGCCAAGATGCATATTCTCTCCTATGGATTAATGAGGTCTTGAAAGAAGGTGACTGCCCACTGTGAAAAGAAAGACTATCAAGTTAAATCACTTATTTATCACCCAGCTGTGGCTCTTGCTAGTGCCATTCTCAATAGAAAAGAAAAAATCAAGAGGATCATATTTGCTTGAAGGGTTCTGTGTTTAAATCTAACAGGTTTTAAAAATTATTCTACATTGCCAAATATTTAGAAAAACAATAAAATTAAATTAATAGCAAAGACTTCTAGACACGTGTAAATTCACATAGTACTAATGCATCTGCAGTTTTAGACTAGACTATCAATGGTTGCTTTTCTGATTGTTGGAATTTAATTTTTCTAACCTTTACTTATTTTTTTTCATAATTTTTTTTTTTTTTTTTTGGTTTAAAGTTAGAGAATCTTAACTTGATTTTGACTGTGGTTTTATATCTCTGCATCACATGATAAGAACCTAGCAGTACTTAGAGACTGTCTTTTGAAAAAGCTTTTTATTTTTGTTCTTGAGAGATGATCTGTGCCTTAAGGCTGTAAGCAGAACAATCTCACTATATCTGTTGTTAAGGCTTTGTTTTTTAGGTAGTGAAAAAGTGTTTCAATTCTTTCTGGTAATGTAATAGTTGGAGGTAGTTGGAGCTTTCTGAGCCATATATTTTATCTTTTTACCGTTAATAGTCTGACCCCATTCAGAAAACAGTTCAGACTGCATATCATTTATATAATTAATGACAGTATTGATTTATAAGATCAACTTTAAAAAATTACTTTCTGTTTTACAAGAAAACCATCTCAAGGATTAATGTGCTTTCTCTTTGTACATCTACTCTTCTATCCATTCAAAATGATGATCGAGTCAAAAGTCATTCGATTATCATGCTTGCTCTAAGGAACTGTGTGTAATTACATTTCCTGATAAAGGCATGTTCTTCTTTGGGGAATAGATATACTGATGTTGCATTACCTGCAGATGTGGAATGATTACTCCCTGATGTTAACGTAGAGATTGCCTATGGCTAGGCAATAAAAGCATGCTTCGATTGCTTTTTTTCCTCCTTAATCTGCATGCAGAATAGATACAGGTGCTAGAGGAGAATTAAGCAACAGACACAGGAGTGAACTTTGCTGTTTGGAGCAGGGTGTTATTCTACTATTTATTAAAGCTGCATGAAACACTGTAGTGCTGATGTGTATGAGAAGTGTTGTTTATAAAAGTAACTATTTCCCCCCCACCCTTCTACCACCCATGACAAAGATACTTTACGCTTAACATTTTATTTTCCTTCCTGTAAGCATTTCTTCCCTTCCTTTCTTTCCCCAACCCTTGACATTATGTAGTTGATTTAATTCTCTGGATTGCTTTCCTCAAGCTCTAACTTGAGTTCATTTTGTTATGTGGTGACCACAGTTATGGATGACGCTCCCCCTGGCACACAGGAGTACATTATGTTACGGCAAGATTCGATCCAATCTGCGGAATTAAAGAAAAAAGAGTCCCCTTTTCGTGCTAAGTGTCACGAAATCTTCTGCTGCCCACTGAAGCAAGTGCACCTCAAAGAGAACACAGAGCCGGAAGGTTTGTGGCACTATGGATCCATGTTCTGTTTGTTTCTATTTTTTTTTTTTTTTGAGTTTTCCATGTACGTCCCTAGAGTGTGCTGTGTGTTTTCCAGGCTGTGTCAGTGTAGTGCAACTGATGCAGGAAGCGTGATGCACTCCATGTCCCCCTTTGCTTGCCTGTTAGTGTCTGATTCAGCTCTCACAGGACACTATGATGTATAAGCCATGTACAGTATCCTTCTAGACAAGAAGTAAAATGATGCTGCTTTTTCCTTAAATAAAGTTCGTTTCGGCTCTCATCATTACACACTGCCCTTTTTTTGGCTGCCAAAAGTTGCTTGCTATTTAAACGGCATCGACTCCTAGCTGGTTCCTTCCAGTAACATTTTTGAAGCTGCACTCTGCTGAGAATATGGCACTTAGGCTCAGACTCGGCTTGTCCCCAACACCTTTCACTCCATAAGGCTTCTGCATAGCGCTGGAGAATGCTCGTGGCAGCTGTACTTGGGGGAAGCAGGATGAAGTCTGTATGTAATGCACGCCTGGTTGCATTTTGGAAAATGAAATGCATGCAGAACAGAAAAAAAAAAATGAGTAGAATGTTTTCCTTTTCAGATAAAACAAAGGTATGGTCTTGTCTAATGCTGTGTGTACAAATAAGAAATCACTAATGAGGTATCTGTATCTTTAACTTGCTCGTCTAGTGTGCAGAAGATTAAACTATTTGAATTATATTTTTTAATATTTTCTTTTATTGTTCAATATGTGTTTTGCATTACTGCCTCATATTCTACGTGGTAAGCCTTCTACTTTCTGCATAAGCTCCCGTATCTGCCAAGACAAATAATGCTACTGCTGGTAGATGTATTTTAAGATGAAATATTCAGGGCTGGATTCTGCCACAATTGAGTCTGCAGGGGCACCGAAGTGAGCAGGTTGGAGCCCTTTCTCACAAATCATTTGTATTATTCTCTGTGTAATGCTGGTTATCTCTTGGTAAACTGTCACTATTAGCCAAAAATATTTCAGTCAATTGCTTTCTTCTGGTACATACCCTAAATTTTGCATGAATGTTCTTTGCACCACTTCTGGGAGATCTGTGTCTTTAATATAAAAAACATTTTAGTAAAATAGCCTTTCTTTCTCATCCCACTAGAAATATTAAGTCTGACACAAGTACTGTGTGAAGTGTGGAGAGAGGTTGTTTCAGTGATGATATAACTTTAATATTAAAATTGGGTTTTGAAAACACAGCTTAATTCTCCTCTCAGTTCTGGGGCACTCTTGTTAAAAGATGTTTGTTTGGTTTTTTTTTAATTGTGAACTCAACATCATGGAAAAGGTGAATCTCATAGCACTCTTCTGGATCAGTGAGTTTCCTATAATCTTTCACGTTTTTTATTGTTCATGAGTAAATTATGAGCCTGGAACTGTTCATGTCAGGCTCCTCTAGTTAGAGGTGCTCAGGATCCTTGGTAAAAGATACGTGGTGAAATGAAGGGTTCTATGTGAGCCTTAAAGAGGGGAGCCCTGGACTTGGCATCATCGACTCATATTTTTTATTTTGCTTTTTCTTTGTGCTCGTGTGGAACTGCTCTGGAAGCTGATGGTCATTTCAGTGAAACTTTTGCTGGGAGCTGGATTCCTGCTGGGGACCAGCTCTTAGCTAGGTCTGATTATTTTCAGTGAATAAATCAAGAACATTTCACACCAGTAGTGTGTGAAGAGGAACAAGGGAAGCTGAGTTGTGCTGGGTTTTTTATCTCCAGAGAGTGAGTCTCCTGTGGACATGGTTTTGTTAAATGTTGAGGAATTCAGGATGTGCCAGGAGAAGCTTGAAAGGTGCAGGCTTTAAGTGAAGACCTGGGGAGCATCAGTTCTGCCGTGTTGTTGCCTGGAAGACAACAGTTGTTCTTCTTAAATTCTCCATAAATCAACATGTTCTCTCACTCCAACAACAGCTGTGTTACTCCTTCCTCCATGACATGTGGTATTGTTTACCATCCTACTGAAAATGTTTAGTTTTAAGCAGAAAGCTTTTAATCTTTTACTTGCACTATACAGGAATTAATGTCTCTTCCCCTTTCCTTTTTTATCCCTCCTCCAGGAATTTTGTATTACTAGACAGGGCACAAGAAGCTATGGCCACACTGACTTACTCTACAACTCTCTGAGATGATGGGAATTCATAGGAGCATCAATTTTTATTGTTGTGTGATTTCTATGCATGTTGCTTTGAAAGATGTCCTCTTGCATGAGAGGGAAAGTACATGTTTAGGAGTCCTTTCAACCTCTTTTGCAGCCTAAATTGCCTGAGCTTCATTGGTCTTTTTCTTCAAAATCTGTTAATTGCCTGGCAATGGCTTTAGACCCACTGAAAGACTGATGTGTGTCATCTGCAGTGGTTTGGTGACATGAAGCTTGAAAAATTAAGGGTATGAAATTTTCTGAGCTGTTGTGTCAGTGCAAACACTGAAACAGTCCATTGAAATGAATGGAGTGGCTCAAACAAACCCTACCTGGTTACCTTCTAGTGTGAAGCCAGCAGTTAACAGCTCAATCATGCTATGAGGATGAATGAAAAGAAATGTTTAAACCTCTTACTGTGGTGTAATTTACACAATTTTGAAAGTACTGGAAAGTGTGACAACTAAGGAGCTATTAGAAAACCTCACCAAGTAAAATGTTGTAATGGAAGTTTTATGGAAAATTGCAGACCTGAAAGCCTCTGCAGAGTAGAAGAATGTCCCTTTTTATCTGCTGAGTAATGCCATGGGAACACATGTTAAATCCTGCTGGTTTCTAACTTGCCAACCCTTTGTCTAAATATTTCATTTAGATGATGATTTGCTTCTCTGCACTTTTTAACCACTTTCATACAGGGTTAATGCTTGGGGCATCTCATTTGGCACTTCAGGATTTGAATCCTCTGGGCAAGTATAATGTTACCATGTAAAAGGTTTTCCTGGCTTTTTGTAAGATCTTTTGGAGAATGTTCTACTATTTGCTGATAGGCTTAAATAGCACCTCACTGTGGCATCTGAACCAAGTGACCCACAGTTTCTTCTATCTCAGGACCATTTCTAAAAACAAGAGAAGAAGTGAGAAAATTAGATATGTTTCCAAAATTAACCTGTTTTGATTTCTTGTCCTTTTCCTGACACCCTGCCTGCCTACTTGTAATACAATATTTTTTTCACAGCACTCATATACCTCAAATACACCTTAGCAGAACACATCCAGGGCTGGTACATTTGATATCAACCTGGAGGACACATGCCTTTCCTAACAGTGGAAAACTTTGAATTAAGTTTTCATTAAGAAAAAAAAAAAATTGATTAAGTCAGAACATTAACTACTTCTTTTTTTCTGCATCATTCCACCTTTGGTTTGTCAAAGTCAGTCTGCAGTTCACAATCTCATGGATTTCTCAGATGCACTAAAACAAGCAGGCCTGACATCCTTACCTGGATTCTAAGTCCTGTGGGCATTGGGCATTGTTTACAATTACATCCAAGCAGCAGCAAAATACAATGGTTTTGTAGCTTCCTTTAAGCCAGGAAAACACAGCAAGTAAGAAAAGGGCCTTTTGAAGTGCATTTTGCAGCTATTTGTTCTCTTAAATAGTTTAAGCATAAGCTGCTGCTATCTGTATAAACATGGTTACCTAGAAAGAAGTCTGCTCCCAGAAAACTGATTGGGTTTGTATTACTACATCTAGCAGAGGGAATATAAGGAGAGAAATGTTTTTTAAAACTACCCATTGGTTTATCACAGTCACATAACCAAGAGTCTTGGCCTCTTGCCCACAGTTCTGTTTCTGCATGGGGTTTTTTGCCTTCTTTTTTTGTTTGTTTTTGGGTTTGGTTTTTTTTGGTTTTTTTCTTTTTGGGTAACATTTAGTCTCCCTCCAGGCATACATAACCTTTTTACACAGAAAAGCAGGCAAGCGTGGCCAAATATGTTTTGAGGATGGGGAGAGGGAAATCTGGGATAGCAGCTGGTAATGAGGAAAGCAGCTTTCCTCAACCAACAGGAAATCTGATTAGATAGAAAATGTTAAGGATGCAAATGTGAAACAAGCAGCTTTGTGGTTGCCCTTGACAATGGTTTGTTAGCTTCATCCCTAGCAATGGGACAACTGGCAGAGCCAGTCCTGAGAGCAAGGAAAAGGTAGGACATCCAAGGACAGTATGTAGGAGGATGGCTCTTCCCCCTACTCTGTGTGCACATGTGGTTCTGTCACCAGAAGAAATTCAGAGCTTTTATTTTATTATACTCAGTGTCCCTTTGGTGCTCCAAGTGTTGTGTCACCACTGATAGTACTGTTCCTTGGCAGTCTAATTATACACTTCTCTTCTAGACCAGATCAATCCTAGGAGCCCAGCTCCCCCATTTAATTATGTTAATACATGAATACATGTGCAGCTTTGCATTTGAGAGGTGAGAAAAGAAAGAAGGGGGAGGAGAACCTGTGTTTGAAATCTTGGAGAATTCAGAGAGCATTTTAAATGTTTTATATTCTTCAGAACTGAAAAAGACTTTGTATTCCAGAAGGGAATAATAGAGATCAGCCATGTGAAACGTAGATGCCTTTACCTGTGCCTTCCACGTCTGAGCTGCCCCAGCACATCTGACTGTGAGACACCAGTGAGGGGGTTCTGCACATGGGCTGGAGGTGCATTCAACCTCAGGTTTAATTTGGACGAAGAGCTGCCTGAAAGGAACACACTGCTTTATTGAACAAGGGCTTCTGCTAAGTTATATGATCCTATTAAAAAACTCTCTTAGGGTTGTGGTCCCTTGGTACTAAATTAATCACTTTTCCTAATCTGCCATGATATTTTTCGTTATGTCTTCTGCTTTCAGTGGAGGTAAGAAGTGAAGACTTGTTATTCCATTTGCCAGGGCACTTGCCAACAGGGGTATTTAACTCTTTCTCACTGCAGCTGGAGCAGTTCATCCCAGGGAGGGCAGACAGAAGGTAGGCAATCTGCCATTGCCTTGTTTTGAGCCCTGCAGGAATCAGTTTTCACATCATCACCCTTTCTCTCAGCAACACCTTGTTCTTGACTCTGCTTTTGTCTGCACTTCTGGGTCCTTCTGTGGAGAATGTGAAGTTTCGACCCTGCCTTGCTTCTGAGACTTGGCACTGGCAAGAAGAAGCACTGAGCAATGCCTGAGCCTTGTCTAGTACAGAATTAAAAGATGCTCTAAGTCCTATCTTCTTGGATACACACGGAACTGCTGCAGCTATGGGACCACATCCGTAGTGAAGGACAATCTAAAAGGAGTGACATAGACCACAAAAGCCATAGGACTGGAGCTGCCACTGATATGATGACTTTTTTTCCCCAAAAAAAGAAAAAACTGCTTTGAGTTGAGTGATTAAATGATGACCTTGTATTCTGGGGCATTGGGAGGCAGTGGTGACAACTGCACTCTGCTTCTGATGCTTAGTACATAAAACAGAATAGCTCAGTCCTGTAAGTGGCTGAGCCCTCTTGCCCTGATCCTCCAAAGCCTTTAAGCACATGATTAATTTTAAACACGTGAGTGCTCCCAGCAGAGCCAAAGGGGTTGGGATGTATTTAATGAGCTTACCTGAACACAGCCTGGGCCTGGCACAGGTTCAGGCTCAGACAGTGCAAATCCAGAGTAATTCCACCAAAATCCAAGATTTGCTCAGTGTTTACTTGTCTGCAGATGAGATCAGAACACTGTAATAGACTTTGATTTCTTCTTTTCTTACTTCCCTTTGGGGTTTATATGGTCCTTATTGCCACAGCCATCCATGACTGAACATGCTTGCCCTTGTTGCATTGCTGTGCAGTAGGGAAATCTAATGTTTCCCATTAGAAAGAGAGAAGTGAAGAACTTGATTCTCAAAACTATTTGGGCATCTCATCAGCATTAGTAACAATAACAGCTGCCTGCTGAATCAGCTGAGTACTAGGCACTAAATTATTATCTTTGGAAGATTCTGGAGTATGACAGTTATCATGCAGAAACATCACAGAGATGGGAATTCAACACTTATCCCTACATTTAAACTTAGACTAGGAGATTTTGATTTTTTTCTTTGGGTGTGGCTCTGCAGATTACTAGGTTCATATTTAAGCTTTACCCTAAAATATTACCCTCTAATACTTCTTTCACTTTCTGCATTTTATTTACTTTTCATCAAGTAAAAGGTTGAGGCACTAATGCAGGTTGGGAGGAGAAAGGATTGTGGAGAGAAGGACTTGGGGGTGGAGCAGAAGCTCAACATGAACGAGTGTGTGATTGCAGCCCAGAAAGCCAACTGGGTCTTGGGCTGCATCAAAAGAAGCACAGAGAGCAGGTTGAGGGAGGGGATTCTCCCCCTCTACTCTGCTCTTGTGAGACCCCATCTGGAGCACTGTGCCCAGTTCTGGAGTCCCCAACATAAGAAGGACACAGAGCTCCTGGAACATGTCCAGAGGAGAGCCACTAAAATGATCAGAGGGCTGGAACACCTCCCCTTTGAAGACAGGCTAAAGAAGTTGGGGTTACTCAGCCTGGAGAAAAGGAGGCTCCAAAGTCATCTCATAGGAACCTTCCAACATCTGAAGGGGGCCTACAGGAAAGCTGGGGTTGGGCTTTTTACATGGGTGTGTAGTGAGAGGACAAGGAGAAATGGCTTAAAACTTGATGAGGGGAGATTTAGGTTAGACATGAGGAAAAAAATATTACCTGTGAGGGTGCTGAGATACTGGCACTGGTTTCCCAAGGAAGTTGTGGCTGCCCCTTCCCTGGAAGTGTTCAAGGCCAGGTTGGATGGGGCTTGGAGCAACCTGGGCTGGTGGGAGGTATCCCTGCCCACGCAGGGGGGTTGGAACTGGGTGATATTTAAGGTCCCTTCCAACCCAAACTATTCTGTGATTCTATGAAGGACTTGGCTCCAGCTGTGTGCTGCCTTCTAAAAGCCATCTCTTGTTGATGTAGCTGGACATGATTTCACGACTAAGGTGGTTGTTCACTGTTTGAAGTCCTGAGCAGGAAGCATCTAATTGTTGATAAAGCATTCTATCAGCAGGGACTACGGTGATTAAAAAGTGTATATTGAGGAAAGCATTTGAGGTTATGAAGTAAAGTTGTTAAATGAAGCATTACAAATAGCTTGCAAATCTCTTTTGTTCCTGAATTCACATGTACCTTCTACCTCCCAGGAGACAGTGTGAGAGCTTTCCTTAGGGCTTTACTAAGCTCCTGAGAGGTTTGGAGATCAGTATGTTGTACACAGCCGTGTTCCTGCATCCTATTGATCTGCTTTGCTAATTCATTTAACTAATACACCTGCCAGGTTATTCCTACCTACCTGAATAATGGACTTTTTCAAAAGCCTGTGGCTCTTGCTGTCAACTGAATATGAACTGAAATAAGGGTTACAGCTGGAAGGTCCTTCCCACTGTGTATGCCCACACCTCTCAGTCCAGGAAATAGTGTGTGCCCCTTAGTCTGTGAGATTTAAATCTTGAGCATAATGGAACTGGAGGAACTGGACAGAATTGGAAATGAGGTGGTCTGTTGAACTCAGTTTTCCTGGTGGAGAAATTCAAAGGTTCGGGTGTGGATTGTATCATTGTTAGCAAGGCTTTCACTCTCTAGCATTGGAGAAATTTAAATAATGACATCAGGAGCAGTTTTAGTGCTTTTCTTTCAAGAAGGGATTTTACTAGTCAAGCTGGAGCTGGTCTTTTTGCTGAACAGGTCATGACAGCCTTAAGAGAGCTCTTATCTCCTACCTTACCCATGTACTCTTCAAGGCAAATCTTTTATCTATGCCTTTTGCTATTTTGCTCTCATTTCAGAATAAATATTCATTATGAAGACAGTATCTGGCACTTTAGCATATCTGAAGTAGGACATTTAAACCAAATGAATCACACTGATGTTCTTTTCTTATCTCTCCTTTAAAGGACTTTTTGAGAGCTTCAAAGAGTGTTCCTTGTATGGAGGAAGGCCTTTGTCTTGCTACTTTCATTCCATGGCTCTCCTGAAAAAGCATCAGACTTTGCTCTTCAATCTGGCCTTATTTTAAATAAGCTGATGTAGTTCTTTATTAATAATGAAGGTTCTTCTTTGTACCTTATTCCACTACATGGCCCATCATGATTATTGCATGAACCTCCTTTAGTGATAATGTCTGTAGTACTTAAAAATTGGCCTTTGCTTTGAGAGCAGGCCAGATTTTTCATCCTGTTCTAGGTAGGACAATTCTGGAAACAAGGGGATGTTAAACTTTCAAGCTATCACTGAAAAGTTGTTTCCTTTCCCAAGGCAATGACTTACAAAAGCATTTAGGCATCTCTACACGGTGCAGCAGAGCATACTGCAGAGATCCCCCAGCTACTGCCCCACATCTGTGCAGCCCAATGCAGCCTCATGTCATGCTGTTGGGAAGCTTAGAGATGATCAGCTTGAGTAACTCACTCTATCATGTTTTAGCATGTTTCCAGTTCCATGGTTAGGTCAGCCCTTACCTAACTGAGGGGTTTCTGCTCTTCATTCCATCAGCAGTCTGGGCTTTCAGCTCCTGATGCCTCCAAGTGCACAAAAGTGAAGATAAATAAATGGCCAGATTCATCAGGAAGCCCAGCAACCTCCCTGCCTCTGGGACTATCTGGAAAAGAAGAGAAACTCATTCTTACTTTGAACTCACTCTGGTCTTCATGCCTGGTCTTCTCAGAGTTTTTCTTTCCTGCTTCTCCTGGGTCAGGATACTGCTCTGTCAGAGCTGGGGATGCTTTCAGAACAGGTCTAAAGAATTTACACAATAGTGCATTTTATTTCAAATATGTGGTGAGACCATTAAGCAGCAGTGTGAGTTAATGTTCTTTTATGATTGCATAAGCAGTTAACTTTTGCCAGTAGTTCTTTCCTCTCTGTTTTTTGTTGTCTTTTAAGTGTCCTGACCTGTAAAGCTAAAGAAACTGAAAAAGTTTTACAAAGCTTCAGTGGGTACAACAGAGGTCCAAAGACTGCAAGTGCCAGAGTCTTCTGGAATGCTTACATAAAAGTATTGAATGCTTTTTCAGTGGTGTTTGGAAAAAGTAAGTGCTCAGGCTGTTTTATACAAAATTTTTTGCCCTCTGGTATCTGTCTTCAGAGTTTTCCTGCTGTGTACAAAGTCTTTGCTTTTGTTTATACGCTTAAAAAACCCCCCAGCATTTGTAGGACAGTGCAAAATATTTGCACATCTTTTAAGATAGCTCTTGTCCTCCAAGACAGAAAGGAATACTATCAAGCAGTGGTGTTCAAGAAGACTGAACAGGTGATTGCTGAATATTGATCCCAGTCTGCATGTTTGTTTCTCTCTGCCTTGTGTTTGAAAACACTGAGACAGACAGATTTTTTTTTTTTTTTTTTTTTTTGGAAGACTGAGATTACAGAAAAGGTTGGTTACAAAGGATATAAGAAACCTGCCAAGGTTCTGACCTGCAGAGATGTATCCAGGACATGGCTGTACGTGCTCTTACAGTGACACAATGTTCTTTGAATTCCTGCTGTAAAAGAGAAATTATGGTGCATTTTGGAAACACGAAGAAATCCTTTCTCAGACGTCTTGCATACTTCTAATCTAAAGCTGCCTGCCATAGTTTTCAGGTGCACTAAATAATTCTTGCACATTGATTCAGCAAGTACAAAAAAAAATTGAAGGCTATATACAACTTGCTGCAGAAGGTGTCTTCAGGTAGCAGCTGTCTTTCATGCTTGACATTTCCACATTAGCCAACAGTCCTTTCTAGAAAGGTTATTGGTGCAGCTGTGTTAGTTCTGGCTATTCTACACTATCTGTTCAAATTAAGCTCTCACAACAGAACAAAAATCTAGTGGCCACTCTTGAGATTTGTGCCCTCATCAAGCCAAATTTTAATTTTAATTTTTTGATTTTTTGTGCCCCTTGGGAAAAGGAAGTCACAAAAGCACCGGTGTGTAGGGTGGTGAGTGAGTGTAATGGTACCCAAATATCTGAGCATCTTGATGGTTTTGCTGGAGCCCTGTACAGAAGACAAATGAAGTAGCCCAACCCTTCTTGGTAAACTGAATTGTTTAACAAATGTGTTCTAAATAACAGCTTAACCTTCCTTCTTATGCTTGGTTTTCCTTCTTGTTACATTACACCTGTCTCAGGGTCTCTTTCCTTGGATCTTGTGGAAGAGGCACATTTCATTCCTAAGCTGTGTTCCTTGCAACCTTCATGAGACAGTGAGAGGCTTAGGCAGCCCTGGGGCTTCACAGCCTTGGAGGATGAAATAAAGAGCTTTGCTATAAAAGGTGAAAAAAACATTTATAATTCAGAATCATCAGAACTACTTCATGCAGCAAGCTGGTACTTCAGCATCTATTGCAGATGTATCAATAAAAAAAAATTTCTGCAACAGGTGATGCCAAATGCAAGGGCTGTTAAAAATGAAGAGTTAATTTCAGTTGTGCACCTTTGCTTAATTGGTGCATTCTCTGGTTCTCTTCCTCTGCAGCTCCAGCTTGTTTGAATTAGTAGTTGAAGACTGAGATTTTCCCTCAGGTTGCTCTTGCCTCTGGTGGGTATAATCATTGTCTGTTTCAGACAAGCAGCAAAGATGACATCAAATGTTGCTCCTGTCTCTCAAATATTTTTAGTAGAAAACATTAAAGCTTCATGTAGCTCACCATTAGAAAGGAACACCCTATCACCATTAACCCAGTAGAGTTCCTATAACTGGCCTTTCTATGATAAATTTGGATTAAATACACTGTGAAACAGTAGTGAGCAAAATTTCAGTTGCCAAATTAAATTGCTTGGGTGTTAAATTAGATAAATGTAAAAATGGTGAGAAATTTCGATGGTCTTTATACTAATAACAAAGGAGAATGTTTAGGAAATGAGTCTTTTAACTGAAAAGAGTTTCATATAGTGCATTTAATAGTATGTGCAGTGAAATGTACAGTCAGGATGATATGTTTCTGGATGTATGAAAAAACTACAGTGCTAGTTATTTCAAAACCAACTGAAACTCTGAGTCAAAATCAGCTTTCCTGCTGGTGTTGAAGAAAATATTCTTCATGTTATGCAATTGCTACTCAAGTGGAAATTCTAAAATTCAGATGGTTGCTCTGCTTAAAAATTCTCCTGCCCCTTGATACTTCCCCCCTGGATGACAGACAAGGACATTGTTTTAAATCACTTGTGTGCTAGGTTGCTGCTCCAGTTGCCTTCAAGATATATTGATTAACATTGATTATAGAAGGTTCCTGAATTAACAGGGACCCCTCCTCTTTAAGAGGGATGACCTTGTAACCAACATCAGTAGATTGTTTTAGAGGATGGAAGTTTCTTTTGGCTGCTTCTTTGGCATATTAAGATACAGCCCTGCTAAGGATGTCTGTTTTGGGTGTAAATATTTCTTTAAAATACAGAACCCAGGAGAACATCTTCAGGACAGAACAGCATCAAATGCTTATTTTGCAGGCTGGTACCACTGGGATGCCTGAGAACCCAGATGAGTTGATAGGTCATGTCTGCTGAAGGCACTTTGGAAGATAAATTTCCTTCTTATTTGCTGAACAACACTTCTCTTGCCCGTTCCCATAAATTTGAAAGTGAGTTGCAAATAACTGTCATCAAGATCATCAAGATGAAAGATGGGTTTAAGCAGGGTGGCAAACACTGGTAGTATAGGAGTGGGTATAAAAAGCAGCAAGGAGGAGAGGGCAGTTTTTGAACCACAGGGCATCACAGTACTGAGGAGGAGAGGTTAAAATGGGAGAGGATGACTCCAGTGAGAGAAGTCTGCTGGGAGACTGGTTAAGAAGCTGGTGGTATGGAGAGGTGAGCAGGGTGCGTGTGGAAGAATTTATTGGCTGCAGGTGAGATCCAAAATTGAATAAAAGAGGGGTCCCTGAGCTCCAGCAGAATTAGAAAGCTACTGCTGTGGGAAGGAGTCAAAAGCCCCTTCTGAATGGAAATGTGAGAGAAATGACCCAGAGAAGACAGAGATGTCAAAAAGAAAACAGATTAATTACTCAGCTGCAACTTTGTTTTGAGTAATATCATCTTTAGTATGGCCACACAAGTAATTGTCCATATACTCAACTTATGTATATTTAATGAAATACATTGACTTCTGTAGAATGCTGACAATTTTTATCTGATCTGGTGTATTTATAGCAGATTCTTTAATTTGCACAAGGAAATGAAAACACATGCATAACTATTCATCCAGGAGACTAACTGAGGAAAATCATAGGGTAACACTATAACAATTTGTTCTTGATATAATCTCTCCTAGAGCAGAATTTCTACTGCCTCAACAAAATTGAAAAGGTGCCTTTTAAAAAGTTTCAAAAGGGCATCATAAAAAAAATAAAATAAAAAAATAAAAAAAAAAAACCAGAAAGCAAACAACACTCCTGCCAGGTTTGTGGGGTTGTTTATTAGTTTTTGGAGTTGGAAGTTTATTTAGGAGTTTTATTGCCAGCTTTTGAAGCCAACTTTTTTACAACAAAATGTTGTTGAGATGGATGCTTGCCAACATTTTTCTTTGTAAGTCCTTGGCCAGACACTTACTTACAGGTAAAATTGAGATTCACTCATCGTGGGATGGATGTGGTGAGAGGAGTAGTTGGCTTCAGGTCAGCTCACTGTCTGAGTTCTGTAATATATCTCCAAAGATTTCATCACGTACCTTTGAAAGGCACTGGTGACTTAACTTGGTGTTGCAGAGTTCTATATTTAGCTCTCCCCTTCTACAGGAGCTGTTTTTCATTCAAGTGCCAAACTCTCTACCTTCATTCCTTGTTTTACTTCTAGCAATCTTTCTAGAACCTGTATTTCATGAGACAATCTGTTTTGCTCTGAGTTGGTGTCTGAACTCAATGTGTTGTTTCTCTAAAAAGTTCATCTGTTCAGATCTAGGAAAAGGATTCTGGCTGGGGGGCAGGAGGAGATTAGGGAATCCAGTAAAATATTGTCAGTTTTCCAGTCTCCTGGAATTGGTGTCTTTGATGAGCACTTTTAAGGACACAAATCTGTAGGACTTTTTTTTTTTTTTTTAAATGATCTATAACTCAAGGTTTATAAGGAAAACCATGCAAATCTAAAGTCATGCACCTGATTTCTCAAGAGGCTTCCATTGTTGTAGGTTTATTAGAATGGAAACTTGTGTTAAAGGGTTCAGTTGTATTACTTTGATTTAGGATGGGGCTCGAGGGAGGGATCAAAATAGATTGGTTCTTGCAGTTGGTAGTTTGAGCAAATTCACAAGAAGTTTAGGGCTTCTTTATGTTCTTTAAAAACCTGGCAGCCACGATGTTGGAGTATTGGAGAGTTGATGTGCAATTTCTCCATCATTTTCATAACAAGACTGGATATTGCTTGTGGGGTATAACTTGTTCAGGCTGGCACTGCACCACTTGAAGCCAAAGGATCCTGAAGCTGGGAAGCAGAGGGATTGCAGCAGGGGAGTGAGTATTGGCTGAGGACCTAATGCTCTCATCTAACTTCTTGAGAAGCTAAATACTGATGGTTGATTATACACCTGGTGCTGCCAAATGTTCTAGGAATCCTCTGCCACTCCATTAAGCTTAGCTGCAATGGCAGTCCTGTAAAAAACAAGTGATAATGACTTTACCTGCTTCAGCTCCTCCTAATAGCCTGGCTTCTCAGCAATCTATTGAAAAACAAATGAGAGGGGAGGTGGGAGAAACAAGAAGAAATCCATATGCACAAAATGGAGAGATTACATCTGGAACTGTATCTTCTGCAGCTTTTAAGAGTGTCTGCAACATGAACCCCGAAGACTTAGGAGGGAAATGCTTTTTAAACTGTTTTTTTTGTAAAAGAAAAGCTGTGGTTCACGAAGAAAAGGGATGTGACTGTGCAAATGTGCTGTATAATTACATGGGTCACATTTCATTATCAGCTTTGGATTCTGTAAATTGATTACTTCAATTTAGAGTCTAAATTAAGGCAAGAAAATGCTTTCTACTTTTTCTTCTTCCTTCCTCTTCATTTTTTTTTTTTTTTTTTTTTTTTTTTTTTTTTTTTTTTTTTTTTTTTCTTGTTAGTGTATCTGTATATTCCCTGCTCTAGTAATTTGGGAATGAGTCAGGCCTTTGCACTTTGGAAAGCTTCAGATACTCAGGAATCAGAATTTATGGGTTGTCTGTCCAGTTTAGGCAATGAGATGACAGCTCAGCCCTGGCCAGGCCCTCTCAGGGTAACCATGTGATGTCATTTCACTGGTATTTGGTTTCAGGGCAAGGAAGTTGAGAGCAAAACAGGTATTACATTCACTGTAGGCTGAAATGATCATCTGTTTTTCATGCACCTTCTGTATAGGAGCACTCCATCTGTATTATTTTTAAAAGCTATTTATTACGTTAATAGTTGCTGCAGAATTCTAACTGGTTTTATTCCTCTTTACTCAAAGATGTATTTCCTGAGACTAAAAATTACTTTACTGGGACAAAATTTCACATTTTTCTCTAAAAAAAAAAATTTCCACCTGGAGACAAAAAGCAGGAAAACCAGTGAAATCTCTTAAGTCTTCTTTATTACTAAAAAAATCAACTGAAAGGTAAAGGTTGGCTAATTTTTTTTATTCCGTATGCATATCCAATCAGTAAATTCATCTTATATTGCATATAAATAGGTGAATATCTTCTTGAAAGTCTCTTCTGCATACCATATCTATACAGACTGTGTTCACTTTGACAGCATTTTACACAGAGAAGGAGATAGATGAAAAAGTTACTAAGTATGAGCTATAAGCAAAGGAGTGACTAGGAAATTAAAGTATGTAGGAAAATCCAAAAATCATTGTAATTCCTGCATTTTATGGTAGTCACACTTTCTCCTCACTTGTCAGGTTTGTGAACAAGAAGCTGAAAGATTGATGAGCAGAAATTCCAGCAAATATCCTCTTCACAAAGAAGAGACTGCAGTGCTTGGTGTAGTTTCAGCTTTAAAAGAGTCAAAGTTTATTGACTGGGTAAGCAACCCTGTAACATCAATTGCTGTTGTCCCAGGACAGTGTATTTACACTTAAGGATGTCATTTCATTAAATTAATAGACTTACCTGTACTAGGTCATTCACACATTTTGATGGTTGGAAGGAGCATTGACCTTAAATTATTATTTTAAGAATGTTACATCACCTTTACTTGTCTTTGCACTAAGGACAAATTAAAGGTAGGTGTAGTTGGACTGTGTGCTTCCTGAATAATTAACAAATAGATGGCATGGCTTAAGACAGTCTTGAGATTTTTTCTGTAGCCTCTATACTATACTTAAGTCTACCAGTGTTGAATAACGGGAAAGCCAGGAATATATTCTCCTTTCTTACAGTGAATGAAGGGAAATGTCAATGTGGAGACCAGATTAGATATTCTGCACAGTACATCAAACTGTTCTTCATGGCAAAATCCCTTGGTTAGGACAATTAATGCAGAGGTGTCGTGACAAGGTGTAAAAAGTCCTGAATAGCATCAAGTTTCTAATAAGTGCAGTGAGTTCATGGCTCCTATTAGGCAATAGGAGGTGGGAATTCAATGAGGAGGAAAGCTCTTTCTGTGCATGAATTGCACATGAATTGAGCAGCAATCTGCATAAAAGAGTATTGCACCAGGAAGCATGAAGCTGACCTTATCCACAACACACACAAGTAAGTTTTCCTGTTGATTTTTTAAGGTCCCTTCCAACCTAGACCATTCTATGACTCTGTGATTCTATAATCTGAACAATGGAAGCTACAGGATCTCTTCCAGACTGTGGTGTTAAACCCAGTGCTTTGTTTTACTCAAATATGTCTCTTTGAAAGTCATCTACAAGAAGCACCATCTTCTTGATGGTCTGTGTTCCTATCAAAAGGTAAAATTGCCCTGAAAAATACTTGATGCAATCATCTTTGCTTACCATGCACTTTCATTTGTATTATCCAGATTTTAACTGTATCTTGTAGACAAACCAGGTTTTGTTATAAATTCAGACAAAACCAGAAAGATTTTTATTAAAGTATACATGGAATAGAATAGAATAGAATAGAATAGAATAGAATAGAATAGAATAGAATAGAATAGAATAGAATAGAATAGAATAGAATAGAATAGAATAGAATAGAATAGAATGCTATGTTAATAGAAAATTGCTTTGTGTGGAGTCTTGTAGAAGGGAAGTTCCCCAACTCCATTTTCTACTCCAAGGAGAGTGTGCACCAGGGTTACACCAGGATTGAGGGGACAGTGGGGAGCTCACCTGTGTCTTCCCCACCCCCAGGGAAGGGGTGCAGCCTCTGGGCCAGTTCTGGCAGGGCCCTCAGAGAGCTTCCCTGAGTACTAGTTCAGGTTCAGAGTGGGTGTTTTAATGAAATTTACTCCCAAAGCGTTCGGGACATGGTAGGGAATTATTTCCAGCTAGTTCCTGAGTCTAAATTTGGAAAATTGTTGTCAGCAGATTTCAGACCCATTCATTGGGCTGCAGAGGTGTGTTGGCAGAAGCAATGCCCTAGGAAATGCTCCAGGGGTGGTGTGTTAGTGAGAGTCCTCCTGTGCCAAGGGAGCCAGAGGAAGAGCCACGCTTGCCCTTCACTCCGGGCTGAAGTGCTTTTTCAAAACTGAGGAACTGAATAAACCAAGGCTGTTCTTTTCTGGAACTAAGCCATTCTTAAATTAACTTTCAAGTATGTATTTATTATTATTATTATTATTATTATTATTATTATTATTATTATTATTATTATTTCTCTTCTTCCTTTCTTCTACATTTAAAAGTGGATAAATAGGGTGGAGGGAATGGGAATCACGAGTATAAAATTAATGCTCTGAAAATGTTCTTCTAAGTTCTGGAGTCAGAGAGCAAAGGTATCAGCAGGCTTTCCCAAACAGCTCCTCAAACTTGGGTTTCATCTATCTTATAATTTGAGAATTATCCTGTCTCTAGGGTCATGGTCACACTCTTTGTGATGACAAACCACCAAATGTGCAGGGAATATTATCAGAATCCTGTGGCCCTCAAAATCTCTTGCTGGTTTGCCCACAAGAGTTATATCTTATCTGCTGCAAGCCTGCTCTCTGGGTACTCTCCTCTCTGCATCTCTGGCATGTAAAGAAGTCTTGGCCTTTGCATGGCTCTTCTTGACTCAAGAGGTATCTCCTAAGCAATGAAATTGCATTTAAATCAAGGTTATATAGGATGAGAAGGTGGAGGGGTTGAGGAAAGAGGGCACATACGTTTCAGATTTAATGGTGTGGTGAACTCTAACTAATTGCAGTAGTGTAATTAAAGGCAGTTAATCAAAACAGGGAAGCAGGCATAGTTACTAAAGGGTTATTACTGGCTTTGTTAACAAAGAGAATTCAGGCACTGGCAAATTGTAACGAGACTGATAATTTGGTTTAAAATGACACAGATTTGAAACCCAATATTCCAAATCTGCCACAAAATAAAGTTTAAGAAGTTGTCATAAATGAACATACAACTAGAAGGCTAAAGAAGGGTTGGTACAGTTAATAGTGAGCAAGTAAGAAAATTGCCTTTTAAGTAGGTTTTAACAAAGCTATAGGAAATTGCTTCATTAGGGCTCCTAGAGAGCTGCTCATGTTATGATTGATACCAGGTAAAGTATTGATTACTGAGAACCCTTAGATAGCAGGAGACAAGTACAGGTTACAGAAATATGTGTTGAATGCATTTAGAAGATATTTTAAAAGGCTGGTTACAGGGTGGGACTTCAAGAGGAAAGCAAAAGAAAAATAGAGAAACACTCAGATTTGTCTAGCAGGAGAAATATTATTGGAACTGTTTTAGGTTATTCAGACTGGGACACAATGGCTTTTGTCATCAAAAAATGTCTTGATTAATAATATGGAAAAGTAGGTTTTAGTTTTACAAATGGTACTGAATTGAGAGTCAAGCAGATAATGAGGAACGATTTAATCTGGTACATGAAGAGGATTAATTCTGAGTACCTGGGTTATAATAGGGCAGCACAGCTCAGTGCAGATAAATGGAAGATAATAAGCTTAGGAGTAAAGAACTCCATAGTAAACGACTACTCAAATAGATGCTGCAGCAAGCTGACTCAGGGAAAAAATGAGAAGTTACTGGAGAAAAATCACCTATTCAGCAGCAAAGCCAAAGAGAGGAAATGGGATATTGAACTGCTGCTGCTGAAGGGGAATGGCAGAGGACTTCAAACACTTAAGGTTCAGAAACCTCTCCAGAAAACTGAAATCCTGTTTTTTTGAGAGAAGTGGGCATTGTTGTTTTGTAGCCTGTTGGCACAAGACATGTAGATTTTTTTTCCCAGAAATGCCAGGTGGAAATTTTGATTCATGCATAGGGCAGTATGACAGAAGGAACAAGGTACAAGGCTCAGGAGCGGAAAATGTAGTCTGTGCTGGCCAACTTGTGAAATTCTTGCTTTTGGAAAAAATTAGTTTGTCCTGCTTACTTAAACATTTAAATATAATTAAATATATGAAGTGTTGGCCTTCAGCCAAACATTTGGATGATGATGATGATGATTATTATTATTATTCCTCTTGTTTTAGAATCAGTTACTGTGATAATTTTATCCAATTTAGGTTTTCTAATAAGTCTGTAGCATAATATTGGTGCTGTTGCAACCACAATGGGTAAGAAAATAAACGTGGTTTGTAGGAAAAGGCAGTTTTTTTAAACTCATACTGAAAGGTGCTGCTTCTCCTTGAAATTGTTATTTTCTTCATACCTAAAGAATGCCACAAATACTCCCCTTTTTCAGTATTCTTTCCACCTGATAATAATTCTGTCTTCTTTCCTGATATAATTTTGTTCTGTTTGCAGCCTCAGCTCAGGATGGCTGTGAGCATCATTATATATTTACTTGTGGTAGAAATTAATAGCATAGATCTTGTCCTTACACGCTGTGTAACCATTCTGGAAAGATCAGCACACGTGGCAGAGCCTTCTTCAGAGCCAGGATCAGTGAAGAATATGTTCTTTTAGTTAAGACTGAATATATTAAAAGACAAGACAGTACAGCAAAAAGAGGTGATGATATCTATTGTTACTGTAATAGAATTATGGTAATATCTATTCATGGTTGAGTATTGTCTCGTATAACAAAACCTGTTTCATTCCAACCCAAAAACCTGACAATCTAAGTAGATACTCCTAGGTATTATTTCTCTGTCAGATAATGAATTTACATGAGGGTCAGATAAAACACAGGATTTTGTGTCTCCTTGCATGCTGCTGGTAGGAGATAAATAGCCCTTGTTGCAATGTGTTAAAAAGAGACTTCCCAGCTGGGGCTGCAGTGGGCCTGGTACTGACCCTCTGCATCTTCCTGCAACCCCCAAAATTTGGGGTTACATTTTGAAGTTTAGCAGGTGTTCTAAGGATGTCCAGCTTCCCTTGAAGGGCAAAATATTAACAGCAAAAGACATTTGTACTAACAAGGAACAATGTAGTAACCTCAAGGGATGCTCCAACATTCCAACTTAACAGCCATTTAATTGGCAAGGCAAGTAATTAAAGAATGAATATTAATTAAAAATCAATAGTCTCAGCAACTCTTCACGTTCTCTTCCTCTGCTGTTAACACATATTTTTTTAAAGTCAAACTCTGCTTGCTCATTGCTGCATGGGACCTGAAAGGAGCCTAAAGTCAAAGCTTTTCCTCAAGGGTGCTTCAAGCAGAAGGGAAGGACCATTACAGGCAGACTTGCTTTCCATGGCCTGTTACAGCAACACCAGGGTTCAATGTAAGTGTCAGTGAGCTGGGACATAAAGCCTTGTGTCCCTGACAGTGTCCCCTGCCACTGATTTTTCTCGATGCACCCATCAGTTTGAACACATGAATGACCAAGCAGGTTTGCTTCTAACCTCTTTTTCTGCTAATTATATTTTCATGGCTTCAGAATTCAGCAGCAAACTATTTTTATAAAGCCTTGTGCATGTCTAATGAGTCTTGACATGAAAACTTCCTCCATCCACAGGTACCTTGGAATTCTGGAGACTGGAGAAGCCCTGCTGCTGCTGTACCAGGGCACTTTTCAATTATGCATTTTTTTCATCTTCTGAGTCAGGGTAACTCAGAATGAGCTTAACAGAGGCCTGTAATTACTAAACCTTGTTCTGCCATTTCAACTCTTGTATATACAGCTGTGAAGGCATTTTGGTAGAAGACTGTGTGGTAATGGGTTTGATCTCCTATGTTAAAATCTGTTCTTGCAGATAAGCAATGCTCAGAGGGGACAGAGGAGGTGTGAACCAGCTTTTGGACTGAGGGAGTCCAAAAGTTAATTCATTAATTTTATCTGGTGAAAAGACTGAGAGTGGCTCAGGGGCACCTATTGATGCCTGAACTCCAAGACCACTGAAGTGAGACTCATGCTGCCTATCTTACCAGGATGAAAATCCTTTCCAAACACCATCCCATGCTACCTGCAACCTTGCTATTTCTGACAGCAGGACTGATACAGGCTCTCCTCCACAGAGACCTGGAGCTGTGTGAATCTCTTAAGGAGACTCAGTAATTGTAATAATTGATACAGTCTGATAAATCAAAAGTTTGGAGTCTTCCCCAAAAGCCTGTCACTAACCCAAAGGCCAGAGATTCACCTGCACAGTGACTTCCCAGTGACACCCCTGATTTCAACAGGCCATGGAAGGCAATCAGTGTAACAGGAAAGTGATGAGTGAGAGCAGTGTCAGCCACTGCCCCACGTCCTGCATGGTCTGAGCAGCTCCTCTTGCTGCAAGCTGTTTGCTCAGCCTTGTTCAGCAGTGGTCCCTGACACCAGCTCTTCTTTGGTTCCTGCAGCACCAAATGTGTAGTAATTATTCTAACACTGTGTTTTGCAGACTCGGGGAAAATTATTATCACCCGAGGCAAATTTATATACATTACAAATTTCTTTTACTGCTATCACTTTAAGTTAGCACAAAACGCTCTCTGATTTGTGATTCATGATTCAGTCCAAGCCTCCAGCCAAAGAAAAAGAAATGGCTGCAAGGAGGGAGCTGATCTTGTTCTGTGCTCTGTTTTCCACTTTCATGCTACTTTATGGTATGTCCAAGGGGTGTAAGTGAAAACAGAGACCTTTCCAGAACATATATAGGCAGGTCTTTCTCAGGGGTATGATTTGGACAAGACAGAAAAAAAGTGGGAGTTGGAAAAATCCAACTCATCGAGGTAGGTTTTCAGGGTCTAACCTCAGAGTTTGAGACCTGGAGGCTTGATGCTGTTATTCTTTTGTCAAAACAGGCTTGGAATAAGTATTTCTGCTCTCTGAGCTCCAATTCAAATTTAACTGTCATGAAACATCATCTCGCTGGTCATCTTGGAGCCTGCCTGCTTTCAGGCCCATGCAAAAGACTGGAAATGAAGCCTCACCTTTTTTCACTTCATTTCACAGGTCTAATTTTTAAAGAAAATTTTGATTTACAATTAATCCAATCAAAAAGGCAGTTTAAATAACAGAATTTTCAGCAGTTACTAAAGCCTCCTTCAACAGATTTGGGTGCAAGACTGAAAATGAACTGTTATCTTTTCAGTTATACTTACAGAATGCAGATTTGAATTGCAAAAAGGCCATTAAAAATAGCTTGTGCAATTTAAAACAGACTGAGTCAAACTGACAAAGCAGAAAATAACATGAACTAGAGATGCACTTGTGTGCTATATCATGTTAATGATTCTGTTTTCTAAACCAGGAACAGCTCAATAATATATGCTGTTTCCAAACAAACGTATGTTTTATTAAAATAAATCAAGACAGAGAAAAATACAGCAGTGTGGGATGGGAAAGAAAACAATTATTCAGGAAGATTAAACTTGCTATACATCAGAGGCTTGTGGCATGTTCCCACTGGGATTTTGTGTGCTGTTTGTAAAGATTTTATCTGCTGATTTTACATCTGGACTCAGTCATCTTGTATGCAAAACCACGAGCAATAGAAGAGAAAGATACAGTACAGAAGGAAAAGCTGTTCAAGTGTTGGACGTAGATACTTGCATAAAAATGATTGTAGAGTTCCAGTAATCTAACTTTTGAGATTTGAGATGACACCAACAGTAAAACAGGAAAAAAGGGGGGTTGTTGTTATGTTTGTTCCAAAGGTCAAAGCATTTGTGTTTTGAATTAATCTACTTCATGTAACTGCTTGGGTACAATGGATATTTGAGATAAGAATTAAATTAACCCCTTTGTAGCCGCAGCTCTGTTACACTGGCAATCAAAGCAACCAGATGTGCCTCTGGTGTCTGGAGCTGGAGTGGTGATGCTGGAGCAGACAGATCCAGGCTGTGTTTGCATTCTTCGTGGGGAGGCAGCAGAGGGTTTTTGTGTTAGAGTCCTGCAGCCAAAACAGGCCCCAGAGTTTTCACTCTGCCTATGATAATGCCATTTTGCTTGTGCAGGCTGATATCCCTACGTTATGAGCAGACAGGATGCTTCCTGGCACTGTGATGGGATCATTCCTTACTTCTGCATTTTATTGTACATGATACGCCTGTGAGTGCTGGATGCCCAGAGATTCCCCCTCTGGCTTATCTGTCATGTTCCCTTGACAGCTATTAAACAAAGATTTATCAACATGACTCAAAGGTACCTTTCTGGCATTTTTAATCTGTAGAAATTTCAATAAGGAAACTCTCCAGCTATTTGCTGATGCAGACCACGTAGCAAAGTCAAACCAGATGCCCTAAGGAGGGTTTTGATCCAGCATCTACTGAAAACAACAAAGCTGGGTCTTCAGATTAGCAGGAGAGTATGTCTGAAAATGGTTGAGTGCATTGGGCTCTATGGTTTCTTTCTGCCTGCCATATTCATTGCTAATCTGTCACTACCTCAAATCCCCCAGGTTACAGTCAGGAAGAAGGAGCCATAGTTCATCTTGATTTCAGTAAGGCATTTGACACCATCTCCCACAGCATCCTGGGAGCTAAACTGAAGAAGTGTGGCCTGAATGATTGGGTAGTGAGGTGGATTGGGAGGTTGGATTGCTTTTCTAAACTTTTATGCAAAGCCTGGGTTATTTTGTTTTTTTTTCCAGAAATATATGAATTAAAAATAAATAAATAAATTTGAACTGGGTCCTCTGGAAACTGGAGTTCATGTGGGGACAGCTGGTGTAGTTGGATTCCTGGTTACCAATGTGTCTCCATGGAAGTGCCAGTGAACAAAATATGTAGTTGTAGATTAATTGAAGCTGGCTTTTGGCAGGGTTTCCTGTTCAGATGTTTTAGAATTTAAACCACTCTCATAGTATCAAATAGAGTTGGCAGGGAAGAGAACAGGAGGTATCATTACTGCAGAGTGCATATAGTTGTCTTTTTAATATCTGGGGTAAGTGGACCTCCATTTCTGCCTGGTATGATAATTCCTTTATTTTGCTGCCATTCTTGATGGTGACAAACCTCACAGCAAATTCTCTGAGTCTCAGTTGTTAGATATTATACATGGTGTCCCACTGGAGGTAAAGAAGGTTGTGCTTGAAAATTCAAGTCCTGATAATTTGGGACACGGTTCTGGGGGTGCATTGCTGTCTGTGCACCAAACTTTACATCTCACTCCTGTTTACCAACCCTTGCTCTGTCTGCAGATCTTCCAAAGACTTCAGCACTGCACAACTCTGGGTAGCTGTCACTGCTGTGACACTGCCACGGTGTCAATCAGAGTCAGGCAATGTGGCTGTTGGGAGAGCTGTGCTCAGGTGTAGGGTAATGGAGATCCTCCACACATAGTAACATGGGCAAAATTGGGTAAAAAGGAGTCTTGCAGAGATAAGTGCATCAAAGAATGGGAAGCCTTTAAGGACTGGGCAGATCAGAGGTAGGGAAGAGCTGGGACAGGCTGTGCTGTTCAGCATTTGGAAGAAGGAATGAATCTGTACTTCAGTTGGTAGGAGCCAGATAAGAATCATCAGTTGAAACTCAGTTCCCATGTAGCTCTTTAGGTAACATTCAGGTTCTTAAATGTGTCTCTAAGCCTTTGTTCTACTAAATCATCTCATCAGTAACAATATTTGTAGACAGAGCCACCTATTTGGCTCTTTGGGAGTTAATTCTGTAACCTGGGATGTCTGCCATGTAATACAACATAAAGAAAAGATGAACCAAGAAAATAGTAGTAAATATACATCAAAGATTCTTGTGTAAATGTGGAACTTTAAAGTACAAATATACCATCCAATTTATTTAAACTCAGTGGAAACAGATGAAATGAACCACATTGACCCTTATTTTCTAGAAAAAAAAAAAAAAGTGATGGAAGGAACCTTGGATCTATGAGCTTATGGAAACTTGTTACCTTGCCATGACTTGTTTGTAAACTCAACCACAAGCTTTTTATTTGACTGTCACAGACACTATGTTGGAGCTAAAGTTATTTTGGCTGCAATCCTACACCTGTTACATGGAAACCTGTTGCTGTGAGCAGTTTTAGACTTGCAGATACAAAACATGGCAGCCTCCAAACCTCTCCCCTGCTGGTTCCTGTGGTGGGGAAAGGGACTTTGGCTGAAGAGCAACCCATCATTTGGTTTTGTTACCAAGATGTATGGCAGGGTTGGCAATTAAATTCAGTGCCTGGGTTGGTGAAATTAAAGTAGTACACAGCAGAATATCAGTGCTAAGAATGTGTAGTACATGCTGCCTAGTAAAATCTGACAAAGACTGGAGAAGAGGAAATCTGAAATAAATTTAATAATAGATTAAAAATAATTCAGAAGTAGATTTCTCTGAAATGTGATTGCTGACCTCCATATTATGTGAGATATTTACTGGCTGAGAGAACACAAGCATCAAGGTGATACTTTGGCAAAGTGTCAGAGCAGGGCACTGGTGAGGGCAATAGCAGACGTTTCAGTGCCCCAGGCAGCAGTTATTTTATGAGTCAGCTTTGAAAAAAGGAAGAACAGAACATGTTGTTGAAAATAGGAATTTGCTGTAGGACCCAGCAAATCAAAGATTGGTGCTAATCAGAGATTTGGCAAATAAATGTAACTTTTTCCCCCCGATCCCTGAGAATCCAGAGCGAAATGATTGCATCCATGGGGAAATTGCTTCCCTTTCTCATGTCTGTTGTTCCTCCTCAGTATGCCAAAGGACAGACATTTTCAGTACAGGTTGGGGGTGAGGAAGGGGGCTGCTTTTTCTTTCTCTGTTTCTATTTGTTGCTTAGCAGCTGAGCTGCTGATTGTACACTGAGCACGGCAAGCCCAGTGCACAGTAGGAATGAAAGCTCCATTTGTCATCCTGATAAATCTTATTTGTAACACTTCTGTAAAGGATGTGACAGACTAGCTGAAGGAGAGATCTGGGGACATAGGGTAGTGCACAAAATTTAATTCTGACTGATTGGATGTCACAATGCAAATGAAGCATGGCCTCACATGAAGCAGTAATTGCAGCTGTGTTGGCCATGCTTTGTATATTCTTTGCATTCTCCCTGTTGATTAAAAAGATGTTGCTATAGTAGCTGGAACATGCTTCCTCAGTGTCTCTTCTCATGTTTTATTGATTTTTTTCTGCTTAGTAAAAAGGGCAGTCCTTCCTTATTTCTTAAAGGAGTCAGTTTATAGCTTGTACGGATGGATCAGCAGCTTTTGTAACAGCTTCAATTTCACAGCTACGTAGGTCTTGTTGACAGTGACAAAAATAAGGTACATAATTCTGTCTAAGGTAGTTTTTCTCTTAGTCCTCACTGCTACCACCCTGTGGAAATGTCAGTGTGGTCACTCTGTGCCATTGTGTCCATGTGCTTTCCTTACCTCCAGGGAGCTGGACAACCTGTCTTGTCCCAGCTCCATCACTTACTGAG
The DNA here is from genome assembly GCF_036169615.1 of Heliangelus exortis. NCBI lineage: Eukaryota > Metazoa > Chordata > Aves > Apodiformes > Trochilidae > Heliangelus > Heliangelus exortis. The sequence goes on along the minus strand of NC_092435.1, from coordinate 6,707,858 downwards.
GACATACATTAAGAGTAGAGAAACTGTTCATTCATTTTTACTGTGGCATCTTCTGGGGCCTTGGCATGAAGACCTGATGAAACTGAAACATTTCATGAGTCCTTCCTGATTTTAGTAAAGTATTAATTTAGAAGAAATCTTGGGGTGAAAAAAAAAAATCTGCAAATGGGTAATTTTGCTATTTAGATATAGCCATTGAACACCATTTTTAAGTGTTGAAAATAGAAAAAAAATATTTGAAAAAGAACTTAATTTCACTCCAAATTAAATTTGCAGATATGCTGATTTGCAAAAAGAAAAAAAATACTAGATACTCTTTTCTTCTAGTGGAGTGGATTCCTTAGTTGTAAGACTCCAGCATACAAAGCCAGGCAGTGAAAAAAAGATGCAGGGCTTTGTCCCTGGTTATCTGTGTCTCCATCCACAATTTAAGTCAAGGTACTGATGGCACAAACAAAGATTTGCAATGCCAATTATCTGTTCAGAGTAGGATCTATGTCTCCATTCCTTTCCAGGTTCAGCTTATGAACCTGATAGTGGCTTCTGGATGATACCATATTATAAATACTCCATTATGGGATAATGAAGATGGTAATTTCATACCTTCTGAGCCTTAATGTGTGATTTGAAAACAAGTGGCTTCTTTTTAGCTGAATGCCTAGAAGCTGTCGACAGATGTAGGAGTATTTATTTTACAAAACTTCCACTGCTTCCCCTCTATGCTCTCAATTGTTTAGTAAATGAGCAGATGACACTGGGAATGCTGAAGCATGATCATTGGAGTTCTCTAACCCATCTCTTGGGCCACACAGATCATTTTTTAATGGACAGTGCTTGGTAGCTGAGAGCATTTATTTTCTTTTGAATGTACCAAGCTCTAAGTGACTTGTGCTATCAGCATTGCCACCATGGTGAGTGGCTTTATCAGCTTGAAGAAAGGTGTTTGAATTTATCACGGGCCACTCCTCATGGTGATTCAGAAGAAGCAACAGGATGATGGTATCAACTTTTGAAAAAGCAGCAGTCATGTCATGTAATCAGGAGTGTGCTAACTGTAATCAGGAAACAGGGATTTTATTTCTGGCTTTGTCCCTGCTTGATGGGATCCCCTTGGAAAAGGCAGAGCACCCACACCCAGCTGGATCTGATTTTCCTCCCTCCTTGGGGTAGTTGGGCTCCTTTGATTAGTAACATGGGGGGGTCCTTGCAAACCAGCTTTATAACTTCAACTTCATGGAGGTGCCTGAAATTTTAATGAAGAAAAGGGATCTCCTCAGTGATCAACCATAACATTAAGAAGAAAATGGTGCAAACCATTTTTCATGTAGAGCTGCTGGTTGGCCATGAAGGAGTGATGTTCAATAATTAGCTTCAGCCTGGTTAAAAGAAAAAAAGTGTTGCAGTTCTTTAAAGCTGCATTCTTTGGCTCTTTAATTCCAACCTAAAGAGTGTTCTGAAGTGCTGCAGATTGTGTAGTTTTAAAGAGGAAGAAAATGTTTTATTTGATGTCAAACTGAAAAAAAATCAATTACCTGGGCAAGCTGAACATGTTCAGCTGTGCATGGTATTGCATGGAAACAGAATAGAGGAAAAAGAAAAGTATTGCTCAGTCTTCAAATTTTTTATACTCACTCAGGGTCAGCCATACTTTGGCTCTCAGCATAGCTGTCATTGATTTGTCATCTAACTGTTCTGAGAGCACTTGGAGGTAATTCTGTAAGTCTAACAGCAGGTTTCTGCTTCTTATTTTGCATCTCTGAGGTTCATAACTGGGCTTTATAAAGATAAGGGACTAATCTTTGTAGTCACTGTGCAACCAAGTTAATTTAACATCTGACTGTGGAAACCTAAGTAAGATGCTGACTTTTCTTTATTTTGCTTTTTTATTTTTTGTTCTTCATTTGTGGACCTACAGACAGGGAAAACTAGAGCTTAAGAAGGGTTTCTTGTGTATGATTCAGCTACTTGAGCTAGTAAACAAATTGTGGGGATGCTGATGCATGGTAGCCAACCTAATATTCAGAAAATTATAGTGATCTTGTTTAGGTTTTGGATGAAAATGGTGATAAAGTCAGGATATTTTCCCAAGCAATAATTGTGTGAGGTGTTTTTTAGAATTGATTTTGATTAGCAACTGATTGCAAAGTTAGCTGCAAAAATAATGATCTTATGGTAACTGGAGAATTCACGCAGATTTCAACTAGCAGCTCAGGTAGATGAGCCAAATGATATAGTGCAGTATAGTAACAGGGCATTATTTAAGGAGAGCAGATGAGATAAACTAGAAAAAATTGTGCCAGGTGGTGATAGGTAACAGGTGCTCTGCATGGTGCCAGTGGGTGGGAAAAAAATCGTTTCCCTCTGCACTTGTTCTGGTGACTGACAGCCAGTCTCATTTTCATAATAAGGGAATATTCAATATTCACACCTGCCCTCAGCTGGTGGAAGAGTTTTGTGGCTTTCTGCAGCTGTTTCCAAATACCTGGTCAGCAAAAAATGTTTATGGAAGTAAAAAATGCTTAATTGACCCTAACTAAGAAACATAATTGAAGGGATCCCATTAAAACATCTAATGAGATGCAAGCTAAGAGGTGAAGAATGTTATTTGTGGATGCAGTGCCTCTAAGCTCCAGCCAAAATTCTGCAGTTATTTTGCTAAAGGTAGCTGTGAAGTGATTCAGAAGAAGGGTTCCTCTTAGAGATTTGGTTTAGCAGGCAGGTCATGACTGGTCCTACAAAACAGGTTGGAGATGACTTCAACACATGGAGCAGTTGGGCTTCTGAGTTTTCCTGGGTTTTGACAAACCTCAGGTGAACTGCGGAGTGATCTGAGGTGTTCCTGTGTTTAGGCTTTATTATGCTGATATCTTTGAGATTAAGGAGATCTGCTCTAAAATACAGACTGATCCTGTGAATCGTTGCTCTCAACTTCTGAAGGAAAGGCATCCGTGCTGAACCCAGCCTGGGCATGCTTGGTGGCATTCAGTCAGACAGGTGTTGGATATTCAGGTATGTTCTAGCCTCATGTGAAGAACCCTGACTGGTTTTTTTGACCTTAAAATTCTCTTGGTCAAATCTATAAATCATAGATTACCTGTTGGGGTAAATGGTTGCTTTAGGAAATGGATGCTAATTGTTACACTCATCTGGTTGTCCAGTTTTGCCAAGTTTATTTAAAGAACAAAACAAAACCCGAAACAAAACAAAACAAACACCAAAAAAACCCCAAACCAAAACATAAAATGTCAAGCACCCCACAGATAAAGGGATGTCAGCTGTAGAGCAAAGCAAAAATCTGTTCTCTTGTCACAGTGCTCTGGCAGGAGAGACGAAAAACTGCTGATGACTGAAGAGTGAGTCTTTTAATTGCTTTTAGCTATTAAAGTATTACAGATCTTAGCATCCCTCACTGAATTCTCTGAGTTTTTTTCCTTCTAATTTTATTCACCAAGTAATTAACATTATTACTGTGAGATGTTCATCTTTGTCTTGCTTGTGAAAAATTGATGCTGGTGTCATTCAGGTGTTTTATCAAGTTGTTACTCAGTGGCTTGCAGAATAATATTCCCTGTGGGAAGGTTACACTTACCACATGTTTCCTGTAGCTTTACTTGCAACCAAAGATAAAAGCAAACACCGGATGCTTCACAGATTGATTGGAAAAGCACAGCAAAACATCAAGTGGAGCATAAAAAAGACGAATGTTGTTTTAATCCTGTCTCCCAAATTATATTGAATAACTGTAGCCTGGTCATTAAAACACTGCCTTGGCAGCAGCAGAGGTAGGGAAACAGATGTTTTCTTTTATTGGAGGAGCATTGGAAGGGATTATTCTTGTTGGGATTCTTATTCTTGCAGCTCAGAGTCACCCCACAGCGTGATGGAGCAGGGGTCCTGGTGGGCTGGGTGGCCCGGTCCCCAGCGGCTGTGACATCGGCCCGGACACTGCAGGGAGCAGCATCGAGGATCTGTGCAGCTCGCACGGCCTCCTCTGGCCACCCCGGGGAGTTGTCAGGAGCAAACAAGTTCTTCCTCTTCTATTCCAGGAGATTTCTTACTGCCTGGCTTGCTATAGGCAGAGTCTACTGCTTAAACTACAGGGAAGTTGTTAATAAGCATTTTCTTGACGTTAATTTCTTAGAAGACTTAAATTTGACATGATAAGAGCTAAATAGTAATCTGCCTTTCACCTTTATATTCATTAGTTCTCTAGCTTGAAGTTGAAAAGTGTTAGGAAAAGTTGCCAACACTGAGTGTCTAGTCAAATATCTAGAGATATTCGTGGGTAAAAGAATATGTATCCTCAGTGCCTGCTTTCTCTGCATCAGCCACTCTTCTTCTGCACAGAGGGGGTGAAATATTTGTTCACATCTCCAGTGGCACTTAGCCATTTTTGGTACTTGAGATAGGTACTCGGATTCCTCATTGACTCCTTTGGCTGGATTGCCAAAAAAGGAGTTCCTGTTACTGTACAGCAGCCATATGTTCAAGTGGCCCCCTTGTGAGTGACAGCTTCACTGATGCACAGAATAGGCTTTTGTGTATTTTAAATTAAGGAAATATGTGATAAAAATCAGCATCCCACACAATTTCCCCATATGCCCTATTCCGTTCAGCATTACCTTGCTTTTCCAGCTCAAGTAGTGTTGTTCATGCCATCTTTTGGTTTGCAGGAGCGTAAAAATTGCAGAAAGTGCATATCCCCATCAGTGGATGTAGTGTGTCATCAGCATTGAGAGAAGATGCACTAAAGAGTAAAATTGCACCATCTCTTGCTTTCTGTCTCTTCCTTCTCCATCTCTTATCTCATAGTCGTGCTTAGCCTGGCCTAAGCTGCCTGGCAGTGGAGAATCATTTCCTACCCATTTTAGAGTTATGCAGCACCCAAACCAGAGAAAATTCTTTGAAGTCAGCTATCTATCAGCCACTGGAACAATGTCCCCAGGGAGGTCGTGGTTTCCCCAGCACTGGACAGCTTTAAGATTCAGCTGGACAGGGTGCTGGGCCATCTTGGGCAGGTTGGACCAGATGATCCTTGAGGTCCCTTCTAACCTGGTATGTCTATGATTCTGTAATATCCCTTAAATTTTCCTTAGAATGCCAGTGTGTGGAAGAGAAGGCTTAATGAGCTTTATGTATTATGCATCAGAAAACTAGTTGGGTACTTATGGTGGCCCTAGTCAGGGTTCCTTGAATGCTCATGAAGGTGAGCTTCAGAGGGTGTGGTTTCCTCCTGGGCTGTGTCTAGAGTTGGGTGACAAAGCAGCTCAGCAGCATTGCTCTGTTTGAATATTTATCCAGAAATTAGGTCCTGCTGGCCACACCAAAGGGATTCTGTCCCAGCCACATCAAATGTAAAGACAATCTACAGATGTCTTACAGATGCTTGTATTTTCGTGAGCAGCCTGTTCTCCAAGAACAGTAAAAAACAAACTCATATTGCACAAACAGCTCTTTCTGTCCCTGTGCTTTCAGTGCTCCTCATGGTCCAGCTGGAGTTTACTAACAGAAGATGAAGCTCCCTGCTCTTTTTATTCTTCCTCAGCTTAACTACACTTGGTTCCTGTTAGCATATTGGTTGGTGCTCAAAGAGATGAGCTGCTCAGTTGCTGTGATCTCAGGAGCCTGGGGACTTGCTTCTCCAGAGCTCTCCTGTCAATAATCTTGTAGCATCCTTATCAGGGCTGTTTTGCTGCTGCTGGTGTTTTAAAATCAGTTTTCAGAAGCTGTTCTTGTCCAGTATTAACTGCAAATCTCCTTGTACAACAGTGGAGTCCAGAATAACATTTCAGGAACAGGTTCTTGACTGGCTCTCATTACCTTCTCGTAGTAGGTATGGAGCACTGTAAAATCTAAGTCCAGTTCCAGAGTTCATAAAGATAAAATAAAAGGAACAGTACACAGGGTCAGACTGGTAACTAAGGCCAAAATTAACATTTCCAGGGATCTGTGAGCCTGGGTAGTTTAATCCAATCCCTGTAGCTAAGATCTGGCCAAGATTCTTGACTATGCAGCATCCTTGTAGTGTGATGATGTTTGTGCAGAGAGGGCAAACATTTGCCTTGGCTGAATCTGCTCCCACCTTCAGCAGCTGTCCAGGTACAGCACTAAATATCTGTACCTATGTGCAGGTAAGGCATGACTGGGTTGTCTCCTGTCTGCCTGCCTACTTTTCTTCTGTTGCTGTAGTACTTAAGAGCATGATGTCACTGGAATAATTTTTCAATTTATTTATGGGTGTGTTTGTATTTGGCAGTCATTACCATAATATCCAAGAACCAGAGATGGGTGACCTCTACCTGTCTGCCCATGGCTGACAGATCTCTTCAAGTCTGTTGCTAGAAAAGCCACTTACTTGAAAGGCTGATGTATCTTTTTGGATCTCCAAGGTCACTGAACCTGGATATCTACAGGAATCTGCTTTCAAGGGCTGCAGCTCAGAGCAGAGTTGCTTAGAGCAGGAATGCTAATGCTTGACATGAGGAGAGGGACCAGATTTTTATGCTGCTGTGTGTTGTGGGTCCACTGCAGAGCATGAAATATGCCCTGGAGTTTTTTCCTTGTTCGTTTTTCTCGTGCTGCTGACTGACTGCTGGGATGCTGTTCCCTAAAGCCATGCTTCCAACTTTTTCTCCTTCTCTCTGCAAAGCATATTAAATAGGAGCAGCACTCCCTCTAATGCTGAGATACGGGGTTAGAGTTCTCACTGCTCCAGCTGAGCACTTAGTTCTAGAGTTGCTTAATTAAAAACTTGTAATTAAATTAAATCACTTTGTTTTACAGCTGCAAAGGTAATGGAGGTGGGAATGTTTAATGATGCAGAGTCAGATTTGGTGTTTATGAGTGGGAAGCCAGAGGAACAGCACAGAAGATGTCACTTAGTAGCTGGCTTCCAGGCTCTTGTCTCTGCATATAAATCTGCTGAAGCTCAGAACTGAGGTTCTGAAGTTCTGCAGTGAGAGAAGTGCCTTGGTCTTGGAGCCCCAGGTGTGTCCTGGGAGTTGTGCTACCCACATAATTTAAGCCCTCTGGAATAGGATTCCCAGCCTCCCAAGTATCCATCACAGTTGTGTGAGGCACTTTCTCACCTGTGACAGAGAATGCAAAGTGGCTTTTTTGGGTCATTTCTAAAGGAAGGCTGCTGCCTGGAAAGCTGCATCTGTGTGGGCTCCCTTGAGAGCTGGCAAAGTTCAAAGAGAGCTCTGGAAGCATGGCTGAAACTTGCAGTTGTCACTCTCTGTCTGTGGCCTCTCTGACCTTTTGCCTTGCCTGAATATTAGGTAGGCATCATGGACAAAAAAACCCCAAGTCTGAGCCTCTGTTGCTCAAGTTCCAGAACGCTCAAGGAGGAGTCTCCTTGCAGAACGTTGTACAACAGCTTGTGATGGATGTATCAAAAAATGGAATTGCTAGACTAGCCTTTCTCCCAGAGCTGTTCTGATGTCCTCTGGGATGTGTTTGTTCTGTGGTTGGAGAAAGGGCATCTATTTCTGGGACTATCAGCCAGAGATGTTTTATGAGCACAAGATTTGTCCAACAGAATTACATGGCCCATTTCCCTTACTATTTGTTCATACCTAGCCCAGACTGGAAAGGTCAAATCTGCTTCATAGAAAATAGGTTTGTTTCTAAAATTTGATTCTATTCAGAACTGAAACAAAGCACAAAACAACACAGTTCTCCAGTGGAATGGATCCCTAGTTTGGAGGCTTGAATTCTGAGGATGACTGGGATGTACATCGAAAGCCAGGTGTTTAAAAATCTTAAAAAAACCCCAAAAAAACACCAACAAAAAAGAAAAAGAAAGAAAAAAAATATTGGAATGTACTTGATGTACTTGCTGATGGTAGAGCTTCACTGGTGATTCATCCAGCTGGAGTTTCTCTGCTAATAGTTATTATATTTACAGATGAGTAGAATCCCTGAAAGCCCCTGACTTATTCATCAACATTTTCTCTTTAGTAGCTCTAGAGGCAGTGAAATGTGCCATCATTCTAAAATGGACAGAAACGAACTCTTAAGTTTTGTGGATTTATTTTTTTCCTTTGGCTCAAGACAAGGTACAAATACCATTCTGGAGAAATTTGCTGACTTCAGATTAATTCATAATAGGACTAGCTGAAAAACAGCAGTGAGGGTTCTGCAGAAATTGCACTGAAATTTCCCTGTTACTGGTAAAAAATTATGAAGTAGCCTCCTCTAGTGGCAAATGTTTTATTGAGATTTATTATTTTTTGAGGACTTGAATCATGCTTTTCTCCCTAATGAGGAAAGTAGACCAGAGTGATGTCTGCAGGACTAGTGAGAGCTTTTTTGTTTGATAAAGGTTTATGTTTGTACTTCTGGTAAACACACCAACCCTCTGTTATTATCAAACCTTTTCCTCTGTAATCAGTTCCTCATTTGGATATAACCACAGTGCTGGGGCAGTGTATGTAATAATGAGCATGAAGGCTTGATGGATGATAGTGGCACATAGAAGGCCATTTAATTTATTTGTGCTTTTCATTTACGCTTTTCTAGTAGTGCTTGGTGCAATATCTTGTCTGTGGAATGGAAATTTGGGACAAAAAGGAAGGATTTTGTGCTTAGATGAAAATTCTCCAAGGCATTAACTTATGTGGCTGGAAAGTGTGGTAAGGATGAGGACTTCCATCTCATTTATACCTGTGCAAATACAATACAACTTCTGTGTCCACATCAGAAATTCTCAAGTATAAACATGGTCTGAATCCACTTGCAAAGTGTTTTGTTTGTACTGACATGCACACAGGGAACTGTAAACCAACTTTACACTGTATCAAACTCACATTCTGGGATGTCTGCTTGTTCTTTTCTGTCCAGGGCTTTATTTTCCTATGTTGTCTCCAGAAAATGTAATAATGATTCTGTTATAAAATATCAGAAGAAATAGAGAAAAAAAGGCTGAACAATTAGACCCAACCCCAAGTCTGTGTCAAATTGAATGGCTGTCAGCCCATTATTTTCTTCTGGTAGATACTGAAATCATTATTTTATTAGAGCTAATTTATTTAATTACCATAAATGAAATTACTTTTATGAGCACTGATGTATGTATTGATTTTGGCTGCTGAGAGAAGAGCTTTCCTTGTGAGCTGTGTTTGCACAGAGCATTTTCAGATGGCACAGGTAATGCAGAAAAAGGAGTCAGAGAGGGTCAGACTTGGCAAGGGGCACGGTTGTTTCAAGCCCATTTGCTCCTTCCTGAACACTGCAGACTCTGTGGTTGGGTTGTCTGTCATTTGGCCAAGGTGGGGCTTTAGGTTCTCAACTCTCACCTGGACGAAGGTCTTTGGGATTTGCTCCTGTAGGGAAGCAATCACCTCCAGACTCAGTTCATCTGGGCTGCTGGAGCCTTGCCTCATGGACATGGGGGTGGAACCTTTGATGATCCCCTCATCCCTGAGATCTTCCTGGAATTTCCTTGCAGTTATTTCAACCTGATTTTCAGCGAGGTTTTTCAAAAGCACTTAAGGGAGTTCAATACAGGCATGTCAGGAAGATGTTATGGGATTTCTACTCCCAGTTCTTTCAGGTGCTTTTTGCAAACCCCGTGGCAAACATACGCAGAGCATCCAGCTAAACTGCCCTCACCAGGCAAGCCAGTGAAGGGTTTGTCTCAGTTCTGGTCTATGATATAAAATAGGGAAAACACTCCTTTTAGCTTTAAGAATTGGTCTCCAACACCTGGAGTAGCAGATATGAGTGGGATTATGCTGTCATGAGGGCTTGGATTAGACATTTGCTTTATTTTCTTTTCCACGTTTGGTGAGGAAGCAAAAACCGTGTTTGAATTAAAAGTTTCCTGGTGTGATTGAAATGTGCTCCTCAGGATTCAAAAGGCTCATATGAATGCACAGGTGGCTTTAATAATATTTGTAGCTGGTTTTTGTTGTTGTTGTTGTTTTATTGTTGGTTTTCAACTATTTTTTTTTAATGTTCATTGGCATTTGCCCACGTTATGCATGGTGTCTTTCTTAGGTTATGACAAGTGCCAGGCAAGGAGCAGGAGCTTTGCTCTGAGCTGCTGCACACCTTGCCCAAAGCCTCTCCAAACACTTGGGGCTCCCACAGCCTTCCTGGTGCATGTAACCTAAGTACATTTGCCTCATTTCCCCCATATATCAGCGAAAGAAATGATTCAAGAGAGGTCTCCTTGAGGATCAGAGCAAAGGTACCTTTGCTCTCTTGGGTATTTTGGGAGTTCCTGACAAAGCATTCTGACTGCTAATTGATGATAATGCTCCTGTAGCCTGAATATCCCTGCACAATACCACCTTGTGCCAAGTAGGTTTGGCCTTGAGTTTTTCCCTAAGGGGCCATCTCCTGGTATTAAGTATTTAGTTTTGCACTCACAAGGTGTACAGGGATGTGAGGCAGTTCCCAGATGGCTCAAGAAGAGCAGCTTTGGTGTCATCCTGTCCTTGCACAACAACAGACAAGAGCTCTTCATTTCAGAACGAGAGGATAGGAGTTACTTTTGATTATACTTCATTTTGCAGCTTTACTGAAATGTTCTGTATAGAATGTACAATGAACATTGTATTCCAAATAGTATAGTGATAGCTTACGTACTTACTTACAAGGAGTAACAGCTTAAATATTTGAGACTAGTTCTTTCTCCTTCCTGCTTTATTGTCCTGGCATAACAGCAGAACATTGCAAGCTGATGGCTAACAAAGTTCTCTCACACTTTTCTGTTTTCAGTCTTATGTCTGACTGGGAGTCCTGCTTTTGCAGCTGAGCTCCTGTTAGGCTCAAGAACTTCTCTTCAGCATTATAAATTGATGGGACAATTTCTGACACTTGGGAGTTTGCAGCTGTTTGGTTTCATATGCTAAAAAAAACAACTTAAAACTTGTCCTTTCTGTTAAAACATTGTTGAAATGGCAGAACAGTTTTTAAATAGGTGGGACTGTGGGTGGAGATGAACTGCACAGATTTTTGCAACTGCAGGATCCTTCCATAAAAACGCTGCCTCCTGCTCCCTGGGACTGTACCACCAGGTGGCAGATGAAGCCAAGGAAAGAAAGTGCTTGTGCTTTGCTGGCTTCACACAACTCCCTGGAGTAAGTAGAAAAAGAAACATTCCCTACATTAGAATATCAAACAGTTTCACACTTTATGGGGTTTCTACCTTATTTGGGATAGCATAACAGGGTAGTACGATCAGGTCAAAAAGGGAGGAAAAAAATTCTAATGGAATTACAGATACTTCTGGGCAAATATGAAAAGAAATTGTATATTAATTAGTCATAAACACTTATAAAAGAACGCTAACTGAGTCACTGTTTTGGGAACTAAAATTTAAATAACTGAGTGGCTCTATGAACATACAATGATCACTGATATAAAAATAGTCTATGGGGCACAACAGACTCTAGAGCCCTAAATAAGTGTTCTGTCTGCCTGGGCAGCAGTTCAGAGCACCTTCTGCTCATTATTCCCCCTTCTCCAAGAAGGCTGGAACACTTTCCAATCATTATCTGCATTTCCTTGAAAGGTTTCTGTTGTTGAACAACAGCTTTTGAGTGCTGCATGGTGTTGATGTTGCTGTGGAACTGTTGAGGCAGCTCTGCAGCTCTTGCATCTGCATTTTTCATTGGAGATTCTTTGGCCATGGCAGCAGCAGCAGAACTTGAGCTCTCAGCCTCTTCCTGCTAGACAAACTAGTTAAGGATTTTGGTGTCTGATACCAGGGAATAAGATCAAGCCTGATTGCTGTGTTGGTTGGTTTTTTATTGTTTTGTTTTTTTGGTTTTTTGGGGTTTTTTTGGTGGTGGTTTTTTTTTGTGGTTGTTTTTTTTTTTTCTGGATGAGATCATCTCAGAACTGCAAAATAGGATTAATTGCACTAGGAATGCCTAATAGTTTACAAGATTATGACTCTGATCCGATGTTGCAGTCATGGAAAGGGGCTGTCTTTCTGCTCCAGCAGAGCAAAATTGTCTTGTACTCACAGTAACTTCTCTGGATGTGCTTGGGCCTTTATTTTAGCATGCATCTTTGTTTAGATGCAAACCAGACTGTTGTGGAGAACATGCACAGAAGGTAGAGCACTGTGCTGGTGGTGTTGACCATGTTATGGCAGGAGAGTACTTGATACAGTCCTTCCTGCAATGTCCCCATGCCAGCCAGCATGGTAACAAAGGGCCACAAATCCTACTGGGACCTGCAAAGTCTTTTTTCTGGTTACTTGTAAGGTGAGTAGAGGTGGTGTGTAGTACCGTGGGTAAACTGAGCAAATGGCTCCTTAAAGGGACTGGGTTTGACTCACCACGGTCTCTTTTGACAAGATAATTTTAGCTTTCCTCTTTGGATGTTTAGAAATGTTAATGTCCTCCCCAAGCCTTCTTTTCTTCTTTCATTTGGTTGTTTACTCATCAGTCATCTGCAGTTTTTATAACATGGCAATCTCCAGTGAGTTCTTCATAGCAAACATCAGCTTGATTTTTATTGCTACAGAAGGGAAAAAAAATAAATACTGTTACTAGAAAATCTACTTTTTGTCCTTTTACTGCATGTCCTACACTGCACTATAAAGCTGCCTTTTTAAAACTGACACCCCACAGAGGTAACTGATGCTATGGCACATCAGAGAGTTTAGATTGGCTATTAGGAAAAATATCTTCACTGAAAGGGTTGTTGAGCACTGTAACAGGTTGTCCAGGGAAGTGATGAGGCATTCCTGAGGGATTTAAAAGCCATGTAGATGCAGCACTCAGGGACATGCTTTAGTGTTGAACTTAACAGTGCTGGGTTAATGGTTGGACCTGGTGATCTTAAAGGTCTTTCCGAGCCAAAATGATTCTGTGGTCCTATGATAATAGACATGAAATTGTCAGAACAAAGTGGAGATTAGACACAAGATGTATTTTCTTTTTACTAATAAAAACAATAAAGCAAGTTAATACATAATCAACAACTAGATGGTAATAAAAAAAGTAGCTGGACATAGGTTATGTTTTCAGTGTAGCCCTAAATGTATTGTAAAACCCTGAGAATTATTCTGAATAGCTTAAACCATTCTGGAGGTAGCTGAAGTGTGCCAAACACTGGAATTTTATTAAGACCTCTGTAAATTTTAGGGGGTTGTCATTACAAATTCATGTAGGGAAGAGGATTTGGATGCACTGGTGCTTGTGGAAAAAGTCCTGTGATTCCAAGCAGATTAACCTTGTTCATAATAGCAAGGCAGTAAGCAACACCACTGCTGGCTTTTGACTGCCTGTCAACAATTGACATGGGTGACATAAAACCTATAGATTCAAGGTCAGTTGTTTGAAATCAATAGAACTCAGCAGGCAATCAGAAATGGGCTTGAGTACGTTCTTCCATGGGGGTTTTTGACTCTTTTTGGTGAAAATGGTGCCATTTCCAAGTGGAGAGGTCTCAGAATCAACTCCATTTTGTGCCACACTGCGGTTTTCTTGGTATAGTACTGGTTGATTCTGGCAGCAATAATTAAGGATGTTTTTAATAGTGCCATCTATTTGGATAGTGGCAATATTCACAGCTTGATTATAAACAATCACAGCTTAATAAACAGTGAATATTCCAAAATCGTGCCATTCACAGCACTATTAGTTTCTGCATGCTTTTTGCTTTCAATTCCAAGTACATGAGCAGTAATGTGTGTTAGTAAATACTGAAATACTAGTTTGAGAAAATTGCTTATTAGTAGTAAACTGGTGTAGTTCACCTTTCAGGTCTAGATTCAGCACAACATAAAAACTAAAACATATTAAAATGCTTCAGTGTCTTTGCTATATCTCCTTTTAGTACCTAAGGACCAGCAGCTGGAAGATGTTTACTTGTCTATGACTTTATGGGTCTGATCTTTAGCACGTCTCATGCATTTGCAAGTGATTGTGTTAGAGGAATTAAGATGTTACTGCTCCTCAGCTGGAGTTTGGTGGTTTTTTCCTCCTGATACACAAATTGGGCCATTGCACTGCAAAATAAAGCAAGCTCATGCACATCTGACTTGAAAATGTATCTTGGAGGGAGTGGTAGCTCCTGGTGAAGAAGCAGAGCCTTTTATAATAGCTCTTTTCTGCTTGCAATTATATGACTCCACAATAACCAAATCACACTTAGAGACAGTATTTGACTTTGAAGGCTGACTCTACTTCTAAATTGCCTAAATCTCATTACTTACTTAATATGGAAACATGGGCTTAACTTGCTGTGCTGAAGAAGGGTGAGTTAAACAAAGTCTTAGTCAAGTTCAGCAGCAGAAAATTCAAATCCAGCCCTTGATTAACACAATTCAAATATAAGTGTGGTCACATCTTAAAACACAGTCTTTGCAGTACTGAGCATCTTCAAAATCAAATCTCTGTGTTTTCTCTACTCATCAAAATGTAGCTGTTTTTTTTTTTTACTCCCAACTAGAATATCTTCAATATTTTTCACTAAAATAAAATGCTAAAAAAAAAAAAAAAAAATGAGCTTTTCTGAAATGGAGAAGCAAAGATGAAAAATTTCAAAAGGTAATTATTTTAGAATCATTAGCAAATGTAGTTCTTCTGAGTGCTTTTTGTACTTGTAACATTTATGGTATATCAATAATGCAGCTCATGTAAAAAAGGAAGACAAAGTGTATGGTACATATTCTACCCCACGAATGTTGTTGAACGAGTCATGTTGCAAAATGCCTTCCAATCAACTAAACCAAGCACCAGGCTCCTATGCCTGGCCTAATGTACCAAGTATCCTGTTACAGGCATTGTTTGTAATTCTAGAAGGCAGAAAATAAAATTTGACTCTCAAAAATAATAAGTTTAAGTAAATCACATAAGAGGGATGTACATTTATGTCCAAGAACTGGTTAGATGTTGCCAGAACAATACAGCTACATTATGAATCTTTAATGATCTCTGAAAGTCATAATGGTCTGTCACTAATGCCCATTAATGATCTCTCTATACCACGAGTATGGTCTTGATGTTTCTGGCCAATACCTTAGAGAATACTTTAAATATGCCTTAAACTTTCTCTGATCTACTCTCTGTGTGTCTGCTCCAAATGTAGACTGCAATTGTCTGGGTAGGAGCAGCTTGTAAGGCAGCATGGCTCTGGGGTTAAGAAAGTCTTATTCAGGTAAGAAGTATTTAAGCAATATTTTTGCAGGAAAATAACTGGGGGGTGTTTGGCATACTGCTCCTCGCTAGAGATTATAAATTATATTAAGAACTTAAGGTTTAGGATTAAAGAATATTAAAATTGTGATCGTTCTTTGACTTCATGAATTTTCTTTGATAAATCTACAAATACACTCTTTAAGAAGGAAAAGGAAATGGTTTTGTTAATTGCTACTGTTTGGATCTGTAAATCTATTGGATATGTGGCTGAACTGGCAAATTCATCCTGTTTGAGTACGTATTTCAAATGTCGCACAGGTTGGGTTTATGGGCTTTTAAGCATCTGTGCCATTTATTTAGTTAATTTTTTACCCAAGCTTTTTGCCAGGTATAAAGCTTGCTGTAAATGAACAAAACAATTATTCCAGTTCTGTTATGATTGCCTTTCATGAGAGTATTATGTCTAACAGTAACTTGAAGACAACTTTGTTGTGGTGTTAATAATCTTTAAAATACAAAAACATCAGCATATCTCTATTTTTTTGCAACTGTTTTAGCTAAAGGCTTATGATAATGTAATTTAATTTTCTTTAATAATGAAAAAGTGCATTCTCTGCGTTTGGTATGTGAAGCAATCAGATTACTGCAAGAAACAACGCCCTAAGGCTCTAAGAGGAAAACAAATCCAAGGACTCTTGGAAAATGCCCCAAAATCAAACAATAACCTGATAGACAATCTGTTAGATATTAACTGTCTGGGATGTATATCGTTCTTTATTAGAACAAACCCAAAATTATTAGTCAACAACTTTTATGACATTTCACGCAGCATCCGTGTTTCTTTCTCTTCAGAACTGATCTACTAAATCCAAGTGCAGAATGTGAATTAAGCAGCCTGCAATGGTTTTGATGCATTAAATGTGCATTTACAAGATATAATCACTTAGCATGTGATCCAGGTGATACTAAATACCTGCTTTTTTGCAGAAACATTCTTTTTTCCTAGCACGAGAGCGGCGGAGACGAAGCACGTCTGAAATCGTCAGAAGATTTTTCCTACGAGTTAACTTTTGGGGGGGTATTTTCCCTAGCCACAAGCTACAAAAAGAAACAAATGTTGAGATTGGGGTGTGAAGTTGGTGTTGAGGGCTGGGGACTCTTTAGCCGGAGCTGGAAAGGGTGCGGGGAGGCCCGGGATCAGCACCGCGGACAGCGGCTCCGCTCCTGCCGGGGTCGGGGCGGCGGGGGCCTCTCGCCTGCGGCGGAACCTCCGGGAGCGGGGGAGACCCCGCCGAGCTCCCGTTAAATATAAAACACCCTCCCCCCCCGGCTTTACACACAGAATCACAGCCGTTCTCCCTGCTTGCCGGAACCCCCCCGCTTTGGAGCTGGCTGTTAATTAACAACGGGAGGCACCCCGAGTGGGGTTGTAACCAAATGGCACTCGCCACCAAGAAGAAATCTGGGAAAGTCAGTCAAAGACCTTGCTGGGGCAGTTACAAGAATTCACTCTAGGTGTCCCTCTTGCTTTTAGCAGTAATTTTATGGGTTTGGTTTTTCGATTGCAAGTACTGTAAATCTGTCCTGTCTGATCGGTTGGTAACTGTTTACAAATTAATGTTCTGCAGCGTGCTTCCTGGGCTATAAAACTATATTTTGCCAAAAGCCTCCTGAAAGACTTTACATCAGAACTCTTAAAGTAGTCTAAAATTCATGGCAGTAATGGCTTAGTACAATAGTCTCTGAGTAAATAATTTCATATATTACAGAGATGGAAAAAAAAAAGGAAGGGGCTGGGGGAGATGGAAGTCTCTCTCAGTATTAACAGCCCTACTCTGATTCCCTGGTGTTTATGCATCTCAGCATTGTTGAAACATCTTGCTCATGTTTGCAAGTCAGGAAGAAGAAGAAAGACAGAAAAATATGGCTGTATTTTAAGTGCCCTTGTTGTGACTGTAGAACCATATTTGCAGAGCTTTGAGTAATGCAATTCCAGATAGAGTCCAGATGAGACAGATACCAGGAAATTCTGGAGCCAATTGCTGCAATTTTATGAGGGGTACTGCCTAGGAACCCCTGCAAGCTTTAGGGTGCTGCAGAATTCTGTGTGGCTGCTTGCTTTCCAGGTGCCATTTTATGATTAGACTCCTGAACCTCTCTTAGCTACCTCATGTAGGATACAAGAAGATGCAAGGAGGTCTTCTTCTTCTTCTTCTTCAGTACAGCTGCTTGGAGCAGACTGAAGGGAATTGGTTGAATGATAGCACTGAAAGATCAGCCAAGGTAATTTCTTATAAACCAGCAGGCTTAGTTCTGTGTCTTAGGATCTAATTCTGCTGTTCGTTCTTTCTTTCGTGGCAAAAACTCCCAGGCCTTGGAATGTTGTATTATAGATGAAGTAAAGTAAGTTTACTTGCTTGTAAAAAAGATTAAATTGACTTCAACTGAAGGATTAGGACATCAAGATACTGATGGCTTTTGGGGCTGCTGTTCATTAGAAGCATGTTGTAATTTTAATGAAACAAGGAAAGAAGATCCTGGCAGAAAGAGATGGAAAATGAGAACGATAAACAAAGGGAAAGGGGTTGGAAGGAGAGGAAAGAAATCCTGATATATCATCATCTGCTAAATATGATGTGTCTCTGCTGTGACTTTAGCTCAGCATGATTTAACAGTATGACAGGGGAGTCGTAAAGGCCATGTATATGTTCTGAGAATTGAATTAAAATCATAGTATTATATTTTGTATATGCTTTTGCAGCTTCATTTACTAATTTCATGCTGGTTTTAGCTAGAAATGCAGCTGCAAGTTGGACAGTTATCCAGTCTCCATGCAAGCAAATGTGTCCCTGTTGTAGTTCAGCTGGACTTAAGCAAGCAATAATAGTGCTCAGTGCAGGCAGCCTCATATCTGTTTCTCTGATTAGTCAACATTGTTCCTCTGCATAGCAACAAAACCTTCCTGTGCTTTCTGATGAAGTCTGAGTCCCCAGAAATGTATGCAGCCACCTAATGTGAACATTGGG
The DNA here is from genome assembly GCF_036169615.1 of Heliangelus exortis. Classification (NCBI taxonomy): domain Eukaryota; kingdom Metazoa; phylum Chordata; class Aves; order Apodiformes; family Trochilidae; genus Heliangelus; species Heliangelus exortis. The sequence goes on along the minus strand of NC_092435.1, from coordinate 6,689,725 downwards.
AGCACCAGCAGATATTCTGCTATTAGTTGCCTTCTCTGAACTGACTTTTCTGAATTTCTTCTAATTTGCTTATGTAGAATTTGCATACATATTTTTTTATGGTCTCCAGACATACTTTAATAGAATACAGCAAATGCTGGCTTGTGGCTCTCATTCCTATTTTGCTATTCAATGTTATTTGTGCTTACAGAAAGAGTGCCCCTAACTTATGGTAAAGATTTCCCCTCTGTTTAGTTATGATATGTTGTATTTTTCACCTCAAAATCCCTGTGTGATTTATACATGCCACCTTTACTCTTCTCTTGCCAGCAGCAGCTCTTGCTAAGCCTGGAGTTGCCATGAGGCCAATTGCTGGAAGGGATTGGGGGGGGAAATGTGACTGTGCAACTCCTTGGGCTGGTTTTCTATTCCAGTGTATTACTGAGCACTGCCAGAAGCAAGACTCTGAGCTCCATGAACCTTCATTAAGTGATTGCTTAGTTCTGATGGTGGAAAATATTATTTATTGTAAAGAAGCTTTTTGAGACTATGTTCTGATTCACCCCACAATAGATCAGTAAGGCAGAAGTGGTGTTTTCCTTCATTCAGCTGTGAAAATAATGGTGCTTTTCTGGTTGAGAATGAATTGCCATGTGGAGGTGACATCTCTTCTTTCTTCATTGTACAGCTGAGATATTTGGTCAGATGAGCTCAGATAAACCAAACTTTTACATCACTGAAGTTAGGTCAGGTATGTCTTGTTATGTCATTATTGATACCATGATTAGACAGAATGTAGAAGGTTGGGTTCATGGCCCTTTTCCTAATCCTCGAGGGAATACCTTCCTTCTGGGTATGGAAACTGAGATCAGGTAAACTGGTTCCAGTTCCATGAGTGTGAGTGGAGCAAGATCTCACTTGCACATGTGCAGAAGCACTGACCCAGTGCAGGCTCTAACTCCAGCTCTAGAGATCTTTGCTTCCATCCCAGACGTGGCTCTTTTTGCTCAATGTCCCTTTCACTTGTGACCAGCTCTGTTCACATTCTCATTTGTCTGTGTGAACTTGGTGCCATGATCTCAGCAGCCAGGTAAAAGTCACAGAAAAACTATTGCCCAGCTCTGATCTCTTCTGATCCCAGCCTGGGTAATTTTTATTTCATGATTAGAAAGCAGATGGGTCTTACATCGTTAACAGAGCAACAGGAAGCAGCAGGCTTGGCACCTATCAGATGATTGCAGCAAGTCAGGCTCTGTAGTTCTGTGAAGTCAAGCAGTGGGGCAGAAGTTGTCTGCTGAGGAAAGCAAGGAGCATGGCTGTGAGAAACTGTTAGAAGCAGTCTGGCAACGGGGCTTGTAACTAGGTGATCTTTAAGGTCCTTTCCAACCCAAACCATTCTTTGATTCTGAGAAATGCTTGGGTGCATGCAGGAGGGGGAGAACTATCAGAGGCTTCAACTCACCGGAGACCCAGTGACTGTTTTTGCCAAGCTCTTGAAAAAGCATGAACCATCAGATCTATGGAAACGTGGGGAAAGATCCATCTGAGTAATGTGACATCTTGCTTTGGGTCTGCAAAGGACTATTTGCAATACTTTGTCATGTGTAAAGTGGCCTTATGTTAAGTTTGACAGTGGCACGTAGTCCTCACTTCTCCTGTGTCCCGTGAGATGTAAATATTTCAGGGATTCTGTGATTTACACTGATGGTTCTCAAAGTCACCATGATAAGAGGTGAAGGAGCAGATACTTCTGGGATACCCATGTGGGAGGCTCTGGAGTATTTTTTGCTGTGGCTTTGAGGTGGTCAGGAGAAGTCACCACTTCAAGTTCCTGGCTCAGGTTGGGCCCCTGGAGACAGCGGAATAACGTGTTCCCAATTTGGGAGCCCACAGAGCTGTGGGAGCTGATCTCTTCTGTTTGTTCTGTGACCTTTCCCAGCTGATTGGTGCTGATGTTTTATGCATCGGGTAGACGATCTTTTGTGGTTGACATTTTGGAATGACTGAATATGGATTAACCTAGGCAAAAATATTACCATTTTTCTACCTTCAAACACTGCCCTCGTTTTCCAAAAATGCCTGCACCATCAGGTCAGATCAAACCCAGTTCTGATTTAGCTAGTGCTTTGAAGGGAATTGGAATTCACAGCTGGGAAGTTGAAGAACTGGGATTTCTCTCATTAGTATTTTTTTCTGAGAATCTGAGAGGAACTGATGCTCTTGCTCTGAGACCTCGTGGTCTTCCTGAGCATTTAGCAGGGCATGTCAGTCGTGAGGAAGAGACCCCAATTCCTGTCAGAGTCAGAGAACCATGTCCTAGGAAAACGATGCAGATCTGGGAAGAGAACAGGATTAGATGAGAACCTGTTGTAATGCATCAGGCACAATTTTTAAAAAACTATCTTAGCAGTCTTAGTGAGATGATTCAGATGTTATATACAGATGTATTTCTCTGCTTTGCTGGATAGGGGCCAGTTTTGGCATATCCAGTCCTATGCATGAGTTGTCCTGTGCATGGTGTCTCTTCTGGTGTTGGCATTCGTGATTCTCTACTCTGAGAAGTACAAAAATCAACCAGCCATCTAATCCCTTGAACTGTTGAATTGACTGTACTTCTATATAAACAACAAGTGAGCTCCTAGATAAAGTGGGTTCAAGTGACATATCCACCCAGGTGTCACTGGAATTTATTTTGATTTTCTTCTTGTTCCTGGGTAGGGCTGCTCAGTGCACTTTGCAAAGAACCATGGCACAGATGCACACAGGAACATCCATGTCACTATTTACAAATGCCCTTACAGTTTCAGCATAAAAATACTTCTGTTCATAGCACCACAGCTTGTGTGAAGGTCTCTAGCTGCTTGGTGAAGCTGATCTTTACTATTTCTTTACTATTAAGGTTAATTTTAAGGTAGCCTCGCTGTCTGTGGATTAGAATACCCTCAAATTTGTGCTCTTTGGTCTGGAGCTGCCTGAAGGCCCAGGTCTCCCACTGGTACCTTTTTCCACCCTGCTCTGAAAAATAAACCTTTAGATGACTCTCAGTTTGGCTCCTATCTAGGGCAGAAGTTGGCTTCTGGGAGTGGTGAACTGGCACCCAGACATTTGCCATTCTGCAGCGTTTGTGTCCAGACACGGAGCTGGCTGCAGAGGAAAGGCTGAGTCATTTCCACGGGATGTTTAACAGAGGAGCTAAGTGATGCAGGGCTTGGGTCTGAACAGCTCTGTTTCCTGGTGAATAGTAATTCTGTTTACTTAGAAGAGGAAAAAAAAAAAAAAATCACTGGGGGCCTGAGTGTTGCTGTGTCATACCCGACTGGATACGAAGTCTTGTTTATCTCGACCTGAAAAGAAAGAGCAATTCTGGTGGCACTTTTCAGAAAATAATTCTCTACATTTGGAGAATATAGGCAGTAGCATTAATCCTAGAGAAATCTCCTAGAAATAGGAGATTTGTCTCCTGAAGCTTTCTTTAATCTCCTTGTTCTGTAACAGCAGCAGCATGTTACCACAGCAAGAACGAAAGAGCCTTGGAGGGACTCCCAACATCCTGTGCCATGCTGAAGATTTTCTGTGACACCCAAACAGCTGTCTCGTAAATGTAGAGGGGTAGCATGGGGTTTATGCTGGGCTGAGTGAGATCTGGAGCTTGCTTGGGGTTTTTCTTCTGGTCTTGATTTTCATGCACCATTTGTTTTGCCCAGCATCTACCTGTTTGTCTAGGACCTACCATAAATCTTTCAGTACTTGTTTATAGGGGAAAAGGAAACAATATGTTGCTTAGTCTGAGGATGGGCTATTCTGTCCCAAGGTGCTGGCAATAAGCTTCTGCTTTATGGCAACATGTCATGAGAATCATTAATGCTTCTCCAGGGCCCAGAGGAGCTCAGGTCCTTCAACGATTTACACATTGGGCTCCTGCCAATCACCACTGCACTCCCAACAGGCAGCCAGAAAGTGCCACCTCTCCTCCACCCATTCCCAGCTCTGACAGCACCACTGCCCTGGCTCTGCTCAGCTGTTGACATTCCTGTGCCAAAATAGCATGAGTGATGAGCAGAGGAGTCCCTCTGCTTGCAGGCTGCAGCTGGCCCTCAGCACGCTGCAAAGCTGCTGCAGCTGCTTAAAACGTGCAGCTTGTTTTGTGCCAGTGAGGTCTGGAGCTGGCTGGTGATTTTTTTCTTCGGGTCTCACTGTCCAGTGTTTGCTTTGCCCAGCAGGTAGTTGTTTATATAGGAGCGACTATAAACCTTCTGTGCTCAGGATAGGTTCAAACTCATGGGAAAAAAAGCAGTGGTCTGGGACCTGCCACAGCGCAAAGAGTTTGAGGAGGGTGGAGGAAAAAAAAAAAACAGAAGTTTTGTGCTCTCCTGTGATTTGGTGAAAGAGCCAACAGTGCCCGCCTGCATTTGGGGCTAATGATGGAGGTTTGATGCCTTTTCTTGCAGGAAGCAGGCAGCAAGGGCAGAACACTTTGGGGTGGTTGTAAACCATGTCCTGCGTTAATCGAAGAGCCAGTTCTGGTTTGAGGGATCATGGTACAAAATTGCAGGCTTTACTTTTGCCCAATCCAGGCAACTTCTGAAGGTTCAAGTGCATTTTAATGATCAGAATTATAGAAATATTTCTATATAGAGAGTATATATATATAAAAATATAACGTATATATATATATAAATTATTTCTATAATTCTGAGCATAAACTTAACAGATGACTGGGAGGAAGAAAATAAGTTAAAGCAGATGAGGTCTTTGTCTGCTTCAAAACAGTGGAATTGTGGCTGGGTCAGATCCCAGCTCCAGGTAGCTCCTGGCCTTGTCTCTGACAGTAACTGTCCCATGCTGATTTCTTAAGAGATGTTTCATTCTTTGTTGAAACAGGGCTGTCAGTTTACTCTTTAGCTTTAAGTGTGCCCTCTTCCAGTAATTGCACACAAAGAAAGGGGATGTCTGTTAATGGAGTGTTTGGTTGTCACCTACATTCAAAAAGTTGCTTGGGATGTTATTTTATTTTACTTTTTCATCATAGTGAGGAGTGAACAGCTCTTGCTGCTCAGAGAAAACAAAGCTGTTCCTTGAGATTTTTGTATCTGTAACACTGAAGTAGTCCAAAGACTGATCCTGTACAAAAGACATTTTCCTAACAAGATCTTCATTTTCATGTGCCATTTATAGTAAATGAAAACATGTTTGTAGGAGTACCGATAGATGGAGAGGTGGATCATGCAAAAAAACCTGGAGGACTGTTTTTTGAAACTCAAATCTGATTATGCATAAATGCTATTTTTATTCCTCTCTTTGGTTATCTGTCAAGCAACATTTGTGCAAATGAATTTTCTTTATGGATTTTAAGCATGCAAGCTGGAATGCTGGCAGAAAGATAGCCCGAATACTGCTTTTATATACTGCTTTTCCCCAGGATTTTTAAAGTTAGACATATTCTGAGTTCTGGTTAGTTTTTGTGAAAATGGAATGTCACCCGATCTATAGGACAGATCACAATGAGGCAGCTTCACTTTGATCTGAAGATCAAACACTGCTTTCCAAACTGGGAATACTTAAAAAGTAATGGGTGAGTCTGAGGAAAACAAGTATCACTTGCAACTGCATTGGAAATGGAAAGATGGCAAAATTCATGGTACATTACTGATGAGTTGAGTGGGATGAGTTATTACTAATAATATCCAACTGGCTGTCTTTTGGGTTGGATTTCACATGTTCTGTGGACTGGCAGATGAGGGTAGTGGTGGAACTTGTGAATTGCAGTTATTTTTACCCTACTGTTTAGCCCAAATAAGAAATTAGGAGTATTTATTTAAGATGAATATGTGGGTGCAATCAAGTCCCTCATAAATAAAGGTGAATGTGAGTATGTGAAGCTATATGTGTATACATACACTTCCTGCAAAAAAAAAGAGGTATTGTGGGTGGGCATGTGGGGCTGCCAAGTTCAATATACCATATCAGCTGCCTGGGTCTCAGGCTGTGATGGCACACGTTGTGCTTTAAGTCAGACATTGTCCTAAAAATTGTGCATTATGATTATTTCTGTTCTTGAGGCTTAACCAATAAAACAACATGTTTTATTGAGGTGGGAGCTTCCAGCTGGAGGAAACAGATTTGGACCTGTTGTGAGCTCTTTCTCTTCCAGGGAAGGACTAAATGTTTGCAGAGATGCAGCAAACTGCTTTTGAATTGAGCTCTTTGAAGGGAGGATACTGGGTGCCATGGTTTGTGCTGGGATGGGTGTGCAACCCCTGGGAAGGAGGGGAGGCTGTTTGGTTTTGCCAAGAGTGTGGAGGAGAGGAAGAAGGGGCAGGTATCCTGCAAAGCCTGGAGTCTTGAAAGCACATCAAGCATCCCATGCTGTCACAGCAACCCACCTGCATCAGTCCTGTCTCAATAATCCCAAGGTAGCCCTGGGCCAGCCCCAGGGCACACAGGACTCGGCTCCTGGGCTTGGATGACTGCAGCCTGTTGCAATCCCATTCCCATTGAGCTCATCTCCGGCAAGGAACCAGCCCACAGCCTCATCCCCTCTCTCTCACTGGCCATTTCACACTTAACCTCAGCGCCTGCAGCTGACTGTGAATCCTCTCTACCTCGGACATAAATCACTTCAATAGTTGTTTACCTTCAGGGTTGCAAACCTTTGGGTTTTTTCTAACCTGCGTTGGCTTCATTTTAGGCTCCAGGTGTCCAAGGCATGCTGAAAAGCAGGGGGTGGGTCTCTAAGGGCCCCCCCCAGGTACCTTCTGCTTTCTATGTCCTGGGGCATGGATGTGTGCAGGGTTCGTGTTCCCAGTACGGTGCCAGGCACTCCGTGATCAGCTCCGGCATCGCGGGGCTGCTCCTCCCTTAGCCTGGCCCCGACTCAGCCAGGAGTGATTAAACCCACCTAGCATGAGGCCTCGGGGGACCCTGAGGCACCGTGGGGGGTAAAAAGGGAAGGAGAGCATGGCAGTGACAAGGAAACTGCTCTCCCTCGGGGTTTTCTGGTCTGTGCTAGAACACTGGGAGCTGAGAACGGAGTGGAGGGAGATGCAAAAGAGGCAAAAAGCCTCCAACAAATCCGTGAGGCAGAGAGGGAGGTTTCCTGGAAGGAAGAGAGGAAGGCAGGGGGGAGCTAGGGCTGGAGCTTCCTTGCCTGCCCCCCTGCCTGCCGCCGGCCAGGTGTCCTCACTCTGCTGCCAAAAACCTGGTACCAGCTATTTGCTCATCGCAGTCACGTTTGTTTGGGTGTCTGCACCTCCCCGGGAGGCGGCTCTGGCGAAAGCAGGGACCCACAGCCCGTGGGGTCAGCAGGGGTAGGCAGCGGGAGCCGGTACACCCTGAGCGCCTGCCTGCTCGCTGCCTGCACCCCACAGGGGCTTCTCCGCAACTCTCCGCACAAAGAACCGCCGGGCAGGTCTCCTCCTCGCTGCCTTGCTTGGGAGAGAAGGAGGAGGAGGAGGTGGAGGAGGGGAGGGTGGCGATAAGGGACTCGCTGCGTCGCCTCATTTCTGTATCCAGCGCGCTGCTGGTGGGGTGTCAGCGAGTTGCGTGCAGGCGCTGCCGGGAGCACCACTGCTGCCGGTGCTGCTGCTGGTGCTGCAGCTGGTGCTGGTGCTGCAGCTGGTGCTGGTGCTGCAGTCTCCGCACCGAACTGCCGGTTCCCAGACGTCAGGGCGAGCGCTGGTTGTTTATCCACTGGTGACAAGTGTTGCAATGCAAAAGCCGAAGGCGTCCGTGGAGGGGAGGCTGCGCTGGCACCTGTAAGGAAGGAGCAGAGGGGGAGAGGCTTCCTGAGGTGTTTGGCAGGTGGCAGCCGAGGCTCCAGGCATCAGCACCTTCTTCCCGCGTCTCCATCACTGTTTGCTTCGGATCTCTTCTTGAGGGAGAAGAGGAAAAAGGATCTAGAAAACCCCTGCAACAGGACAGCCCCTGCTGGAGTCTAACAGGTGTTTGCTGGGATTTGAACGGGGAGGGGACGGGAGGGGGAAAAAAGTTAACTGGCGAAATCGGGGCTGGGAGAGATGCAATGATCTTGCACCAAGTGGATGTGCCATGTCTGCATGCGAATAGCACGTCTGGAGAAGCTCAGAGGGATGTCTTGCAAGTGATCAGCTCCATCTCCGTAGAAACGCTCATCTCTACCTGCAAACTTTCCCCTGCCAGAAGTTGGGAGGAATAAGAAAGCGGAAAATTGAAAGGGGAAGATCTTGGTGGACAAAAAAAGGCTTGGGATAAACTGTTGCACCCCGACCCGGGGCTCTAGAGCCAGCGTCCCGCCGGTGTCTCCCGGGCTCCCAAGCTGACTGGCAGTGGGTGGCATTGGCCAAGGCACCCGGCAGCGTCCCCAGCATTGGGGACGGGCCAAGCAGCATGCTGGCTGCGGTGCCCGCGGCCGGCGAGCAAACCCCGAGTGCCTGACCCGTCCGTGGTGCCGGGGCGGTGGCGGCCATGGCTGCAGCCATCGCCAGCTCCCTGATCCGCCAGAAGAGACAAGCCAGGGAGCGGGAGAAGTCCAATGCCTGTAAGTGTGTCAACAGCCCCAGCAAGAGCAAGGGAAGCTGCGACAAGAACAAGTTGAATGTGTTTTCCAGGGTCAAACTCTTTGGCTCCAAGAAAAGGCGAAGAAGGCGACCAGGTTGGCGAGGGTTATGTCTTTGGGGGGGGGGGTTGGTTTCTTTGATGTAATGGAAACTGGGATGTTGCATCAGGGGAGGGGAAAGGGAAACCAGTGCCTCAGGGCTGGTAAAATGGATGTGCAGGTATTGCCCCTTCTGGCTTGTGTGATCTGACAGGCACAGGAACCCCATGGCAACCCTTTCGTGTTCATCTGGTTTCGTGTTATTAGACACCCCATTGCTTCTGCCTCACCTGCACACTTGTGTGCACCTGTGCACCTGTAATTCAGTTGTCTGTTGGGCACATACATTTATAATTTCATGTTATTTATTTGTGGGGGAGATGTTTGCAGGGGAAGTTCCCACACATATATCTCTTTCAGTTGTATGTTAAGTAAGTTAGCAGTCTAGAGATCTGGATTTTTTTCTAGTCTTCGTGCTTTGCAGAATGCCAATGCCATGCTTCTGATTGCAGACAAGGCTTTTTGCTTTCACTGGTCCCTTCCAGAGTTCTGCTTCAGCACCCTGTTCCTTTCTAGGAATCTTAGACATACAGCTGCCCTGCAGATGTGATGCTCTCTGTGTCAGAGGTGCAAAAGATCAGGCATGAAGACTCAATCCTTGATCTGAGTGGGGTTTTTGTACATGGGAGGAGCAAAACCCTCTGGTAATGTTGCTATCACTTTGCTGTGCTGAAATGTTGATGCCGGTAGCCCCTTAACCTGTCTGCCTTTCTCAGCAGACACAGAAGATCTGCCTTGCTCGTAATTTGCAAACAGCTTTGGGATGTGTTACAGTTAAAAAGCCAACATGGGGGTTGGATTAATTTCTTGTCAGAAAAGTTAGTTGATAAGAATTGTGCATCCATGGTACTTTTATGAAAGGCTACAAATGGGAAGCAATGTATGTATGCAAACTGCCATAAGCTCCTCCTAATATGAGGTACAGGAGCAAAGCTCCCTGATACCTTTGATTACAAACACAAGGAGTCTTACGCAGACACTGACTGTTGGAAATGACACCTGGGATCTTCACAGTGTGTTAATCTCTGAATTAAGTAAGTTGTTGTGGTGCGAGGTACTGAGATGCATCACCTCCTGATGAGCATAATTGTGTGAAATGCCTACAATGCAGATGTCATTGGGATTCAGTGGAAGTAGAGCTTACTTGCAATTATTCTTGGTGCATTCCTTAGGTATCTTAAATGACAAATTTGACAGCAGACCCTGTTGCTGTTTGGTCTTTGGTCTTGAATGATCTGAAACCATCTACAATCTCACTTTCTAGCTGTGAATCTAAGGATGGTTATGAAAAAAAAAAAAAAAAAAAAAAAAAAGAAATCTATCCAAACTATGCATTGTTTTGATCTTTCTTCTTCTAGCTGATGAGGTAATTACCTCATACCCATATGGTATTATTTATTTTGCAGTTCCACACATTGCTGGATTTCAGGGTTCTCCCTTCCATTTTCCATATGTTCATTGAGTAGTTTATCACTTCGGGTGCTCTGTGCTCCTTGGAGCAGGCAGGAATGGGGGGTTTGTTTATTAGAGCTGCAGCAGTTCCTGTGTGAAACGTTTTCTGCTATATATTTAGGCTCTTAACTGTCACTAGGACTCTTATTAGCGCTATCATAGTATCCTTTTTTTTCCTCTCCATTTAAGAACTCACACCTTTTTAAAAGGCAGAATACACTCTTTGCCAGCTCATTTCTAATCTTAAATGAGATAAGGCTGAGCTCCTGAGGCCAAGCAGTACACTGTTGGAATTTGGATTCACTGGAAGCAGATTTTGCTGTGCTGACGACATTCCAATCGAGAGTGATATTTAATCATTTCGGTAATTGATTTCAGAGACATACATTTGATCACAGCTTAAGTGTAAAGTGTTGCAAAGCTGGTTGCCCTGCTCTTGTTTTGGGTCTTTTTGTATCTTAGCCTTGCAAAGAAACCAGGAGATTTGTTTTTAGCATCCTGCTCGCTTGGACCTGCACATCAGGATTTCCCACATTAATCTCACTATTGTTTTTTTACAGAGCCTCAGCTTAAAGGTATAGTAACAAAGCTATACAGCAGGCAAGGATACCACTTGCAGTTGCAAGCAGATGGAACAATTGATGGAACAAAAGAGGAGGACAGTAGTTATAGTAAGTGACGTGAGAATAAATGGTGTGTTTGTGAATTGTGGTGTCTCGTTCTTCCCATGTAGGTCCATTCAAAATTGTTGTCCTGGGGTGACTGAGTGAGTGGAAGTGGCATTAACACTGCTCACCATGTGGAACTCTTTCAGACTTATTTGGTCTGAGAGAAATGCAAATAAAAATCACTTATAGAAATAATGAACTAGAGGAGGTAATGATGACACATGTGACAAACAAAGCAAATGTTATCTCCATGGTAATCTGGAGAAGTTCATTGCTGTCCTTTGGATTTTATTAGATTATTTTTTTCCGACAGGGAAAATTTCCTCGCCTACTCAGAGTGCCTGAAATAGAATAATGCTATCTCCACTCTTAACCAGGGGCTCATTCAAATGAAGCCGTGTTATTCCACACAATGAGAGCTCATCAGCATTTTAAAGTTCACATTTTTCTATCATTATTTTTTACCCCTTCTAAACTTAGTTATACCTTCAACTTTCAACCAGATTTCCCTCGGCATTTCTGTGAAAAAAAGCTTTGAATCTTTTTGGTTTGTTTGTGTGTTTGGTTTGTTGGTTGGATGTTGGGTTGTTTGGTTTTTTCCCCCACAACTTTGAATATTAATAGAAAACAAGAAAAGATTTCTAGTGCATAGATTTGATGTGTGTTAATGTTCAAGTGTTTCACACAGCCTTACTGTTTAATTTAAACTGCATTTCTGTTCTGAAAGGAGTTACGAGGAGAAAGGACTTTGAGAAAGTATTTCAGGTCACTTAGATAACAAACCAGAAAATCAACAGGCAGACCCTCCTAATTATGAAAAAGCACTCATTTCAGCTCCATTTCTTTGATATGAAAAGCATTTTCAGGTGAAGCATTGTTTCATTTTATGGTGCATTTAAATATGGCACACTAAGCCCGAGGTGCACTAAGAACTATCCCGCCTTACTTCTCCCATCATTTGCTCCCACACTTTTTCCTCACTTTCTTGAATCCTTTTTGCATCCCTGTATTAACATCTGAGTGGCAGAAGGGGACAGGTTAGTCTGCTGGAGGAGGTTTCCTCTGCAGACACAGAAGCTCAGATTTGCAGGGACACCTGAGGTCCTGGTCCTGTCCTCACCCGTGGGGAAGGCAAAATGTTCGTGGGGTCAGTGCAGTGCTGAGCAGCTGCTACCATTGCACTGAGTTCTCCTCAGTGCAGCCCCAAAATATACTCTTAAGAATGATCCAGTAATCCTTATGTACGTTAAACATTGCTTTTCTTTCAAGATCTAATATTTGTGATTTTAAAAATCAATACGGGTCAGTCAGGATTTCAGGGTAGTTCTGTTAATTAACTTTAAAAATGAAGAAGAAATAGCCAAATGTTGCTTTTTACATCAAAGCATGATACTGTTATAAACTTTTAATGTACCAGACCAAATATCTGATATTCCATCTTTTTTTTTTAAAGGCATTGTTTCATTCAAATACTTTGACGTTACTCTAACAGGGCTTCTGAGGGTTTTAAAAAGATAAAATTTATGGGAATCTGTCCTTTAGACATTCATAGAAACGAATCTGTTTCTAAGATATCTTTGTTTTCCCCATTCCCTCAATTTTACATAAACTGACAGATTACAAAGCGAATCATAAAAACTCCTTGTTGCTTGATACCAATATTCCAGGATGCTGAATACTTAAATATAATAGAAATATCCCAGAAATGGTTGCAGCTGGTCTACAGTATCAGAAGAGAGGAGGAGTTAATCATAAAACCCCATATTTTTATATATTTTATATATTCCTCTTTTACATAAGGTAAGTGCATAGACCTGCTTATCCTGCTCTAATGAATTATTTTTAGTGGAACCAACAAGAGAGTCTGATAAATGCTCTGGATCAGAATCCACAGAAGGGGCTTTCCCTGAGCCCTTGCTAACATGACTATTAAGCAGATCAGGTCCCCCAAATCCTTTTTTCCAAGATCTGCAGAGAAATCTCTCATTTAAGTCACATCCCTGTTCTGTGGGGAAGCCACAAGAGCTGTAGCTGCCTCCAAATGCAGGAGAGCCCTTTCTCCAGTCCATTCTCCTCTCCTTTGCATTGCTGTTCCCTTTTGTCACCTTCACGTCACATTTGCTTTGTATTCCATGTGACAATAAAAAGTCTCATTAAGGATCAGGAAAGCATCCTCAAATGGCCAGCAAAGCAGTGGCACAGAGCTTGGACACTGCAGCTGCATTTTTTAGGGAAAACTGTAGCCACAGTCCACCTGCTCTCCAGACACAGTATTGGTCAGCTTTGGTTAAATTTCAGATTTTGTCTTCCATGTTTCATTAGAAATGGGAAGAGCTTACAGCCCAAATCCCCAGCTGCTCTTTTGTGTTTCTGACAGCAGCCTAGGTCCAGGAGCCCACCTTCTCCCTTGTTTGTTGCCTAGTGCTGGGTGGGAATTTTGCCTGAAATTCCCTTCAGCTCCTGACTTCTGAGCAATTATTTCACAGGATTCATCCACAGTTGCAGCAAGTTTAAAAGAAAGCTCAGATTTTGGAGCACAATTTAAGTAGGAAGTCAAACATGGAGTTGTAGCTTTCACCATAGAGGGGTTTTGCCAAGAGTCCATGTAATTTGAGGAAGTGCCTCGTGGAAAGGATCTCCTGTCTGAAAAGCAGATTTTGTCTCATTAAATGTGTTAAATAGGGAAAGGTTTTAAATCAAGGCAGAGTTTATTCCTGAATTTTGGCAAAACAAAGATTTAAGGATCGATAAAATAAGGAAATATAGGAAACGATATCCCACAGAAACCGTGTGAAGGTTGAGGTGACCCAGCCAAGGATGTCACAGACCTCACAGCAATGTCATATGTTCATGTACCTAGCTGTGGCCCACTTCCTCTTTGCAGCTCTAAATCTTTATCACCATGTGTTGCACAAGGGCCGTAGCAAAGATCATCTCTCCCTTAGGCACTGCTAAATTTTTCATGACGATGGATATTATGTCCTTATTTTAAACAGTGCAAATGTAATAGGGAAAGGCCAGGATGCAAAGAACTTTGCATTATGCTAACGCAAACTGATGGCAGTAGCAAACAATTTTTTTTCCTGTGTTTTTTTTTTTTTCACCCTTGCTGCCATCTCTGCCCACTTGAGGATCAACTTCTAGAAATGTGATAGCCCCTCAAACCTGTTGTCCAGGAGGTTGCAGAGGAGAGGGTTACAAAGGAGGGGGCTGTGTGGCTCTGCTGTTGAGCCCAGCAGCATTTGCTGCTCACAGGAGCTGGGCTTGGTCTTGCTGGTGTGCAAAGACAGTGGGAGCAACAGCCACTAAAGGGACAAGTCCCCATTTTTGGTGCTGTGCCAGCATTCCTTTGCCTTGGAGGCAGCAGCTGGGGCAACCTGTCTGTGTGTCTGGCTGGGCTGGTGTAGGACAGATGGACTTGGCAGCCCCCAGCAGCCTCTCCCTCTCCTCCCCCTCAGCAGAGGCAGCAGCATCAGGGTTACTGCCCCTCAACCCTTTTGCAACTCTTGATGGTTTGTGGTGCAGCAGTTGCTAATCCCGCTGATATCTAAACCAGCTTCTGAATGTGGCCAGGCCTCAGCTTGCCTCAAAATAGAGGCAGGGAAAAACATGTTCTGCTGTTGAGGGAAGTGGCTGAGCACCCGTGGCAGTGGGTGTCCCAGCCCTCCCTGGCAGAAATTGCTCAGCCTCGTGGCTGCTCACTTTGCCAAGCCCAGCAGGGCCAGGAATCACTCACTGAAAACTCTCTCTCTCTGCCTTGTGGCTGTGAGCTCTGGCTTCTCAAATCTCCCAGGCTTTGCCTTGTCATCAGCTGGTTTACTGTCAGGTTTGTAGCACTATTTAGAGGGGAGCCCATGCTCGTACCCTGGTGCTGAAAATACCCGAACACTCACCCTACTCATAAATTTACCATTAAGAAAGTGCCTTTCAAGAAGGACCTCCAGGTTCTGCATGGATACTTAGCTTTAAATTGTGCTTTCCTGCCCACACGAAGATCAGATGTTGCTTCTTGGGCTGGAACTGCGAAAGAGGGCTCGCCAAAGGGAATATTTACTGGGTCAGGCAGGGAATATTTTCACCCACAAATAAATTCAAGCACTCGATTGGATGAATGAGAAAACACATTTCCAGGAGCATTTCCCTAACTGAAGACCTAACTTTTGTGTGCCAAAACTGCACAGAACTAGAGGATTTTCTTTTAATGAAGAGAAAGCCATTTCTGTTGGGTTTGTGCATGCAGGTGAGCGTGAGGAGAGGCTGTGTGTGTGTGTGTGTGTGCCTGCATGTGTTCTCATATATATGGGAGGGAAACAGAAAAATAGGTGTGATTTTATTATCTCCTACATTTATTTTCTAGTTCTGGCTATATCTACCTGCTCTGCTTTCCCTTCTACCCACCCCTCCCTTCCCTTTCTCACTGCACCCCCTCTTCACTGGGCTGTGGGACTGAGCTGCTCTGCTTAGCCCAGGACAGCACAAAGAGCTTGAGGACCAGCTGCCTGCTGGAATAAAATCAGTTCTCACCTGAATTTAATCCCTTGACCCCCATGCACAATGTTAACTCCTGGCCATGCCTTTATTGCAATAGGACACTCAGACATTTGCATTTTGCTTTTTTGCTATGCTCCTGACAAACCCACACCCAAAATTTAGGACCTTTTGTACGTGCTGGCAAGCTGCAAATTTTCTTTTAATTAATCGTGACCATTGCGGAGTTGTCAAGCTGAAAAAGAAATTTATCATGGGTCGTAATTCATAGCTTATGCTTCTGAAAATAATAAAAATATTTCAAATTCATCATTATGTTTCAAATTGGCTTCAGACAGTGACCATAAATACCAAACTTCAGCCTGAAGCAAACCAGTTTTCCAGCCAAGTAATAAACTGTTGGAAACAAAAGCCGAGTTGGCATTTTCATCCTATCTCTGCATTTATGCAAGAGACTGGAGAGAGATGCTTTGGGTTATGATAAAATTTCTTGAAAATTTTCTTAACTCCTCTTGAATTTTAATTGTATGTATTGAACACAGCGTACAGCATCCAACTCATTATTACTTGTGTTCAACTTTAACATCTCTATCAACTGAAGCTATGGCAGAGCTTTGCTTGTTGGTTTTTTTTTTTTTTTTAATTTGCTTCCTTTCAAACTGGAGTCTTCATTCATTTTTTGAAGAGACATTTCTCTGCCTATAAATACAGCCACTATTAGCATGTATACAAGCATAAGCACAAGCAGAACACTCAGAGCAGCTCAATTTTGAAAGCACAGATTTAGGGATTGATCTAAAGAATATGCTGTCATTTCAGTTCATTTTGAAGTTATTTAACTCTGTTTTTTCAAACCTATTCTCCTCTCAAAGAGAGAAAAAGGGTTTTGAGTAGAAGCATTTTGAGATGTAAATGAAGCCTTTTAACTTTTCTGAATTTTGTCTTGCACCTTCCTTTTGGTCAGAAAATGTTTTCTGAATTCAATCTGAATTTGCAAAAATAAAATAAAAGAAGGTTTTGATTGTCTTGAAAAATGTTTGGTTTTGGATTTTAATTTTTTTTGCACCCATTATCGGAAAAAAACAAACAAAAAAAACCCCAAACCGAAATTAAGTACGTTCAAGTCTGCTTGGCACGACCCATCTGCTCATGAGGCAGGTAAGTCATTTTTTAGTCATTTTAGTTCTCAATACCTCCCATTCTCCATCTTCAGAACGGGGGAGATGCACTGGGACTCTGTATAGATAATTTCTGAGCTACTGCTGGAAGTTGCCATAGAAGACCACGATGGCAGCAGTGTTGTTCTGTAGCACCCACAGAATTTAATATATGTATGAAGTAGCATTTTTTTATTTGGTTCTGGTAATTATGGCTAATTTCTCTCCCTAACCTGCATACTCTAAAGGATTAATTTTGCTCTCCATCTCCTTTCTCTCCTAGCTTTGTTTAACCTCATACCTGTGGGTTTACGAGTGGTGGCGATTCAGGGGGTTCAAACAAAATTGTATCTGGCAATGAACAGTGAAGGATACCTATATACATCAGTAAGTAAACATTTTTAATTCTGTTCTCCCTGAAATGATGGTAAGAACTTAATAAATGAATAATTCACTGTTCCAGGGACTCTGCTTCTAAGCTAGAGTCGTGAGACACGACCACAGTATAGTGGGGAAAGTGTTGTTTTAATTTATTGCTCTGTTTCTGTTATGAATACATATGGATCTATGGAATCAAACTGTGGTGCCTTTGAGGCAAAATGAGGCTCCTGACACGTGAAATAAAACCCCTGTGTCAAGCAAAACCCCAAACAGAAGGGAAGGTCTCAGTCACTGTGGACTGATAGTGCTGATCAGTGCAGGGTACAGAGGAAAAGGAACAACTCAGTGAATCCCATGCATGCCTGAACACATTTTATGTCTTCCCATATAATCTCTACTGCTGTTATTAAAAAGGATTAGAGAAAGTAATTTTTTTTTTTCCTGTTTGGCCAGGATTTTTAAATAGAAATGAAATCAGGTGCCAAAATCTTATGACTTCAAGTTTCTGAGTGAGTAAAGAAATGTTTTATTAGCAGTTTGGATGAAGAATGTCAGCTAATAATTTTCAGTGGCATTTCTCAAAAGAGCAAACAGTTTTTATGGAAACAAAAAAATAAAAACCCAGAGCCGCAGTTTTTACAAAATAGACCATTTTTTCAATTAAGAACACTTATTTGAACTATGTTCAGGAGTTTTAATTATTAAAACTTAATAGTTTTATTTTTCCCAAGGAGGAAAAGAGAGGAAAATGTAATTTTTTATCTACTACAAATTGTTCTCTTCTATGAATGACTCCCTTAAGGTGCCTGTAATAATAATAAACATTAAGTAAACTTATTAAAATCTCTCATTTGTTTTGCCATCCTGACAGCTGGGACAGGGGGCAGCTTTGCATATTTTTCCTCCCGTGTCTGCCAGAGCAAAACCAGATTAGAACTGGCTGTGCTTTGGGCCAAAGTGAAATTTTGGTGAATGCCATCAGACCCTGCTTTTTTTTTTTTTTTTTTTTTTCGCTTTGGCTATTTGCTTAGTGCAGTTAATCCACAGAACTGTTTGCAGGGCTGTTAGCAACACAGCCAGATCGTGCAAAGCCTTCTTAATCTTGTGTAATCATAGTCCTGTGACTTTCACAGTGGCATTTACATTTGCACTGCAAATGTACCTTTGCCTGCACCGTGCATTTTCATTTACATGAGCATCCTCAGCCACGTTCCTTGCTGGCTGCCCACTCACTGAGTCCTGCAGCTTTCCACAGGCTCCATTCTGCCCCAGGGAGCCAAATTTCTCCTGAGTCCCATCTCAAGGTTTGAGAGGTAGAGAGGTTTGTCCATAAAGTGAAATTCCACCCTTGCACCCAAGAGATGTGCTCAGTTTGAGTAGGTCGGTTCTGGCACTGGAAGGTATAGGTACATAGGTGTATTTTTATTTTTGGTATATTTTTGCAAAGGTGCAAAAATTCTTGCAGGATGCAGGAAAATGGGATAGGGACAGGTTCAGTTGCTGTTAAGCTACAACAGAGCAGTAACTTCTCATTGTGAGCCACAACCCTGAAGGCAAAGGGACCACTAAAAGGATGAAGTGTCCCTTTTAGTATCACTTGATGTGAGGAAGACTGGAACAATTTCACCCTTCTTTTTATGAAATCTGGCTTTTAGTTTGATAGTTGTCTAGGCATCTTAGGCAGAGCTCAGAGACTCATTTTTCTTGTGATTTTTGGTATTTGCATTGATTAGAGATAGTTTTTCATGTGGATTCATATCTTACCATAAAATTGTGTCTTCACTGAATCCTTTAGTATCTGAAATGAAGAGTTTATACCATAGCAAAATGAACTGGTGACATTCCTTAGTAACAGTGGTCATTTTTTTCCTATTCTTACACTTACTCCTTTATTCTTCTTTAAATTAATGGGCTTGGCAAGGCCATAAACAGCCTTATATCATGCTGTTTGGTCTCAAATTCTTTTTTTTAAATACTCCTCACAAAGATGGCCGTCCATTCAATGTTGATCTACTTTTCCAGAGGTTTCCAGCCAGCTTTTCAGGAACACTGGGTTTATACACCTGCTGTCTTCTGGTTTGGGCGTTTTGTCTTTTACAGTAATTGCAGCAAACTCTCTAGGTGGGCACAATCTATCTTGTGTTCCTGTTGATGGACAATTGTTGATGGACAAGCATCAAGATTGACCTGCTATGCAAAAAGGTTGCCAGAATTGCAGTTTCAACACCATGTTTTAAGCATTTCTAGCACCTCTTCTGCTGATAATGGTCCTCTGAGCAAGGGATCCAGTCTGACAGTCTGAAATGTGGGAATTCAGCTCTGTTTTTTAGGCTGGATTCTTGGTTGATGCAAATGAATCCCAGGAGAGCTCAGCTGATTTATAGCAGATGAACACTCACCTGTTCAAAGGATGCCAACTGGGAGACTGAGGAACAGATCAGCTCAAATAAATGACATCCATCTACACACCCTGAAGGTTTTCAAGCCCTTACAAGGATATGTTCCTGATGGGATTTGTCAGGAGCAGATAGATGGCAACATGGGACTGATCAGGAACAAAACCTCACAGAACATTGTCAAATTCCTGAAGCAAGAATAGGGGGGAAAACAGAAATGTATTTAAATTGTAGATAACTATAATAGGTAGTTGTACCTTTTCCAGAGAAATGAAATGAACATTGATGATGCAATGTAACAGGCAGAGAGAATATTGTGATATATGTCATGATCCCTTGCTTTCAGTTTGATGGTGACTCTAGCACCTCATCCTTGTGTCTGTGCAGAACTGTTTCCTTCCTGCTGAAGGTTACAAATTAATTTAGTAAAGGGTTTGAAAACCACCCTGCTATCATGCCATGCCTGTTCCTCACCCCGTGATACTGTCTGTGCCTTGCACCTGGTAGCACCTTTTCACCTGAAATACTTCCAAAATCCTGCAACTGATAAAGAGGTTGTTGAGCCCATGTCCATTACCCCACTGGTAAATAGGTAAATATGACATCTCGCTTATGGGGAGAAAAATAGAGGCTCAGATATGATTCCCCACAAAGAAGGGAAAGCAGTGGATCAAGGGTTGGGCTTGATGATCTCAGAGGTCCCTTCCAACCCAGACGATTCTGTGATTCTATGATTCTATGAAAATTGAACAGGAAAACACATCAGTACTAACACACCAGATGTCCTAATTCCATGCACCTTGTACTAAATGTCAATATTAAATCACAGTTCCTTTTCCTTCTGGTGACTGTGGTGAATTCTTGTGTTTTGTTCCTGCTGGTTTATTTTTAGATTTGGGCTGTGCAGCAACAGAATTTACTTACTTGATTCTGAGTGTCCTGTATATGTAGGAAGCCCTAACCACAACCCATTACAACTGTGGGCAGGTGCAGAATGTCTGTGGCTCCAGTTTGTAACATGTGTTGAGCTCTGGCTTTGGAATTCTGTCTTCCTTCCCCCTGGCTCTGCCAGGATGGAGACTTGGGATATCTGACCACAAAGGTGGTCTGTAACCTGGATTGCTTCAGCTCCAGTGACTGTACTCAAGGCTGAGGTGGATTTGCTTCGTGAGGGGATCAGTGTTGTGCAAAAACTGCAGAGAACAGATATCTGCAGTCAGTTTCCAGAGTTTATAGATGGTTTGTGGTGTCTATCAGAGCAAAAATAAGATCTTTAATGTAATGATAAAAGCTCCTCAGAAACAAGGCAGCAACTCAGCAAAGCAAAAAGGAAAAAAGATAACTAGATGAGCATAATTATATAATTAAATCCATTTGTTGTAGAATTGCATTGGAAGACCTGGACAGCAGAGATGGGCAGTGACCTGGGTCCTCCCCTCAGCCTGTCCTGCTGCCCCTGCTCACTCCCCTCCTCTTGGCACTGGCTGGAGAATGCCACAGAGGAACACCCCATTTGAAACATCTTTTTATTAGTAGCCAGATTCCTACCAAAGTTGAAGGGAGTTGTGTGACTGCATTTCCCAAGGTGAGCTCACCCTCACGATTTTCTTTGGATAGGGACCTTGTCAGGAGCTACTGGAAGCCAGAGCAATTCCTGCTGTTTGATGCTCGAGCATCCATCTCAAATCAAAGCAGGGGGTTTGATTCATCCCTTTTACACCAGTGTCATGGTGCTGCAGATGGCTTAAACAGTGTTGTGACACTTCTGTCTTGTGTAACCGCATAATGAATCATGGCCTTTTGTATTTTAGGATGGCTTTTCTATTTTCTTTTTTTTTTTTTTTTTTTTTTTTTTCTACAAATGACCACCTCTTGCAACTGCCATATATGCTACACTTGAGTTTTTTCAGGTTTTACAGCCCATGAATTCCTTGTGTTCTTTTGTTGTCTTGAAAACTATTTTAAGGCTCTGGTTGTTGGACATGTAGTCCTACAGCTATTGCTTTCTCATTCAAGTGCTTGTGATGTGATGGAGGAGGCTCACAGTGATACAGAGCAGCAGCTGAGTGTAGTTTGCTGAAGGAAAGGCATGTATGTGGGTGAAGAGGATTGGGTGTACTGTCTGAGTTCTGCACAGGCTGAAACATAAACTAAAATACATCAAATTTAAGAAAAAAAAACAACAAACCAACAGCATGTGAACATCTAGCTGTGTATTCTCCATCATGTCAGAGTTTTAAAAATCATTGAGTGATTGTCTATGGAATGGAAATTTCTCCTCTAGAATATTTCAGCCTATGTAAATGTGTGCTTGTTAGCCTCAATAGAGTCTCAGAAACAGTAAAATTAAATATGAGCTGCTCATGACATCCTTCTGGCCAGTCTCAGGAGCTGTGCAACTGTTTGTTAAGGAGTGTTTGCTTTCCATTGTCTTGTTCTGGGTTCCTGTGATTTATGGAAACATTTGATTTAATAGTGTCACATGCAAGTAAGCTTACAGCTTCTCCCAGGTTGGATAGAGCCCTTGTCTAAGAGTCATCCTTCATCCTGACCATGTGTTATAGAGCCCAATACGTCCCTCCCTTCTGCAGCATTCTAACTCATTTATTGGAAATTCAGGGCATTCAGCCTTTTGTAGGATGGGTATTAGGCCAACTCTGCATGGCAGAGTTGTTTATGTTTGCTTTGTTTTGCTATTCTAGAATGTCCAAAATTTTTGAGTGAATACAGCTGCTCTATGTGGCTTCATTTTGCCATTTCTTGTCTGATTAACAGACTTAATTTTTCCATTTCTTGTCTCTGCACATGGCACAGAGTTAGCATGGGTTTGAGGAGCACTCTGATATAACAGCCTGTGCAGAATTTTCTATATGGTTTACCCTAAGAGAACATTCAGCTAATATTGTCCTCTGCATGTAAAAGAGATTGTCATATGCAAGTTTGGTACTTGCACAGAAAGCAAATATTGTATGAAGTGTGCATGTTGATTATAGCCAAGAGAAGTTAAATGTGATTAAATTTTCAGAGTGATTCAAGAATTGGTTTTGGTGAGTTGGAGAGAAGAGAAGTTTGTGCATATTTTAATACTGAGCAGTGCAGTGGAGACCTGCTGTAGCTAATGGGAATGGCTGGGGCATTTGTAATGAATTACTGGCAAAGAGCATTTTTCCACCTCAGGGAAATAGCACAAACCAAGAGATAGGGAAAATAATCAGAAGCTTCATCTGGTTAGATTTGCATGTCAGTATAAATAATTTTTTTACCATAAACGCATAAGTGCAGACTATATCTTAGTAGAGTTTATTTGCTTCAGTGATAGGCTCTTAGATACAGATGCAGCACATTTTCCTTTTCACCAGAACACCTTAATCTGTGCTGGATGACAGCACAACCTTCTCCCAGTGAGGAAGGCTGCCCTGGCCTCCCATGCCTCAGCATCCCACTGGCAGCCCTGCCTGCTCCTGCTGCCCCCCAGCAAGGGTGGGAGAGGTGTGGGGTCAGGCTGGGACAGGAGCATGTTCTGAGGAACTTCCCAGGCACTGCAGAACCAGACTGAACTGCTAAATGTTTTCTGACACCTTCAACCATGAACACTGCTCGAAATCATGCTGGCAGCTAAGCTCAGCAGATGCAAACAATTGGGTTCAGCCTGACAGCAGTGGTGCAGAGCAGAGGTGGATGCTGGCTGGTGCCTGAGACAGGAGGAGCCTGGTGGGTCTCCATGCAGCATCACAGCCTCCTGACAATGCTTCCCAGATAAACATTCCCTGGCTCAGCCCATTGCCAAGGGTTCTGCACGCGAATTTTGGGGATTAGTTGTGAGCTGGCAGAGCCCCCTGCTCACTGACTTGTCTCCTGTTTGCTGAAGGGAGCAGCAGCCTGTCACTGAGTTTGCTGGGATATGGGATGCTCCAGGGGGCTGAGTCCCTGGGGAAGCAGTGTTTTCCTGCAGCAGGTCTTCCTTAATGAGTTATCTGATGGTCTTTCTTAATGACATGTGCTGCTGCTGAGTGATGGGGTGGAGAGATGAGTGCTGTTCCCTTTAGGTGCTTGTCTCTCCTGGTCAGTCTGATTCCAGATTTTGGAAGACAGACTGCCTGCTGTCACAGACTGTCTGCTGTCTCCAGCAGAGAAGCAGGGTGGGTGTCACTCTTGCATGGGAGAATTATGAGAGTCAGCAAGCTGAAAGTGTTGGAGGTGTCATGCTATTTTTTTTATTTATTTTTTTTTTTATAAATCATCCTCCAGGCTGCAGGTGGTGGGTCCTGAGAATACTCAGCACCTTCTAGGATGAGGCCTCATAAGAGGAGCCCAAGCATGAGGAAGTAAAGGGCTGCTTTGGGGTTGTACACTGCCCAGCTCCTGACAGACCTGCAGCTGGAGATCTGTGCAATGGTTTCCTAACAGAGTGGCTGTTAAAAATCAGCAGTGAAATTGATGTTTGTGCAAGACTAGTTTCAATGTCCTATGAGGTAAATAATATACACGTGAAGAAGATAAAAGGCTGGAAGTGCATCCACTCTCTTTGTTAGTCATTTGCTAATCAATGCAAAAGTGCTTGGGTGAAAAGATAGAAAGTCTTTGTAAGTTTGGACTTCAGATGTTGCTCAGAGCAGATTTTTGGGACTAGGCAAGCTCAGAAATGCAGCTGAAATGGCAACATAGCTTCTAAAGCCCAGGTTTTCATTCCATTGCCCTGCTCACTGGGGTCACAGTGGCACAAAACCAACATGATGCCAAAAAGAATGCCTTGGCAAAATGTGGAGCTGGATCTGAGTTTGATAGTTTGGCACCTGGATCACAACACCACTTGCTTCCAGCATCGTGTTTCAGCCCCATGCCAGCAAACAAGGAATGCTGCATTCCAGGGCTTCCAGGATACTCACAACTCCTCACCTTCAGTTGCAAAGTGTGCTTGGCAAGCAAGAGTTGTAAGCAGATAAGAACTGGAGCAGCCAGAGTGAGTTGCAAAGTGCAAGAACAAGAGGCTTGCCAGGTTCTTGGTGTGTTCAGTAGGGACTGTGTATCCCCATCACCAAAGGAGGGATTAATGTGCTATCATTCAGCAGAGCCAGGGAGGAACGTGCTGCTTTGCTCTCAGAAATCTGATGTGGGTGCTACACAGTGTAGGTGGCTCTATGGTGATATATGTGCCTCTTCCCTATGGGGCTGGGCAGTTTGCTGGGAAAATATGGATGTTAGTATTTATGTGGGTTTTTGAGTTGTTGCATTTTTTTTTTCCTGAGGTGCATGAAATATTTTAACTTTGGGGTGGGACATTTTGCATGGATGTGTAGCAAGAGTACGAGGGGCAATGGTTTAAAACTTGAAGAGGGAAGATTTAGGTTGGGTACTAGGAGGAGATTCTTAGATGGGGAGACACTAGCAGAGGTTGCCCAGGGAATTCGTGGATCCCCCCTCCCTTGAAGTGTTCAAAGCCAGGCTGGATGGGGCCTTGAGCTACCTAATCTAGTGGTAGGTGTCCCTGTCCATGGCAGGGGGTTTTGAACCAGGTGATATTTAAAGTCCCTTCCAGTCCTAGATGTTCCGTGATTCTAACTTGTTGGGGCAGGGGGGGGGGTTGCGTTTTGGGTTTTTTTTATTATTTTTTAGAATGTGGCTTAATCAAAAGAAAACACTATTAGGAAACCTCAGCATCTTTCCTGTGCTCCCCTTTCCTTTTAGAAAGCTGCTTCTGCCCAGAAGGGCTTTCCCTCCCTCCCATGCTGCAGGTTGAGTTAATGAGCAGCTCTTGTCACAGTGACTCAGCAGCACTTCTGCCTTGTTACACTCTCTGTAACCTGCCAAGGAGAGGGCTCACCCCACCAGTGCTTGCTGCTGGCCAGGGTGGAGATGAATGTCTTAACAAAGACCCTGGAGCAATCACAGGCAGTCTCCAGGGGCTCCCCAAACCAACAGGAGATGGTTGATACTGGAAAACAAATGCAGAACTCGAGTAGAAACTTGACTTGGTGTTGTAGTGAAACACAAGGTTTCAGCACACTGATGAAGTCTGCAGGTAGGGTTTTCTGCTCAGCACATGGTTCAGCTGAGGGGTTCTTTGCAATGGGATGCTGAGGGTGCCATCATTTTTGTGGGTTCAAATATCAGTTGAGGAAAATCCTTGAAAGGAAGATGCTGCAAATTACAATGATGTCATGTTTGGCCTAGGAATGTCCTGAATCAGCTCGCCAGAGGCTGGGGAAGCATGCTGAGAAAATATTAGGATCAAATTCTCCATCCCCCCTACCTTTTCTTTTCTTATATATGTACTCTCCCCTAGGCAGTTAGCCAATGACAAGCTAATGGCTTGAGAAAGATGTGTCCTCACTGTTCAGCCCTGTTGCTGCATCCCACTGATGTTTTCTTTATGAGTTAGCTGTTAGCTACCCTTGGCTAAGAATATGCAGGGAAAAAAAGGAGTTCTGGTGAGATTGTGGGGCTGAGGGGGTAAAATGGGCTGAAGGATAAGCTGACCAAGGAGATGGAAGTGTGCCTGTTCCTGCAGGTCCATGTTCCTGCTCCTCTTCTTGTGCGCTCCTGCTGGGCAGGACCCGGAGCTTTGGCTGCTGCAGCAGTGCCAAGACAAACAAAATCTGTCAGCTTCTGTGCTAAAAGTAAGTAAAGGGCAGTTCAGTTCCCCAAAATGACTATCCAGCAACCCAGGCTGCATCATCAATGGAGCTGTTGTGTGGAGAGATTTGGATCATTAAACACATTCTTCTGTCTTTTTATCTTCGTGTAGCCCCACGGTTGCGACAGTGCTAAGAGGAAGGGGATTCAGTTCTGTTCCTATTTGGCAGCCTCAAAAGAAATGTTTACTGCTTGCTGGCCGTTTCCATCCTTACAAACCCACTGAAAGCATCCTTTTCCTGGCATCACATCATTCCAAGTGATGAGGTGCTAAAGCTGAGAACCCAGCTCGACTGTAAAAGTTCAAAATGCATTTGTATGGTTGTCAGTCAAAAGGCATCTTCTGAAAAGCCTGCTTAGGGAAACTGATGGGGAGTCAGTGGGCAAGAAAAAGGAGTCATAAAGCCCAGGATTTTTAGTTTTTATGGTTGTTTATGGGGAACTGCAGCCCAAATGAAGAGGGTTTCCAAAGGAAACTGTGTTAAGTCAGTCACAAAGAGCCTGAATGCCATGCTCTTGG
This sequence comes from Heliangelus exortis, assembly GCF_036169615.1. NCBI lineage: Eukaryota > Metazoa > Chordata > Aves > Apodiformes > Trochilidae > Heliangelus > Heliangelus exortis. The sequence continues at coordinate 6,663,419 of NC_092435.1, read as the reverse complement.
CAAGACTTCTCAGAGACACCTGTATGAGTCCTAGAAAGCAGGATAAACATGCTGTGTGATAAGAGAAGTTAGACAGGGACAAAGGAAAATGAAAAGTTGGCAAATTTAGAGTGTCCTTGAAGACTTGGTTTCAGAAGCTAACTTCCCACAGACAGGCTAATTCTTGGGGACAGGTCTGCTGAATTCCTGGATGGAAAAGCTAAGCAGGGTCTGGGAAAGAAAACAAGTCTGTTGAATAAGAATTATATGATAACCCTTGCATTTCCATACTGAACTGCTTTCATTAGGCAATCTAGGATTAACAAGGAAATCCAAAGTTTATAATGGATTAGGGATTCTTTGGCTCTAATACCAATAGCTTTTTCCAGTAGATTGGATGATTTAAATAACTGAACAGATAAGACCTTTCATATTTGATATTCTGTGGATTCTATAGGTGCTATCACATTGTTTTTCATTTTTGTAATTTTACCCAAACAGCACTGAATATTGAGTGGTACAGTTCTTCTAAAACTAAATCCACTGTGAAGCTAAGCAAAACAGGCATGTTAATTGGTGAAGTACAGTTCTGTTTATTTAAAGTCTCAGGAGGTACCAAAAATCAGCGAGCTAGTTTCAGAAGCACAGCACAAGAGGCTCTCTGCTTTACAAACCATTCTTCTCCTTTTCTTTCTCTGATGATTTTGAATGCATATTAATGAGGGAGTCAATTTAGACTCTCCATCCCCATCCCCAGAGCATTTTCAGATGTTGATAAATCCTATTCAGAGATAGCAGTGTTCCTCTTGAACCCAAGTGTTGGCAGGACCTTGAATTTGAGCTGACTGGGAATGAGCAAACCTCACAGGACTTGTGAGGACATGTTTACTCAAACAACAGCTCCAGAACTTAATGTTTTAACAGAAAGGGTCTAGCAAACTGAAAAGAGCAGGAAAAGGTCCTCATCTTGCCAGTATTTTTGGCTTCCAACTTAACTTGAAAGACCTACTGTGTTTTTAAAATGAAGCTAACTTGTGGAGCTGGCATACAAATTAGAAGCAGAGTTTCATAAATACAAAGGTTTCAGTTGAGATTTGACACAAAAGTTCACATCAATTCTCATTCAATTTTCTTTATTTCACACCAGTATGCTGAGATCCAGAGGAACAGCCAGCTGAGCCATATTGACACTCAGAGAAGGCACAATAAGCTCAGAGTAAATAAGTGAATGATCTGAAATAGAACAAAAAGCCAAGGAAATTCTAATAAGTGGGATAAACACAGTACAAAGTGCAGATCTGTTCCCTTCACCTGATGAACTAAGATTTTAATGGGCTTGATATTGCAAACTCTCATTTATCCATCCTTACTGAAGCAAGCAGTTTTCATTGCCTGTCTGCCAGAGGGAGAATTAATTTATCTGAGTAAGAGTTTCAGGATCTGGACGAGACAGCCATTGATTTACAACATGAAATTTCTATGTGATTAAAAAATGAACAGAGCATTTAGAAGGCCAGTGAATCTTAATGACCAGAACAAGTCCCTGCTTGCCTGGAGACAGCTCCCAAGTCCTGGAACAGTCATCAGGAATAGGGAGAGCAGCTCATCAGGAATAGGGAAAGCAGCTCATCAGGAATAGGGAGAGCAGCTCATCAGGAACAGGGAGAGCAGCAGACCTCAGTTCTGGATGCCCAAAGGGTTTGTTTGGGGAAGACTCGAGCCCTTGGCTTGGACCCTTCTTTGGAACTGAATGCCCAGGATGATGCAGCAGCTGGACTAATGCTTTCCTCTGAAATAATTCAGCAAGTACAGAACCAGGTGCTGTGTCGTTCACAGCTAATCCTTATTCTCTTTAAACACCTCACACTTTTGGACATTCTCTTTCAGGACTGAAAATCTTCTGGCAGACCCATATGAAAGTCTCTAGCAGTTCTCCAGGTGCGGGGGAGCATTGGCAGCTCTCAGCAGTGCTGTCACAGCACCACGAGTGTTGTGGTGAGGTTCACTTCTGACATCTTTCTGGGCAAGGCAGTGCCTGTTTGGTCACAGAGGAGCAAGGATGACTCTGTTTGTGTTGCCACCATTGGGCGAGATGAAACTGGAGCCAGCTTCACTCACCTATTTTTGAAAATCTTGACTTTAATTTATGCTTTAGCTGCCTCTGTGTGAAACAAACATTTGATGTGTTTTCTAGGTGGAGAGGCTGGGAGCTTGCTCCATGGACAGTGGAGTTCAGCACACATTTAATTTGGCTTCTTCTTGGGGGAATTATTGCAGCTGTGATAGAAAAGACCTGAACGAGCCTGATGCTAATTTTTAATTTCTGTCACATTAGTTAATTGTTTCCCAAATTTGCATTTCTAATCAGTGAGATGCCAAGAAACACCTGTACTCTCTAAGTGTTGCACTAACAGTTTTTCTTTCATTTAACTATGCTTATAGAAACAATACCAGAATGGCAAGCATTTCTTATAAGTAACTTGTAGGTCTTACAACAAAACTATAAATAATATTTTTCTTCACAAAATTATGTCCAGCAGCAGTGGAAGGGAGAGGGTTTTCCCTGCTCATCAGCCAGTAGCCACTGGTGATACATCCTCCTGAACAGCACTGATTTGGTAGCTCTAATATCAGGGGTTTATGCATCATCTGTATTGCAGAGCCCAGGCAGTGCCAGGCTTCGAGGCTGTACGGTACTTTCCCCATGCTGAATCCCCAAAGATCTTGAAGTTTTCAGCTGAGGAGGATGCAGTCATGATCTGCAAGTAGCTTGAGAATCTTTACTAAGGAAACCAACCTCCTTTTTGTGCTGTTAACTGAGAAAATAAATACTGTCACCCTGGATGGGCTGTGAAGCTTCATTTGCTACCCAACAGCAAGCCCTCTGCACTTGCAGCCTTTCATTTAATTATCACAGGAATGACAGGAAAAGAAGATAAGTGATTTTTTTTCCCCCCCTCTCATTTAACACCAGGCTTTCTGTTGTTGAGCTGTTTTGTTTCCCTCTGGCTCTGACTGTCTTCTAAACAGCAGTTGCTTCTCTTCTGAAACAATTGGAGTTAATGTGGTTAATTGTGATAGTTATAGCCTTTAATTTTTGATATAGCAATTTTCCAATCTGTACTTTTTTACTGAATCAAGCAACATTGGTAAAATTTAGCTGCCATTAGTCTGATGTCTCTGGAGACTGCTACAGCAAGGTGAGATCCAAACTCTTTCCCAAACAAATGTTGAGTAACCTAGAACTGGAATTTTCCTGTGCCTTGCACCCACTCGGATTGTACCTTCCACACACCCAGATCCCCCTGTCAGCTGCAGCAAGGTCACTCACATTATGAAGGGAAAACTTTGTCCTTTGGTCCTCTGACTTCTGTTTTGGTATTTTTAAAGCTCGGTTGGTAGAGAGTGTTATGAAGTTTTTACAGGGTCATGTGGTTCTTAAACCAAAGCACTTCAAGCTGGGGGTAGAGGTTTCCATTTCTGTAGGACAGCAATAAATAGCAGGGATATGTAAGTTGCCCACATCACTCTTCTAAGTAGAGAGTTTTGTGAGTTTTTATTGATTACTTCAAAAAAGGCTAAATATATTTTCCTTCCATCTTCCTGAAAAGTGGGTTCACAAAGCTACAAAAATTTCATTTCTCTCTTATCTTCAAGGTCCTGAAAGCCTGATGAAATTATATTTCCTTTAAAAAGAGTCTTCTGAAATAATATTTTTGCATCACTACCTTCCTGATGCTTCAACCATTTAGTTTCTTAATATGATGATAAGGAAAATTTCTGTTACACAGAAGTTATGCATATAAATCCATAGAGAGAGAATAAAGAGAAGTGGACAACACCCAACCTTTAGCAAGGTTGTGGTGCTCTATGTAATTACATACTGGAACTGGGAATAAAATTTCAGCTGGGGTTTGGAGCTGGAGGCAGAGAAGCTTCCAAGTAACAATAGGAATTGAGACGTGTCAGAGTTCAGGGCTTTACTCCAATCTCTCCAAATGTAAAATTTTTGGCTCAGGCTCAACCTGGATTTAAGACAGTTCACTTTTTATTTTCTTTTCCCTTTCCAAATAGAAATCACCACAAAACTTGCTCTGTGTTTTAACTTCATAGCATGAATTTAATTTCCATTCATCGTTTATTTGTTCTTACTGACTCATTCAGCCCTTCCTCCAAACTTCCTACTGGAGCAGAGATATTAGTCTGTTGCTCACATGGGTGTGTATGATTTAGAAGGAGGACATCATGCCCCTAAGGCTAATTGCATCTTCTGTGAACGACTGGCTGTGAATAATGCTTTGCTATGGCAAGTTAGAAGTGGAGCATTCTGCTTGGAAAGTTATGTGCATGCAGGCCAGCAGTCACCCAGTCATACTCAGTCCTCCTTGGAAGCTTCCTCCAGTCCATTACGTATGAATAGCTATCATGACTCTTCAGTAGCTACAGGAAACCTGGTCCTATGATCAGGCTGTTATTTGTTAATTGGGATATTAAGAGTAATGAATTATATTTCTGCTTCGAAAACCCAAGTTGCTTGTGATTTGCAGCTACAGGGATCATTCAGGCCCGCATCCAGAATCCATAGACCTCATTCCAAGGCTATAACCTTGCCTGCCAAGTCCCATCAATGGTTTGTTTGTTATGATCAATATTAAATTATAGGGGCTTGGATTTGAAATAGTGGTGGTGAGACACTCAGTAGTCACTGTAGCCCTTTCCAAATACCAGCAGCACTGGGAAGGCTCCTGATTTAGAGCAGTGTCCTTGGTCACTGCTTCAGAGCATGTTGCTCTGCTGGGAAGGGTTGCACTGGGATGTGCAAATAGCAAACTGGAACCATTGAATGGCACATGTGGAAAGGGACATACATTTCAAGAAGTCCTGGGATCCACCTCTCCATGCTTTTCTTTTGCACACCTTGCTTTCTCTCCTAGCAAGTCAGCATTTATTGCTGTTCATGTCACTCTGTCACTTAGGAAGTGGTTTATCAGTACATGTGACACCCTGTATTACAGCAAGCACAATACAAAGAGCACAGTCCCAAGTGGCACACGAGGACTTATTTCATGTCTCAATGGGACTGATATGCACCATTGATTTGGATGTTGCATTCCAGCTCTCAAGCATGAGGGAACTGCTCCTGGAGCAGTGTTTGGGCTCTCTCAGAGCCTCATCCCTCTGCTCAGGTGGCTGCATGGCACAGGACAGGCTGCAGCTACACACTGCTGGTGGCAGCCAGGCTGCTCCAAGTCATTCTGTTTAGAGATCACAGAATGGACTGGGCTGGAAGGGATATGAAAGAGCATCTAGTTCTAACCCCCTGCCATGGGTAGGGACCACATTAGGTGGCTCCAAGCTCTGGAGAGCCTTACCTTGAACATTTTCAGGAATAGAGCATCCAGTTTCTCTGGGCAACCTGTTTCCTTAAGCATGCATGAGGCATTTGTGTGTCTGCTTGGTCATCTGAGGGTGTATCTGACTCTACTAATACCATTAACATCCATTAACCAGTCCTGACAAAATATAGCAGATGGAGTGCATTTTTCAGAGCTATTACATTCTTCCAATTTTCTTCAAAATAAGGCAGATGGTTAATGAAGAGCTGATGTGCTCATGGCCACAAGGAAGGAAACATTGCAGCATAGCTCAACTCTTACCAAACCCAGGGGAAGCCAGTGGGGAAGCAGGAATGGCCTCAGGATGGGAACCATCAACACTTGGGCTTTCCTAGGCACTAAAGAATCCAACTGCTTAATGGGAAATGAGGTTCTGTTCAAGTGTCTGTTTGTCAAACTGACATCTTTAAGGCCCAGCCCTGTAGGTGTTGGGGCTGTTGGTTACCTCTGGTGTATTGGATACAGCCAAGAGCAGTGTCTGTAGCACGGCCATAGTGTTGCAGTTTCTCCTGAGAAGAAGGGTCAGAGTCAAAGAAGTCTCACTGAAATCCTGAGCTTGTCCAGGGGCCAGGAGTGCAGCAAATAACTGTTCTTGGCTGTATTACCTGCTGTGCAACAGTACTTAATAAGCAATCTGCATCCAGCAGGCTGATATACTTGGAAGTTGTTCACTTCTTTGGCATGCCAGAGCTCTACTCATCTGTAGTGTTGCTTGTAAAGAGTAAAGGTGACAAAAAAATCAGGGTTAGGACTATGTCTGTTATCAAAGGCTGTAGCAACATGTTAATATTTACTGTTACTGCAAAGGCTTAATGCCAGTCCTAAACAAAGTTTTGTTGTGAGGTAGGTGAGGATTTTAATCACAAAAGCATTCCTGAGGCATTTGGGGCACTTTATCTTCCTAGCCCTGCTCCTACAAGCAGAGAGCCAATGGGACAGCATCCACCTGCAGCATTTCTGTTTCCAGGGTTGGAAACTGGAAAGTGTGTATTTGTGTGTGTGCATCTGTGGAGATTAAATGCTTTGCTTTCCCTTCAAGCTCAGCAGATCAATCAAAGTACCATAGTTCTTTGTAAAAGGAAAGACATTCTCATTAATTTTCCTCCCCCATGTGTAGCTTATTGCATTATACAGAAAAATCTCATTTGAGAAATCCTTTTGTAATGCAATATGCTGCAGAATAAAAAAAAAAATTGAACTGTTTACCCCATGTATATTTTGTTTTTCAGTGATTTGGATTATACCATTAGTCTGTGTGTTGTATCAAGTGTTTCCTTGCCAGCCCAGGTGCACTAATGAAATTCAACAAGGTGCACAAAGACAGTTTGTGTGGTGCTGGCTTTGGGTGCTGGGGAGCACCTGTGTGCTCTAAAAATTCCATCTGGAATTTGGTATCTTCATCTGTGGTCTCTGGAAAACACCAGCAAGTTTAGATGCTCAGCAGAGTGCCTGGAGATTAAGTAAATGCAATGATCAAAGCAGCAGGTTCCATTTAAATGTTGGGGGTGCCTAGAAAAGAAATATTCTACCTTCAGCCCTTGGTGCTTTACCTCTGCCCTGCTGCTCTTTTCCATTTAGATGTAAGCACAAAAGGGTTTTAGCAGCTCAGTGAGCCTTAGATGCCTCAAAGCATCCAGGCAATGTGGTGGTGGTACCTGGCACCTGAGCTATCCTGGGGACATTAGCAAATGTCCTGTTGAGCTGGCAGGCAGGCATTCCCCAACCAGGTGACATGTCCAAGCCACCACCTGGCAGCAAAGCTGAGGCTGAAATGCAGTCTGGGGTTGACCAAAGTGCAGAATTCAAAAGGTTTCCCATTTGATGGGATCAGGTTTCATCCTTCTTGGCTAGTGCAAGCTAGGATAAGGAATGTATTTGCTTGAAGAGTAGCAAGGCATATTCCCAAAAATTTTGCATTCTGAAAGGCTGGAGCAGTCACTGAGGATCCAAATCACTGCAGTGCAGGACTCCTGCTGTGTGCATGGGTTCAGTACCTCAGTACACATGGCTGTCCCACTGTCCCATTTGTCACAGTGCAACTGGGTACCCTGTCCCACCTCAGGGAGCAGCCAGACCTTGAGGAAAAGCACAGGCAGACCAGAATCCCCACTTCAGGCCTTGGGTATATTTTAGGCAAGTGCTTGTAAGCTTCTATCCAGGTGAGAGACCAAAAATCCACCTGCTTTGTGTCACTGTCCTTGACCAGTCAGCAGCACATCCGTGCCCCTTTGCTGACAGTGCCCTTCCCTGTGATAATAAAAGACGTTTTAATTCAAGGGAAGGCAGGGTATAGTAATAGAAACCATTTATTGATGAAAAATAAAAGATTAATTGAGAGAGAATTCTAACCCGCACAGTCTCATCTTATCTTTTAGTCTCTTTTTCCTTGATATTTTCTGCTCTAAGAGTAAAAACTTTAATATAAGCCCTACATTTTTGCATGCATGCATATTCAGGGTTGTAAATGAAAGGAGAGTGACAGTTTTGCATTTAGTAACTTGCCACCCACGCACCTCTCTTCTTTCTGCTGCTGACACTTCAGCCTTTGAAACAGCTCCCAGGAGCAGCCCTCGGATGCAGACAAGTGAGATCTAAAGAGGGAACCTGGATCTGCTACTGTTTGCACATGGCACCTGGAAAGAGCTTTGAAGAAGGGCATTTTTCTACATGAGCAGCTCAGAAATTGTTTCTTGTTAACTCTGGGGAAAGCCTAAAGCCACTTCTAAATAAGAGACTTTGTGAAGTTGTGTAAGGGCTTGTTAAGACCAGGGAGAGGAGCTGAAATCCTGTCCTAGTGACATTAAAGGTGAGCTGGGCTCTCCTGCTGCCCACAGGACAGGACACTGGCTTCAGTGGGACTTCAGGCAGGTTTTCAGATCACAGGGACTCCTGTTGGCTTTTGCCTACCTGTTTCCATGGGCATGAGTTGGATTTGGATTGGTGAGTAGGTGCTGCACTGCATCATTCTGCATCCTTAGCAACAGGACAGGATGCTGGGGTGGCTGTTGGTTGTCCCCAAACCTTCTCTCTGGTGGGGTCCTCAACTCACAAGGGGGAGCAAAGGGTGAGTTAACCCCCTACCAAGCTTCCAGTTCCCCCTCCCAATTACTCTACCAGGTTGGTACCAGAGACTGCACTTAATTTTCCTTTTCAGTGGCTCCCTCTTCTCCTCTCACTACATCTCTTTCAGCTTGTTAATTGTCACTTCCTCTCTTTTCATGTCCACTATTCTAAATATTTTATTTATTACATTTCTTCCACACACCCCCCACCATTTTTTTCCATCCCTCTCTTTTCCAGCAGAGAGGGAAGGTTTTCTTCCCATCGCCCCCTCCCTCCTGTTCCCAGGATCATTGCAGCCTGGTTCAAAGCTTGCTGGAGCCAATTGCAAGTGTGTGACTATAAAAATAACAGTGTACAATTCACATTTTGGAACAAAAAGAATGGTTTGGAAACCTGTTTCTTCTCCCACTTGCTTCAGAGGACACCCTGGCTTGGAAGGGCTTTTCTTTTCCAAACACTTTGCTCAAAATTGGCATTTTTTACAACGAAAGTAATTTTCAATTGGGAGTGGGAGTGGCAGGTGTATTTATCCAACTCAGATCATATATATTTTGGGTAATTTAAAGTAGCATAGCTGTGAAGCCTGTATGGTGTAAGCCCTAATGCTCCTTAGCAGTTCACAGCAGAGCAGTTTCATGAGCTCTGTTTAAATTAGCATCAGAGTGGGTTTGCCTCCTGGAAGTAACAGTCTGGTTTCTCCCAGGTAAAAGGATGTGAACTGCTTTGGAATGTGATCGTCTCCATGAAAAAGCAGCTGTATCCTTTAAGCACTGTCATTGTTATTCGAAAGTCAGCTTGTTTAAAAAGAAAAAAAAAAAGTGAAAATGGGCAAAAAGTGTGTTGGTTGCTAGCAAAGGGATGTGAACTTCAGAGTCTGACTGGGGAATTGTTGGGTTTATTTTCTGCAAAAGGAACTATGGAAAAATCCAGTGATAAAAATAAAGCTGGAAACTGAGCAGAGAATTACCAAAGATGAAAGCCAATTTGAGAAAGGGGAGAGAGAAGGAATTAATAAAGCAGCAGAGATAGGGAAAGAAAGAAAGCAGAATAATATAAAATATGATATAGGACAAGTATATTACAGATCAGACAGCCATCCATCACATCTGAGATGGGTTTATTCTTAACTAAGTATAGCTGGGCAAAGCATTAATTTAACATTTTTTTCACGTAGAAAATTGCTTAGGGTAAAAGAAGTGTTGGGAGGGAATTAATTAGTGATGGGGAAAGTAGATGTACTGGAAGTTGAAGCCTTTGACACAGGGAGTGGTGCATAGGTGAGCCAGGTGAATGCAGACATTAATAATGAGGATTAAATGGGGCCACATTTCCTGTCTTCTTTCTTCAAGGGTTTAAAACATTCAGTAATTTCCCTCAGAGGAAATAAGTTTTCTCCAGAGCATTTTCTCCCTCTGCACATAGGTGTATTTTTACCTTTAGTCTGCAATGCAACTTTGCACAGGAAATTTTAAACAATTTTGCTACCAGTCTGTGTCAGCAAGACCATTACAGTTTCCTCCCACCAAAGAAACTTGTGAATTCTTTATCTGACTTTTTGGTAATGATTTTATTTGTTTACTGGAGAAGGAGATGTTCATTTCGCATGAGGGTTCTCCTTTTCAGTTGAACATCATTAGGGTTTGGGTTTGATGGCAGAATTGCTGAAAAGAGACATTTGCAAAATGATTTACAGCTCTACAGGAGTGCCAGAAAGGGAATGTTGGAACTCTCAGGAGGGTTTTGGTACTCACTCATCATACTCACTCTCTCTTGGAGCTGCTGCTGCTTGCAGGGGTCCCAGAGGCAGCATCATCCCTTGGTGCTGGTGGGGAGGGTGAGGATGTTGGACAGGGTGTCCATGCTCATTGCTGTGCCTCCTCTGGGAGGCTGGAGGGACTGCCAGAGCCCTGCTACACAAAGGCAGAAGTGACTCTGTAATTTAGTCCCTTTTTGCTAGATAACTGCTAGTTGGGCACTCAGAGTGCAGATGAGTTCTAAAATGTCAAGGTCTGCTAAGATCCCAGCAGCTCTCACAGAACACACCAATGGCAGAGGATTTTCAGTCTACTTCATCCTTTCTGCCTACTTCCTGCCTGAATTTTTTTCCCACTAAGCAAAAAAAAAGTTTCTTCTTAAAGTTTCCAGCTTCACTTTGGCTGTAGAAACAGTGGCAGATATTTTGGGAGTGGTTTTATGTGGTGAAATGCACACTTTTGAGATGTTTCCTCAACTTGAAGACGATTTGAAGGTACATGATGAAATTTTCCAGAAATTTTTACATGGAGCTTGACACCAAGGATCAAAGTATCAGCATGAGTGGAAAAAAAAAAAATGTTTAAAGTGGTGTGAAATAGAAGAGCAGAGGGTTAGCACAGTGACTGTTCTCCAACATAAATTAGGTATGCATCAAGCCTTCCCCTTGGTGCTGTGGGTGAACTGAGTTGAACTTGATGGCAAGGATCCATTTATAACTGGTTTACAAAGGGGTAGCCTAAGACAGTCAAGAATTTGAACTTTTCCAGGTATTTTTATTTCAGCATTGGCCTGTGATTAAGAAGGTTTAATACCTTCAGGAAAATTGCTGTTATTTTTTTAGCCAGTGGGAAGGGGCAACCCTGGACCCAGGAGCAGTGATGCTGCTGACAGCTTGCAGTGCCCCAGCTCACCCAAGGCTGGGTTCTCTTTGGCCAAACTTTGCAGCAAAGGCAGGCACTGGGTCTCCAAGCCTGCAGCCTGATTTCCAGAGCTCCATGCACCCAGGGCCTCTGGTCCCACCAAGGAGAAGAGAAGATCTAAGCAGGCAAAAGTGGACATGTCCCAGGGCTTGTCTCCAGGAGAGCAGTCAGACACAAAGGTTGTTGCAGCCACCAAGGATGCTGCACCATCAATCTCAGGAGGTTTAATCCCTTTACAGGTCTGTGCTGCTTCCAGCATGGGTGACATCCCTCCCATCCCTGGTGTGGCCAAACAAATAGTGTGTTTCTACACATCATTCTTGTTTCTAGAATGCTGCTTTCAGAGCCCAAAGTGCCTATGCTCTGGCCTATTGATCTGTAGGAGTCTGGCTTTAAATCAAGGGAGATGTAGATTTTGGTAGATTCAATACAAATTTTTAAGTGCGTTTTTTTGTTCTGTCTCATTGTTTTTATGATTTTAAAATACTTTTCATCTCCCTGCTAGAGTTACTTTTCCATATCAACTGATGAGTTTACCTGAATCTGTACTTTTTGTACTCAGAGATAGATTTTCTGAGTCACTGTTGCCTGGGATGTGAGTTGCCCAAGCTCTGTCCTTATATCCCTTTTGGAAACACTGTCAAACCTGCAACTCCTATCAGAGATTTGATTTTGTGAAAGCAGAAGTTGCTTTTGCCTCTTGACAGAAGTGTGGTCCAAGCACCAGGGTTAAGCAAAACCATTGCATTAGCATTTCTCAGCTGTCTGTGAGTGCTCAGAGAAGCTCAGCACTGATTCCAGTCCTGTGTCATCCCTGTGACATTAGCAATGTGTGTTTTGGTGGAAGTTAAATCAGTTCAGCACTAGCTGAAGAAGGTGATAATTAAACAGTGGTGATTTGCTCATTTAAATGAGGTAACATTCTTTCTCTGCAAATTCTGTCTTATTCTTGTCTATTGCTCTTTGTGTTCTGCTCTTCATTTGGCCCTATTTGCTCCACATCAGTGAGCTCTCTGAAATGGATACCTCTTCCCATTCCAACTTTTACCTGAGCTTTCTATTTCTTATAACCATTCTCAAGAAGGAACAAATTACATTTATGTTGCCTAGAGGAATGTGAAGAGGTTGTTGTTGCTTAAACCAGAACAAGCATCATCTTCATGGCTTGGTGGTTCCTGGAGTGATGGTGTTGGCTCAGATCTGTTTGAGGTCTCAGTTGCCATGAGAATTGATTTTGGTCTAAGACTTCACTTTCTGCTTATGGTTTGCACCTACTAGTAACCTCTTTGAGACAGAAGAATGAAATGCAGCTGGAGGAAGGTCTTACCCCATGACCACACAACCTGGGGGTGACCAGGGCTGCTCACCAATAAAATCTCTGTGCTTAGATGTGGTGTCACAGGAAAGGTGGCATGAACAGGATCTACCAAAGTTTTGCTGTTGGAGGAAGGGTGATTTTGCTTGTTTCAGCTGCAGCCTTTGAACAAGGTACTTTAAGCCCTGGCCTAGGATGACCCTCACAAAAGAAAGAGCTCTTGAAGTCTGTTTCATGGACTCGTTGCTCTCTGGCTCCCTGGCAGACAGGGCAGCAGGTGGGGTGAGGACCAACTCCCCTCCCTTTGCTAGAATTTCACAGGAAGGATTTTAAAATGCTGATGGCTGATTCATTGTGCTTGTACTCAGAAAGCCACCTGGATGGTAGCACTTCTCCAATCTCATCTCAGCCTTTCTACAAAATAAATTGCTGTCAGTCTGCAGAACGTCTGCGTTTGGTGCAGTCAGAGCTCTGAATACTGATAACAGGCGCCTGATCTTACAGCCTAATAAATGAATAGTTAATGTGAGGCCAGAACAAAATTGTCTTTCTGAATCTCCGTTCTGATCTTGGTCCAAAATACCCTGAGAGTACATTAAGGACTGAATTTGGGATGGTCTTGTGCTGTGCTTGGGGGAGCTGGGTGGTTTACAGAGGGAAGGCAGAGCAAGGAAGATCTCAGCCCTGTTTTGCATCACGGGATAGGATGGACAGGGGGGAAAAGGCTGAGGTGATGCTTCAGTTGGTGATGGATAGGGGACAGTGGGACATGAAGAGGGTGCTGGGTTGCTCCCACGTTCTGCTTTCACAGAGCAACCTTGGAGACAGCCTGGTCCACTTAGCACTAAATCATTCTCTATTAAAAACAACATATGCTTATCGGGCATTTAATTTTATGTCTCACTGCTTCTGAATATGTTGTTGTGGTTACAGTCACCAGCCGTGTACTTTTCTGAACCATTAGCTGGTAAAAGCATTTTCTCTTTATGTCAAGAAGTGATAAGGGCTAAGTTACAAGCTTCCTGCAAGTGTTTTCCTGTGGGAAGCAGCCTTCTGCATATCAGACCATACATTGACTCTTCCAGGTCAGTGTCTTCATAAGTAATTCTGTGAATCTGTCCTTTTTTAACCCTGATAATAATGAGAAGTGGCTCCATTTCTTTACACTGAGCCTCTGGACACATCTTGCATGTGTCCATCTGGTGGTTTACTTGACCAAGAGAAGGTGTATCCAGGATAGAGTTCATCTGGAAAGCTGCTGCATGTGTTAAGATTTTGTCATTTTTTTAAAATCAGGATTGATTTTTGCAATGAAAAAGTTAATCAAGCCCTGGAGATCTTCCTTACAATTGAGTTACAGTAGTTACTGCAAATCTCCCACTTTACTATAAAAAGAACTGCTCCACTCTTAATTGGGAAATGAGCTCTAAGTGCATAAGGGGCAACATTTCAAACTTGCTGGGACCTGAATAGCATCAGTAGAAATCATTAAATAAAACAGCTGTTTTCCATCTGACAGTCAATCCAAGGGTAGCAGTTAGACCCTTTAATGGAACTTAATGAGACACTTAGAAGTCCATTTCCTAGGGCTCCTGGCTCCCCATCCTCTCAGCCTGGAGCATCTTGCAGGCAGAGCTGTGAAGGTCACCAAGCTTGTGGCTGCCTATGGGAGCAGTTGGAGTCCAGTGCAGCCCCACACAGGGTTAAAAGAATCTTCTCCCCTCAATCTTGTTCTTCTGACCTGCAATAATGTTTTCTCTGCAGAGTCCTTGAAATATTAAAAAGCTGCTTCTGTCCTCAGTGCCATAAACCAGTGTCCCTTGCTGGCAGTGAAAGGAAACTTCTTCCTTTAGCCACCAGCTTTCCAACCCCACCTTGCACTCCTCCTGGGGTGGGAATGGAGTTGGGGTTCATCCCACACCAGCTCAGGGGAAGATGGCAAAGCTGGGAAGCAGCACTGGGAGCAATCACTGTGTGGGAGCTGGCAGGCTGAAGGGTGCAGGGTTATATGGGTTGGGGGGTGTGGGTCACTACAATCAATCCTGGCAATCCTGTGGCTGGAAAGGAATCAGGCAGAGGGAGGTGGGGATTTCTCAGGTTCTCCCAGGTGTAATTGCATGGTAAGGAGAAAGGCAGTGAAACGAAAAGGAGAATTTTGTGCAGACTGTTGGCAAAGATGCTTGTTATTGAGTTCATCATAGCTTTGGGGTCACTGAAAAGACTTGATACTTTGCCTTCCTGGTCATAAATATAAAAGGGATTTTTTTTTTCTCTACAAAAGGCCAAGCAGTAAAGCATTCAGAATCAAGAATTATTACAGTTCCCTGTTAGGCAGGAAGGAACAGCAGAGACTAATCAGCTTTCATTTAAAAGTACAGCATTCCCACTAAGCTCTTGTTGCTGCTGGTTTTATCTTCTTGTTCATATCACTGCTATTATGTGTTCAAAGGGATGACAGCTTTAGGAGGATAGTTGGGGAATCAGGATCAGGGATCCTCTGGATAAGGTGCTGTTTAAAGGACATGGATAAAACAAGGCTGTTCATCCATAAAGACAGTCAAAGACATCAGGAAAATAGAGTTCAGGAGAGAAACCCAAGGACAAAGATGACTCTGGATTCAGATGAAAGTTTGTATTTATCAAATTCAATGAATATTATGCAAATGTTGTAATATGGGTAAAAACATTTCAACATTACAATTTCAGTTTTCATGTTGTATGATAGCCTTAATGAGGCATTTTAAGAACATCAAGAGATGAATTATGATATTTTGGTTAGTAAAAAGATCCAAGATTTTGATTTTTTAATGTTGATTTGAAATAAGAATATATTTTATATTGTTGCTGTCTCCCATGGGACTGAATTTGTTGATATTGGCTCTAATGATACCTTATAACTTGATAGAGGCATTGCAAAAATAAATGACTGACTGACTGAGGAGCACTTGGGCTTCAGAGAAGCCTGTGAAGGGCTTTGCAGTTGTCATTGCAGCTCAGGCTCTGTCTGTGTGTGTCCCAGCCAGCAGAACCACAAGCACCATATTAGAGGAGAGTTTGGAAAAGGCTGGGTCAGGGCTTTTGATGCAGGGTGCATGACAAGAGATTTGGACAAATTATGTTTCCCAAGATCCATATTTGATAGTGTTTTCAATAACAACAACTATCTTTGATCATCCTCGGTAGGTAGACTGGATTTCTTGAGAAATAATAATACTGTGCTTTTTCTCATTGCAAGCACTACAGATAAAGCTGTGCCATCACATAATGTTCAGATCACTGAGAGATGATAACTTGCTTTTAAAAAGCTAATTCACAAGGCCAGTGGAAGCCTATGTGAAAGACTGTGAGGATACTAGAACAAGACACTGTCCTGCACACCAAAGCACTTCACATCACTAATTTAATGATGATAGTCTTGTTTTTTTTAAAAGGGCGTTGATTAAATTACTGAGACAGATAGAAATATGTATTTTGTACAACTGCTTTATTGATTCCATGCTCAGCCCATTAGGGATGATGGTAAGGAGCATGAACTCTTATAATCTGCATAAGAAGTTGTCCTAAGCATTTCACATCTATAGCCCATCAAAAGATCTTGCCATGTGTGCAAGCACCTGAAAATTCAGAGCAGATCAAAAAGTCTCTCTTTTTGCAGCAGCCATATTCCCATCAAAAAGATATTCCTGACATTCATTGTAAATTCTTGCTTCTGAGCAGCAGTAAGAGAGTTTTCTAGCTTTCCCTGTTCTTTTTTCAAATCTAGAACAGGGTAATATTTAGCTGAGTTTGTAGCTAAGTTTGTGAAAGTGATCACCAGAAAACCTGGAAAAGACAGAGTAGATCTGACCTGTAACTCCTAGGAGGAAGCCAGTTAAGAATAGAGAAAATCAAACCACAGATAGGAGTTCTTCAGTTTTGAAAGAAGAGATTTGGGAAAAGCAGTGTCTTTTGTCCCCAATACATCTTTCTGATGCTGAAGAAAAGATGAAAAAGAAAATTTTTCCTTTTATTTTTCAAATATAAAAATACAATAAAAATAGGTCATGCCATTTAGTTTGAAACAGGCCAGACTGTTGTAAAATCAGTGCTTCTAATTTGTGTGTTTCTTGTGGGCTTCATCACTCAGTGCCCAAGTTACCTAATTACACACACCTCAAATCCAAACTTGAGAATAGCTTGCTTATTAAAACCTGTCATAGCTGGTAGAAAACATGTCACAAATGAAAAAACATTTTGTTTCTCATGTGCCTTGTCACCACCAATGCCACCTCAATACCCTGCTTGCCCCTGTATACCCATTTTTTTTCCAGGCAGGTAGAAATGGGGGAGAGCTCAGCAGGTTTCTCCCAGTGGAAGAGGCAACCCTTTGGCTGGGATATCTCTGAGTCCCTTTTGCAGAATGTTTAGGACAACTAAAGGAGGAAGACTCAGAGTTTATGTTACTGAGGTCTCTATCTGAGCATGTTCCCCAAAGGCTCTGGTCTTCTTTCTTGGGAGGGATTTATCACCTGTGAGCTTGCTTTGCAAAGGGTTTTTTTGCTAGTGCTCTCTTTCATCTTTTTTCCCTTGTTCTGATGCAGACTCTTTCATACTTCTCACTGATAAATATTGGGGTGGGCAACTTTTCTTCTCCTCCAATATTGGATTTTGCTTCATGATGTTATTGCTGTGTCTGCAATAACCCTATTTCCTCCTCCTCTGTATAGACCTTGCTTGCTGAGTTATTACCCAGGTGAATTTTCTCTCTTGTCACTCTGCCATTTGATACAAGGTGATTAATTTAGTAACAGAGGATATTTTTGAGAAGCTCTCTGAAAAGGTTATCCATTCAGGTGATGAATAAAGGTGTCAAGGTGTGTCCCACATGCAGTGCAGTGTAGCTGTAGTTTGAGGGGTTTATTTTAAATGCATTTCAGTCCATGGCAGTTGTGCTGAGCCTTGGGTACAGTAAAGCTGAGCAAATATGGGGTGGGGGGATGTGAATATTCACTTGATTTTAAAAATAAATTAGCTTTAGCTGTATTCTCATCCCCTTTGGCATTTATATTCCAAAACTCTGCATCCCATCAGATTATACTGGTGGAAATGTTCTCAGAAAGCTGATTCTTAGCTACTGTACTGAATTATTTGTATGACCTCAGGGTCTGGTTCCTTGTCATTACACAAATAAAGTACTCAGATGACTTGTAGCTATGTACTGTGACTGGGGCTCTGTGCACTTCTTGATAACATTGACCATATCTTACTGGTGTAGAGTGAATATCAAGAGATCTGCTCACCAACTTCCTCACCAGCAGTGACAGGGGACAAAGAACCTTTATAGTGCACACTACCTTGTCAGTCTTTTAACTATGGTAGCACCTGGCCCAGCTTTCTTTAGATGCCAACCAGGTGCTGATGGTTTGTCATCAGCAAGAGGTAAGGAGTGTGATGCCAGCCTCAGGGTGAAACAAGCTCCATCAGGTGAAAATAACCCCAGAAGTTCAGTGCCCTCTTGGCCTCTGGAGCTGGAGCTCATTGGGATGTTGTTACAGGAAACTTTTGCTTCAGAAATCAATAATAAAGTTGGAGAAGAATCAGTCTGAAGATGCTTCTGCATTCTCAGAAGTTGGAGAACAATGCAGCTGCTTCAATGGTGAGTGATACAGAGATAAACAGATATGTAACAGCAGTGTAAACAGGGAGGGAGTCTCCTCTGTGCTGGGAAGGATGTTGCTTTCTGCAGGCAAGTGGCTTGGACCCTCATTAGCAGCTGCTCCTGTGCCTTTTAACTTTGCAAAAAGGAGATAAGGCTTTACCCCTTGGGAGAACTTGAGACTTGATGGGATGCTCTTCAGTTTGTCCCAGCTGAATCCTGCGTGGGTGTGAGGAAGTTTAAAAGACAAGGTAAGCAGTGTAGCAGGAGATAGTAAGGAGACCACAAGGAGTGGGGCTATTTCAAGGCTTTTTAAGAGTTTAAAACCCAGTAAACCAAGAGAATCCAGACTTCTCTCACCCTCAATGTGCAGGAGAGCTGGATGGAGTCAGGGAAGATAGGAAAGGCTGTGGTAACAACAGGAGTGTTCTAGGGTTTTGGTCCATGCTGGGAGATAAATTCCGTGTTAGCCTTGGGCAAAACATGTAAACCCTTGGATTCCATTTCCTCCTTTGTAAAATCATTCATGTGGGAATATCATCCAAGTGCTGGGAGCTGCTGCTGCCAAACAAATCCTGATTCCAAAAGCAGGGAGGGAATGCAGAGAGCCAAGTCTGGGAGAAGTGTGTTCCTAACTCACCACAGCACTGCCACCCGTTTACCCCAACAGCTGAACCTGCTGCTAAAACTAAAATGCACGTCAGCTCTTAAGTATTAGGCTTTTTTTTTAAGTTTTTAAGTTTAATTTTTTTTTTAAGTTTTTGAACATTACATTGCTGCCTGCCTCTGAGACCCCTTCTGTCCTATTGCCTCTAACAAATACTTTTCATCTTAATCATCTTTAGTGTTTGATCTGGAGTTTCTTAGGGCAGGTAGGTCCTTCTGTGTCTGGGATGTGTTCAACACTTCCAGAATACTCAGAGAGTAAATCAACAGCAATATTGTCAAACTCTCTAATGATGAAAGAGTATTAATTTATGTGCTGAGCTAGAAAGCCCACTGGTGGATTGAAAATTATGAAGGGATAATAAAACCAATTCAGCCTAAATTATTTCTTTTTAAGTAGCAAGAATTAAAGGGAGAGTGGGTTAGACCTGTTCTGCTTTGTATCTCTCTCTGTGCCTATGTTTTAAGAGTAGGTTATTAGTAAATCACTGAACCATATACAATTGCATTTTAGAGGTATCATATTAAAACCTCAATGATGAACCAACCTATACATCATTTGAAGGTTAGGTCATAAGCTTTTTTGGTATAATTCACATATTTAAAACACATAAATCATTTTTCTATATAATTTAGTCCTTGCATTCTGGACTGACTACAGCCACTGGGAGCAGGAAAGGTGGATCTCTTAAAAAAAATTTTTTTTTCTAAGCACACTTCAACTGTGTAAATGTGATTACACTCAAATCTTGTTTACCAGTCCTCATTTTCACAATGGAGTGCAAATATTAATTACTTCTCACAGTTGTAATCACTGCTATTTACCAAATAGGAAATTGAATATAATGCTTTGCTCATTTTAGTGTGTGCAGCTCCCCAAGGCATCTCCCTGAAAAATGAGGCTGTTAGGAAGAGTCTTGTCCCAGGCCATGCTGGGAAGTGTCAAACTCAAATGAAGCAGTTGTGGTGCCCTGGCCCCAGATTTGCTCTGGCTGATTTGAAGGGTCAGATGAGGTTGTGTCCACACCAGAAGACAACATCTGGACCATCACTTGGAACACCTCTTTTTGTCTTTTTAATAAAGATAAGGTTTCAGTGACAGCAATACATGAATGATGGGCTCTGCTGTTAAGACATAGTGTTTTGTTTTCTTTATAATTGCTTTGCTGTCTAGACAGGTCCTTGCAATCTGAGTGTTGGGTAGGCAGCTGGTTGGTTTAAGCTTGTAATTAATTTTTGAGTGAGTTTGGTAAGCTTGCTTTTAAAAGTGTGGTCATAGGCCAGCAACTCTTCTCTCATCTGAGAAAATTGTGAGATGAATCTGCTCCTTCCTGGGATCTCCCAATTTTCTCAGCTGTACCACTTGGGTACCTGTCTGTGCTGCTGCCCAGGGTCCAGGCAGGCAGGGGAATATCTCTGGGGCTTTTGTGATGGTTTCAATGCACTAAACAGAGGGGAGGAAGAACCAGATACATGGAGAGAAGAGGTGGCAGGGCAGTCTCAGCCCTCCTGGAAGGAATTTCAGGATGGAGCCATGGAGACAACCTGGAGGGAAGATGATTTCTCCCAGAGGAATTTTCTGCCTTTGGAGCCGGCAAAGATCCCGTGTTTGAGCCCTACTGTGTTTAGGGAGACAATCTTCATACACCCCATCTATGTTTGAAGAGCAAGAGGCTTCACCATCACATTTCTTGCTAGCAGAAATAGTCTCTGGAGTGCAATAGTTAGGCTAGCCAAGCTAACTGTAAAAAAGAAACTTTGTGGACCTGGGTGATTTAAATAACTGTTGTGCATGTGCATCGCCCTGTGCTGACCTGTTACTGGTTACCTGATAAAGCATCATGTAGATCTGCAGGGAGTTTTGCATAAGCTGCTGCCATTCTTCTCCATGCAAAGTGTTATTTAATAGCTGAGGATTCACCCCAGCACTGTCTAAAATGTTTTCCAGCTCAAGCCTAATTAAATTTCCACAGGACTCTCATTGCCAATCAAACATCTCTGGTTTGTTCAGCCCTCTGATGCTTGAGTTTGTTTGAGACAGGGGTGTGAAAGACCAGAAACAGCCCAGGTAGCAACACCTATTACTAAGTTGGCTGCACTTCCCATTACCAGATACTATTTTCAGCAGCTCTGTACTTTGTCAGAATTTCAGATTGAAAATCTATCAGTTTTCCATTTCAGGCTGAATTTTGTGAGGATATTTCAGCTCTATCACTGCAATTATTTCCAAGAATTAGACTCAGAAAACACTTCTTTTTATCTGTTTATATTCAGTCAGAGCCTTGTGATGGGACTTGCTTCTGTCTCTGTGATATCTGAGATACAAAATTCTCATTTGCTGTGAGTTCAGTATGTACTTTTGCCCTTGCTTTGGGGAAAAAAAAAAAAAAGAAAAAAAAAAGAGAGAGGAAGGGGAAAAAAGCTACTGTTAGAGTGTTTGGCTTTTTCATGAGCTTCTGTAAATCTCTTTGCAGAGGTCCAATAACAACATATTAGGGTTCAGCAGATAAGTTTTTTCCCAATTGAATTTACCTTGACCAAAAGAACTAGGAGGGATTTTTTAATTTTTTTTTTATTTTTGATTGTTTGGGATTTTTTCCCTGGGTACCTGTGGGGAAATGTTAAGATATGGGAATGGCAGCAGTGGGGCAGGAAGCAGGAATGAGAGTGACAGTGGGGAGCAGATACAGAAGGTGGAGGGATGCTAGTGGGGCAGAAGGTTTTCATCTGCACAAGTGTGTTTCTTCCTTCCCATGCCAGGTTTCCTCAGCTGAAATGTGATTTGTTTGTCTGGAAACCTGCTGACCAAATAAATCTTCATTGCTTTCTCTCCCATTGCACAGGCAAGGAGAAGCCTCCCTGTGCTGCCTGCTCCAGCACTGCTGAGTGACAGAGAGGGTTTCTCCCACCCCCCCTTACACCACTGGGGGGTTTTGTGTATAAATTCAGCCAACTCCAGCACAGGAGGCTTTGTTCTGCTGTTTGTTATCCAGTAAAACAAATATCAGATCTCTCTGAGGAATCCTCCCCGTGTCCCCGTGCCAAACTCTCTGCCTGCATCTGAGTTCAGCTCTGGGTGGGCATCACCCTCTGCTCCACCACAGGATTTGCTGTTATCCCCCCACCAGTTTAACCCCAGCAGCTTTGGTGCTGAAACCCCCAGAAGAGGAACTGGCAAAAGGCAAGGGTGAAGGGAGGATTGTAGCTGAGTGTGGCAAGAGGATGTGTGACCTCCCTTCCCAGTGTGAATGGCTGTCTGGTTAAGCTCTCAGAGAATGCAAATTTGTCAGCAGCAGCTGTAGGAGCTGGATGGTGGAAGAACAAAGTAGGAATTTATAATGTGCCTATAATTGTAAAGAGCAGGATTTTTGAGTGAGAGATCAGCAGTAGAGCAGAGTAATAATCATCTTAAAGGGTGACTCTCTAGAATTAGTTGTTATTTTGTTTGAGTCCTTTGAAATCGTTTCCATACTATATAATTATCTTAAATTTTAAGTGCTTCCTGCAGTGATAATGTGTGCATTTTTACATTCTTATGTAAATGCTCTGGCAGTTCTCAGTGTAGAATTGGAATTGTCATTCAAAAACAGGTAATGGCTTTGCAAAATCTAGGGGAAGAAATTAATCTTCTTCTTCCACATCATTTTACAGTTTGTGTTCCTTGCTTGTGTGGCTGTTTTCAGCTCTGACAGAAGCTGCCTTTCAATAACAAGCATCCAGCAATGGGATACACTGAATTTCACCAGTCTGAGCTGAAAAAGAGAAGAGACCAGCAGCCAAACTGTTATATCCTGTAGAAAGAAAATGATTACTCTGTATACACAATTAACCTGCACTCAGACATCCTATAGGCAAAGCCAGTTAGGAATAATTATAAAACCATTCCACTGTAGTGGAAGTCTAGGAATCCCTGATAAGATGTTAATTTTTATGTGGTGCTGCTGAATTAAGGAGCCATGAGATTTATCTGGTACCTCTGAGCACACAGTGGATGTGGCCAAGGGTGGAGGCTGGGACCAAGAACCTGGGATGTCACTCTTGGGGATGTCCTGCAAGTCACATACCCCTGAGGTCAGTCTGTACCAGTCTGGGGGTACCCAGAGCTCTGCCAGCCCCAGTCGGGTGTGTGTTTCTTACAGCTGAGTGAAACACCAATTCATCAGGCTGTACAGGTGGTCCAGACTGAGCCCCCAGACCCCAGGAAAAGTTAATGACCCCTCTGAGCTACAGATGCTGCTGTCCCTGTGGCTCATTTTCCAGATGCAAGCACAATACCTAGAGCAATATTTGATTTTCAGTCTGAGTCCCCTGAAGGTGCCATGTAGGAACAAGAAGTGATATTGACAGGTCGCTCTGGGAAGGTGCATTTGCCTCTTGAGACAATAAATTATTTTGCAAGAGGGAGAAAAGAAACGAGCCTACAGCTTCCCCATGAGGAGAGCATCAGTGATGCAAGGGGCTCGCTTACACTGGAAAGCTGGTGGTGGTGGAGGTGGTATTTGAAGCAAAGAAACAAGGCGAGAATTCTGCCTTGTGCAGAATGTGTATGATGATTAAAATATGAGGTTTAAAAGGCACTGTGTTTCCCTAAAAAGCTAGGGCTTAGATTTCAAAGCAGACTGGGAGTTCAGCCACATACCTTCTACTAGTTTCAAAGAAGGATTTTTGTACCTTTGCTGAGCTGTTTTGAAAATTGACATAAATTCTTGCATATCATTGACTTTTAATAATTTAGTGCTCAGTCCTGGAGCACTAACTTGGGTGAAGTCGTGATTCATTTCAATGGGAGCTTTGCCAGAATAAGACTAGAAGGTTCAGGGGCTGTTCCAGTGAAGAGGAAAGAAATCCCTGTAAATATTGCAAAGCAAAAAACGTATCTGGGATGTACCCAAGGTAATTTCTTTCCAGTTCAGCAGTCAGACTGCTGATACCAAGGCTGATCTGGGGCAGAGTTTCCCTGGGCTCGACAAGAACAGAACTGAAATCCTCTTCTATACAAAAACTGGTACAAAAACTATACAAAAGCTTACTTAAGCCATCCCAGGTTGTGATGGGGACAGCAGCAGCTCTATTTGTGGTTGGGTAGGAAATCTCTGGCCTCCCATTTGCTATGCTCGCTGTATCTTTCCCCCTCTCCTTTCCTTCTGTTACCACCTGGGTGTTATCTCCCTTCTTTGCCATCCCTCCCAGCCCTGCCCTGCAGTTTCCCTGCCTGTAGGACACCATCCCCAGCTGGGACTGGGGGACAAACCTTGATCTGCAGGCTTCAGGCACCACGGTGGCACAGGACATGGCAGCACTGTCCTGAGACATTGCTTGTCATACTCAGAAAAAATCAGAGGCTTTAACAGAGCTGAGTCTGTGGTGTAGGAGTCAAACACAGCAGGTTCCACCTTCCCTTCTCCTCTCCAGGGGTGATTTGTCCCAAGCGTGTTTGTTGAGGACAGGAGAATCCCAGGCTGACCCAGCTCCTAACTTTGGTTTTTCTTTTGAGTGCCTGAGGGTAGATGAGATGAGTCAGAGCTTGGACTTGCACATGCAGGTTCAGATTGGACTCAGATCCTCAGAGATATTTAGATAGATGAATCTCATTTATTTAATTGGTAGTCTTATTTCAGTGGTAGAATTTAAATGGCACTTAGCTACCCCATTTCATCTCCACAGGCTTAGCCTCAAAACTCTCATAGCCTGAATATGTCCAAGAAGTCTTGCTTGCCTGCAGGAAAACTGCATTTCCAAATTTGCCAGCCCATATTCCTTGTGCAGACTTCAGAAGGCAGGTGATAGGATTCATCAGCATTTCCCCTGAATCCTTCATCTTCTGTGCCTTCCTCCCTCAACCTCTTTTGCTGTTTCTTAGGTTGTACCTAAGGGTGACTCTGACAGTGAAATGGAAGCTCAGGCTGTGGGAAAACTGAAGGATAATCACCTTTCCTGATGGACAAGCTCACCTTTATACTTTCCATTGCAGGGTGGTTTAGCTCTCTGTCTTCCTGGCTACAGCCAGCTATTATTTGCTGAGTTAGAAACAGATAAGCAGATTTTAGGAGCAGAACTGATCCCAGGCAGTTTAGATTCTCAAGAAAAAGTACAAGAGTAGCTTTCAAACTAAGCCTTGGACTTACCTTTCCAATTCCTCTTCTCAATGCCACATGAGGCATCCATTCGTCTAGTGCCAGAAATTCTCTTTTAGCTGTGCTTAGAAGCCTTCTCTAGCAGAGGTTTTAAAATCAAGGTCCTCATACCATTTAACTTTTTGTCTGACTCGAGGATGAAGATTTCTCTGCTCTAGAACCTTTCTAAATCCTTTCAGGGATCTTCCTGTCAGTTCAACATGTAACATTTTCAGAGAAATTAGATGGAGAAGTTAAATGTTTCTTGGTTCAAATCCTCAGGAAGTCTGAGATACTTGCTGGTCCAGATGTGTAAGCAGGGAGTGGTGGTGCCTATGATTAATTTTAGTGTTTTGCTACATTTTTCTCTGTGAGATAACTCAGAATGGCAATGGCTCTCCTATCAAAATATTAAAACAGAGAGATCTGCAGTGTTTGGCTCATGGAGCAACTGTTCCACACTCTTCCCAGAAATCTACGATTGCAGTCCAGCCTATCTTAGGTTAAGGTTTTGAATTGCACCTCCCAGAGACATTTGGGTGCCTTCCAAGTTTAAATTAGCTTTGCAAGTGTTTTACCAGGGACCCATTTCTCCTCTGCTGCTCAGCCAGGAGCACCACGGTGTCTCCCAAAAGTCTGGCTCCAGGGTAATCTGTCAGGCAGCCCAGGGCCAGTGGGGAGTAATAAACCGGCCAAATGACAGACCCTCACAAGGTCCCTATCACTGTGTGGGAGAGAAAACAAAGCATTATAAGCTTATCTCTGTGCTCCAGCTGCCTCTTGGAAGGACAGGGGTTCCTATGAATTTGTTTTAGAGGAAACTTCCCACAAATCACTGGAAAAGAAAGGATGTATTCCCAGCTTCATCAGGAGAGTTGTTGGAGGACTGTGAAGAAGACAATATTCAGCCTGGTCTCCAGATGTTAATGGCATGGCCAGATCATGAAGGGAGGTATTAGGAATACTCATTTCTTTCTGCATTATGTGGCTTGATGAGGGCTCCTGTTTAGAAGTAACAACCCAAGGAAACTCTGTTTTGGAGGTAGCTTTCAGGAGCCTGTCTGATGTTTCAGTGAGGTGTGGTGTGGCTCTGCCTGGGCTGATTTCTCAGGGGCTGAGGAGAGGTGGAAGGAAGGGGCTGTTTGCTGCCCTTCCTGGCTGCCTGAGCTGTTCCTGGGGATGTGTTCAGGCTTTGCTGCTTTAGCACTGCCCCTGACATGAAACCTCCCACTCCTCAAGCTTTGTGGTGTCATCTTGCTTGTTAGAGCACTGCAGTGATTTAAACGCTAGTGCACAATTTCCCTGAGATGCCCACAGGCACGTTTGTGCTCCTGCTCCCTGTGTCTGTTGCAGAGGAGGTTGGGCTCTGCTCTGCTAACACAATTTTTGGTGTGCGAAGTGCTGGAAAACTCCCAGAAACTTGAATCTCCATTCATTCCCCCCTCAAAGTATTGCTTATGAGAAATGCATATGTGTCATTTGCAGAGAGAAATTCAGTCTGCTTGCCACACAAGTGTCTGTCTTAGGTGGGGCTTTTACCTGCAGAAACAAATGGTTTCTGCTGGTCAGCATCAAGTCTCAAGTAGAGGGTCACTCTTACATCTCATGTCCCTTGTATAATCCTTGATTTTCTTATTTTTAAAAGTTTTTGCCATCTGAAGTCTCTTAGGTCCCTGTATTAGCCCACCATCCAATAAAAACATCCCTCTAAGATCCTCTTAGCAGCACATGTTCAATAGCATAATTTAGGCAGCTGTGAGGGCAGAGGAATTCCAGAAAGCCTCCCTGCTCTGTATCAAGAAGTGGGATTTGGCTGCCAGTGTTTTCCTGGCACTGTCAAACTACTGAGGTTCAAAATACATCCATTCATGGCATTAATGAATAAACAGATTGTAGTAAATCAAACGCATTTGAAAAGGTCTCATTACCATTTGGTCATAGAGAGATGCTGGTTTGGTCAGGGTAGAGCTAATCAGCTCCTTGAACCTGTGACAGCACCATTATTATGAAGTTAAATCTTTTTTTTTTTTTTTTTTCACCTTATAGTAAAGAAGTATGCTGAACTGATAGGTATGAGTATCAAATAGCCCTGATTTCCTAAAGCAAGTCATATATGGTTTTTTTTCAGTATGCATGCACATTAGAAAGTTAAATGAAATGCAGCATGGGTAGTATTCCCTTTGGTCATAATACATTTTGGATCAGGCCCTAAAAGAGTCTCTGCTTTTGTTCAGGGTTGTGAACTGCTTTACTGTCACAACACTGACATTACCCAGGTTAAAAACTGAGCACAGAGCATTGTGCTTTGCAGAAGAAAAACCTAATCAAGAGGCCTGTTAGTTCAGTAATAACATTATTTTTGGTATCTAATACCAGTTCAAAGACTGTACTGCATGTGGTGCTTTACAGAGGTTTACAGTGGATTACCAAAACATGTTTGGTAGCATTGGTGCAGGGGAGACACTGCTATGGCAGCAATTCCAGGCAGTGCAGAGGGATGGTCTGGAGAGAGAAGGGCAGACCCTGAGAGCACAGCACACACAGAACAGCAGCAGACCAGAGCAGTGCCTTGCTGAGAACTACAGCAGAAAAGGACAATATTGAACACCAAAGTATCAGCTAATCCATAGTGCCATAAATATGCATCCACATTAATAAAACATACAGGCCAAATGGCAGGGCTGTCCTTTCGTGTGGAATAGATCCTAAGCTGACAGTGAAGCAAGGACCTGTTTGATGTAATGTGGCATTAGTTCTTCTCCTGCTGTTCATGCTGTTATTTATCTTCCACTTGCAGCTTCTCACAGTCAGTGAGCAGAGACAATTTCTAGTGTGCAGAAAAAGCTCATTCAGCAGCATCTGTCTCATCTCTAAGCCTTTCCTCTGGGGCAGACCCCATCCTTCTTCTTCAGTGTAAGCGAGGTGGCAGTCAGGAGGTTTGAGCTGAGCTGAGGCTGTGCTTGGGAGTGGTACCTGCCCAGCCTTTGGGTGGAAGATCACTGCCTCCCAGGTATGGCACCTCACCAGAGCAGCAAGGGGCAAGGAGATCACTTCCACATCAATTTACCAGTTGTTGCTCACCACAGATGTACAGACAGGCTTGCAGCCAGGTTGCGGGTTACCACAGAAACAGCATTCCCTGGTACCACCTATTCCCATGGGAAGGACCCGTCACAGATCAGATCCAAGGTCCAGCATTTGTTCTGGCTCTTGTTCCTTCAGCTGTCCCTTTCCCTTTCCTTTTTTTTCCATAGAATTTTAGGAGCATCCACTGCTAAAAGGGTCAAGTCTCTGCTTGTAATTAAACAGATTTAGAGCTTGCTGCAAACACTGATTAGATTCTTGTTTTTCAGCACTTTAAGATAAATCTGCATGAATTCATGGGTGAGTCTGAAGGAGATCTCTTCCATCTCCTCACCCCAGGGCTGATGTCCTCCTGTATCTAGGCTACAGCAGTAAATCCCACACTCCTCTAATTAGCCCTGTTACTTCTGCAGAGCCTGCCTGGGGAGCTCCTAGTGCCAGGAATGTTGTGCCCATGGAAGGGCCAGGAGAGCAGCTGGTGATGCAGCAGCTCCAGCATTGTTGAGGCTGGGGGTGCCCTGGTGTGGCTGTTGTTGGTTCCTGAACCCCATCCCAGTTTACCTGTCCCCTGCAGCCCTCCCCCAGCCCACAGAACCACCAGCAGCATTTCAGGATGCTACAGCCAAGGCACTCAGTGTGGCAGCAGAAAGGTTGTGCTGCCCTTGTTCCCCTCTCTCCTAGGTTGGGTTGTAACAAATTCTGGCCAAACCACCTTGTTCCAGGAGCAAATTAACCCCCAGCTGCCACACAGCCCCAGCAGCAGTGCTGGGGTGTTCCCCAGAGGCAGTGATCGTGTGGATGAACACAAAGAATAATTGTGTAAAGGGACTACTGGGACAGGAACATGGGTTCTTTCTCAGCTGCTCTTGCCAGCTTGTGGACATCTACCCCTTGCAGCAGCTGGGCTGTGACAAAATGATGTCTCTTCATGCCACACTTGTCTGCCTGACAAGTCACTTCATTTTTCCTCAGTGCTTTCTTGCCACAGATTGTTGCTGCTCAGTGGAAAAGCTGTGCATTGTTTGTCTGTCCCCATGTCCCACTGAGACAGGGACACACAAAGCCAAAGGGAGAGCTGGCAGGCAATTAGCAACTCAGAGGAACAAACCACAAGTTGATCACTCCAAACAAGGTGGATTGTGAGTTGTGGTGGCTCCTAAGGCTCAGACTCCTTGTAGTCCTTCGGCCACTGTCTATGGTCAGCAAATAGTAATAGGTTGAGGGCTTGGCCATTAAAATCAGTGGGATGTAAGGCTGCCCGTAAGTGAAAACAGAACATGCTCCCCATCCTTTAAAAGGAGATTTTCAACCTAAATTTAAAAAAGAAAAAAATACCGTGTGACATACTTAAGCTGAGGACATTCTGCAAAACAGCTGTGTCAAAGAGATTTGGCAACACCAGGATTTGATGTCAATTATAACTGCTAGAAATCTGATTGCAATGGCTGGCAGGTTATCAGTGTAATAATGGGTATGTTCTAAAATAGTTTGCTTAGCATCTTTGGGGATCTCTGTTCTGGTTCTGGGGAAGAAAGCTGTCCTATCTGCCTTTCACTTCCTTCTCCCCTCCTTTAATTTTTAAGCTTGGCTACACTGATGGATCAGAAAGTCAGAAATAGCATAAAATAGGACCATATTTATCAGAGGCAGAACTTAAAAGATAAAGAACTTTTGTACCAATGCACAGGACTGAGGCAGAACAGCAAAGACCATTTTACTTTGTCATAAGACAAATGACTGAAAATACCTCATCTCAGTTATGCAACTCAGTGGTACAGCCTCTTTTCAAATGTTGTGTTTCGGTTCTGGAAATGATAGAAGAAAATTGAAAGGATTCAGTGGAGGGTAATGAAAATTATTGGAGGCGCAGAGAACCTTTCATATGAAGAGAGATTTAAAAAGATTAGGCCTGCTTAGTTAAGACAAGAGATGAATAAGCAGAGCCATGATATAGAGATGTGGAGTAATGAATGGTGCAGAAGAAGCACGCTGGGTACTTTTTATGTACTGTTTTCCAAAATAAAAAGCTTTATGAAGAAAGCTGACAAAAAAAAAAAAAAAAAAAAAAAAAAAAAAGACAAGAAATTTGCTTATGATAAAAACCAACAATGGACACATTTTAAATATGTTTTTCACAGCGCTGACTTCACCTGTGGAAGAATGAGGGTAGTGAGTTTGGAAAAATGGTGCAAAGGATTGGCTGCTCTGGGGAGAATCACAAACCTAGTGAGAGGAAAAGAGAGTTCTGTAGCTTTGAATGGAGCAGGATTCACTGGCTGGCCTCATCCCAAGGCTGCTGAAATGAACCACCAGCCCCAGTGGGTTCTGGGTATTTATACCACATGCACTGTGACCCTCTAAAGTGATGTAAAATGAGTCAATTTTTTCTCCGGGTTGAGCAGGAGGGATCCTGCATCTTTTTCAACATCCCTGTTTGCAGTTATGTCCATGCAGGTCATGTGTTGAGGCAGCTCTTGCTTTCCACCTGCTGGGAGGGCATCTCTCGGGGCTTTGCTCAGCCAGGAAGGTTCAGTTCTTCTGCTTGACTCAGTGGCATGGAGGGAGAGGATCATGAGAAGATGTCACAGATCAGATCCAAGATCCAGCATGTTCACTGTTCAAAGATGAGCAGTGGCACATACGTAGAGATGAGTAAGAGGTCAGAGTGTGGAGGTACAGGGATACTCCATCTCCCATTTCTCAGCTGGAGTTTAATTTAATCAGAGGCTATAGTGGTGTTAAATAGCCCTTAACCAAACATGGGAGTACAGTCCACGACTCACAGGGTTTTACCTTGTGATAAAAGCTCTGGTTAGACATTGAGAAAGTTATTCTAAGACTTTTTTTTCAGCCCAAGCCCAAACTGACATTAGTAGAGAAGATCTCTTGCTAAAGAGGCTTAATTGTAGATTAATATAGAGGATTCCCTTTACAGATTTAGAAGCAGTAACAGTACTTCCAGGTAATGGTAGGATTGTATCACACAGATTTTCTGTTACTCTGGTTTGGAGCCCTCAAACAACCTAATGGGCACTTGCTTCTTTATGAACCTTCCCAAGTTTCACAAAGCAGGCAATGTTTAAAGACTGGATTCTTCCTTTTATAATATTAGAATTTCACTGATTTTGAACTAGGACTGGCAAGTCTGGTGCCCTAAAGGCACAGAAGTTAAAAAAAAGCAGGGACAAGCATTAGAAGGTATTAAAATATTTATAGAGGACTTGATCATTCAGGGAATTGCAGAGATTTTCCTTTACCAAGCTTCCAGGGATGTTCTGTCCAGCTCAGCAATGATACAGCAGAGAAACATCTGGGGACAAAACAGATCTTCTTTCTTGTTCATCCCATACCAAGTATATTACATCTCAGAGCTTTTTGGGACAGACTAGGAAAGGGGCCTGTGTTCTCCTGGTGACAGGTGTTCTCCTGGACATCTTGCAGAGCTTTTAAACCAGTTTTCAGCCTTTAAACCTAATGGGATTAATTTCCTCTGCAGTGTCTTCTTTCTGTACATATCATGTTAGTTCTCTCGCCCCAGTTAAGGAGTGCTTTGGTCGCTGAAGTCAGAGAAGTGAAGCATCACCAAAAGACAGGGGAACAATAATATGATCATGCATAGTTCCTATCTCAATTAAATTTCAGCACTGTTCACAGTCACTGAGTCTTTTTCCCTGGGGTCACCAGGCAGTACATCCATTCCATGGGCAGAACATGCTGAGACATGACGCACCAAGCTTTAAATAGGTATTTATTGATGTGCCTAAATGCCACTTAAAAATCTGGGCAAAGAGGACTTGGACAGGTTCTCACAACTGAGTCACTGATAGGCGAGAAAAAGAGTAATGAACAAAACTTAAACCTCTAAATTGCTGTATTTGTCATTAGTGTGTTTTCTGCTTCAGTTCACTGTGAGCATTTTTTCCTTGAGTTAGTGCATTTGATTTGCTGTGCACAGTAACCATGTCAAGGGAATAATTAGAGGATCTTTTCAATGCTTTTCTCATAGATTCAGGAAATATAAAGTGATAACCTGAAATCTAACTCTGGAGATGCTGGATATCCAGATGCTTCCTTGGGCTCCATTTTAATTGGTGGGGAAGCTGTCCCCTTACTAAATTGACACACCATGGACAGTTTGTGTTTCACTTGGTAAATTCCTGCTTATTGCACTACCCCAGGCAATTCCATGCTGTTTTGGGATCACAGTGCAGGAAAATTGTGCCTTCCTATCACTCCTGCCAAGAAGGAGGTTTCCTGATGAAACACTTCCATGTATCTATTCTATATAAATTTTTTTGGAATGTTGTTCCTTGCATGGTCATGTGGCTGCCCATGTCTTCAGACTGCAGTGGCCTCAAGGGGAGTTCCAGCCTTCCCCAAATCCCTGTTCCGCAATAGCTCTTTGTTCACCCAGCAGTCAGCTCAGCTTCAAAGCACCTCCTGAGAGCTTTGTGCTACCTATGGTTTTCTCTACAAGACACTCACCTAAAAGAGGTGTAGCCCAAATGAAACTGTTCTTATATAGCATCTATCTTCAAAAGGCCCCCCAGCTTTTTGATGAGTGTGTCTCTTGCTGTGACTGGCGACTGCTGTGTACAGTCACGATTGCAGGGTCAGGCTTCCTCATTACCTCCTACAAAACATATTTGGTGTAGAGCTTTTGGTGGCTTCCCAAAATACTGGTTTTCATCCGGGAGTCTTCTCATACTGGTGATCTAAAAAGCTGTTATTTCTGCTAGCAGTGAAGTCAAAGTATTCACATCTTGTTCCACCGATAGCACTGCGCATTACAGGATGCTGATCCAGAGGATACACCCTGGAACTTCACATGCCATGATGGAGAAAATCAATCTCTGTTAATAAAAGAAGGCAGGCTCAGTGGTGCAGAAAATCACTACTCTGGAGCCTTAAAGAGACTCCTTCAAAAATTCATGATTATAGAATGGAATCCTGGGCTACATTATAGTCTTGAAAGAAATCAGGATATGGAGAGAAAAAAAAATCCGATTTTCATCAAGTGCAGAAAGTAAAGAATAAATCCCATAAGCAAAGTCATTGATCTCATAGAACATATTTTTAGGCTTAATGTACAAGAACATTTTCCAGGTTTCCCAATTATTCACTACTTCTTCCAGATACTTTTCAAAGTTAATGTTTCTTTCTTGTTGTTTCCGACTACATTTTTACAGTATTTTACCTTTCAGCCTTGGCAGACACATGAAGCATATATATATGAAGCATATAGAAGAGACAGGATTATTTTACTGGATTATTTACGTGTAATCTACCCAGATGCCTGGAAACACAGGCACTCCATGTATGCTAGGAGGCCTTTTAACAATATTGTCATAAACCAATTTATTATTTTTTAAATTATTTTCCACATATCTAATGAAGCTGCTTCATGAAGTGTTCATGAAGGAACATTTCAGTAGTTCATCTGATCAGCTCAAAACCAAGATGAAGCTCCTGGTACTCCATCTTCTTACTTACTTGAGCATGACTAGATCATGATTTCAGTGAAAACAGTATTTCTTTAGCTTTTATTTATTCATTCATTCACTGTTAGGGTGCATGTGTGAGGGCTTTTGGTTGAGTGCAATTTACTGTCATGTAGGTATCATCACCCCTGACTCCTGGGGTAAACTGAGATTGAAATCCTATTTGACACAAACACCCAGTTTTTGTCTGTTTTGTGTAAAAATACTTCTCCAAAGTCATTGAAACTGTTTTCATCACAAACATGGACAAGACATCAGCTGAGAGACAGAGAAAAACTGTCCTTAGAATTCATCACTTATATTTATGAATTTTCAGCAGGATAGACTATATGGGCTGGAAAAGATCAGTTGTAATCAGGGCACTCGGTGTTCCACTGACTTTAATTTATTAGATTATTCACTCAGTAAATTATTAGAGAATTTGCCAGCAAAGAGAACTTAATAGTCATTTGCTGATCTGCACATTACTTTGAACTGATGTGCTCGTGGTAGCCCTGCCCATACCCAGCTGAGCTGGCACATTGCCAAGCTCAGAAAAATAAATTTTCATTTAAATACCCCCCCAAGCCAGGAGCCCACTTGCTAGAATTTCTCATTCAGAACTTCCCTCTTCTGTTCTCCTCCCTTGCTCTTTTTTTAATGAGTAGGAAAGACACACACTGGGTTAAACTGAAGGCAGGTGACGGGTGGCAACAAACCCTTGCAAAAAGTAAGCAGCTGCTTAGTATTCAGGAGCAGGCAGAGCACTTCAGCTTCTGCAAACAGCTCATGAAGGATCAACTTTTATTTGGCAAGGAGGATGCCTTTCCCACAGTGCAGCACCTTTCTGGAGCTGCAGCCATAGCCAAGGAATTAAGGAGATGTCAGTTAAGAGTAAGGAGCAGGATTCTGAGCCAAGCCAGTCAGGTGAATGAGGTGTTCTGCTTCAGTGCTGGAAAACTTGGGAGAGAATTTGATGTGGTAACTGGGCACACTATAGAGAGGTGTCTTTGTTTCCCTGGTCCCCTGTTTGTCATCAGAAATCACTGCATGGTAGCTCCTGCCCCTCTCGGTGATGCCCTTGGGGTGGCTGGTGGCTGGCTCTGTGTGGGCTCTGCTGAAACCTCACTTGCAGCAGCCCAGCATTCCCACCATTCATCCCATCATTCCGTTTCCGTTCCAAAGGGAGTCTTTTACTGTCTTGTCCTTTTGTCTCCCCACTGTTTCTGTCCCTCTGTTTCAAGGGACTCAGTGAGCTGTTGGCTCCTGCTGCTCATAGTGTGGTTAACTTCCTTCCTCAGAGAACCAGTGTAAATGTTATGGCTCTGTTTGCAATCTGACCCTCTGCTGCTGTGGATAAGCAGGCCTTTTGTACCCAAAACAGCTCCAAATTACTGTACATAAACCCTAATCTTCCAGTGGGAGCACTGTAGTTTTCC
Organism: Heliangelus exortis; assembly: GCF_036169615.1. Classification (NCBI taxonomy): domain Eukaryota; kingdom Metazoa; phylum Chordata; class Aves; order Apodiformes; family Trochilidae; genus Heliangelus; species Heliangelus exortis. Next base: position 6,628,574 of record NC_092435.1, on the reverse strand, counting down.
ATTTTGCTGCTAATTGGATGATGCTCTTGCAATAGGCATCGTTAACATGGCTGAGGCTGGGCAGGGAACAGTGACAGGCAGCTTTTCTTTAGCCATCTTGGAAAAATGCAGTGAATCTCCCTGTTTGACAGCAAGTGAAACCAATCATCAATTAACTAAACAACAGCCAATTAGCTTGAAGAAGAAAAAAGAAGAAAATGGCTCAGTTCACATTCTTTGTTGAAGCAAATGCCAGTGAGTAGTGGGAGGAGGTTTTTGTTTCTCCTGTGAGAAGACAAAATGGCCAAAGATGTGCAGAAAATGCACAGTGGTGTGGGGTTTTTTTACATCCCATCTTTTTCTCACACAAGAATACTTGAGAAACTAAATAAGAACACCTCAAGCTCCTGAGGCATACAATTTCTTTTGTTTTTTGTAATTGAAATTACAATCACTATGCAAGCCCAGTCTTTGCTTCTTTCTTTTGCACTGCTGTAGGATACTTTAAGCACAAGGGCAGCTCCACTGGTGCTGGCTGCTGAGACATGGATAGTAACATCTGCACCATCAGCCTTTCCTTTTTCATGTGTTATGGACTTCTAGGGGTCCATAGGTGAAACATTGTCAGAATTTGTAATGTTAAAGAAGCTGGAGCACCCAAAGGCATTAGGAAGAAGCTGAGTGGTACTGTTATGACTGGGATTTTGGTCTTAGGTCCCTCCCAGGCCTTTTTTGAAGCTGGACAATAGTACCAAAATGTACTGATGAAGTAAAGATCATTGCAGAGTGAAAGCAGGAGGAAAAAGACTCTCTCCTGGATTATTGCTCTTTAGGTTAGCTCAAAGCCATTTCCCCAAAAGAAACAGTGCAGTTCAGCATGAAGACTAGAGCTTGATCCTATCTGCTTTCAGCTGTGGTACCATTTCATTCTTGTCAGTCCCAAAGCAGAGTCTGATGTCTGCCTGGGTCTCTGACAGCCAGGCTTTCAGATCATGAGCAGAGAAGCAGCACAGATTAGACCAAAGAGGCAGCTGCTCCAGGCTAACTTAATACTGCTGGGTTAGTAAGAGATGAGCATTTACTCCTGGCATCCAGGCTTTGAATTTGTATTGCACTTTCCTCAGAAGCATTTAAGGCCAATGCACAAAGGCATTACATGGCTTTCCTTCTCACCTGTGCTGCTGGACCTTGGCAGGTCCCTTGGGGCTGCATCTGCCTAATGTCCATTAGTCCCATCAATCAATAATTCTTCATTTAGATTTTTAACTCGTTGATCAAAAAGATTTTATTATTCTGCCATGAGCTTCTCACAGCATTGTTTCATGGGTTTCACATTATATTACTCTTTTGTTAATACTTTTAATGTCCATGTTTCACAGGTGGATGGTAAGAGGTATGTCCTAATCATTGAGAAAACAGTGAATAGTGGATGCTTTTCATTAACTGAGGTGAGATTTGACATTGCACATATTGATCTGTTACTTTCTTACAGGAACATTTTACACCCGAGTGCAAGTTTAAAGAGTCAGTATTTGAAAACTACTATGTGACATATTCTTCAATGATCTACAGACAGCAACAGTCAGGCCGGGGCTGGTATTTGGGTCTTAACAAAGAAGGAGAAATAATGAAAGGAAATCATGTGAAGAAAAATAAACCTGCAGCACACTTTCTTCCAAAACCATTAAAAGGTAACTGCTTGGGGTTTCTCCATCTGAACTGACATTATCTGATATCAGATGTTTAATTGCTGTGCCTATGTATTTGCAGGGTTTGGATACTGTCGTAACAGGAGTATGAAGTTCTGTAGCACACCTCATGTAACCAGAGCTGCTTTTTTTAGGTTTCTCTGTTACCTCTGCATTTCACTAATCTGACCAAATACACATATTAGTATCTTTGTGCCCTGAAGTCCACAGTGCCTGTTATAGATAAGAAAATTCTACCTGAAATGACTCAAACATCTGCTCACAGACCACCAGCAGCTTGCTGTATAACTTGTCAATCTGTTCTTTATGTTGCAGGATGTTTGTTTGTCTGTTTTTAAAAGGAGATAAAGGTCTAATGTGTGATGCTTGTTAATCCACAATAATGTGGCATCAGCAGGTGATGTTATAGGTAACAATGCATGTGGTATAAGCATTCAGCTGTGTATCCAGGACCTAGAGACATCCTAGTTAAGTGAAGCATCTGAATCAAGACTGTGGTCAGACTCGACCCCCTCTATGGTGAATGCAAAGAGGGACATCTCAGTTGATATGGAGGTGCTCCTTTTCTCCAGAAGAACCAGCTTCCATATGCTCTTTCAGTAAAAGCCATGAAGCCCTCTTCTTCAGGGTTATAGTTTTTATAGTTAAACTTCTAAGGCCATGTAATTTTGACTTCAGAGAGGGTATCTCAGAGGTGCATAGCCCTGGGTGCATGCTGGATTAGTCTGGCAGTCTGTATTTAGGACTAAGTTTTAGGCAACAGATGTCGAGGTTCATCTTCTCTTCTAAGGTGTGTGAAAACAAAGGAAGGAAAAGACTGAAAAATCTAGTTTTGTAGTCACTGCTTAGGCTATGTGTACAAGTTATCAAGTTTAAGTCATTGTGGTTGACAGTGCCATATCACCACTACTAAGGAAATATTGGCTTATACCAGCTTAGGTCTCACTTGCAGAGTTTCTTAAGTGCAGTGAGTAGGTGGGTGATTCAACTGGGAGAGGGAGGGAGCTGTGGTTTTGCCCTTCTCAAAAATGCCATTCCCCTAAAGAAGAGCTCAGAAGCTTTTAGGAAGTGTTTGAAGTGGACAAGGTCTCCTTGCCACGTTTCTTTCATTCACAGCCTGCATTTCACATTGCTGAAAGAAAAATCCCAAGGTTTGCCAGCTGGGGGTTTTTGCACCAGGAGACTGAGTAGCCCTGAACACCCTCTGACCTGCTGCCTCTCTTTTGCTTTGCAGTGGCCATGTACAAAGAGCCTTCTCTCCACGATCTCACAGAGTTCTCAAGATCTGGAAGTGGGACCCCAACAAAGAGCAGAAGTGTTTCAGGAGTGCTAAACGGGGGTAAATCCATGAGCCAAAACGAGTCAACGTAGCCAGGTTCAGGCAAGCCAAGTGCTCTCTAAACAGAACCTTACCTCTGGATGCAGTTGAATTCTTACTAGCAGTCTTTCATCCAAACGTTCAATTGCCCAGGACAAGCCACTGAACTTGCATAGGTCACTCGTTTATCAGCCATTAGATCTACTGGTTGTCAAAGGATATACCCCAATAATGTAGAATATGCTTGTGCATATCCCAAGGCACTTGGATAGCCAGCAAACATAACTACGGAATAAATCTCGGAGAAGAAATGTCCAGCTCTTTCTCTCTCTCTCTTTCTCTCTCTCTCTTTCTCTCTCTCTCCTATGCTTTGTGGAATCCGAAACAAAACATTTCACAGCATTCACTGCTGATAAGAATTTGCTTTCCAACTCAGAAAAAGACCACTTTTGCTCTTCAACGGAAATTTTAATGCTTGTATGTTTTATAGGGGCAAACAAAAAACAAATATGTAAACTCTTGTTGTTTCCTTGGCTTACCGTTTTATATCTAAGGCTTGATAAAAAATGTATCCTTTAATTTGGAATAGTGCAACTTTTTGATTTCTCAAATCCAATGGGTCTTTAAAGCTATGTCTTTAAAAAAATCATTTAAAATCAGGGCTGGAACTGAGAGTTGGTGTCTCAGGCTCAAGCAAACAGTGTTCTCGTGGTTTTAAACACAACAAAATATAAATTTTTATAGATTTGTAGTTTCTGGTAAAGTTATTGTGCTAACCCCAGTCTGTAGGAATTGAGTTGTTTTGTTATCCCAAGTGGAAGTTAACAGAAAGGGATAAAATTATCCTCCAGTGTAGATTTCTCTTAATTCCATTTTGTGTGTCATGTTAAACTATTGTCGTGGCTTCTTTTCTAAAGACAGAAACTGTGGAATTAAGGTGACTTAATTTTTTTATAAGAAATGTCTTATTTGTAAAAGTCCTTCTTTCACTGTAACGGGCACGTGAATATTGTGTAGGAGGAAGCTCTAGGACAGGTTACCCCTAAACAACATATACTTATACATGCTATTGGAAACAATTGTTTAAAAAAAATGTAGTTAGGTTTCCATTTAGGTCATCATGTCTGTTGCATGGGAGAAAGTTGGAATATTGGCATAGAGTTGCATGATGTGTAAGATTTTGTGCATTAATCATCATTGGATTCTGTGCTCCAAAACTGACATAGTTCTGTACAGGCAGCTTGCTGCCTTGTACAAAAGAGTTGTTTATTATTTGTTGTATACACAACCATGCACTGAATAAACTATTTATATTAAGATGTACTTTTTTAAAAAGCTGTTTTATGATGTACATCCATGATTAATTTTGAGGGAAAGGGTTGGCAGTTAAATTATAAAGTTATGAAAGATACTGTAATTCATGTTCAGAATCTTTCTATGTAATGGGTTATTCCCCCATAATGCTGTACACCAGGCAATTGAGAACATGCTTTTTCTTTTGGATATTGTTAGAACTGGTCTTTTATGCCCAGCTGAGATACTCAAAACATAGAGACTATTCAGTGCCACAAAGTCTTGGTCACAGCCTCTCTGCTGTGCGCTGCTGGAGCCCCAGTGAGCTGCATTCCTCTGCTTTCAGCTTCTCCAGCTCCTCGGTGTCTGCCCTCCCTGCCAGACCTCCTCTCCTGCAGCCACCTAGTGCTACCTCCCAGCACACCTCCCCACAGCCCCCAGTCCCAAAAAGATCCAGTAAGTCAAGCACTGCTTGTGCCAGGCTGATACCTTCAGGATGCTCAGTGTTTGCTCTGCAGGGACACTTCAGGGGCAGCTGTAGCTGGGCTTGAGGAAAAAGACTCCCATGCCTCCTGCCTTTGTGAGTATGTTGTGGAGAGAAAGCATCCCTGTCTCCTGCCTGTTCTCTCTGAAAACACCAGTGAGAAGTTTTCTCATCTACAACATCCAAGCTGCTCTGACAGGTGAGCTTCACTCATCAGTGTGTTCCAAGAAATCCTAAGAGGAACATGTTTTTATCATAGGTGGCTGCCACTTCTAGAAAGGAGCAATGGAAATTGAGACAAAAAGCTACCTAGAAATGTTAGCCTGAAATTAAAATTAAATATTCTGCTGTCTGCTCTCACTTGACCAAGCTGGAATTAGATCTCAGACCAGAATGGGACAGTGGGTTTTTTTAAGGCTGGGGCTGAGAGAGGAGGGCAGCAGCTTATGTTTCAGTTCAAACCCCCAGGTTCATTGTTTTGTGGCAAATAGTGAACAAAGAACTCTGGCTTTCTGAGCTCCCATACCAGAGCAAGGTGTTGCCCTCCCCAAATACCACAATCTAACTGTTCTTTAGAGGCCCTGAGGGTCCTCAGCTCACCACGTTCCAAAGGATGAAGAGGTGGGAGCACAATTAATGCCATAGAAATCCATAAAAATTGAAGATGTGGCAGAGATTTTTCTTAACTCAGTGGGTCTGGAGCATTGCATCCCTTAACAAAGTGTGTTATGGCCTTGGGGAACAGCTGTCATAACTTTCCCAGCCCCAAATATCCAACTTATTAGGGAGTCCGAGTGCCTTAGGAGCAAAAAACCTGATTAAAAATTAGGAAATTTGTGGTCAAGCTAGTTCTATGCTGAACATTTACCATCCTAACAATAGCTGGAGGTCTGCTGTTTTGCTGTACAGCTGCAGTCTTACTGTCAGTCCCCAGCCCCAGGACCTCCAACCTTGAATGTCATCTGCAGTGAAAGAAAAAAGCTTATCTGACAAATTGTCCCTTCTGAGGTCTGTATTCTGACCCATCTTTTGTATTGATGTTGGCATCAGCTGTCAGTATTCACTGCCAAGGCCCAAGTTTCAAAGGTTTCTAATATACCAAGCTAACAAAGGCCACTCTTGGATTGAGATGAGGGGAGAGATCTGGTGATAGATGAGCCATAAACAGCTGTTTCTGACGATTACATTAAATTTCTGACAAACCTGTTGCAACTATTGTTTTTCCTTGAGATTATTGTGGACTGAAAGGACACTTGATTGAGTCCTGCAAATAAACAAATGCTCCTGTACTATGACCAAAGCGGGGCATTATGTCCATGTAGTCTCTGGAGCCATAAACTGACATTAAATAAGGAGAAATGGAGTTAAATGTGCCTTTAAAGACAGCGAAGTGTAAGTGATAATATGAACCACCCAGTGAAGTCCATTGGGTAAATGAGAATGTTGGCTTCAGCAGAGGACCAGATTAAGGAATCACACTCCAGAGTACTTATTTATCCTTCAGCACCTGTAAATTAGAAAAATAAACAGATGACTCCTGGATAATACCTTCCTTTAAGAAATCTAATGGATGCTGAATAAGTGTGGGCTGTCTTACCAAAAGAAAACTTACAGCCACTGCTCAGCCCCCTGTGCTCTGCCACACATACGAGATGCACACCTGGAGTAAGGACACAGCCCAGAGGCTGCTGTGAAGCCAAGCCCCACGCTGGCTGTGAGCCACTGACCATCTGCAGAAAGCTTGGTCTCAGGTTCTTCTGTTAATGCCAGTAGAATGGCTGATGCCATTTCTCTTGTCCCCACCTCTCCAGCAATGCTGCCCAGTGTCAGCCTGGGAGGTACAAAACCAGCCCAGCAGCTTTCTGGTGCACCTGGGCTTTACTTCGCAAAGCCCTGAGCTGCATGGTGACCTTTTGAAAGGCTGATAAATGCTGCCTGCCAACCCAAAACAGGTCACCCGTGCAACTGGGAGAAATACTTCTAGGAACACAGCTATTACAAGGCAAAAGTGCTGTCTTTTTTCTGAGCCACCTGTCAGAGCTGCTTTCTCAGAGGTCTCTGCAGGGGGTTCAGGTCTGGTTTTGGGGTGAGGCAGGATGGGAAGAGCTCTTCTCTGTATCACAGAGATCTTTCTGTTTTCTTCTCTTTTTTTTCTTTTGATTTACCTCATGCTACCTCATAGCATGGTTGTATCTCCGTAGCCACTTGCTCAGCCATGTTCATCGCTGGCACGATGGAAGACAATTCCCTTCTTGGGGAAAAAAATCTCCAAGTAATCCCAGTGAAGAGCAGTGCCCCTTCTGCAGCACTGTCTTGGGTCCCTACTGCTGGTTTCCAGCCCACGGGTGAGGTTTTCCAGTGGGATAAAGACAGTGTAATGAGCTCAGGGATGCTGTGGTATGCCAGGCCTCTCCCCAGCTGAGCACCAGCATGAGAGTCAGGTCTGGCAAAGCTCTGCTGTGTCTTGAGTATCTCTGTGTGGAGACCAGAGCCAGCTCTAACAGGTTTAATGTCTCCCTGACATATCATGACCAGGACACTTTTGCAGGACAGAATCTGTATGTAACAACCTCCTATCTTCTAATAAATAACTCTCTCTAAAACAGACTCCATCTTCTCTGGGTTTTGACTTTTTAATCACTGTAGATATTTCAGAGCTTTCCACCCCATCACCAGTGCACCACACTCTTTGCTTAGCCTTTGGGGATCAATCTTTCCTATCAACATTGTCCTTTTCCTAAGCTTTCCTGAAGCAGAGAGGGGTGACTTGAGTGGTCCAGCCAAGAGCATCACAACTGGATACTTGAGTTCACTTTAGCCTCACCATGGGGCATGGGGAGTACACACACACTGAGATGCATTTTCCCAGTTCAAGGAATGGCTGCTCTGAGTATTGGAGCTCAGTTTCCTCCACAGAGCAAGACCAAGACAAACCACATGGTTTTGCTTGGTTTTGTCCCTGGAAAAACTAATGTAAAAAGAACACTAGACAGCCTATTTAAAAGAAAGCCATTTCTTAGCAAAAAAAAAAAAATCCTACTGTGCAATTTACCCTTAATAAAACCAGATTTGCACTTTTTTCAGCTCTTTTTGGGGAAAATCTTCCCGACAAATCAAAATTTCCAATTCAGGGGGTAAATTTTTAAGAAATCCTCTTCCCTGGCATGAGTGAGCAGAGCTATAGGGTCCTGCTCTTTCCTGGCAGGTTGACACCAAGGTTCTTGCCTGTTCAAGAGCAGAGTCCTGGAACAAGCTGGGTTTGTTGGTGTATGGTGGCTTTTAATGCCTGCCAGCTCCAGTAGCAGCTCACCCTGCCTTGGGACCATGCCACATCAGTCTGGGGACACTCAGTCACCCTGCATTCTGCAGCTCCTCTCATGAGGAAGTTTAAATATTAAAGGAAAACCCTAATGTGAAACATGTTTTATGTTAATCTGAGAAACTGAAGTAATGAATTATTCCATCTCATCAGGAACTGGAAGACAGTTTATAGGGTTCCCTCCAAAGATCATGATTAATGATTGGGAAGTGAAAAGATTCTGAAATCTCACATATGGAAAATTAATTTCAAACACCTAATGTTTTCCCCACATGTAGCATTTCTCACCTAAATTCAACAACTGGAGGGGTGGGATGAATGATTTCATCTCCCAGGGGGTTCCTCAGCATTGAGCATTGTCTGTCACTCTCATTTTTCTGAGCTTTTCTGAAGCAGCAGCACTGAGAGGACCACAGCTGATGCTTGTTAAAAATAATTCATTAGTGAATAGGCTGCATGGCACCAAAAAGTATTTTGTCATTATTTGTCACCCACACCTTAAAGAAAATTTAATACTTAAAAACTGAAAACCAAACAAAAGCCCTTTCCAAGCAGGGTGAGCAGATCAGTTTTTGCTCTTTCTTTGCATATTGATTTTGATCTAAATTTTAATCTAATTATTGGACCCAGCTATACAAAGCTTGGAGCAGCGGCACAGCCTCTATTGTCAAAACATTTGAAGCATATAGACAGGAACTCAGAGCTCTTTTATTGAGCTAAAAAAATCCAAACTATACAGATTTTGAAGAAAACCATAGTGAGATAGCCAGTCAGTGAAAAATGTCTTCTCTTTTTCCTACTGTGAGCTCAGAATCAGCCCTCCAGGCAAGATCTGGAAGGAAGGTTTTACAGAAACCCTTTCAATGAAAACAGGAAACAAAGGTAGAAAAGAATTTACCTGAAAACTCAGAAATTCTCCAAAGGACACTTGGAGCACCCCTATTGCTGTGTGCATGCGTGTTCTGGGGAAAGGGTACTGGGGATGAAGTGTAAGAAGGAAAATGACTCCTGTTCAGGGGTATTTCTGGTGACAGTGTTTTTTTTCAGCTCACTGCTAATAGTGATGGAGCCTGAGGATCAGAGAGGAGGACATATTCTCTGTGAGAGGCAACAAAGCCACTGCCACTCACTGAGTTGAGCAGGACTCAGCTCCCACTCTGACCAGTACAGCAAAGTAACATAAAACAGCTCAGACTCTGGTGTGGATTTCTCAGGACCTGATTTGAACCTTGGTTGCAGAATACACCACAGGCTCCACTGAGTCTGGAGTCCCATGTTGATCTGAAGTACTTTTATCTGGAGCAGCAATTCACCCTGTTGCTGAAGGACCCCAGACATTACCTCATGCATAAGTAGGTTGCAGTGGTTAATCTGTGAAATATTTTTAGATAACAAAATTAACCAGTTCAAAACTTAATTAATCCTATTTCCTCCCCAAATGGTTTCCTTCAAATGGTACTTGAAATAGTTCTACCTTCCTCAATTGTCTGTGTAATGCACTGATGAACTTTTCCTTCTGAGCTTCTTATTTTAATTGTCTGCTCATCCAACCATTCCTTCTGATAATTAAGCAAGTTAATAATACAGACTGATCCTTAAAAATTAAACTTCTTTCCTTGTTTAACAAAAGCAGAACTTTTGTTGTTCTTTAAAGGATGGGTTTTAACTTTCTTCATTCAAAAAGACAATTATTGCCTATGGAAGAAATGGCAACACTTGGAAACCCACCTGCTACAGAGAAGGTGAAAATATGACTTTGTACTAAATAATACAAAGGTTTTGCATCAGATAATACAATGAGGTTAGGGACTTTCAATTGGCTGAACCTCTGGTCATTCAGTCAGGGCAGACTGAGAAAAATAAAGTGAAGGAAATGATAAACTGATGCAGAATAGTGATGCTGCTCTTAGCAGCCAGTGTCCTCTTCTGCTTGGATGATCCTTAAGGCTCAACCTGTGAACAAGTCACCAGTCTTGACTTCTTGGTCTCAAACACATGGTCCTGTTGCATCCTTTTTTGCAAATCTGATCAACATTCAAGAAAAGGAAAACCATTTCTGCCTTGCCTCACCAGCCCAAAGCAGCTTCCTTGGATGCAGATAGCAATCCCCCTTACCAAGGCAGTAAGCTGGAAAATGTTTAGGATATTAAAACTCTGCATTATTCCCAAGCCCCATATTCTCCTTGGTACTGGCAGAGCCACCTTGTAGAGTGAGCAGGAAGGGAACAGTCCTTACCCAGAGCTCTTGTACTTCTTGATCAAAGTTTGCAGTGGAAAAGGCTTTGATCAGCAAGGGTGAAGCAAAAGGGTGAAGAACTGCTCAGCAATGGAATGGAAGAGCGAAGCAGACTCCAGTCCCTGGATGGACATGGCAACTGGGAAGGGAAGAAACTGCTAAAATGTAGCAGAAAGATGCTAAAAGACCTCAAGTCTTCGAAAAACCACCGTGGAAATGCAGAAGGGACAAATATTGCAAAACTGTCTGGAGCCTGCCAGGCAACATGCAACAAGAGAGGGGGAAAAGGGCTAATCACCAGCAGGGTTAAAGAAAATTAAAAATACAGATGCATAGAAGTGCTGGAAAGAGAGATTGGGCCTAGGAATAACCACTGAGTGGGATGGTATTAATGATGACTCAAAAGTAGCAGAGAAGTTACTGAAAACTGGGCTGCCTACAGATACAGGCATTTGCCTTAGTACCAAAGACCTTCATTAAATGCCAATAAAACTCCCAGCTGTCTGGTTCTGAACCACCAAACCTCATCTCCACTCTGATTACCCAGGGCACACAGGAAAATCCCCTCCTTACTCTGCTGCAAAAAGGCTCTGAGAGTTAAAAAAAACAAACAAACAAAAAAAAAACCAAAAAACCCCCAACACTGTGGTTACAGAAAGATCAGAAAGGTCAAGCAAAATGAATGAGCTCATCAAATCCAAGTGTATTCCATCCTGGAACAGGCCCAGGGTGAGTGGCTGAGTAGCAGGGACTTGAACCAATTTTATTTATCACCCAAATCTTGCACTAAAACCTCTATTATTCCTCTATCACCAGAGAAAGTCATTGATTTGTAACTTGAAATTGTAATCAGATGATTTGTGTTTGCTCAGACATGCAATGGGAAGCAGTGCTCTGCCTGGTACCTCCTCTGTGCCCAAGCAGACCTCAGGCTGTCATAATTTATCAGTAAAATCAACTAAAACTTTAGCAGCAAACTTGTTACATTTCTCTGTCTCATAAATACTCTTCAAACAGACACCATCCTACTCCAGATGCTTCACAGATCACCTGCCCTTCTTGGAAAGGAATGCTGTGCTACAGAATAGAGTGCTCCATGCCTAAAAGGATGTTAAAAGGAGAGCATAAGAAACAAGCAAAAGAAAGAGATTGTAGGCATGAAGAAAAATGCACAGAAATTACTTTAAAATACCCTTTTCTTATTAAAAAAAACCAACAAAAAACCAAAAAAAACCAACAAAAAATTAACAAAACGCAAACCAAAAAAAAGAAAAACCAACCAAAAAAAACCCCTACAAACACCAACCAAAAAAAAAAAAAAAAAAAAAAAACCACAAAGAAACAAACAACAGAAAAAAAAAAAAAACCCTCAGGTGACAAGGCCACCTGGACCTCAGGGCCCTGCCTTGCTGTGAGAGGATGAGGAAGACCAAGACACAAGGAGGTTTGTCCTTTTTTTTGAGGAGGGGAAACCAGATGAACAGGTAGTGAATAAGCATTTTCTCTTTGCTATAGAAAAATGCATCATGGGCATGAATGAGACTGGAAGCCAGCTCGATGTGCACAGCTCAGAAGCACCAAATTTGGGCTGATGGCCACAGCCTAATCTGGATCAAGTGCCTGAGAAAGGGGTTTCTTAGACACACATACACCTAACTCTGGTCAGAGAGACTTGGCTTTTGACTGCAGAAAACTCCCATGAAACAAAACATAGTAAACCACCACATTATATTGTTTCCTGCTCTCACACTAATGTCAGAAAATATATCAGGCAGTGGCTTGTTGAAGGAAAGGGAAAAGAGGACAGGAGTGTGAAATTCCCTAGAAGAAACCAGCCTTCAGCCTCAAGAGCTGAGCTCTTATTTGAACAGGGCCTTGATTTGTTCTGATGAGGCAGCTGCCAAGCCACTCAGGGAGTCATGCTTCGTAAGTAACCGTGATATTTAAACCCCATGACCTTTTAAAAAGTGTACAATCTTCCTTAAAGGGCAGCCTTCCTTAAATAAATGACTGAAAACTCTTAGGTCAGATTTTTTTTAAAAAAATCCATAATGGACAGACAGACATCACATTATTTTACTATGAGAAGATTAATCACAAATGTCTGGCAACCGATTTGCAAGCTACATTTATTTATGATGTGTTTGTGCAGCACCATGCACACCCTTATCTATTATCCAGATCCCAAGGAGTTGGTGAGTGCAAATAAATCAATGTAATTGACTAAGTTATATAAATACTCCTGGAACTTGGACAAGTGAAAGTTTCTGAAGTGTTTCTTAGATGTCTCATTTTTGGCCAGGGAGCTGGCAAATTATGGTCTGGGGAGCTCATCACGGACCCTGCAGATGGATACCAGGGGCTGCCTGTTCTTTCCTGCCTGGTACGAGTCCCCATTTGCATTTCTTGTGCATGCTGCAGGCCAAAGAGAAGGAAAGGGCTGTTTTTTTCCTCTTTTGACCAGTCCAGACTCCTTCAGTGCTGGGTGTGATGACCCTCAGAGTCTGTGAACTGGTGCTTGAACAGACACAGAGCCATATGCATGGCAAGAAAGCAACTGCAGAGTCACATCACTGTTTTCCTTCAGCCTCCCACTTTAAAATCCTCCTTGTCATCAGGCCTGTGCAAATCCTGGCCACAAAGCCCTTGTGTGCATTCTGCCATATTCCTTTCTCTTTCTGCTGTTCCCTATCCATGCCCTGGGAAGAGTCCCATTGCTGTCTGAAGCAGCACTAAAGCAAGCAAATAAATCCTACATGCTCAGGGATATCAGCTCTTCAGCCTCTCAAGTTGAACACCCCAAATTAATTGACATTCTTGACTGAATCTTTCTCTGTCTCTGTTTCTTATCTATAAAGTGATGATGTTTCTCTCCTGCCTTACTGGGCTTCACAGCGACAAATTAATTACTAGTTTGCATGTGAAATAAACAAACACAACCAGAGTAATGAGTGTCAGGGAAAAAAAAAACCAAGTGGAAACAGTATTTCATCTTCACAGCAAGGCTGAGCAGTAGGCAGTAAACAGGGGCTGGGGCCACACACTGACTGATAGGAAGAAAACAGGGTTTTGAATCACTGCCCACTGATTTGCATCAGGCTGCCTGCTCTAAGGCTGAGCCAGAGCCCTCTTGAAAAAAGCAGCATTTCATGGAGTGATGAGCCCAGGAAAGGAGCAGAAAAAGATTTCTCCTGCTTCTTGCAAGCTTGACTTTGGAGGCTGAAGACTATCATGTAAATGTGTCTGTTAGCTTATATAATTTAATAGAAATTGAATCAAGTTTATGAGGCTTATCTGTCCTGCTCATCAGCATGAGGGACTGGGCCCTCTGAAAGTGCAGTTGTTAAATGTGTGATGATTCAAATTATCCCGAGAAAAACAAAGCAAAGATCTGACATAATTTACTGCATCTGGCAGAGATAAAATTCCGCATGTCTTAACAACACGTCTCAAAAGAACTATGTAAAACCCATAATTTAAAATGTCATTGGAATTGCTTTGTAATTAGGGTGGGGTCTTGAAAAGGCTCCCTCTGGAAGCTGAACCCTCTGTGACAGATACTCAGCTGATTAAATATAGGCAGAATATAAGGGTAATAAATCAGAGTTGCATCCTATGGTGGGACTGGAAGCAGCAAAGGCATTAACACAGGCTCTGAGCCCAGCAGCAGCAGAGGAGCTCTTGGTGGCCTCCACACTCTGAATACCTGAATACCTGGGCATCATGGGTCTTTTGTGGGCAGAGGGCTGCTGAGTTTGTGCACTGCAGCTCAAAGAGAAGCTTTGGATGCCCTGCAGCTTCACAGAACTTCATGGTCCTTCCAGCCTGTCTCCCATCCCAGGCCAATGCCACGGGAGAGACCGTGTGATGCAAAAACTGGTGAGACCTAGAAATGCCTTCTTCATTAACTTGTGTGTTCAGCAGAGTTTTACAGGAGCTGAAGAGATGAAAAGAGGACGGTAGGGAGCAACTTGGTGACATCTAACATGAAAGAGCAAAGAGATAAGAGTTATTATTTAGACCTGTCAAGTCTCCATCGCACCCAAAGGGAGAGAGCAGGCGTGACCTACTTGAAGAATTCAGAATTCAGCAGAAAAAAGGTTTTAGGATTCAGGAGACAGTCCACCCTCTAAATCCAAATTTCTGTTGTGAAAACTCAGCGTTAACTTATGACCAGGTTTGAAATGTTGCTGCAGCATCTCAGCTCAAGGTGGTCTCATCCTGCCCCAGCTTCTGGCATGTCTGGGGTGGCACTTGGTGCCTTCCCAGTATGTTGCAGTGTGCTGAGCTGGGGCAAGCAGGGACTCTGCCCCCAGAACAGCAACAGCAACTGCTCAGGGCAGTTAATTCACCCTGCAGAGAAACTATGGGAAAAAAACACATCTGCCCCCCAGAGTCCAGTGGGGCTGATATGTGGGGAGCTGGGGAGATGGAGAGGATGGGGTTTTGCAGGTGGGGTTGGTCAGAGCTGCCATGAGCTGCACAGGTGATGTATCTGCCTTATGGTCCCCCCTGCAACCTGAACAGGTCTTGAAAAGAGCCAGTGAAGAGATGCCTTAAATGGACTGATATTAGAACCTTCTTTCATTATATTCCTTCCTCTGTGTGCAAAGGAACAAGGGAATATTTGCCTGTCTGTGAAAAGGGCCACATCCTGAGCACCTGAACAGCACTTATCTGGGGTAAACAAAGGATGAAGTGCTCAGCCCTCAGCCCTGTTTTCTCTCTTTGCTCTTGGGAGAGCTCAGATTTTCAGGAACGAGGTTTCTGTGGGCTGGAGAACAAAGTGAGGCAGCATTACTGATAGCATCAAACCCAGAGGGACTCCTGCACAAAAAGCAGACTTCAGGCAGGAGAAGGGAACAAAAGGAGAAGGCTTCACTGTGGAGGGGCATCAGAACTAACCACAGATGATGGAAAACTGCCCAGGGAGAGAGAGAAAAGACTGTCCTTGTGATACTGAGGAAAGGGCATCCCAGGTACCAAACAGGCTTTGGAAAGATTGCTCAGGCATAGTGCAGGTAGCAGGGGGAAAATGATGTTTAACTGATCTGACCACACACATTTGTGCTCTGGTAACTAAAGAGACAGGGAGTTTGCAGCTACTTTTTTTTTTTTTTTTTTCCCCCAAATTTTAATCTTTTTGCTTCAGGTGTTTGGCTAACTTAGCCTGAACAGTAGTTTGTACCTCAGTGTTGGAAAAGGAAAAGAAGGGACATGGAGGGAATGAGAGGGAAAAGGAGTGTTTAAACATCTAGAAGTCTAGAGCTGGTAGTGTCTGTCTCAGACCTCAAAAACTGTAACGTCAGAGCTCTACTCTTAGATCCAGATGTCTGCAACATCTGTGTGTCACAGGATGCCCAGAAACCTGAGAAGGGGAAATTTCCAGATATTGCTCCATTTCCCAAAGCTTGCCAAGACCAGAAGCCAAACACACCAGCCAAACTACAACCTGCTAAGCCTAATTTCTGGCTGCTGCCACTCCTGCTGTGTTCACTGCTCTCCTGCAGTCTCATCACATTTCCTGGATTCCCCCCCCCCTCCCCAGATCTATGGCTCTGGATAAAAAGAAAACATGAAAAACAGAAGCACCACAGTAGCAGCTTAAATTCTAGCTCTCAAGAGAGAGGAGAAAAGCTGAATAAAACAATAGTAAATGCATCAAAAAAACCCAAGTAGATCCTAAGTTTCTTATTTTTAAGCTTCTTGACTTCTAAGCTCATTTGATGACCTCGGTTTGGGATTTATAAACGTGTCTTAGCACCCTGATTTCTGCTAACAGGTGCACCACTGCATTTGGCCACAGCAAGACATTCCCTAGCCACAGGCACAATGAGCATGACAATTAAAAATGAAAAAAAAAAATACCCATTACAAGCCCCAAGGCTCAAAGCTGGGCAGAGCTGAGCTCCACACCCAAAGATACAAACACGGGTGATAAGGGAGCCGGGAAGCCGTGGTACTGTGAATATGGAAGGTGGGAAGTGAGTAAATCCAATGGAAATGAACAGGGATTTCCTCCATCAGCTTCAGCAGCCTCTGTAGCTACGGGATTCCCTCTGGAATCACCCTCCCGCGGGGCTGCCGGACGCTGCAGGGCTTGGGACTCAGCGCTGCCTCCTTTTTCCCTAGGGCACCAACTAAAAGCTTCTCCTAAACCTTCTCAACAGCCTCTGGGGTCTGCTTACAGCCAGCTGTGTCCTGGAGACACTGGGAAGGGAGGTTTTATGTATTTCGTGTTGAATTCTGAAGAATGGATTCCCTTTGTTCCCGTGCTGCAGCTCGGGGCGCGATGTGTGCGGGGAAGGACCGGGATGGGCGAGTCAGCTGCTCCCAGCGCCGGGGCTGGCGGTTTCCCCAGCAACGGGAGACGGGAAAAGAAAAAGAAGAAGAAGAGAAAAAAACCTTTGGAAGAGCTTTTTCCCTGTCAATAGGTTCTCGCTTTTCTTAGCAGCCTGCGAGCAAAGACGCAGACACACACACACACTCCTGCCACTACAGAACAAAGGTTTGATTTGCTTGTTTGTTGTTTTGCTCAAGGTTTTCACTATTTTTAAAAGAGAGTTGCAAAGCAGGAATGGGCGTGATAAAAACCGAGCAACCTCAGATCCCCTCATGTGTCCTTTAAGCGTGGAAAGTGAAAGACGTTGCAATTATTTTTCAGTCTATTAGGGCAAATATTAGTGATCCCCTATAAACACATCCATGACATTACAAAGCTGGATTTAACCCTAGGTCCTGATGCTGGGCTGTAGCAATGAGCTGTACAAAAAGCAGCGAGGAGAAGCAGACGGAGAACTATCAGATCTCCAGTGAATTCTGTATTTGGGGAACACCCTTCTCTAGCCTCAAGGGCTTAGCAGCCCATGTCTGGCTGTTCCACAAGACAGAAATGCTGCTGGAGTTTGCCTTGTTTTCCTCCTTCTGCTCTTCTCCCCTGCCCCAGGAGGAAAACTGCATCTGAAATTCCTTTCTGTCTGCATTAGACTCGACATCCCTCGGTTATCCTCGCTGCATCTAAAAATAGCACGGGGAAATCCGCCTGAGATCAAAGAGATTCATTTACAAAGCGCTGCGTGAGGACAGAGCTCCGCGATTCTCATTCCCGGCACATCCTCAGCACTCGGGGGCAGGAATCAGGAATCGCATCAGCGCTTGGAATCGCGGCGGTGCCTCCCTGACTCCCCCCCCCCCCCCCCCCGCCTCACAAACACCCCCGGACTCCCCTCCTGGCTCCCAGATAAAAACAACTGGGAGGACAATTATTTCGGGGGGTGTTTGGGGGCTGGGGGGGATGAGGAGAAAAGGGTTTTCTCTGCCCGTGTTGCAGCCGGTGCTCCCCGCCCAGCCTGGATTCAGGAGCTCTGTGGAAGGTGGAGCAGGACTGAAAAGATGAGAAAAAGAGAGAGCTTCAGCACTCAGGGAAAGGGGCACCCGACTACTTCCAATCATGCCAAGGGAGCCAAAATCATCAAGGGCAGGAAATCAGAAAGAACGGGGGGATCCTGCTCCTTCCCCGCAGCCAGCCTGCCCGGGAGGTGATGCAGGACCCTTCCACACTGCAGGAGGATGCTGCAAAGCTTTCCTCTGAGATCTGCATGCAAACCTCCTCTTAGAAGGCTTAATTATGGTTGCTGATTAATTGAGCAATGGAGTTACAGTATTATATCTTTGGGGTAGCTAACCCTATGCTTTTCAATGAAAATCTCAGGATGAATTGGCAATTTACCCAGTTGATCCTGACGCAGGGATATGCCCCACGAAAAATTTCTGCTTTTTCTTTCTTTTATATAAAAATGTTTATTATTAATAAAGTACTTCAGGAAAAAAAAAAATAATTATAGTAACTGATCTACTTTTACAGTCTTAGAATCTAGAAGACAAAGTAGAAGAGCTGCTCACATGAAAAAATAAAGGCATCATTTTTAGCCAGTTCCATGATTTCTGAACACTCAGGGGTAGCATTATCTGAAGTCTGTACTTCCCACAAAGTGTGTTGCAGGTTTTTCATATTTTCATATTTTTCATTTATTTCCATATGCTTGAGGTGTGCAGAAAACTGCTACTCATTGGAAGAACATGACAATGTAATGGCAAGGCCATCACAATGTCCAGCACCCAGTGCAGTGTTTTCAGAGACATCAACATACATTATTATTTACATGCCAGAATCTTGGTATAGAGAAAGAAATGACAGCAAAGTGACATCCTGGTCAGCTGTGTCTGAGCTGCTGATTGCAAATGTTAATTTGCAATCTAGCCCTAGCAAAGGGACTTTAGAGGAAAAAATTACTGGACATAGAGGCTGTGCTGCAGCTCAATGATTCCAGCTCCTGGCTGCATGGGATCTCCTCAGCCTTTCTGGAGCTGCACAGACAAAAATATTGGCAGAGACCTCACTGCCTGCAGCCCCATTTCTGCTGAAAACCACCCTGCTAGAAGAGTTTCCTGGCTGTCCTCTATCTCAAAGGTGGGCTCTGGTTGGGGGCTGAATGCAAAAATTTCATGTCACAGGAATTATCTTGTTTTATGGCAGATTTGCCAATGGAAGTCTGGTCAAGAATGGGCGAGATCTGTGTTAAAGGCTGGGATGGGAATAGACTTCACCTCCAGGGGGGCAGGGTGCTGAGCTTCAGGCCTCAAGAAATAACCCCTGCCATTCATCTTCCCCCACCCCAAACTGCCTCTCCCAATGCCTTTTATAGGTAAATACATTTTTATATTATTTTTTTGCCTTACCTTTTGGGACATTTAACTACCTTAGGGATTGTACTTAAGAAACTCCTTTAAGTAAATATTTTCTTTTATATAACTTTCATGGCAATGAGGCAGACAGTCCAAGTAATTAAATGAAAATGTGAAGTCTATTTTTAGGCAGCCTAAGCTGGTTTGTAGTTGGAACATCAGTGAAGAACTGTGGGAAGGACTGGTGACAGAGACGTTTAAAAGGTCTGAAGAAAGTTTAGGCATTTTTTTTCAGATTCTACTTTGTTAGCACTGCAAATGCCACATATTTTCATACCTTTGACAATGAGTTCTTAGCTTTTCCCAAGGCAGACCATAGGTGTACTGGCTGCAAACTGCATTTCCATTGCAAAGAGAGTGCGCAACCAAGCTGGAATTGAGAATGTCAGAGACTCCCAACTGACTGAAATAAAAACATCATCAGACTTGAAACCCAGCATGTCCCTCATCTGCTGTAAGAACTGTCATTATGGCATAGGATTCTTCTGTACAAACTGCAATCACAGGGTCTGGCATAAATCAGGAGCCCCCCAGCTCTTCCTTGGGTGTTGGGAGGAGGGGAGAAGGGATGCTCTGCTCAGCAGCCTGGAGTGGGATTTGTGTCTGCTCTGTAGCCATGGTTATTCCACATACCAGGAGATTTCTGACTTCTCTGGCCTATACAGAGATGGGAGCACAAGGTATTGGACATGTAAATGAAATGTAAAGCATCCAAGGAAAGTTTTAAACTGACACATAGCAAGTGGAAGAATGGTCTGCTTTGTTGTTCCGACATTCTTGTTTATGACTAAAATTCATTACACTGCCTTTCACAGAATAAGATGCTAAGGGCTTGGGGGAAAATCAGTGCTATTTAAGAACTGAACTATATGAAAATTGAAGTGGAGAAAAGGGGTATTTTGCTTTTGATTAAGTCATTACCAACCCCTCTGAAGTATCAAATATTTCTCTCTTAAATTGTTCATGAACAACAGTATGCATTGAAATGCATGGACATAAAACATTTTTCCCCCAACAAAGAAAAATCAATCCATAATCCACTTTCAGGACTGCAGTTTTGTTTGCTTTAGTGCTTTTGTACAAAATTAGGGTAGTACCACACCTTAGCTGAAGAGTGCCTGGGGCAGAGTAGCAAACCCTGGGAAAGGAGGGAACAGAAAGCAGGTTTGGGATTTAGGATTGGTCAGTAACCTAAACCTGAGAAAGTGCCTGATGAATGGTTTTATGAGAGTTTAGAATTACATGCATCTAAACCATTCCTGAACCCTCAAACATTCGTTAAAAACAAACCAAATTGAAACTAACCCCAAACTTTGCAACCTGACTCTGCCAGCAGTGTCTTGTTGACCCAACATGATCTTTAGTTCTGGAGAAGCAGCATGGTCCATCCAACATCTGCTCACAGAGCAGGGACAGAAATGTGCTTCTCACTGCTGGTACAGGACCAGAGAAGCTCAGGTCTGTTTTTGTCAGGGTCACTTCTATTGCTTTCAAGAACTAATGTATCAATAAATAAAGAAATTGGGTCAGGGCCCTGGCAACCCTCTGCAGTGCCAAGGAGCATCTCCATGCTGGCATAACTTCCATCCAGCAATTGAGCCAAGGCTGTACTGACCCTCCTCTGCCTGGGCATGAACCACTGAGATATAGCTTGTCAGAGAGAGTGGTCATATTTCAAATATATCAGTAATACCTGATGGGAAATGACTGCTCCATCATGCATTGTTAAAGTAGCTCCCTTCAATATTAAATGAAGATCAGCCAGGCACACCATATTAAAAGCTCATTTCCTCCAAACGTAGTACAAATGCCAGAGCTACCTTGCCACTCTCCTTTCCAGCTAGAAAAGGCAGACCCAGAAAAGGACAACTTGCACAAGCTGCAGCCAAGCCAGTGCCTTGCTAGGGCACTGAAACACCTCCATGCTGTGCCTCTAGCAGCTCCTTGCACTGTTCCCTGTGACTTTTGAGGGGGAGTGGGGGGAAATTGCCTGTGAAAAATTGGGATCTACCTCATCATTAGTGTCTGTCAGAGCCAGGAGCTCTCAAGGCAGCCTCTGTTCTAAGCTTTAAAAATCTGATGTTCACCTATGTCCAGCAGAAAACGGCTGTACAAGACCAGTCTAGAGGCATCACAGCAGGCACCCAAAAAGGTCCTGGCTGGAGCACCCAAAAAGGTCCTTCCCCATGTGAAGCCAGCACAAGAGGAGGAGAACCAGCTACTGCCATCTCCCCTCCCCCTGTGGCATCCCCTCTGCTGGCTCCAGCTTCTCCCCAGCACCCTCCACACAAGCAGAGGGATGTGCCAGAACTTGCTGCCCAGCACAGATAATCCCACAGGTCCCACAAGGAATTGGGAGCAGGATTTTGGGGCAGTTCTCATTATTATAGCCATTAATGAGCAGACAGACTTGAGCTGCTGTGCACCCCCATCCTTTCTCAGCCTCCACCCACACGTTCCCCTGATGGATCCATTGCAGGCTCCTGCTCACACCTGCATTTTGCAGAGCTCCTGGAAAAGAGGCAGCTCTTAGCAGGACTGGTTGCTGTCACCAGTGTTATGTGCTGAGAGGATAAACACCACATGCAGACATTTTGGGGGCAAGCTGTAGGGAAAGATTATCAGTCTTATCTCCAGGTAATTGTGATCCCTGAATTATGTGATCTCCAGTTAAAAAAAATAATAATAAAATAATAATAAATTTTAAAAATCACATGGTCAAAATAGAACTTGGCAACGTTTGATATTGGTTTGATGTTTGAGATGATGAAATTGATGTTTTTAAATGGAAGAAAGAAAAAAAAATCTGTGAAAACTTGACTGCCCTTTACTAAGAAAAAAACCCTGATATTGCAGGAGATGTGGCTTGAGACCCAGTGGGCTGCAAAGCCCAATAAACAGCTCTGTGGGTTTTGTGTGCTCTATGCTGATGGGAATGGCTGTGCCACCCCTGTCTGTGATTTCCAAGATAGGACTTGATCTAATGAAGGGGATGAAAAGATCTTCACTGACACCAAAAGGTTGGTTACCCAGTCCTGGGAGTAGTCAGACCTCAGCTATGAACACCAATATGTGTAAATACAAAATATTTATATACAAAATATTTGTATGCAAAATAGCACATTTTGTTTTAATCCAGGAAGAATCTTCATTAACTCTGAAAACAAAATGTGCTCAATGGCTACATCTAGCTTTTTAGCAGAAACTTTGTTAACCATTTCTAGCCCTGATCACTCAGTGATCCTTAACAGGGCTGTTGGGATGGCAGCCAAGTGAAAATTCACACTCAGAAGTGCTCTGTCCCACTTAAAATTGCCTCGTGGCACTGCCAGCCAGGCACTGGAGGTGTCAAACCCACGTGTCCAATTATAACTCCCCAGCAATCACGAGAAGGAGCAGGCAGACAGCTATCATATGTTTAAAGTAGTTTTTCTCCAGCAAAGCACCATTTGTTTGCCCTGACAATTTCAATATTTCCCCGTTTGAATTTTTCGTGTTTAAGAGTGAAAGAAGAAAACCTGCTGGTGCTGCAGAAACATTCTGCAGTGCCTTGGCAGGGTCCCCACAGCCGGAGCAGCTCGGAGGGTCCAGCTGCCCTGTGCTGTGATTAGCAGCATCTGGCCTCTTGGCACATCATCTGGGCATCCCTGCTGGCAGCCCTGAATTTGCTGGAGGGGAGATCTTGGTGCTGAATGTGTTACTGGGATTGTCTTGACCTCCTGTGTGACACCTCTGTTTGACTGAGCAGCTGGCAAGAGGGGGATCATTTCCTTCCCA
Source organism: Heliangelus exortis (assembly GCF_036169615.1). Taxonomy (NCBI): domain Eukaryota; kingdom Metazoa; phylum Chordata; class Aves; order Apodiformes; family Trochilidae; genus Heliangelus; species Heliangelus exortis. Next base: position 6,605,714 of record NC_092435.1, on the reverse strand, counting down.
GTGTGAGGGCTCACAGTTTGTCTGCCACCTCCACAAAAAAAAAAAAAGAAAAAAAACCCAGGCAACAACCAAGACCATAGTAGGTATTCCTTTATGATTAGAGCTAAAATTACTGGTCCCAGACTGAAGAAGCCTTGCCTAAGGATTCAGAACAGCTCTTCTTTACTATCACTTGACACCAAAAATCAGAGAACCACAGATTGGTTTGGGCTGGAAGGGACCACCCCACCCCCCTGCATGGCTAAGGACACCTCCTGCTACACCACATTGCTCAAAGCCCCATCCAACCTGGCCTTGCACAGCTCTAGAGAGGGGACATCCACAGCTTCTCTGGGCAGCATGCCACTGCCACACTAAATAAATTGTCATTAGAGTTGTTTTCTTTTTTTGGGGGAGGGGGGGGGGAAATTCAAAGTCTGGAAGGTTTCAATGGGGTCTGAACTCTACCAGAATATCTAGCTGTGGGCAAACCCTGGCCAAGAAGTGGCTTGTTCATGCACAGCTCCTAAATCCACTACCCTAATAATTGTAGAAGCTCAGAGGGTAATGCAGTTGCAGCACTGTGAACCATGTGCCAGTTGCAATCCAGAAGCCTGAGCTGGACCTTCCCTGTTTGAGAGGGATGAGAGGCTGAGGTCTCTGTAACCTCCCAAAGAAGGAGGATTGGAGGAGGCAAAGTTAGATCCAATAGAAACAGCTTCATTGCTCAACCAGTCCTGAAATGGTGCAGTAATGGTACTCCCAATCCTCTGTTTTAAACACACACACAAATTATTTCAAATAAAACATGCCATGTAAGAAACTGGGATGCTAAAAAAAATCTTTATGCTCTCTCTTAGCCATGCAATGTAAGAATATGAAAAGTTATGTCTGCAAAGTTGACCTAATCAGTGAAAGTTTCTTGGAAATTTTCAGAAAGTGCCTTGTTAGAGGAATTCCCTTACAAGAAACCACTTAATCATTTTACCTTTCACACATCTTTTAAATTGGCAATGTAGTCCAAACAGAAAGCATTTTGCTGTACTTCAGAGTTCCCTGGCTTTAATGAGTCTCTGGAGGTGGAGGGATGGATTTTGCTGCCAACTACCATTCAGCCCAATATTGCAATGGAAACATCAAACTGGAGGAACTCAGCATGTCCCTGCTGTCAGGCTGCTCTGTGACAAAGTCAGCATGCACGGAAAGGGAACAAGAGGCATCAAGGGCTGACAAGGGAAGGAAATCCAGCAGTGAGATCCAGACCTACTTTCTCAGCTGAGTTAACTGAATATTTTACTTGCTTATTTGGGAGCATGACAGTAGGAACTAGTAGTAAATTATTCTGTTCAGAAGGGAAAACAAAACGAAAAAGCAACTAGAACAAAGGCCAAAGACAGAGGTGTCTTCCAACCTATATTATTCTATGAATTCTATTATTTTTATTCTATGGAATAAAAGAATTAATTTGCAAGTAACTACTTTTTAGAGGAGAGAAGAAGAAAGGCCCACTGGACTGCAGTTTTCTTTCTTTAGGACAAGATATGAAGCTTTTTTAACAGCCCTGAGACAAAATCCAGTGCACAGGCAGTGGGTGTTTCCAGCAATAACATCACACCATGAAAACAATCATGGATATAGTGATGGAGCCCCTCTCTGTGCAAAAGAAAATGTCTTCATTCTTTTTTGAGTGATCTTAAAATGCCACAGGAAAGATTCCTTCACATCCACTAGGAAGACAATACATGGCAGCAAAAGCTCTGGGGCACCAGCAGCCATCCCAGCTGCTCATCCACAACCCTTCTCAACGGGCAGGGCTGCAAGAATTTTGCAGCCTCACAAAGGCCACAGTGTGGTCTTTTCCTCTGGATACCCTCACATATTAACAGTTTCTTTATAGTTAGCTGAACAGTTCATAAGAGTTAACAGAAGTTCTAAAGCAGCCAGAAATGGGGTATGATCATTCCTCTTAGTGTAGATCCCCTTGAACAAGAACTCAGGAGGAGGAAGTGCAGAAGCAATATCGAAATCAAATCAGGAGAAAGGCTTTTCCTGTTAAAGAAAATACCCTCTGCCTCATCCCGTTGCCATCTCTGCAAAAAAAAAAAAAAAAAAAAAAAAAAAAAACAAACCCAAAATTGCTAAATTAGTGCTGAATTTTCAATCAAAAATCAGGGTTCATCTCAAGTCAGTGATATTTGCTCACTCAAACCACAATTACACTTTAATGAAGACTTTTTATTCCCCTGATTCAGAGGATCTCATTAAAGCACATGTTTATGTTTAAAAAATGGACAAAAACATCAACAGGATGTAGCAATTAAGCAAGGCTTATGCTTCAGTTCTCTTACAGGAAATGGAAGACTAAAGACAAAATTAACTGAATAATATCCCAATAATTATATCTAATAGAGAGCTATCCGCTGATTTTTTTTTCTGCTCAACATCAAGAAACTGTAAAGTCATTAGAGAGAAGAGGTTTGAGATAATGAGCTAAAAGCCTTTAGTTGGATTTTGAAAGTTCAGAGAAGAAAGTATGTTAATTTTTTGCACTTTCAGGAAAACTTCAGAGTCCTCTCCTACCAGAGAGGACTGCAAAAGGAAGGCAGGACAGCACATATGCAAACTAGAGAACAAGAAGATGCTAAATCCCTTCTGAAATGGCTGCAAAACAGAGCCACCTCCTCTCAGGCTTTGAACACAAAGCTCCAATGATGTCTTTCCCCTCAGTGTCTGTGCCTCATGTCCTGGCTCCAGGTGCTTCCCTCCTCCCAGCCTGGGGAGCACCCACACAGCAAAACTCAGATGCTCCGTGGTCCCTAAAGCAACAAAATGCTCCAAGCGTAGAGTTGCAGTCAGGAGCCACATCCTTTGCAAATACTGCTTTGAACTGAAAGGACCATTTTTCTGGTGTGGTCCAGCCAGCCCAAGCCCAGTCCTGTGCATCCCCTGGTGTAAAGGATCTCATGAACCAGCACTGCATCAGCTGTGAGGACAACACAGCCATGGCCTGGGCATCTCAGGATGCTCCCATGACAGCAGAGCACTGGCACCATTGCATCTTCACACCCAACCTTTGAGTCTGCCCTCTCTACAGAGCAGCCCTTGTTTGGGCTTGATGGAAAACACTTCTCTGGCAGAAGGCAAGGACATTGACATCAGCTCTGCCTTACAAAGCCCACTGGCAAGAGATGAATGAGAGCATCAAGTGCTGTGATAAACTTCATTAATTCTCGTCCCTTGGTCGAATGCATTTGAAGATTTGCACTTGGTTAACAAGGAATATCTTGATTTTGTCAGCTGCTGGCACTGGGGGAGCAACTGCAAAACTTCCTGCAACTGAAGTCACTTTTCATTAAGAATCTCAATTAGCTGATTTGTAAGAACAATCACAGTATGACTGCTGGAATCAATAAGTATGTTTCAGAGCAGACAGATAGATTCTATTTTTTTGCCTAGCTTCCATTTACAGAGGTCAAAAATCACTGGAAAATGTTATAAAGCCATACAGCCTCTTAGTTAGAATCTAGTTAGAAGCAACAATCCCCTCCTCCATTTATCCCTTTGCTTTTCTAGGGCAAGATTGAGCTGCATTTCTTAGCATTTTATACAGGGTTCCCATTGAATGAATTAGGTTTCAGAAATTCTGATTAAACTCATTCATCTCATATGAAATGGAACAGAGTGAAAATCAAATCCTGGGAACAAGATAGTTGTGGAAGGCAATCCATATCAGGCAAAAATTAGGATCCATACAAAGCAGCCTGTGAAGTCTAGGGACATACCTGGAAATTCTGCAGAGTTTCATACATTACAACAGGAAGAAGAAAAGCAAGGAAATGGGCAGTATACCTCAAGTTGTACATATATAAATATATATCAATATATGGACTTTTCTCATTTTCTTCAAACCATAAGTAATGCAGGAGTTAATCTCATTCCAATTAAACCTCTTCACTAGCAATGAAATCTTTCTTTCCTGAAACCCCAGAATCAGATAGGACCCAGCCCTTCAACTGAAGGCTCCATGGCAGGTTCTTGAGGTGTCTGACACCTCAAGACACCTCAAGGGCCATGTGCCCTGTTTGCTGTGCAGCCCAATGCTCTTAGGACCCAAAATCATTCCTGGTGACCACCCCGACCTGGCATTTGGCATCCCCTACCCCATCCCTGCTTTCACACATTAAGAAGCATCACCAAGTGACTCAAGTTTATCAAACCACCCTTTGAGCATCTCAGCTGCTCCTCAACACAACTTCTCCCTGGCAAAGAGAGGTCGTGGGACTTTTCTTGGCTAGCTACAGTATGGAGGATAAACTATGTCTCAATAGCTTGAATTTGCAGGGCTAAAATGGTGGAAACAACCAGTAACCACAGCTAGGAAGGTGTGCAAAACTTGGGTCATACATCTAAATCTTAATAATTGGGTTGTACATCTAAATCTTAATATTCATGTTGAACAATGTCAATATAGTATTCACAAAGTCTGGCAAGAAGTGAGTCCTTACTGGTTAGTCCCTAGATAAACATAATATCTGGACAGAATATTAGAATCACTTTCCCCGATTCCTTTTAATTCTTTGTTTATATGCAAAGCAATATACTTGAAAATATAATTCCATGCATTTGGAATAATGATTCTAATTCCAGACAGTCAGTTGGGTGGGTATACACACAGTTGGCAGCTCTGAAGGCATTGCAGCACTGCTTCAGGCTGAGTCTTTTTCAAGCCAAATACATGGTTTTAAATGGCACTTTTCCTACAGCAGCTGCCTTGGCTTCTGCACTGTCAAAAACCACTGAAGGTGGGATCAGAAAAGACTTTCAAAGTATGAAGATCGTTCCAGCTAAATGTTCAGCAACAACAAAATGGATTCATGAATGAAATGTCATTTCTCTATCTATGGTTGTATTTCCAGGAAATTCCCATCTAGTACAGTGTCAGTTTAAGCAGCTTTTAGCCAACTTCTTTTAGCCAACTCTGACCTCCAGGTTTGCTAACCTGTGGTACCATTCCTGGGCTGCATTCAAGAGTAGATTTATATGATCTGAACAGCAGGGAATGAGCTTCAAACTGTCGTGTGAAGAACATGAGATTTTGTGTTATGGGCTGAAAATGACACAGGAGGAGAAAAACTTGGTTGTAGTAATTGGATAAAGGATGATTAAAAGAGAGCAGTGTAATCTGAGCACATCAGGCACAGTCATCTCCTCATCCCACCAGAGGCAGCGTGGCAAAAGCTTCCCCTGAAAAGCTTTGAAACCCTTCAACCCTCCTCTGCAAGGCTCTGGCTGTTATTTTGCTGAGCCCTGCAGCAGTGTGCACCTTTCTCATCATTTCTGCTGGATTCAAAGCTAACTGTAGCCAGAGAATAAATTGGCATGGATTTTATCAAGAGGCTGGAGGTCCAGTGCAGTCCTCCTTGTTCATTTCACTGCTCAGAAAAGGCTGAATCCAGTCAAAGCATTCCCACTGATGCCCAGGGAACCACAGGCTCCTACACATTGGCCAGGGGTTCACCAGAGGGTGAGCTCCTTTCACAGCTTCTGGCTGCCTCAGCATGAGAAGTCAAGCCTGGATTAGACCCATCCTAATGTAAAGGGATGTGATTCAGTCATTGCCTTAACTCTGCCCAGCCAAGCAAGCCTGAAGCTGTCTCCATGCAAGATAACCCCTGCAACCTGGATGATGAGATTTTTAAAAGTGCCTTAAGAAACTGAAGTTTTTCTCAATCTTGTTAGTAGAGAAAAATAAAGTCCAAAAAAAAAAAAATAAAAAAAAATAGAGCACTCATCTAATAGGGTGGTAAAATCTGGAAAACTATGAGGTCAATTGAAGCATTTTAAACTGAGGAGCTTATGAGCTGCCAATGAGAGCCTTAGGCTGGGAGATGCAGACAGCATCCACGCACAGAATTTCTTTCCAAGGCAAGATTTTAATAAGTCTGAAAACTTCAACTTGGCTGAAAATTGAGGAAGAAGTGCTCAGCAGCAGTACAGTCTGCTGAGTAGCCAGACATCACAGCACAGGAGGAAAAGGGTCTTGGCAGCCCCTGGAAGGGGACAGGTCCCACCACAGCCACAGCATTTGCTCCTGGCGCTGTTCTCCCAGGTATTTTTAGATGACTGCAGTTTCTCAGCATGCCCAGGGTGTTGTTAATAGCAACACCACCCCACCTATTCTCCCCCTGGTCTGGTTTGGAGGAGTGTTGGGTCTGCAAGTGTCTCCTGCCCTGATCTCTCTCTTGCTGCTGCCTTGCTTAGAGAGGGCAGGGCAGGGAGCAGACAGACAGAAAAATGACCTCAATGCAAGAAAGCAAAGTCAAAAGTGTCAGGTTTTTAGCTGTGAAACCCTCAAGGCACCTGAAGAGGCTTTTACCTCTCAAATTATCTCCTGAGGATGCAAAATTTCAGTAGTTTTCTTCAGTCCTTCATGAAGCACAATCCCCACCACAAGAGGAATGGCTGGTTACAGACAGCTGAAGTTAGAAGACTTTCAAGCTAAATGAGAGCTTGAAGCTTAAACTCTTTTTTCTTGCAGTGAAAAGCAGGGAAAACAATTCCTGCAAGAGGACTATAAACCCTCAAGTGTCTTTTCTGTCTTGGTGTCTGATTGCCCTCCTGCATCACCCATGTGAAAAAGCAAAGGAGCAAAGGGCAGCAAGAGTGTGAACAGTATATAGCTGGTTGAACCCACTCCTACAGACATTTTAGTTCACCCAGAAAAGCAGAAGGGAAACTAGAACAGGCATTAAACAATGGGTCCACGTTGCTGGCACACTTCTAGCAAAAAGAGACACCCTGAAGACAGAAAGCCATGTGCTGTTTGCAGAACGCAGCTGAAAAGGGTTTATTTTCCCTGGTTCTGTTCTTCACCTGCCTCTGAGGAAGTCAAGACATGTTCTGAAAACCAGTTTTATTTGCTTGGACAAATACCACTGTATGAGAACACACTCCTGGCACTCAGTTTTCCTGCAAAATATAAATGCTAAACCAAATTATGATCTAATTTTACGTAAGCATGCAGGATGTGTATAACCCTGATAGCTACAGTCACCTCTTTATAAACCCCAAGGCAGGCTCTGCCCTGATGTGGGAGTCTTAATGAATATATTTGAAAATAGAGCTTGCAAGACCCTATTTTTATTCCCCAGGATTTCTTATATGTCTTAGTGCCCCAAGTGAATTTTAGATACGGGATAGGATTTTTCCTCCTAGAAGAGCCCCACTCCAGGCTTTTGTTGAAGGCAGATGGATCTCCTGGAGTAGTACATCTGTACCTGAAGTCATCCTGTTTCTGCTGTTTCTGACTCTTTTTCCTACCTAAAAGCACCTGGTCTAGCCTAGGTGGTCAGTATGGATGCAATGCACAGTGGAACAAGGGCCAACTCCAAAGTGATGGGTGTTTGAGTTGCATTGACCACCCCTAACACTGTGACAGGAACTGTGTTAAGTATAAAGCAGTGCATAGCTATAAAGCAGTCATCAGATGGAATCTGTGGGTACTGTCAAAGCTAGACAGAGTAATGGTTTTCTAACTGGAACTAAAAAAAAAAAAAAAAAAAAAAAAAAAAAGAGGTAGTTTCTTAGTACATGCCAAGAGATAGGTGAAAAAAAAGAAGACATTTCACTCATTATATAGGCACATCCATTTCTTCATCCTCAGACAGGACTCCTCTAGTTTTGTTCTAGACCTAATTAGATTTTAAATGAGATTCCAGCACCTATAATAGCTTATTCTGATTGTTCTTTTTATATCATAGAGGCACTGAATATTCATTGTGTTCATATGATTAAGTACCAAATCAATAGATATGACTAGTGGACCAGTTAGAATTTATGCTTTGCCTTACAAATACAAAGAATGAAGTCATATCTGATGCTCAGCTCAGCCTCCCTCTTTGAAGAGTTGCTGTGACTGACATGGCTGGTGATCACAATGAAAGTGGGGGAGAATGAGTAATTTAATGAGATTTCTGCATTTAGGATTAAAGAAAACAAAAGGGACAGGAAGGAGAGGAGCAGAGCTGTTAGCCTAATACAGCCCTGAGTGAATGGTGCTTGTGAAAAACAAATCAGCAAAGGAGAAAATGAGCATTTTTCCAAGTGCAAATCACACATCCTCACCCATGTAAGGCAAAGAAAAGCTCACTATGTCTTCCAAGAGAAAACACTTTGCCAGTTCAGAGAAAGGAGAGAACCTGTGGTTAGATATTCCTATCTAAGCTCATTGCAAAGACAAATGTTTTTAATTTCTCTATCCCACATGACAATTGCTGGCTCTGACCATGCTGCAGATCTTCCCCACAAGCAGCCCCTGTGAGCCAGAACCTCTCTCATCCTTGCCTGGTCTGCAGGTCTCCACCACTGAGATGCTTCACACGTCTATCCCCAAAGCCACAGCACTGAAAGAGGGAGCACATGGGACCAAAACATTTCTAACCTTACACCAGGATGAAAAACCTTCCTAAAGCCATGAGACTCAACGTAGAGAGAAGCTCTTGTGCCTGTACATCATTAATAAAAGTGCAGCAGCTCCTTTTGCTTTTACAGCCAGGGATTTTTTTTTCCCCAAGTTCAGTAACTTGAAAAGCAGAGAATCCTCAGTCACAACCCAGTGATTTGGAGATGAGAAGTCCAGAGCACATCAGGAGCCCCCAGGTTTGCCATGCCTGGGGCTGGGTGAGCGTGCGGGGTGGTGGCACCAGAGGCAGCCGATGGCACAGGCTCTGCAGCAGGACAGCAAAGTGGCACCAAGCTGGGTCCCCAGCCCAGTCACTTGAGTGAAACTTGAGATGTGCACTTGGAGGTCAGAAACCAAATGACAATACTGATGGTTAATGCACTGAAATGACTGCTGGTGGGCAAAGGCAGGGGGGGGTGTGAACTGAAGGGCTGCACCAAAGCAGCTGCTGCATACCCTGTGGGCTCTGGAGGAGGGGCATGGGGCAAGAAGGAAATAAAGGAAATAAAGGAAATAAAAATGTTAACTCCACGGTAACCTAGACACAATTTGGTTGCCTTTCATTGCTTTTGAGTACACATTAGCCTTGTCCACAGACTGCAGCTACTTCTGTCATCTCTACTCCCACTGTGGCTTCAGCAATGTGAGACCTTTAATTTTTTCACCCATCTTAGATCTTAGATTTCACCTGACAATTTTTCACACCTGTTTTCCTTTGATTAAAATGTTTTGGTTGGTTTTTGGTTGGTTTTGTTTTGGTGAGTTTTCTTTTCAAATACAAGCGGGAGACTTTGCTTCCACCTGGAGTAGCTGAAAATGTTTGGGGTTTTTTTTGTTACCATGAAACAGAGGAAGTGCCTCCCAAGGCTGCTGAGAAAGAAATTGCCTCATGTTTGCACAAGACCCTGCAGAACCTGGACCTGATCTACAAATCAAATCCTGGCAGTATGACTCACCACAGAGAAATAAATACACTTTAGGATAACTTTATTGGGAAAATCAGATTAACTTTCCAGCCTGGATTTTTGTTGAATGCCAAAGGGCATTCAAGCACTGCACAAGGAATCTTGTCAAACATACACTTTAAATCACCTGCTGAAACTTTTGCCAAAGTGTTATTGCAAACTTGTGGAGAGGATTTAGAGGGCCTAAAATAGGATAGGCAACCCAGAGCAGAAATTCTGAAGTGTTTTCCATCACTGCACAGACACTGGTCAGCACCAAGCTGCAGTTACAAGTTTCTCCCCTTTTAATTGCCTTTTCAAATCGCTCACAAATCAATGAGGAAGCATCTCCAGTGTTTTGGTAGCATGTTTCTGGATCTGACACAGCATCCTCTCAGATCAATAGGAGCTTTTTAAGTAACTGGAAGTTGTCTTTCCCTATTTTTTGCAGTCCCCTCCCCCATTCCTAGAACTATTTTCTTGGCTTTTCCATTAATCCCATGTTGGTTTTCACAGCACATACAATCCTGTCTCCCTATCAGCCCAATCCCATCTCTAGAGTGTTCCTCCAATGCCTGCCTCATCCAAACAAAGTTTTGATTAATTTGGGACTGAGCAGCCCTGGGAATCTGCTGCTGTCAGAAGAGGCTGAGGCACTACAAGGGATCATTTCTCTGGTGCCCTCTAAGGAAAGAGGTCAGACTTACAGGTTCCACACTCCCCCCCTCCATGTCGACAGCTTTCCCAATTTCAGTATTTCTGCAAAACATCAATTAGTGCAGGATGTGGGGTCTACTCTATTTTACATGGTCCAAGACAATAAAAAAAACATTGCTTTTATTGATGAATCTGACACCCCAAGCAGTCCAGTAATCACACTAAAAATCCTGATCCAGCTCCCACTGATGCATCTATTTCTGGAAGATGCTTATTCTTGTCCAATTCTCTGTCTCCAGATAAGTTACAGTGTGAAATTTTAACTACATAAGCTACTTTCACCTAGAGATCTACACTGTGCCTCTTTTTACTGGCAAAAGAATTGATGCAATTTCATTTTCTTCTCAGGTTGTATCAACTGAGAATCTGTCCTCTGAATATTATGCTAAATTATGCTTTCATCAGCTATTAACTTGCATGCCATGTTCAGGTTGCTCCTGCTGCTAACCACCCTGGAGATGCTGATCCAGCTGGAATCCTGTGAGTCACCCCTTCTACAAGGAATTAAAATTAAAAATCAGCTAGAGGAAGATCATGCAAGTAGAAGGTGAGGGGGATAGAGGAGAGAGGTGACAATATTGTTGCAGCAAAACCAAGATGGCAATAGCACTGCCAGCCTCCTCAAGCAAACGAGTAGCTGAGATGGGATGAAATACTGTTAATATTCCTTCAGACTTCTATGGTCCCATATTAAATTCAACACTCTCTGGCTATTACTTTGAGCAATGAGACCATTAAATATACCAGGCCATGGGGCAAGAGGAGCATTTTATGCACTGGGGTCTTTGTGGGTGAAGGTATTTCCTTCCAAGTCTGTCAGGGTTCTCTAATTCACTCTCAATGCCTATTGCCTGGATGTTCCAAGAGATCAGCACTTTCAGGCAGGAGTTTTGTTTTCAGTTACTCTGATGTTTGCCAGGTTTAAGTTTAATGCCATTAAGTCTTGCCCAGGGTAAACCTTCCTGCCTTTTGCAATAGGCTAATTATTAATGGGATGTCTCAACCAACATTTGCCTCGTTATATCTCACAGAGTATTTCCCTGAAAAGCTGCAGACCTTGCTTGCCTTCCCAGCTCTGCTGCTGATTTGCAGGGTTCTCCCCTACCCATGGGGCATCTTTAGACCATGGTGTCTTTGGGACAAGCAACTCTACCTCTTTTTGTGAATTTTGTGATTTTGCCATTCTCAGCCTAGGCAGGAGCCCATGCCATGGGCCCAGTCTTAGTGTTATTCCTGTTACACACTGCCCACCTACTCTCTCCCACCAGACACCACTTCTTTTTTCCCTACATATTCCAAATTCCTAAGTACCGGAAACACAGCAAGAGTGGTGTAGCTGGATAAAGTAGGAACTTCAGGATAATCAGGGAATCCCTGTCAGAATCCTTAAAAAATAGCCCAAGTGCCCTATGTGTGGGCACTGCTATGCTATCATTCATACCCCAGCATGGCACCCAGGGGCCAAGATTACCACCCTGTAAAGAAGAGTCTGGAGGAGAGGAGCATCCTGCAGTCCCACCAGAGGGGCCAGGGTGCAACACCAGGGCTTGAAAATCAGCAGAGTTGTTCAGGCTCCTTTTGGGAATCAGTAGGAATAAACCTGTGGGCTGACTGGACCCCAGAAGAGCTGATTTCTTCCTCTAGACTACCATGGAAACTTGGCTTCAGCTAAAGTTAGAGGAGATGGATCCCAGCCTTCTGGCTGGGGCAGTGTGACTTCTGAGCTCAGTCAGGTTTGTTCTTGACCTGTATGTGGGCACGAAGAATGTGGTGGCAGAAATCACATGGACTGGAGACAGCAACAGCTCCTCAACTGCTGCTTTATCAGCTTTGACCTTTGCTTCCTGGGAATCTTCATTTGAGGGTGCAGAACAGACCTGCTGCTGAGCCATGCCCAGAAATAGGGCACTTATCTCAGCAGGGCTGCTCTCACCTTCTTCTGGAGGTGAGCTGTGGGGCCAGCATGGCCTCTCTCTATTTTGGTAGGCAAGTTTTCTTATCAGAATGCTTCCTCCTAAGAAACTACAGAAAGTTAATTTCAATTGGATTTAGATAGGGCGCTGCCTCCTTTTTGAATAGGGAAAGTTTGATGGGGTTTTGTGACATTGCTTCTTCAGCTGAGCAGTGTGGCAGAGGCAAAGTAAATAAGCCCCAGCTACAAAAACATGCTGTGCTCACTTTCCTCCTGCTCCAGATTTAGTGACAAGCAGGGAAGTGCAAAGAGTTATTAGAGAACACAGCATGGGAGGTGAGGAGAGAGCTGCTCCCTTTGGTTTACACATTTGCAGTCCTGCTCCTGGGTTAAATCCCTACCTTGCCTTTGCTTCCCTGAGTAAGGGGAGATAAGAGGATGCTTCTCTCATTTTTCCTTATCTCATGGGCATCCTCTTTGCTTTGCTGAACAAGCTCTCTCTCTCAGCTGGCTGTAGCACACGGTGGCAGGGAATGGGGACAGGGTTTGCACCTTGGCAAAGCAGAGGGTTTGGTCTCTGCCTTCCCACACAGCTCACATATTATTTTTCCTTGTTGGGGAAAATTGATATTTTTTCCCCACACACTTTCAGTGGTTATCACTACATTTCAAATATTGAGTAATTTGCTTAATTGGTAGATTTGTGTTGGGGTTACAAATTGAGTCCCTGTTTTGTGAATGAGACTTTACTAAGCACATTAATAGATGAACTGTACAATGAAATTGCTTTCCTCTGACATGTGAAATGAATATATTTATTGTTAGAAATCAAAACAAATCCCTTTGAAATAGAAATATTATTGTGCCCTTTAGATTTTACTTTGATGAAGCCTACAATACTATTCCTGTTAACCATCTGTTTAAATCTTAATTAAATGTTGTTTCCATATGCAAAACAAAACAATCACATCCTCTTCTATAATACAAGGTTCTATGATTGTTCCAAACCAGAAATATTAAGCTTTAAAAATTGTCTCCTCTATCAACAGGATTTGTTGTAAGTTGTAAATTATTTATAGTTCCATTTGAGTCCTATCAGGGAAGCACAAGTTGAAATCAATCTTCATGTGTTTGACGCAAAAAAAAAAAAATTTCTATCCTGCAAAAAGCTCTGCAAATATGACTTGTTCTTTCTTTGATTAGTGGGTGATTTAAAATAATTGGGTTTTTTTTAAGTCTCCCCAGAAGCTGAAAGTACACTGAAAAACTGGGCCCATTCCTTCAGTCTTACCCAAACCCCAGTCTAATGGCAGAGCAGCTCTCTCTACCCCAGCACCCTGATGTGCAGAACAGGAGAAAAACCCTGGAAGTCTGCATCCAGCCTGACTCCTGAGGATGTCCAATTCTCTTCATTCATCTGCTTAGGTGGCTCCCTTCCACAAGAAGTCAGATATTTAGGGACCTCTGCAGCAGAGGTATGGAGGAAGCATTTTGACTGACTTCACACAGACTTCAGATCTCTGTGGTTGGAAGTAATTTGATCCTCAGACCCTGGCCTTTTCCTTTGAAACTACAGCACAAAAACCTGAAAAAAAAAAACTGGACTTACTGATTTAAACGTCTCTGACTCCAGGTTTCATATAAAGTACCCTCAAGCAGAAAGGTTACTCTTTTATTCCACAGAACAAGAAACAACACCTCATTACCTGGTCCTTCATTTGCTTCCTGGAAATACCTTGTGCCAGTGAGTCACCTCCTTTGAGTTCAGTCTAATCACACACATTTACTGAATGCCTTTTTCCAAACAAAACCCAACTTTGTGCAGCAGCAAATTCAGTTAAGGAATTGAAAAATACTCTTTCCTCTGTGAAAAAAAAAAAAAAAAAAAAAAAAAAAAAAAAAAAAAAAAAAAAAAAAAAAAAAAAAAAAAGCAGATTTTCCAAAGCACAGCTAAAGTGTTATCTCCATTTGTCCTCCTCCTCCTCCAGGATTCCCATTTGAGGCTGACTTAAGAATTTTGGGTCAATCTTTGCTCTCACATACACCCACCTAGAAATACTCCACTAAGCACAGGCTTGAGGTGCTTGCCTGGAAAAAGTAACAGGGTTTGTGGAGAGAAAAAGTTTGCTGAATTCTTGTTTTTGCAGGCACTGCTGTGACACCAAGCCATGTGAGTTTGCCTCTGGGTTCTGCTGGGGAACAGGGAAGGAGGAAAGCAAACAAGACCAAAAATATCCATCTCCACGTGCAGTGCATCTCCACCAAAACCCAGGGATGGAGCAGGCGACTTGCCCTGTCCCCAAAGATGCTGGAGTATTCTTATCAGGCACATTTTGGTGTTTCCCTCCCAGTTGCAGCCTGGCTTTGGCAGTGCATGTCCTTCACTTTCCCAGTATTGGGCCGTCTGGAGTGGTAGAGACAACCTTGGGAAGAGCTGGACTGAGCTTTGGCTATATTGAGCTAAGCTCTATTTTAAGATAGAAGCTTGCACCCTGCATGTGAATGTGCATGCTAAATTTCCCCCACCAAAAAGTATCTGTTTGATGAAAACTGGAACTGCTGACAACAGTGACAACACAAAGCCATCTTAGTCACTTAAATTACACAGTGGCAGGCTCAGATTCTCACCCTGAGAGAAGGAAAAGTGGTGATTTGGAGCACACAATGAGAGCAACACTTTGCTTCTTGAAACGGATTAGTTTTCTTTGAGATGAAGCCAGCAGCCAGAACTGCACAACATGTGCTAATGTTACTGGCAAAATCCGGCTTATAACAACAAAGTGGTCATCTAGGAACAGAATAATACTGTGACTCTGCTTTAAAGGACTCTCCTAAGTGTAACAGTTACAGTTCAGTTCTCAGCAAATACCTTTTTCTTGCTGCAATGCCCTTGAATAACTGTGCCGGCTTCAGACTTTACTTGTGTTGCCATCCCATGCACAGCAGGATGTTCAAGCTGGGCTGGCACAAATGCTCCAAGAAAGCAAATTCTGAAGGTCATGCATGGGCCAGGCCAGGGAAGGCACCCAGCCCACCAGGGGTTGGTCAGATATCTGGACAACCAGCCAGGGGTCTCTGTCTCAGCTCACCCTGCTTGCAGTACTGATTGCTTGACTTTGATGGGATGGGGGAATTAGATAAAAATTTTTTAAAAAACAAAACAACCCAAACCAAACAAACAAACAAAAAAAAACCCCAAACCCCAAGAACTCAAAACCACAAAAAACAAAAAAACCCAAAAACAAAAAAAACCCAAAAACAAAAAAAAAATCAAAAAAACAAAAAGCCAAAAAAAACCCCAAGCCCAACAAAAAAACCACACAAAACCACACAAAAAAACCAAAAAACAAACCCCACAAAAAAATCAAAACAAAACCAAAAAACCAACAAAAAACAAAAAACCCCCAAAAAAAACCAAAACCCAAAAAAACAAACAAAAAAAAAAACCAAAAAACCCCAAAACAACCCCCCCTAAAAAAAAAATTAAAAAACAACAACAAAAACCAAAACCACCCAAAACCACACTGATGTCTGCAGAAAACCCTCTCCTCAAGGGGGTACTTAAAGAATCGAACGTGATGGGCACTTTTAGATCTAAGAAAAGTAGACAAAAATATTTGTAACATCCTCTGTCATGTAACAACCCTCTGTCAAGGGTTGGACTCGATGATCTCTGAGGTCCCTTCCAACCCAGCCTATTCTATGATTCTATGATTCTATAAACTATCAACCACCCTCCAAACCACAGCACGCAGGAAATGACAGAGCCCTGGCACAGCTGGGCTGTGTCTGATCCCTGGGGCAGCCACACATCAGACCCAAATGTCTCAGTCACACCTGCACAAGACTCAGCTCTTACTTCCCAAAACCAAGAGCAGCTCCTCACCCACCCCCCTGATGCCTGGCACTTTGATCCAAGTGCAATCCATGCTCATGTTCCACAATCTCCCACTGTTTTGAGTACATTTGCTTTATTTTTATTGCAATAGGAACAGCTATTGCACTGGAGAGCAGCCCTCACATTATCAGGAGGCAAAGGGAAACCTTGGGATGCTGAAGAGGGGAACTCCTCCTCCTCCTCAGGGATGTGTTACAGTTATCCCATTGCCATAGCAACAGTGCTCACTGGTGCCACTGTCCCCATGCAATTGCCTGGGAAATGTCATCCAGGAACCTGCTTTCTGGGCATAGACAGCAGCTGCTCCTCCAGCAGACACCACAGTCCTTGCTGGGAAAAGGCTTGGCTGGATCTATCAGCTCTGCAAAGCCCTAATCACCACCACAAATGCTAAGAGAGCATCAAAACCATTTTGGGGATTCCTTCACCTCCCCAAACATCTGCTGCCTTGAGAGAAGCTCACCCTGGCACCAGGTCTAGATCCAACAACAAGATATTACATTCAGCATCCAACAAAAGATATAACATTCAACAAAGCCTGCAACTAAATCATGGGACTTTTTGCTACAGGACATTGTAACATCCAAAAATAGAAATTAGCTCATATAGAATTTAGGGATAATCCCAGAGCACATCCCTGAGGTACCATCACATGTTGGTCTGTAGGTGGAGGCCACTCCAGGACTACTTGAGCCAAAAGAGCCAAGGGGAAAAAAATGATCCCTTCCTAGCAGCTTCCTCAATTACTCTGAGGTTGGCCAGGTCCCTCCCTTGGCTCCAACCCCTTCTGCAGCACCCTGGGATTCCCCATCCCCCAAGGTGCTCAGGGATTCCTCACCCTTCAGAGCTGGTGTAGGAGCTACAACTGTGACTAAGTGCAGTGGTGCCATGGAGGCTGGAATCCCTCCTGTGACAGTCACTTGTTCTCCCACTTGTCTTTGCTGTACTATTTCTTGCCACACTCTTTCTTTTCTAGATCTGTTTGTATGCAAGTCTGGTGCATACATATGTCCATATCCCTCTCCCGTGCTTTAATGAGCTGTCTCACACTGTAGCTACCATATAGCTGCTAAAAACAGGAGTGTTTCAAATAAACATTGAGCGTAGACTTGAGACTGAGGGAGATTTTTAACTGGAAGGGAAAGGAAAATGAAATTAACTCGTGTTCACTACAAAGCCCTGGCAGAGCCATCACCCCCAAGGGTAAGATTGGGCTGGTTTTGTCAGGCTGTTCTCTGTTCACAAGGCAGACTTGGCCACTGCTGTGACAAAAGTCACCTGGATTTGGTGCTAAAGTTGCTTAAAGAAAAATAAGCAGAAGGAAGGAACCACACATGGAAGCTCTCAGCCACGTGTAACACAGGGGTACAGACAAGCAGAAATGTTGTCTTGGTGAAATAATTAAGTCATTAAAAAAGGAAGTTTTTTCCAATTAGTTTTTAAATAGTGTTTTCTAAAAAGCAGAAAGTAACAGAGATGCTGGTGGAGAGGTTGAGAAAGCCCAGGAATCCTGTCCTGTACCCAGGAAAGAAGCCAAGTGCAGCTGCCAGGTACAGCCCAATGCTGTGTTTGCAGACAGCCCTCAGAGGGTTAAAAATCAGTGCTGCCAACAAAAAACAAACCCAAAAGAAGAAAAAAAAGCAAGGGAACAGGACACTTGATTGCAGGCAGCCAATGCCTGTAGCTCCATGCCCATAGCTGGGAACCAGGTTAATAACCAGGCCCTGTGGTGAGGGCTGGGGCTGCTCAACAATTACAATGAGGAAGGGAGGGAAGATGGAAGAGGAAACTCAAAAAATGACAGATTACTTACAAAAATCAAATTTATTTAAAATAAATGGGAATCTGAGCCCTGAAATAACACCTAGACAGCCACAAAGCATGGGTGCAAACCTCAGCTTTAAAGTTACAAAGCTGATGAAAATTGGCTCTAGACTCCAGGGATTTAAGAGAGCAGAGAATTATACATTCAAGAGCTTTTGTACCTGTTTCTTGTCTCTGTTTGCATGGTTTTTTAGCTCCCTGGGGCAAAACCTGGCTGCATGATCCAAAGGGAACTCCACCAGGGTTCAAGGCTAGAGAGGGGACAGGGACAAACTGCAGGACACAGCACGATCCCTGTCTAAAAAACCCAGGGCAGCCTGGAGGGACAAGGTACAAGCCCCAGGCTGGAAGGGCAGGGCCAGAAACACAAAATTGCTGTGGTCAGGGCGGGAGGAATGGGGAAGAGGCCACATCAGCCAACATAAAGCAAATCCACATTCAACACCAGGAGAGCAGCAACCAGACTGGGGCTGCTACGGGGGCAGCAGAAAAACAGGGCTCTGAGGGTACATGGAGTTATAAAACAGGAGGATGGAACAATGCAGAGCTGGTCCACAGAGTCATTTCTAAATGTGGAAGAAATCCCTTCTCTATCCTAAATACTGGAGCTGTTGTGGGCAGCTGGCAGAGTGCACTGAATTCAAAAGGTCACCACAGGGGACTGGGCTCCAATTCTTAAACTGATCACTACCACAGAGTCACCACTCCCATGAAGTTTTCTTCAAACTTAAATATAGAAAATGGGCAGTTTTTCTCAGTTACTTCTTCCACAGAAATGTTACAATGAATTTTAAGTGGTTGTGTCTGTATCTACTGTGTTTATACAACCACAGCAGCACACAGAGACCACTTTAAAAAAAAAAATTAAAAGAAAACTACATCAGGAAAGGGAATTCTTTCAGCTGGTGAGATAACCAAGCTCTCAAATAACAACTACCAACTGGGATATTTAACATTTTTCCTCCTCCATTTAAAATAAATAAATAAAGCAGACAAGCAAGCCTGCCATCCTGTCAAAGCCTCCGGGAAACATGGATGGGAGAGAGGAATGGTGCAAATCAATCTACATTACATTACCTCACCAAAGGACTTGAAGAGACTACAGAACATTTTCATTAATCTTGTATGCCACTGCTCCGTGTCATCCCAAATTGCATCAAGCCAAGATGAAGCCAGCAGCCACTGCCAGCACATGGGCCAGAGGAAAGAAAGAAATGAGAAGGGCCAGACCCCTCCCCATGACCAGCCAGGAGGAAAGGGAAGGGGATTTAATATTCAGCACCAATTCTTTCAGGTGAGCAAGTTTTACTATGTCTCATGAAGAGGGACCAGTGAGAGAAGCACCTCTGGAGCACAGTGGTTTTCCACCTTTCTGAACAACCAGGAGTAAGCACTGTGTTGTGCCAGTTTTGTCCATGCTGGAAAGAGGAGAGTATCTCTACATGTCCCATCTAAGATGTGTGGGTTCACAGCTCCCCACGGAGGAGGGAGTTGAGGGTCAGTCCCTCCAGATCTTGTCCAGGCACAGTGAGAGCCATCCAGAGTCAACCATCCCATAGCAGAAGTGACCTTCCTCTGCATCTCCTTCACAGCAAGCAAAGGGCCAAGGACCCCCACCTTCAAAATATAAAGGTGATCATAACCAGCAAGAAGATTCCCATGTCCACGTCAGGCTTTGTTTTACTGCTGTACTGAAGCTGGGATGCTGTTAGCATCTCCTAGTGAGGAGAAGATGGGCTGGTTCACATAGACAAAGGGGCATTTGGCCTCCCAGACCATAATAATAAGCTCCTTAGTAGTCCACGGACCTGTGAATGAGTAACTGCTGGCAACACAATCTGTCCCAATTAAAAAATAAATCAATCTGTGCATACAGACCCCCAAAATGATTTAACTCTGCCCCCTGGGTTGAATCCTGGTTAAATCTGACACACTTTCCAGTGTCTGCCTTTCAACACATCCTCTGCCTCTTTGTTTGCAGCTGCCACAGTGTAAATTGCTCCAGGTTTATGCCTCATGTCTTGTTTTTATTCATGTGCCCATGGCATTAGCACAGAGACATACTGAAGGTAGCTCTGCATTTGAGCTGTTTCAACCAGAAAGTTTCTTGCTGTCCTAATTTGGGGCTGTGGGTCTTCAGTAGGCACAGAAAAAAAAAAAAAAAAAAAAGAAGAAGAAGAAGAAAAAAAAAAAAGATTAAAAAAACCCCAACACAGCACTGGACTATTATCCCATAAAACAGCCCCTGCATGAAGCTTTCAGTTCAAATCCAGTCTGACATTAATACTTGCTTTAACTTCCCCAGAGAAACAAACATGCTGAGACCTGGTGTGTAACACAAATTTGAAGATTTGTTCATCATGCTGGCTTAGACTTATAATGGGCCAAAAAACCTGGCAAAAGGACTGAGCTCTAAATCTTTAATTCTAGTAATTGTCAGGCTAAAGTTGCAAATGCACCAAGAAGTCACCTGGCACAGAGAGAGCCATCCCCTGTGCTACATAAGCACTCTTTGAAGAAGATAAGAGGAGTCAGAAACAGGCACAAGAGGAAAGTGGCTTCCAGTACCTGCAGCATTTCACATCCCTTGCACCAGCAGCCTCAGAGAAAGTGTTACAGGTTGGGGGTCTCTCCAGAATTTGCCACGTCCTCACTGACGGAAAACAGAGCAATATTTCGTAAGCTACTCATTCAGTCAATGGTGCCCTAATTCCATCATGGAAAAGCTCTGGAGGGGAAGTCTCAATATTCTCCTATGTGTACACCCCCTCTGGTATTTACCCTCTCTGTCAGACCCTCCAGCCTGTCAGCTTTTTGGTCCATGTGGATTTCAAGAAGCCCATTCTGGGCATAGCCTAAAACCAACTGATCACAGCTGGGCCATGTATGGTCTCAGCACATTCATTTCCAAGGAAATACACCTCAGGCACAAACACTGAATTTTATTTTCTGGGGATTTTTGTACCCGTAAAACCTAAATTTTTTACATAGGTATGAAATCCAGATGCAAAACACAGGGAAATCCAATGGTCATGAGAATATAGCTTTCCCCATTCACTTGAAAGTAAAAGAAAAGGTATCAACAGCAAAGTTTTCCACATCATTCCATGGGGGCTGTTAGCTGAAGTTTTAATACCTCTCATTATTCAACTTTGAAAATCTAAAGATAATATGGCATTTGTACTCTAAGAGCTACAAAATAAAGTTGGTACTACAAATAAAGCAAACAACTTCAAAAATCGTGTTCATCCTTGTCACTGAAATAATTACAGCATCAGCCAATGGGAAATCCCTTCCCCTCAGTAACCATGGAAATATCTAAAGGTTGCCAAAGCCCTGCAATTATGGATTTCCCAATAGTTTCCCATGTGATGTGGGAACTCAGTGCATCGTGCAGAGAAAATCAGGATGCAAAAATGTAATTATCACAACAGAAAATTATAGCTGGTCAAAGGACAGAAACCAGAATTACTCAAAATCAATATAAGACTGCCACCAGCTTGCAGGATGTGTCTTATCTGCCTTGTTAGAATCAAACGGAGCCCTAAACTGTATCTGCCAAAGGTTGTGAAACAAGGCAATTCAATTTTTGCCAGTGTGAAGCTATCACAGCTATGAATATGGATGAGGCTGCAGGCAGCGGGGTCCCTGTGAAACCCATCAAATGTTGCTGGAACAAGTTGAATGGAAAAACTGTGAAAATTACTGTGGCCCCTGACCATCTACCAGAGCTGCTAACCTGAGGAAGCAGAGCACAGCAAAAAGGGCTCATCCCCTGGGTGCCATGAATGGAATCAGGCTGAGGCTGTGGAAAGCAGGTCCAGGTGACAAGAGGAGACACCTGTGACCAGGCCAGCACAACCCTGGCCCTGGATGCATCAGCACTGGGTTTCACAGTCACATAAACAGAAGCACAGCTCATCCCTCCCTCCTCATTCCTACACACTCCCTCCTTCCTAATTTTTTCTGTTATCTCTGCTATTCTCCTTCAAACTTTTCCTTGGAGGTTGTCTCCAAGGATCTTCTACCACATTCACCTCTCTCACCTCTATCCACCCTTCCTGGTAGCCAGCACATCTTCATGTCACCACCTTGGCCCCACGAGTGCCACAAACACTGTCTCCTTTAGGCTCAGCCTTTCCCACCCTCACATCTGTTCCTGCCATCAACAACAACAACAAAAAAGTCACACCTTATGCCACCTAGAGAGTGTCTTTTAGAGGAAAACACTGTCTTCCCTTTCAAGTTGTTTTAGTTCTCCAGCACAGAGTTCAGCCTAGCAAAGGGAACCATCCCCTCCCCACCACTTCTCTGCAAGAGCCCTGTGCAGCAGGAGCAGACTCCATTAATTCTTGTAAATAGATTCCTAAAACCGGGCTAACACAGAACCTTGAAACAGGAGGATGCTGAAGGGATGTGCTGGAATCAGAGGAGCAGCCCAGCTCCTCTGGTGCAGCAGGGAGAAGAGAAAATGCCCATCACTTCAGTTCTCTCCTGCATGAAGGACCTGACTCCAGCTCTTCCACAGGGCACATGTGATTTCTCAGCAATGAAATCTCCATCAGACTCAGCAGTCAGCTTTAGCAAACCATGCCAATCTATGTATTATTAATCTTTGACACTTTGGGTTGCTGCAGTTAAAAGCACTTTCCCTCATTTTCCTGGTTTGCCTCTGCTTGTATCATTATCCTGGGATCACTTTGAGTCTAATTGAGCCTCCATGTGCCAAGTGAAAAGAAAATCTCAGACATGTTTGGTATAAAAGTTGCCACTCTGCCTTTGTAAGAAACCATCACTCCACAAATCCTCTAAGTGCTGAACTGTCCTGGCTCTAAGAGTATTGCTGGAGGAAACCCACTCTCACTCAGTCTGCTTGTACACATCAGTGCAACTTAGCAAGTACACACAAGAAATAAACCTGAAGCTGTCAGTCCCATCTCCTTGACTTCCCTCCCCCTAAAATAGCTCCTCTAACATAACAGTGTTGAGCAACACAAAAATGTGGGGGAACACACCTTGCACTGAGGCATTTCCTCCTCTTTCACACATAGCTTTGAGTGCCTGAACCTTGCCTTTGGATAAGTCTATAAAATAGATTCAGTGAAGCACTCAGTAGATTTAAAGTCTATGTAGACTTAATGAAGCATTGCCACCATAGATTCACAGCACTCTGGTCACTGATTTGGCCTTTTTTCCCCCCTATAATCAGAACTACCACTTCAGACTTACACAAAAAATCCAAATCACACGCCAAATTCTTTCTCTCCAAGCTAATTCACTGCCTGCTTTGTGTGTCGTGGGGTTTTTTGTTTTTTTCCTGAAACTACAGAGGCCTTTTATAGAGTTAATCTAGAGGGAATTCTGCTTGTGAAATAACCTTGCTGGTCTGTTTACTTTTTGCATTTTGTTGAATGATTCAGCAGACTGCCTCAGCCAAAATCCAGACTCTGGTTATACAGAAAAGTGCACACGAAGCACAGCAGTTCCCATTTGTTTTCCTGTTTTTCAGTAGACATATGAGACAGAAGGAGGCAGATGCTAAACATTTCTTGCCCTGCAATCCTGCAATGTGCCTGACTTCACAAGGAGCTTTTTTGGGGGGGGATAAACCACTTCTCGGTGGTGAGGAAATAATTTGGTTTCACAGAGCAACACATTTGCCCAGAGCTTCCCAAGGGTTAAAATGTTTTCTGAAACCTGAATACCACCAAATACAGACCAGAAGAGTTTGGAAATCTGGTGGATGCTGACTTATTCTACTTAGTGCCTGGCCAGATCTCTCAGGATATCAAAAGTGACTGACGTGACTTTCTTGTTAGAAGTGGAATTCCATAAAATGACTCAGAAAGATGAAAATCCCAGGTTTGCCAACAAGACAAGATGGTATCTGAACATGCACAGCCCTACCACAGAGCGACTCAGCCCTGGCATCTCCTTGTGGCTCCTTGCAGAGTTGTTTGCATTCCTACACCAGGAAATGAGAAGATTTCTGTGGCTGTCAGGGAACAGTGATTATGGAGCTGAAAGCATCAGGATTTGTAAATGTGGCATTAAGTCTCTATTGAATTTGTGATCATTTCTCAGTAGCAAATTGGGCAGGTCTTTCATTCAATGTGCTGATTGCAGGTGACTCCCCTTGCCAGACAAATCAGGGTTTAATCAAAAGAATAACAGCCTAAAGCAACATCACTACTGAGCTGGAAATGTGGAAGAAGCTGATGGGGAGGGACCCACCTAATACAGCATCTCCTGCATCACCCAGTAGACTTTACCTGCATCCTTCACCTTTACAGGATTATGGTTCAAAACCTGGATTAAGTTAGAAATAAAATAAGTATGACAAGTGGATAAACCAACGAGCATTCTACTACCAGAGTGACTTTCTCCAAGCTTCTCTTACACCAGCAGAGAACAAGTGGCCTTGATGCCACAAACACATGCTCCTACTGCACACCACAAACCACCCTGACTTTTGTATGTAGGGACACCCAGAACGTAAATAATTACACAAATTAACAAACCACAAGGGGAATAATAAATTAATTCTCAAACTGGATTGATATTTGAGCTGTCAAGCGTAAAGATATTTTTATAGAAGTACATTCATTTTCCCATTTCCTTCCACAGGACAACTCTCCAGCTTTATATTAAGTTCACTCTGGAGTGTTTGCATGCTTTAGTCAAACCAAGTATCATTTTACTGCTAAGATACCTTCAAGTGGCTCATGAATTCAGCAGCCCCTACATTCCAGTGCTGCTGTATCTATCACCAGCCCTGCATGACATGCAGTAATTATAGGATGCTCTCAGACTAGTAACATCCTCAACAAGTAAAGCTGAGCTCTTGAACACCAGCCTTCCAACCAGGCAAACATGGGGCTCCTCTAAAAAGAGAGATTAGCTGAAAGAGAGCAGCTCTAAATCCTGCTCTCATTTACCCCTCTTGGACGAGCTGCATGGATTTGGCTGCCAAGATGATCTGGCAAGTTGCAGCCCTCCAGAACATGGACTCTTTTTGCATGGCTTCTGTGACCAGAATGCAAAGCCAGGAGCATCAGGGCTGAGGCTGCCAGCTGCTGCACCTCTTGCTCTGCAGAAGGTTTGTACTGGATCCCAATTCACACATGTTTCTAAGTCAGATTTCCAGTCCTGGTTGGCTAAAAATATTCATCTTTAAAAATCCTTCTCTCCTGCCACAGTCAGGTTCAGGATGGTCAGACATTAGGAAGAAATTCCTCACTGGGAGGGTGGTGAGACACTGGCACAGGTTGTCCAGGGAGGTTGTGGATGTCCCATCCCTGGAAGTGTTCAAGGCCAGGTTGGATGGGGCTTGGAGCAACCTGGGCTGGTGGGAGGTGTCCCTGCCCATGAAGGGGGTTGGAACCAGGTGGTCTTTAAGGTCCCTTCCAACCCAAACCATTCTGTGATTCTATGTTTGTTTTCTTTTCCTAATAAGGGTGAGAAATATTCTTTCATCTTAAGTAAAAAGCAAAAAGAGGGGTTTCCCTCAAAAAAACTGAATAGAGACTAAGCCTGATAAAAAGTAGGCTAGAAATAAACTAGTAGGAAGCCTTAGAAGCCCATTCCCTGCAGACGAGGTAACAGCCCTGTGTGGTTCTCATTCAGAGAAGTGAATCAAAACCTGAAAGGATGCATTTCATTCCAAGTCTGCAAGAGCAGCACAGTCAGGTTTCATCAATTGCTGTGCCAATCAGCTCTCTGATAGGGAGCAATTCTTACTGAGAGGACTCATTTTTCCCTTTTCTTTTCTCAGAGATTAGTGGGAAGCTTCCCAGCTGCTGAAACACAGAGCAAGGAGATAAGGGGTCTAATTTTGCACTGACATTCAAGGCAGCCCTAGGGATTTCAGGGTGGTCAGGTCTTGTGTGATCCTCTTGCCTACCTTTCCAAACCTCCCCTGGGAGAAGAAAGGAGCTTGGCTTTGGAAGTTCAGATGGAGGGAAGAAAACTGCAATGGAAACAACCTCAAGGGATTTTACTGCTCCACAAACAAAGTAAGGAAAATACACAGCTGGGTCTCCATGTGAGCCCAGGTCCAGCAAGATAAGGGCAGATTTCACCACAGGGCAGACCCCATCAGCACTGGAGCTGGAACAGCCATGAACTGACAAAGGGGTGATGGGCAAACACCTCCCTGACAAAGGCTGAGGAGAACAAGGTATCATTTTTTTCCTCCCCAGATAAGATCAACCTGAAGGTGAATGCAGAACTCAGCAAGCTGTCCTCAGCCCTCAGGTCCCAGCCTGTTCAGGCTGGCTGGAAGGGCAGGGCTCCCAGGCTGGCCCCAAATTCCAGGCAAGTCCATCCTGGGAGCTGGCTAAAGATTCCCAGCTAGTCCCCTGTAATGGGAAAGGGGAATTTTCCCTGCAGCAACTGCACCAGTTGTTTACAAAAAAATTAAAACACAAAGCAAAGCAACTCAGAAAACATCAGGCAAATTTTCAGACACACAGTACAATAAGACAGGTGGAGATAAGGAGAAACAAGATGGTTTGTCCTTCCAGTTACTCTCAGGCACTTGGAAAACATTGGTAAAACATTAAAAGAAGCTGTAAACATCATTTTGGAGTCTATCATATCTATGGACTCACCAGGAGAGGGAAGAAGAGCAGGGGCTAGCACAGGATTTCTTTCTCTCCCATGTGTTGCAAGGCTCTTCCCACCAGCATGGCTTGGTCAGGCACCACCAGCTAGAGGACTCAGCACCCCTGCAGGCTTTTATCCCATCAGATGACTCACACGGAGGGGAAATCCTCTCCCATGGCCTGCCAGCCCAAATTAAGGAAGCTCCGTTACTTCTTGCTTGTCAGGAGGAACACCCCAGCCAGCTGGGGCAGGAGAGCACCACAAACAGATTTTGCCCAAGTGGCTGCACCTGTAAAGATTCTGGGGCACACATATCTTGCTACAAGCCTGCTCAGCTACCAGGCACTTGAGTATTTAGCTCTTTTCTTAGGTAAATTTTACATCCTGAAGCCTTTCCTTACCCCTGTGACCAGGCAGGCAGTTCCAGAGCTGACCCCAAGGCCACACAACCTGCAGCAAAGCATCCCCCATAGCAGTCCTGCATCCCACCCCAAAAAGGCCACTTCAAATCTCTCTCAGCTGGGTGCTTGGACCCTCGGTGACATTTTGAAACCCAAGCAGCCCTCTGTTTCATTTGGAAGGCAGGATTTTATAGACTGCATCTCTTTATGACCATAGACTACAGAGTAGCTGTGCTTCTATTTCTACTTATTTCTGTTTACTAATAATTATTTTAAAGTGTCAACTTTAAAGATCAAGATCGCTTCATCCAACAAAGGATAAATAAAACTTCCAAGTTTTATTTCACGTAAGTCAGCCAACAGGTATCTCAAAGTGTAGCCTGAGAATTTATAAACTTTATTGGTTTTTATTAACTACTTCCTGGTTAAATTTGTAAATCAGAAGTGTTAAACTTATTTTATGATGCGTAAATCCATTTCTTGACTTAAAACAGCAGCTGAATCTTTCTGTGTCTTATTGCGATCTCTAAGGTTTTGGGGTTGGGGTTTACTGGCTTTTTTATAAGTCTGTAGCAAGACACAGCTTAAAGATCAAGCTATAAAAAAATGCAGTGTAAAAAAAACCCAAAAGCAACAAAACAACAACAACAAAACAAAAAACCCCAAGCAAACAAAACAAACAAACAAACAAAACAAAAAAACAAACAAAAAAACCCCACCACCAAAAATAAACAAAAAACCCAAACCCTAGCATGTAAGGCCATAGAAAAGCAATGTTTTTCTCAACAGGAAATAATTTTACAAATGGAACCCATATTTCTGTAAATGAACACCTCCTTCTTATTAGCTTCACATCAACCTATTCTGAAATGAACATCAGAGAAGTCTGTCAAAGCAGTCACAAAGGAAAAACAAGAGCAGAGTTTAAAAGCAAAGCCTTCAAAAATCGTTCTGCTTTTCAAGTCCAAGCAGTAAATAGGACAGGAGAATGACAGGAGAATTGGCAACAGAATCTCATAGCTAAAAAACAATTATTTTTCTTAAACCATAAAGCTCATGTTTGGTCAAGTGTCCACAAGTGGTTTGCAGAGAAGGGAGACAGACAGAAGATCCTGACACACTGTAAAATCACAGCCCTAAAAAAATGCAACCAGGAGTCCCAAAGCAGCTGTCAGGCAGAAACAAGCCCAGCAGACGTGGTTGGGGGACCCCAGAGCACCTCAGCCTCCTAATATGTTTTTTTTTTCTGCTTCTTGAAAAGCAAAAGATGAATCTGGCTTCTGAAGGAGCATAGGATCAATACCAAAACAAAGATAATTATAATGTATATATATATAAAGTACTTAGAAGTACAGACCAACCTGTCATTCCTGAGCAAGCTCTTGTGTTGTATTGCTGTCACCACGGGTTTCCACAGGAGGAGGTGACACTTCTAAGGTCTGTGCCTTGCTTGGTGAGCTCTGTAAAATGAACACCCAGGTGCCAAGGCAGAGAGAGGGGTTTGTTCCTGGATTCACGCTGGAACTGAGGCAACCCTGTTTTCCTATGGAGTGGATGCCCCTGCTCCATAATGTCCCCATCCTCCTAGGCAAGTCCCTTCTCTCTGCTAGAGTTGCCTCCTACTCAGTTTCCTTCCCACCAAGTGTTGAATGTTGGCTTGGGATTCCTGAAGCAGGATTAGATATAGCACTGGAATTTACACTGGGGGAAATTACTCCCCCTTAAGAATCAAAAGGGATGATATGGGGGTTGCTCTGCTCTACTTTCCTGGAAAAATAGACATTTGGTGATCTGCCCCCATAGCACCCTAATCATTTCTCTCTCGATGGAAAGGTAACTCACCAGATCAAGCACAGAGTGCTCCAGACTGATCCAAATAAGTGCCTGAGCATGATCTGATGTTCTGTGACGTGTCCTCTGGCTTTGCTGGGAGAGACCCAAGTGCCTGGCACTTGGCAGGACTGAAGTGTCTGCCCAGCATTTAATACAAACCAAACAAGAAAAGTACTGCAAGGTTCCCTGTTCAGGCATAGATATTCAGATATTTTATTACTTTCAAAATTCACTTCATGTCTCTAATAAGAAACACACTATAATTTTGTTTGAAAGTTTTAATTTTCAGCCTGTGAAGTAAAAACTTCATCCTCCATTTTGAAGAACTGACATTTTGTATAACCATTTCCTCTGGTTTCCAGTCTCAGAAGAAGCCATAAGCAAATACTGAAACCCTTTAAATAGTCTGAAGTGCCTTTCACAGAAATTTATGTCTCTGAGAGAGACAAAGCAAACAGGGGCATCACTGGCCAGCATCCCCCGAGCTAAATCCTCAAGGACGATTCATAGGCCAGGTGGCAGCTCCATATTGTTACCACTATTAAGAACAACATTTTTAAAAGCACTTAGTACTGTTTTAAACCTACTGGTGCTGAAGACAACAGCAAAGCTGCCCTAAAGTCTTGCAGGCAGAGCTAAGGAACATCAGATGATGGCAACCTGGATGGTGCAGCATATTTCCTTTCCCCATGGCTGAAGTGAGAAATGGACTTCACCCCCATAGTGACTGAGTATCATACTTCAGAAACTTAACATTTTTCCCATTCTTCCTGTGAAGCCAGCCAAACATCTGGCCTAAATGATTGGGGACTTTTCTAAAAATGAGGCAAAGCAGAAAGCTGGAAGCTCTGAGAACTGCACCTCTGGTGCAACCAGCACTTCAGATATAACTTTTCCTTATTATTTCAGGCATGTCATGCTCTTTAAAATTAAGGTTTGCTACTTCTCTGGCTGTGATTTTTCTTCATACTTGTCACCATTTCCCTCATGCATTTTTCCTTTAATTTTCCTATTGCTGTTAAAAACATCATTTTCCAGCATGCCATTGCATGGTTCATTGAAATTAAAAAAAAAAAAAAGTCACCAGAACTAACCGATCAGATAGATCTCACTTTAATACAAAACAGATGTTGTTTTTCAGACCAGACTAATTCCCTGCTTTGGGTCTCTCACAATGATTTCTAACCAGCTTCCCTCATGCAGTCTTTTGTGCCAAGTATTTGAGAAGGAGAACCCAGGACAGAAGGAGCTGCTCCAAACTAAGGTGCAAGCCAACAATTGAGATTTCAGTCCAAAGTCCTTTCAGGCTGTACAGCATCTAAATCTACACCCACAGTGTAGCAGCTCAATTCTGGTAGGCTTCTAGTTGTCCCCATAGTGGCACCTTTACTGGATCAGACCCAGAGCATTCAGCAATTGGTAGTACTGATTTTCCTTCCAACGCTGGAGATGTTGGATGTGCACCAAGGACAGCTGGCTGCAAGTTTCCTGAAGTTATAAAACATTAATGTCTTATGGAGGTTCATGAGATACTCATCCAAAGACTGCACTGAAGTTGGCAATGACCCAAGGCTTGATATAAACTTGTTTTGGGATCATATTTACTTCTGAAGATTGATAACTTCAACATCTCTCACACACTTTTGACAAATTGGCCTCTATTTTGATGCCCTAAGAAATTAAGAATGTAGGGCTGAGAATCAGCCTGAAGAGACTTTTGTCCCCTGCCCAAATGCTAAGGCAGTGCCCAAGTCCAAACTTTTTCCCAGGAAGGGAGGAGCAATCTTGCAGAACCTTGTCCCCACTAGGAACTTCATTTATCTCTCAAAGCTTTACTTTAAATATATGCACAGCCTCCCCAGAAGAGAACTTTTTTTCACCCTTGCACATTGCTGAGTTGGGGCTTTTCCCTTTGCCTTGTAATGGGTGCCATGAGCAAAGCACACACTGGGTGAAGATTCTCAGCAACCATTCTGACCACCTTATACAGGTATCCAGCAGAGAGCAAACCCAGAAAAGGTCACTTCAGAGTTAATTCCCACTCAAGGACTGCTATGGGATTTCCAAATCAGACAGGAGGTAGAGCACAAAGTGGAGCTTCAGTGCAAATATGACAAGTCATGGATTACCAGAAATGACTTAGGAGCTTCTGGCTGACCCTTTGCCCACCATTAGCTACTATCATGCTGTGTTTGGCACATATTGGTGTGGATACTCCCTTCCTAAAAGTGTTCAAAGCCAGGTAGGAGGGAGCTTTGAGAAATCTGGTCTAGTGGGAAGTGTCCCTGCCCATGGGATTATCTTTAAGGTCCTTTCCAACCCAAGCCAGCCTGTGATTCTACACTTAGGCTCAGCATTTCCAAAACATACAAACAAGTACAGACACTGTGCTGCTCATTAACACTGTTAATAAACACATGAAGGTTATTTGCAAAGGAAGAGAACTCTCTCAGCAGGTAAACACCATCACTAATCTGGGCCAGGACAGCTATCAAGCACTTTGCCTCCCATGCTGCTCATGAAAAAGCAGGGTAACAACTTCTACAAAGTATAAAACATCCCCATGCTGATGGAAAACTGGTTCTAGATAATGGTCTGAAGAAGTCCTGAGAACACACGATTCACAACATAATAGCAAACACATGCTAATATTGCCTGAATAAACCCAAAACCCTGTAGGTTATGAATTATCAGAAGTAACTGTGGAGATGGAAAACCTTGGGGAATGGCCCCAGAAGAATCCAGAGGAGAACTCTCACAGATTTGTTACCTGCTCCTGCTGTATTTCTTGTCTATACCTTGAAAAACAGCTGTACTTCCAACACAGCTGGGCAATAAATCCCAGGTGTCACCATCATATGGTATTTTTGTCCCCACTACTTGACAGAAGGAGAAAGGCTCTTGCAGCAGAAAGAGTTTCTTCCCATTTTAACAGCCAAAGTGTCTGCTAATGAGAATACTTCATGGCTTTTGGTAACCCTCTGGCAACTACTCCCTATCTGTCCCTTGCTACACACATACATCCCTTTTCTACTCCTCTTCCATGAGCCTTGCCACACCATTTTTAACGAGTGAGCTGAAACTCTCACAGAGCTTTTTCAGTGTCTTTTTAGCCCTATTTTAATACCAGATTTCCTTCCTTCGATTGCCACTGCTTGAATTCTTTAAATCACCACACAATGCTTTTCCTGAGGACTAAAATCACCTTGCAGTTCCAGAGGCAGAGACAACCAAGCTCTGCAGCTCCCTGCTTGGTGACTGGGTGCCCAGTTGTGTGCCAGCTCCTTGCTCACAAAGGCTGAAATTCCATTGGAGATGCCCAGTTTGGGAAGAGCAGCAAACTTCAACGCCACGGATGGTCGGGAGGGGATGAAACATTGTGCATACAAAAAACCCCACAAACAGCTCACCCAGAACTCACAAGTTTTTTATATAAAAGACAGAGCTCAGACACAAACTGACTGAGTAATTTGTGTTGTTGCAGTGTGGTGGGACCAATCTGTTGCAGGGGAAGCGAGGACCAAAGCTTGTAGAGGATGGAGGTGGTCCGACCCAGGAGGGAAATGAGCTGGCCACCCAAAAGTCATTATTAGTGCCAATTTCCTGGAGTGCCACTGAGGGCTGAATTTATTACTGTCAACAGATGATAATGTAGGAAACAACCAGCTGTTTGGAGCCACTCAATGTGCAGCATGACCAATTACCATGGGAATCCAGCAAGACACAGAAGCAAAGCCAGCTGTGCTGCTTAATCCTCTCTCTTGAATATTTTAAAAATTTAAGCTGACTTGAGAGTAAGAACAGAAACAAGCAAACCACTGAGCTTTCCTACCTTAGCTCTAAACAAGGAATGTACAATATTTTTATTTCAGCCAGAAGGCTGGGAGCAGGATGCTTGAGAGTCCCAGTGGCAACTGAAATCCATGATGCTGCATCAGGAAGGAACTGACCCCAGAGCTGGGTACACCAGAGGTTTGTACAGATCCTGCAGATGAAGCTGATGATTCCTCACTCCCGCCTGTCTTAAGCACAGATTTACAGCCCTAAAACAACAGAGTAACATTCAGCTTTTCTATAAAACACCCCTGGAAGCATGGCTGCAGGTGTTCCAAATGCTGAAAGTTATTCCCAGCTACTAGGGGACTGAAAATGGACAAAGTGAAACCTCTAATACCTGTCATGGTCCCTAATACATTTTTATAGGGGGAGAAAGGGCTTGCTTTACATTTGGTGATCACTGTAGAGGTTACGTGGCTGAGCTCCTGAACTGAAAGAATATTGCAGCAGATACCTGCAGGGAGATCTTGGTCAAAAAGGATCTTTTTATGCAGAAAGGTTCAAATGTTGGACTGGAATATGAGAGGGCCTAAACCTCAATCACTTCCCAAAGACAGCCATGACTTTCCTGTCTAATAGTGCTAACAACAAAGAGCAAAATGAGAAGAAACACAGGAATTGGAAGAGCTATAGGAAAATGCAGGAGGCACAAACAGCCAGATGCCTCCAAACCAGCACCACTTACCCTCCCCGAGGGAAGGAAAGGGAGGAACTGATCCCCAATGGGTGATCTGTCTCCTTGTGAGCCTGTCTGTCACTTGAGGGAATTCTGTATTATACTCTGATTATGTTCAAGAGGATTTTGCTTGAAAGTGAAAGGCGTGGAAAGATTTTGATACATGGACATTGGAAATATCAGTGACATTAAGACTGTTGTCAGTTTAAAGTATACAGCTTCTTCTTTACATGACTAAATGAAAGACTTTGTTATTCACCTTTTACAGCTAAATAGATATTTTAATCCTTGTTTATTGCCAGTAGCTTTAACTAACTTCTTTTCTGTAATCCTTTTATCAATCTTAATTTTAATATAGCTGGTATAAAACCTGAGCTTTCCTCTGGTAGTTGCAGTAATTCAGATTCCAGCTTCCTGCCATGTTCTGCAGGCCAGGTCAGTTCTATTGCTCATCTTTTGGAGTCCCCCTCCAGGTGACTCTGTAGCTCAAGTCTGTACCAGGGTTTTAAGGCAGAAATCCTGCCAGGAATAGGCAAAAAGCAGCCTGCAGAGGCATTTCTGACTACACACTGACTGAGCACACACAGCTCTGGGAAAGGTCTTTTTGCCAACTGCAAAAACTTCACAAAAGAGTCTAAAGAGCTTTCTGGAGATTTTTTTTTCAGTGGAATTTGAATTACTTTAAAAGAAATAATTAGACAAATATGTATATATACATTTTTGACAGAAACATCTTCCAGAGTCTTGGAGCAGGGCTGCCTACAATGCTAGTGGGACAGCAACAGACAACATCTGAAGTTACAAGTAGAAATTTCCACAGCCCAAGTCTGAAAGGACCAGCCTCTATCTCTAATCCATTACAGCACAGGTAATTGAAGAACTGAAGTGTTTTTCACAGCATGCTCAAATCATGCTGGATAATGAAGAGCTGCAACTTCATGCATGGAAGTAAATGCTCCTGAATTGGTGTAATCAGTTCCCTTTGCCCACAAACCTGTACAATGACTCTCTAGCCTGCAAGCTAAGAGTTACACAGCTGATAAAATCAAGATGTTCACAGAATTGTCATGGTCGGAAAAGACCTCTTAGATCACTAAGTCTAACAGTGAACCCCAAAAAACCCCCACCATGCCCTCTACAGCATGTCCTGAAGTGCCACATCAATGGAGTCTGGGCTATCTCCAAGGATGGTGACTCCACCACCTCCCTGGGCAGTCTATTCCAGTTTGGTTTCCATCCTATGTTCTTCAACAAGCACAGAGTGCTTGAAAGAAGCTAAAGCCTCAGAGTTCCAAACAGCATCATGTCCTCAGGTCCAAAGGCTGTTGTTCTCTGGAACAGCCACTTTGCTTAAAAGCACCAGCAAACATGCAGTGGAGCTCATGTACTTCTAAATGGGTGGGTTTTGCCCTTCCCACACACAAACTGAGCTGATCTCATCTCAGAATATTGTCTTCACTCCTGCTACCTTTTCCACTCCCATGCCCATGTAAGTACCCCCAAGCTTCTGTAAGTACCCAAGACTATGGAGACCCTGGGTAAAATTGGAAGACCTTGGGCTCTTCATAAGCTGCACAGGACATAGAGTAGAAACAGAATGGTTTTGGTTGGAAAAGACCTTTAGAGGACCACCAGGTCCAACCATAAACCCAGCACTGCCAAGTCTGCCAGTAAACCATGTCCATAAGTGCCACATCTACAGGGCTTTTAAATATCTTCAGGGATGGCGACTCCACCACTGTCTTGGGCACTCTGCCCATGTCACTGCTTGACAACCCTTTCTGTAAAGAAATTTTTCCTAATATCCAATCTAAATCACTCACTTTGGGTCATTTGCTCTCACACACCACTCATACAAGATGGCTGGCAGCTCCCTTCATATTTCATTGGCTTCAACACCCCCTTCTGGGGCTGGAAAGGGTGACAAATGTAGGTGATATCTCATCTTGGTTGCAAAGCCACTCTGTACTCAGGACAGCACCATCAGTCCCACCATCAAACTTCTGTTCACCTCAGCTGGAAGAAATAGTACTTGCAAGTCACTGATGTGGGAAATCCACTTCGGGCTCAGCTCATAAATTCAGAGTATTGCTTCTCTCCCATGGATTGGCAGAAGATGTCTCAAGAACCTGCTTCTTTTACCTATATAGCAAGAAAAGTAAAAGTGCATGAGCATTTTTTTGCAGTTTGTTTTTTTTTCTTTTTGAGTTATTATGACACCTGGCTGTTGCTGTTAGTGATACAGAACTATTAAAATGTTTTGGAGAAAAGTGGCTAAGCATATGTAGTATGTTGGTGATCTGATTTGTCACCCTGAGTAAATTTAAACCTATGCCTTTTAGGCTGTTAAAATAAGATGGATCCAACTCTAGAACTGGCTCTTTGAGCCCACAGGAGTTTCTTCTGTGATGCCAACAAGCACATTTGCTCCCTAATGCTCCAGCCAGGTGACTCAAAGGACCCTGGTGCCACTTGAAGTGTCCCTCTGGCATTGCTAGCCTGGGGATTAGAGACTGAGTGAATGCAAAATGCCAAAAAACCCATAAAACTGACACTGAACTAGCAAGTCGCTGGCAATACCTGTTAAGAGCAAAATATTCATCTTTAACATAACTACATATAAAGATTAAATATTTCAGTTACATAAGAAACATGAAAATATGAGAAGTTTGTCACACTTGGATGCTTCACTTACCACAGTGATAAATCAAAATAATTGCCTGGTCCAGTATTTTGTGCAACACTGGATTTATTGATCCTTTACATGAACAGCTCTTTGAACTTCAACCAAGTGCCTTCTTGACTCTGCTTGCCTCTTGCATTTTGAATTAAGGGAAGGAAACACATTTAAATCTCATATTGTGCCAGAAGGGCTGCTTCTCCATGGGTTTTTTTTATTCATCTTTGTCATGACAAGTGTTAGAACTCAGGCTGGGTTCCTCTCATCATTTTAGTTGCCAGTCGTGACCAGGAGAATTTTTCAACACACACAAAAAAATGTTGTGAGGTTGGATGGAAAGACTGCTAAATTATTTAATCCCCCAGCTACAGAAAGCTGTTGCAGGGTTAGGAAGCTGCTGCTGGCAACCCAGCACTGAAGTCTTTCAGCTCAGGGTTTTCCTGGAGAAAATATGCTCCTATGGCACCTTTTCTGTCCTGTTTCAATCAAGCCCTGACATGCTCCTACTCTGCTCAGTCCCAGCAGCAGTGCCAGCAGACAGTGCTCCAGCCAAGCATCCCCAGCTTTGACATGATTTGAGTCCTCATCCCAAGCTCCAGTGAATGCTCTGGTGTGATGCTCCTGGCTGCACATCTTCTGTACTGTGAAGACCTCTTGGTATTTTAAATGCCTGTGTACAGAGAGGGGAATGTTTCTGAGTGTAGATTTTTGATGTGGTAGGGCCTCCACAAAAAGGAAAAGAGGAGAGTAAGCAACCTGTGAAAGCTTTGATTTTCCAGGTGACATTTCCACAGCAGGCACAGAGGCTATATTTGAACATCTGATTTGTGGATGATTAAAAATACTGCCAAATAAACACACTGAGAAGTAGTCAAGTTCATGCAAATTATATTTCAAAATTTGCTGGTCAGAATTAGACTAACATGCCTGTAACAAGACTGCAAGAGAGGAGAATATTGATTACATTAACAGGGAACATCATCATCCAGCTCTACAGGCTTCACTCTGAACATCTTACAAAGGACTTACAATCCAGGCAGATAATGTTCATGCTTTACTTTGTATCCAGCTCTGAATTTAGAATATCTTTCAGAAAGAAAATTAAAGGGTTTATCTCAGCCAGAAGGCCAGATCTAGAGATAAGAGAGAAGGGAAGAGCCATTATCCAGATAATGAAATAGCACAACAATTTCTTCCAAATTGCTCTGGGAGTCAAAAGGGCATCTTGCTACTGTGTTAGATGTTGATCCTGACACAGGATCTTCCCCAAAATTTCACTTCCTTCATTTTATACATCCTCTGCCACCTCTGCTGCTGCTGCTCCTGTTCATTCTCCACCTTTGTCACCTGGAGTCAGTGGCACACACATGCAGCAGCATCACGAGAGGTTCATGGGTCACCTGTAGCTCCCAGTGACACTGATGGTATCTGCATCCTCCCGAGCCATCAGTTATAGACAAGATAAATTACTTGGCCTCTGCTGCCGGAGCTGCTTCAGAAAAACAGTGACTGAATTTAATGTCAGATCAAAACTGAGGGAAAAAAAAAAAAAAAAAAAAAAAAAAAAGCCCCAAAACTTCAGATATTTGAAGCTGAGGGGAGAGGGTGGAAGATGATGCTGCTGGAAATAAAATCATTAAAGAAGAAGGATTTTCAGCAATATCCGTTCTACCCCTTGCAGTCCCCCACTCCTTTCCGATTACAACAGCATAAAATCAGTTTCTGGGCATTAATCCATGGGATGAGAAAGCTGTGAAAGACTGTGCATCATGCAAGAAAAACATGGGGTTTTTAACACAGTGTGCTGATCACTTCCATCCGTTGTACTCCCAGCTCTCCAGCTACGTGGCAGGAAGGCTGGTAGATGCTTAGTTCTTGGGTCCTTTCTTAGCTCTCCTGCACAGAGCCACCCCCAGCCCTTCAGGTGGCAGGAATCCCCCCCTAAACCAGCAGCAGTCACCTTAACAAGCTGGTTGACTCCAGCAGTCCTACTGTATCAAGACTTAGAAAGCTGCAGTTGTCCCTTCCATGGCACTGCTGTGTGTCCCGGGACCTCCCATCCTCCCAGCTCTGTGGTGGGCAAGGGGAAAGAGCATCCCTGTGAGAAAATATTCTCATCATGACAGCAACCAGGCTGCCTGGTCTGCACAGCATGCTGGTGTTCCAGTGGCAGCAGGCTGAATATCCCCTGCAAAAAATAATAATGAAAGCTCATTCTTCGTAATAACACATCTGAAAGTGAGGAGACATTTCAATCTAAGAGAGCCCCTAGGTTAACAGAGATTAACTGCAAAGAGATTTATTAAGCATGAATCATTTCCTACTTACTGTCCACAAACTCATTAGAGTGTGCTTTTCTTTTCTTTTTTGTAAGCCAAATGTGTAATTGGCATTATTAATTTCCTCCTCCTCTCTCCCTCTCCTTTAGTTTTAAATTAGAGCAAAGAGGGGGGAAATGCATATTTGATACGAAGAAGAACTGGGGAGGGAAAATAATAATCCTGGCTGTTTCAGTTTCAATTATTCCTCCACAAGATGAGCCAGATTTCAGTAAGAGCTCAGCCTCCACAGTCAGCACCGGATCTGAGCTGAGGCCAGGACTCTCTGTGCTTTGCAGGGCTGAAGCTCTCCAGAGCTCTGGTCCTCACCCAAGTGCAGAGAGTGCAGGGCCTTGCCTTGGTTTGATCCCCAGACCCTTTCAAACCATCAGCATCCCTTGGACATTGTGTCTCTGGAAAAGGAAAACTTCCCATCAGCAAAGTGCTGCTGTTGAATTCCTCCTTCTTTGCAGAAGGAGACAGGTACCTGCCACCTTCAGATGCTCTTCTTGATGTGGATGGACCTGTTTGCTCATCTTTTTTGCTCTCTCTTGAACCCTCCTTTTTCTCCTTCCCCCCAGCACTCTTTCAAAGCTGCATCTCCCCAGCCAGTCTCTCATTCCCTTACCCACCGTGGGTACACCCAGCTGATGGTGGGGCATGTGGACACCCCAGTCCCTGCTCCATGATCTGTGCTTGCTGGATATATCACAAAACTACATGCACAGGCCTTCAGCCAGGGGACTTCTCCACCTCCCTTTTCATTCACCTCTAGTTTGGGAAACAGCTAAGATTAGAGCTGAGAAAGCTGCAGTGACCTTTGAAAACCTATTTAGTTTTCATGATTCGACAAATGCTTAAGGAGTGGCTTTGTGCAGGATGCATTTAAGTGAAATTATTATTCCTGAAGTGGCAGAAACATATTTCAGGTGGTGTGCAGTGTTTGGAAAACACTGACACACATGTATCTATGGAAACCACAAGATACAAATGCCTTATCACCACAGCTGTCATTTAATCCCCTCTTGATTTATCAGCATATTTACTCCAGTAATTCAAATGTTCAATTCCAGCTTGGTTTCATTGATAGACACAACTTTATGACAAACAAATTCTCATAAAGCAGGTGTTAAACTGCCAGTATCTTCCAACCTGATCTCCAGGCTGAAGAAAAAAAGCAACTTTTTCAAGTCGTGCATTTGCAAAGTCAGTGAGGAACATGCTGAGAATGGCTTTGGACCATCCTTATGCTTACTGGTGCTGCAGGAGGAGATGGAGTTGACACTTCCAGAACTGCAAAAGGAAATTATGAGTACAAAGCACTAACCACTCGAGCCCCATTAGTAGCAGAGGCAAGACCAGCCCCTCTGCCATCCCTGAAAGGCAGCCAGAAGAGCCTGCCAGGGATGGTCAGCTGTGCTCAAGAATTAGATTTGACAAAGGAATTTGTCTTGGCTGTAGCCTAAGCCTGCACACAGCCCACTAAGTCATTTCAGGGCCTGTCTCTAATTAAGCATAAGTTAATATAGGCATGGATTAGAGAAACCCAGACCTCCAGGAAAGATGAGGACTTGTAGTTCCTTCACAAGTTTAGATCTCTTGCTGTTTTGCAGAAGCCTGACCACCTTGTCAATCCTCTTAAATACAAGCCAAGTCTATTAAAGACAAGAGTCTTAAATAGACTCTTCTGAGGCCACACCCTTGCAGGAGGCAGTTTGTCTCAAGCACATAATTAATTTTCAATAGTATTAATCCTTTCCCACAGCGAGTGCTGCAGCTGTTCCTACCTACCAATACCTCTGAGCACCATGTCTGGCCAGGGAAGAGGAGGATGTCTGCCAGAGATGTGCTGCCTCTCAGCTCTGATTCAGACACCATTCTTTTCCTGCAGCTACACGGTCCCCTGGGAAAGCTAAAACTTTGCTGGCAGAAGCCCAGGGCAACAGATTTACAAAATCAGAAAACTTGCCAAATATCCCACTGAACTGTAAGGAAGGGGTGGCAGAGGGCTGAGTTTTACAAAGAATGGGTTCAGTAGCCTCAACCAGAAATCTTGGAAACCTTTTTCTTGGTTTTCTCCCTTGCTACCTGCAGAAGTGCCACCTCCAGCTGGGAGCAGCAGGGACAGCTTTACCCTGTACAGGCAGAGCCAGACCCCAGCTACAGGGAGAAACTTAGTTGGTGTCCTTGTATGCGAGAGGGGAAAGAAAACGTGGCTGTGACCGAAGACTGAGGAACTTGCTCAGAGTAATGGAGACATCTGACTGTAAAACAGTCAAAAGAATACAATGTACAATATCCCCTGGAAACCAAAAACTTCCATCCTCTATCTACTAGGTGCAAACTCATTATGACAGAAAAGCTTTATGTCAGAGCTTGGAAAAGACCTCTTCCCCAGTGCAGATGTAAGAAAAGAGAGAAGCTAACTTCTGCTCACTCTGACCAGACTTCAAAGGGTCCCCAGGATGCTGAGGGCTCTCCAACAGTCCTAAAGATCAGTCAGTTTTGCCTCTTTGGGAGCAAGCCTCTTAAACCCAGTGTTTGCTCTCCTGGCCTTCAAGCACAACTGGTTCCTGCATAAGCACAGATGTACTGGGACAGTCTGGGAGGTGGTGCCAGCACAGACCTGTAGGACAGTTCCAACACAGCCAAAACAATTTACGTGCAGAGCTTCTTTGCAAGAAACAAAGGCCTGGTAACATCTCCTTACCCAGCCTGGTGCTGCAGGGAAGCAGGGAAAGGGATCAGTTTGTTCTGCCCTTCATTGCCAGCTATGACCTTACACCAAAGCTCTACTTCTGAAGATGGGTCCCCAATTTCCATATTAATACCTGCCCTGATCAGAAATCTGCTTCCTCCTCTAAAAGCAACTAAAGGCTGAGACTGGTGGCCCTGAAGGAAGTTCCACAGCAAGGGCATTAGGGATGTGACACAGCAAACACTGGGAGCACTTTGGTAAACAGAACTTATTGGTTCCACCAGCTCTGTGCAGCTGAGCCAGATGAAGGCCACGCTTCAGGAGATGGGATCTGCTACCATCCCTTGAGTGTTTGTTGTCTCAATCCAATTTAATTAATCCATTTGGTTTGTAAATGGACAAAGCCTCTAGCATTTGTAAATTAGTGGAATTTGCCCAGCAAAAGTAACAGTCCTCGTTTTGTGTAATAAAAGGCTTTAAAGCATACAAGCAAAACATAATGCAATAGGGTTGTCTATCAAAGCCAGACACTACTGATGTGTAAGGTGCTTAGAAAGTTAGAAATTTCTGCAACTTTTGGTAGACAAGAAGTCACTCATCAGATCATTAAAGTCTAACGAGCATGAAGGCAACTACAAAAATGCCAGAGCACGTACATTGTCTTGATGCATTATTCTTTGAAGATAGCTTTTGATGCTTTTCTAAACAGAATAATTTTTCTATACAGTATTTGATGTTGATGTGCAAAATGCAGCCATGACATTAAGAGTAGAGTATCAGCATAAAGAAGAATTCCTCCTACCTGTGACCTGATATTCTGTTGGCAATTGAAGAACACAAAAGAAGTCTGATTACTCCGTCCATCTCACCCTTCAGCCACAGACCCTCTTTTAAAACTTAATATCTATCACATACATTGAAATTCTAGTCTACTTTCCCAGCAGAACATATGTTTAAATATTGTTCTCCTTCACTGCTCTTATTCCAGGCCAGTCCACTCATTACAGCACCACCCTGTGATGCAGAGATTGCAGATTTCCTGTGTGATCTCAAGCACATCCCAGAGCCTCACTGGTTACATGGGTAGAGCCAAGACTGGCCCAGATTTCAAAGCGTGGTTATTATTGGGTTTGTGAGCATTTCTGTTGCCCAATTTGGGCTATGGGGCCTGTCAATGCATCTGCTGACTGTATCCCCTGGGGAAATGCTGCACATGGCACACTGAATTGAATACCTTAATGCCAAGGAATAGTTTTCTCTTCCAGTCACAGAAACTTATTTTCACTTAGGGTCACCAAGCTACATTTGGAGAAAAAAAGGGCATCACATTCAGGATCCCCAGACCCCAAAGCATGGCATTAAACACAGGGAAGAGGCTGCTCCATGGCAGACCTGCTTAGGGGGGGGCTCCCAGTGGTTCTTCTGCCCATTCCCAGCACAGTTCAGTTTTGCAGATTGGTGTCAGCCCATGCATCCCACCTTGGAAACATCTTCACCCTCTTTGCAAGCCCCCTGCATCCTACCTGGATGGGGA
The DNA here is from genome assembly GCF_036169615.1 of Heliangelus exortis. Taxonomy (NCBI): domain Eukaryota; kingdom Metazoa; phylum Chordata; class Aves; order Apodiformes; family Trochilidae; genus Heliangelus; species Heliangelus exortis. The sequence goes on along the minus strand of NC_092435.1, from coordinate 6,563,395 downwards.
AACACACTGTTCCCTGGGCTCACCTCAGACACATCTGCCTCTGCACTGGCAGGAGCTTTCTTTTTCATTAGCTCCTCCTTCATCACAGTTTTCTGTAATGAAGTTTTCTTTCAATACGGTTTTTTGATTTTAACTGTGCAACTCCACTGTTCCCTCCCCTCTGCTCCACTCACACATATCTCTCCGAATAGGAAGAACCCAGACTGCACGTTTCTAGCCTCGGCCTGAGCGCTGAGGCTCCAAATTCAGCCTCTTCTCCAGGGATGGAGCCAAACATTCCCTGCCGAGCATCGCCACCTGCAGCCCAGCCCGGCCCGGCCGCACCTCCCGCGCTGCCCTGCGGGGATTTTGGACACGAAAGCTTCCAGCGCATCCAGCTGGGATGCTGGATGGATGGATGGATGGATGGATGGCCCTCCTCTCTGCTGTGGCCTATGTGGCATCACACTGGAGCCAAGAACAGTGATCTCATATTATATATATATACACGATGACTCAACTGCTGAAGAAATTGTCCCCTCCCCACGCTGTGCAGTCCTTGACCATCTTTCCCAGCCCTGCAGCTGATGGTGACAACAGTGCTGCCTTTGTGGCCTCCAACACCAGGGGGCCAGTGAAAGACCCAACACTTGAGTAGCTGTTTCTATTTCTGTTTAATAGCCCTATCAGTACAGAACGGCTTTTGAATGGATTTCTGCAGAAGAAAACATCAGTGCTGTTCCAAGGAAGCAGAGAAGTCACCTGCCACCAGGTGCTGGTGACATTGCATGCTAAGTGAAGGCCAGGAGAAAAGCCCCTCTTGGCTGCTTAACCTGATTGAGACTGCTGGTTTGTATAAAATCACTGTTAAAAGCAGCACTAAGGACTGAAAGAGACCTCCTCTACTGAATCTTTCTGCTGAACATCATTTCCTGCAACCCTATTGTGAGCTTAGCCCACTCCTGGAGGGGGTGGCAGAGGCAAACTTGGTGGCTTATTAGAGCACAGCCTCCTTCCTCTACAGTTCCAGCTAATCTGGTGAACCATAAAAACAGCCACATGCCTCCTCTGGTTCTGTGTTGGTGGGAGAGGTGGTTGTGGGAGGTAACACTGCAACTATCCAAACAGAAGTGTTCATAAATAGCAGGGAATTTTAGTGCTAGCATTAAAAAAAAAAAAATCTTTCCTCTCTAGGGTTCAAATGATGAACAAATATCATGGCTGCATATATGAAAACTCAAAACAAGTCCAAACTCAGATCTTCTTATCTTCTATTTGCATTACCTTTTGGCCACCTGGAGCTGGGTCAGAAATGGATTGGTTTAGGGATTTTTTGGTTGGCAAGAAAAGAGAAACAGATTTCATTAAAAGCCTTCTATTTGATTTCTGTTTTAAGACAGTGGGCTGATGTCTGGAGAAGGGTTCTCTTACCAAAAGAGCCCTATTGCCAGGCAATTGGTACGTGCCTGGCTGCACATAGAGTAACACCACCCTCACCCCTAAATATAAGGCAGCTGATTTTCTTGGCCACCAGCATCTCCTGGGGCTTTTCCCAAATCATATGATTCTGGTAGAGAATGATTTAGAGAGGAAAAAAATGAACCACCAGCATATGTGGGCAAGCACCCTTGTTTGCAGACCTCTGTAAAACTCAAGGCATCCCATTATAGACCAGTGACCTAGCAATGAGAGTGCTCCTCACTGAGCAGCCAAGAGCCCCTCACAGGGCCAAGCAAACAGCAGCTTGGATGGATTCTGCCCTAGGTAGGCTAAAGATCCACAGAGGGCATCTTGTCCTGGTCCCCACCATCCACATCACCTAGAGGTCCCTGCTGCAGTTCAGCAGAGTGCTCTACCAAAGGCTACTTAGGATGCTAAAATACAGTCCTGGGGGTGGAAGGGTGTAAAGCACTCAAAAAGCAAAGAGCATAATCACAGTGTCAGTCCTCCCCAGAGAGAGAGGCCTCAAGGTTCCCTCCAAGATCATCTCTGTTCAGTAAATTTCCTGAGGGGTTGGGAGAAGAGAGCAACAAGCAGCAAAGCAGCAGCACTTGCAGGTGTCACTGGTGCTCAGATTGGTCGAGATTCCTGCTCTGCTTGAGGTACCTGGGTCCATTGGTGTAAAACTGGCTATCCAAAATTGCAGCCACTTCCCTGCTACTGCAAGTGAAGCCCATTTCCATGGGCTGTGTGGAAGACTGTGCCATCCACCTCTGGAGAGAGGGAAAGCCAGAGCAGGGCTGACAGGTAGCATAAAAGCAGGGCTTCAAACACCTGGATTTATTACTTCATACTTAAAGTGGTAAATGAGGTTCTTCAGTTCTGCTCTTTAAGCAAAAGAACCCCGGGGAGAAGGTTTTCTCTACCTCTTCCATATATTACGTTATAAAACCCTACAGACATTCACACTAATTCATTTCTCTACCTGAAGCTCTTTAAGGCATTGCTTAAGAGGAAAAAATCCACTCAAGTAAAATTGTTACATTCATACATTAAATATGATGAAACACAAAGCATGTATGAGATGCCTGTGAAATATTTATGTGCACATTTATTTTTTTGTGAATACTTTCTCCATTAAGATTCTGGCTTGAAGCTTTATATAAGATGCAGTTTTGCTTGAGAAGTGCAGCCAGCAGAGAATGGCAAATATAACTTTTTCTCTCAGTTAAGAGAATGACAACGATGCCCAATACATTTCAGCCTGTGTTATGGATGGAACAGGAAATTGCATTCCAATGGCTAATCCATTGTTAATTATTTCACTTCATAAATACACTTAGTCTTCATTACAACTTCATGCTGCTGGAAATAATTTAAGCTTTGGGAAAAAGATTATTGGACAAAACAATTATCAGCACGGCACTTTCTAATATTTTGATTTATTGATTTTTCACAGGTAAGAGACCTTAAACCCAGGCTTGGCTGGAGAAGATTGAACAAGTGCCACCACCTCCCAGTAGCAAACAAGGCAAGCTTTCACTGGTCTAACTCACATCTCTAGGAAGGGACTGGGGCACTGAGATTTAATGGGATGAGAACTCATTATCTTCATGTTTCTGAATGGCTTAAGTTTGGGCTGCACCACAAGCTCCCCAGAGCAATGTGGTCTCAGAGCAAAGCCCTGGGTGCCAGGGACCTGTGCCAGCAGGACACAAGCTATAATGTGCTACCAAAGAATAGATGTATCTCTAGACAGGTTATTAATCTTCTCTGGTATTCTTCCCTGGCTCTCACTTGAAGTTCCTGTTGTTCATCATCTCAAATGTCATTCAGGCTGACAAGATTTGTTACAGCAATAAGTTCTGCACATGTGCTTAGAGCTACAGTGCAGACATACATTAAATGGGAGATGAATAGGAGGCTGTCTGAGCAGTGAGTCAGGACCTCACCACACTTCCCACTAAAGGTCCTGTTCCTCCCCACTCCTCCATCCTAACAACCTGTCAGACATTCACAGCAGTAAAGTCTTCTCAATCAGAGTGAAGGTCCTTAGAGGACTAATATCTCCCTGCAAGAGCTGGCCCCTGGCAACATGAACCTGAGAGGACTGCAAGTTCCTCCAGTCAACAAGAAAAAAAGAAGAAAAAAGATACCAGGGGTTGCAGGGAGTTGGGGGGAGAATCTAATCTGTAAATCGAACAAGCAAACCAAATGTGCAAATCTTTTTGTGATGAGAGAGCATATTAAGTAGCCAGAAAGGACTTTAAGGTAAGTTCAGTGTGAGGTGGGAAGTGGAATTGCCCAGGAATATGGTTGGTAAACAAGTATTGAACCCTAAGGCTTTGCTCTGGTCAGAGTCTGCTGAGAATCCCCAGTGTCTGAACTGATTCCAGTTGAGAATAAGTCTGGACATACTTGAAGGGAAGAGTAAGTAATATATAGAGCAACATTTCCAAGTGTAAAATAAAGTTTTATGTTTCCTACTAAACTCCACAGGAGATTTTTCAGTATTATGCATTGCTTGAATTTCAGAATGGTTCAAGTAAATACATCACAAATAGCAAAGGAAATGTGTTTCAATAACACAGGTGTCCACATGAATATATGCATGAATCCTGGCACATATTTTTATTTTTCTAAGAATTGAAAAGCTGCCCTCTGGCATTTCTCATTGCTGTTTGCTGTAAATCTTAAATGAAAATTCAAACAGGAAAGGACACGAAACTCATTGGTAACCCTGAAGAAACACTGCATCAGCCCAAGATGCTGAGATTACCAAAGTCAGCCTGAGGTATCCTTATGTCAATAATTAAGCAGCAGCCGGACAGCCTGAGATTCTGGAGTGCCATTCAAACTGGACATCCGAAGTAAAACAACCCACACAAACAGTTATCCAACCAAATGCACTACATTTAAGTTTAATCCACATATCCACCCTGTTCCCCCATCACAATCACTCTCCCCTGCTTTAGCCTCTCTCTTGTCCCTGTCATTTTAGCCACTTCCTACCTTCTCAGCCACTCTCAAGAGCAAGCTGGAAGTTTGTAGCCATCTGTATGATATGCTCATTTTTGCCTTCTGCATCAGTTGTTCCCTGCATCAAGGATATTTTGCCCTAGATGGATCTCTGATTTGCTTCTTTCAACACTCCCTGGATTGTGTTTGCATTTATTACACAGAATATGGTACCAGAGAGAGGGATATGGATGCTATTTTAAAAACAACTTAATGGCTCAACTATTCATTTGCTTGTTCAAAAAAAGAAGAGGTCTAAATTTTCCCAAAGGACATCAGATGCTCCAGTTATAAAACAGCATCTGGATCCCTTGTGGAAACATTGGTCTGATGGGAATGTCAGTGGGAAAGAGACCCCTAAATACACAGAGCTTCACATTCAGTCCAGTTCCAGCTGCTTGGAGCTGGAGAATCCTGGATGCTAAATCATTCTGCCAGAAAACTTCTCCCCTTCCATCAGACAAATTACTATATTTGGTCACATTTTATTCTTGTTTGGCATAGCTTTGGCAATGCCACCAGTGGCCCAAGAGAATCTGTATTTGTTTGAAAAGCCAACATTCATGGCTTCTTCCTCTTAGAAGAATTTGACCTTTACTGGAATAGAATCTAGTAACTGGCTTTATTTCACAGGCATTTGCAAACAAACTCATGCTCACTCCACCTGCACTCCAGACCTGTAACATGCTCCTTTGGGTGGGTTTTCCATGGATGAAACCCAAGGTCAAGCAGTAGAGAAAGAAGGAAAGCACTTAACAACACTTTCTGCATCCTTCTGGGACTGTAATGGAAATGCAGTGCAAGTGGTATAGCAAATAGGCAGACAAACTGAAATTTGAAATATTTTGAAAGAAACACCATTTTTACAACAAACCAGAAATTTTCACCACAACCAGCACTGAAGTGCCTGGTTCCTTGAGGTATCAGTCCCCAGCTAAAAAAATCTCTGAAGCTGTAAGTATAAAATAGCCTAATTACCTGTATTTTGGTTTTTTGTCTGTATAATTGGTTCTTTGCAGTGATATTTGCTCAGCTTAATTTTCAAGAAACAAAGAGTTAGAGTGTGCTCTCTCTCCCCCCCTCCTCAGCTGGGCAACCACAGCTCCCAGGTCCCAATTGCTTCTTTCCTCTGCTGCAGGGAACAGGGCTATAATGAAGAACACACTTTCTCAGCAAAGACACAGCAAAGGAAGTGCTCAGGGAGCTTCATCAAATCACACAAACTTCCATTTCTGCTCTTAAAAAGCTTGACTTCTACCAGCTTGCTATTCATTAGAAAAAAACTTGCTCTGCTTGCTCCCCAGGGTAGATGTTCTTCTCCAAGCATTGCATTTCTTTAAGAGGGAAACACCACTACCCATCCCTGTTACCCACCTTACCTACCCTTCCAGAGCTCCACAGGGAACAGGTTTACCCCAGGCAAGTGTCCTATAATCATGAAGGTCCTGATATCTCTCTGAGCTGACCCCATACTGCATGGAGCTGATGGTGGTGCAACCAAACAGACACATTTGCTACTGCCCTCCCAGGAGGCAAAACTCTTTCTTCTGCCTACACGTACCACTTATCTCATTTTGGCCTAATCAAGCTCGTTACCTGAATCAGCACCTCTGCTAATCCAGGCTATTTCCACTGAAAAGTGTTATAAAGCACTTCCAGCCAAAACAATTTTGTTATTCTATTACCAGTTTAGTGTGTGCAAGCTGCTGTAGGGAGATTGCTGTGGGTGGTGAGGAGCTGGAAGAGGATGAATTAAGAAGGTCTAAGTGGAAAACCTGGGGAAATGGGCCAAGGGAAGAGAACTACCTGGAGCATGAGCACTGCTGCTGCTCAGTGCCCTCAGATTAGCACCAGCCAAAGCACCCAGACAGATTAGAAAGGCAGGGATTTTTTTTTTATTATTTTAGTTAGTAAGAAAACTTTTTTCTCTGCAGAGGAGTGGCTCTGTGTGGAGCAGGTTGTTGCTGTGTGGCCACCTCTCTGGGCACAGAGCTCCAGTAATGAGCACTTCTTTAGACCCAGCATGGGCAAGGGAGTGAACCCAGCTGTGGAGGTGTCTGTGGGAAGGGGACATGGAGACATTATCCAGCAATAAGGATCTGAGCAAACAATTTTTTAAGTGGTTGAAACATCTCATTAGTTTAATTTAGAGGGGAAAGCTGTCAGCCTTCATTTTAGTTAAACACTGAACCACAGGTGAACCTTGTGCCTGTGAAAACTGTTTTCTCACCCAGCACCCTGTGGCCTTATTGACCCGTGCCAGAAAGATGGGACAAAGCCAGCACAGTAACTTCCTGGGAATCCTAGAACTTTTCCAGGAAGCATAACATCTGCAAGCTGTGTGTCTGCAGCAGAAACAGAACAGCAGCTGTGTTTCCATGGCATAGGCTGTGAAAAAAGCAAAGCAGCCTCTGCTGCAGGATGGAAGCTGCTCTCCCTGTGCTGGCTGGAGTAACCAACTCTCTGATGTGTATGGCACTTGCATCTTGCAGTTTTTCCAGTTTCTCCATCATGTCTAAGATCTGTCATTTTGTAATTGCAGCACAGGTGGGATAACAGGAGCTTTAACACCTACTTCACTGCCCTGATGGACTCCTCATGTCTGTATATATATATATATATTTATATTTTGATGGGTTTGGACTGAGGTTTGCATTTTTATCTCACTGTCTGCTAAATAAGAGACAGGAATCTCCCAAATAGAAGTTTCCCAGGCTTGTGGTTGGCTAGGAAGGCCAAATAAGGCTAACAAGCACTTCCAGAAGAGGCAGAACCACAAGTCCTACTGGAAAGCTACCTGTTGCCTGGCTGTGGTAATATTTTTTTCCTTCAATCTGTTCTTGTTCAAAATCCCAGGAGTCTGGGTACATCCCCCACTGGCAGATTTAGTTTCCCCAAGTCATCCACTGAAATAGAGTATTACCAAAGGTGAGCCCAATCAGGAGGGAGTAAACATGAGCACACTGTAAAAGCACTTCCCCAAAACAAAGCTCTTATCCCCAGTCTGGGCTAGCAGGCAAATATCCTCTAGGATCAAAGTGGGGAGGATGCTCCACCCCACTTTTAGCCTGGGGGCTTAGATGGTGCCAGGGTGATGCCAGGGCAGTGATTTTTATGGCTGCCTCCACTCCCTGATTTATTCCAGACAAACCAGCTGGAACATAACCCCACCTGCAAATAGCTGTCCTGGTGCAAGGTGTCCATACACCTGCAATGCAACACAAATATCTCTCCAAGATTTCAAGGAGGCTTTTTTTATACATTTGTGTATGTCTCAGCTTTGGAAGCAAGGAGAAAATCCAATTTATTTCTCAAAAGCTCCTGTTATGTCCTGCTGGCTTTAGCCGGGTGCTCCCCTCATGGAACCAACCTCATTCCCAGCCCTGGCACTGGCAGTGGGATCAGGGCACGGAGTACCCTCTCTGCTGCTCGTGCTTATCCAGGGTCCTGCCAGCTCAATCACCAGGCACTGGGTGTAATATTCCCCCTCCACTGGTTCACAAAATCTCTTTCTGGATTTCAGCTGTCCATGTTTTTCACATCCTCCTTCCTCGGCTCTTTGTTTTAAGAGCGCATCCTCCACAGTCATTTCATAGCTTTCTATTCCTAGCTTCAGGAGAGGGAAGGGAGAATCTAATAATATTGATGAATAACCAAGCTGCTGCTAAGAAGTCTGCCTTTTATTTAAAAAATACCTGCTAGAAGAAGTGAAAAGGATGTGTCACTGCAGACTGTAAAAACCGCAGTAAGTGATAGATTAGGGGCCGTGTTCCCAGGCATTGTCAACAGGGAAAGAAAACAGTGTCAGAGCTTCAAAGAGCAGGGACACTCTAGAAAACAGATCAGTTCCCAACAGCTGACACCCTGAAAGGTGAACCCTGTTGAAAAGTACATTTGGCTTCTACTTCCCTTTGAACAAACACCCACCCGTTTCCTGAAGTTGTCTTACTTGTTGAGATCCACTCCCTGAAGTATATTGAAATAAACAATGCTGGCAAGATGAGGCTTGCAGTGACTTTTGGGTTGGCTGGCACGTGTTGTTTCCATGTGATTCATGCTTGGGACTGAACCTTCACCTTGGAGAAGAAAGCCCAAGTCCTGCTCAAACTGCACAGCATCAAGTCAACTTCGATGCAGACCCAGGGGAATTAGCACAATGAGTTTTTTGCAAAGAATCCCTCTAAAAGCAACAAGGGACTGGATAAAATCGTGATGGAAGGAAACAGCTGCTCCAGTGGGTGTCATCTGAGTTCATGTTGAAAGGGAGAAAAGTGCAATAAGGGAAAAATACTATTAGACTGTAACTGATACCTTTGGGGTGAACGTACAGCTGCTTTATGATTTCCAGGAGCAACATTCAATGCTTGGAGATGAAGGCAACAAAATAGGTCACTGCAGTTTGGACAAAATACACGGCTCCATCTGTAACTGTGGGGAGCAGAGGAAGATGGAGAAATTGGCCCCTGTGCTCCATTTGCCCACCCCAGGCCCCAGAGCACAGAACTCCCCAGCACAAAGCAGTTCCTGGGGCTCAGGGCATCAGCTCTTTCCCTAGAGAAGCTGCCTCACATTTAGAATGAGCAGCAGAAATACTTTTCATTAATTTAGACAGGCACAAGGCAGCCAACAGAGAAGCTAACTAACAGGTTGCTCCCACAAGCCCATGCCAGGAGACATAATTAACAAGGAAAATTAAGAAATCGTACATCCAAGATTTTTAAGGTATTATGGATGTATTTCTATTAAATACTCCCCCTCAGTCCTAAGTGAAGGGAAACCACCCACCCACAAACCACCTCCTCAGTATGGGGCTGTTACACACTGGTATAACCAGGAGTTTGCTGGGCACGTGGTTAGTAGATGGGTATTTATTGCCCAGGGCTAAGGGGAGCTCTTTAGACCCTCACAGCTGATGCTGCTGGACCAAAAATGTTGGTTTCACACTCTTGTCCATCCAGGGAAGAACCCTGATGGTGCCTTTCACTGATTTCACAATGATCTAAAGAGCTTTTCACAAACCACAACCTGGGTGATGAAAAGAGAAGCTTTCCAAAGGTGAAGGAAACATTAAGGGTGGGAAAAAAACTAACACAAGATGAACAGAGTTATAAGGTGTGAAAAAAAAAGATTGGGAAAAATCCAGGTACTCTACTAAAGCTGTGATTTCCCAAGGAAGAGCTGACTGAGTCAACTACTGCTCAAGAATGTCAAGAGCATCACAGCCACCTCCATGCCAGAGCCCAGGCTGGTGGCAGGGACCAGTGGGACACAGCCCACTCAGATCCCAGCTGCCTGCACAGGGATGCGTGGGAACATCTTCCAATGTGAATTATGTTATCAGGACTATTACTTTGTAATATCAAGGGGAAAGATTAAAAAAAAAATCAAAACCTGCAGCACAAAGGAAAGAATAAGAGGCCTATAAATAATACATAAAATAAGATGCAGATCTTTCTCGTAGCCTTTTAAAATAATTCTTACGTGGTTATAATATACCATAAATATCAAAGCTGCAGTGCATCCCTTATACAACAAGTCACAGACTAGACAGAGAACACTTTCTCAGATCTGAATCATGGCCACTTAGCTATTCACTTTTATTGGGGAAAAAAAAGAAAAAAAAGAAAAAAAAAGAAAGAAAGAAAAAAAAAAAAAAGAGAGAGAAAAATTAATATCATCTCTCAGCAGAAAGTTATTTCTAGTCTTCTACTTTGCAAAGGGAACTGCCATTTCATTATTTTGGTGAGTGTAATGGCACATGCTGTACCGACCATATGCAATCAGAGAATTAAATGCTGGCTCAGATATGAAGACATAATGAGATAAACACATTTTTTTAAATGAGAAAAATGATTGAAAATAAAACCCAGGAAGTGCAAAACACAGATGTCTCCAGCATTATAAAACTTTCTGAAAATGAAGATTCTAAGCTGCCATTGTTACAATTGCTTGAGATTCTTTAACTCCACAAACCTCCCAGTTATCCGTGACCTCCTTTGTAGATGTGTGTCCTTTGAAGGGTCATTAATTTAATAACTTTCTCTGCACAACAAATGGTCCCCCCAGCTCCAGTGGGAGCTCCCAGACACTCTCCTCACTCAGCACTGACCTATGGCCATTTTTGCTGTGTTTGTGTCAGGCTTTTTATAGTTTTTTCACACTTGGTGCATATAGGATACCTTCCAGGTCTAGCCAGGCCTTTTCTGAAGCATTAGCTGGCTGTTTGGGGAGGGCTTAGGTTTTGGTTGTTTGGTTTGGTTTGGTTTGTTGTGTTTTGGTTTTTTTCTGGCAGTCTTGCTTTTCAACAACGAGGGAAAATTTCCCTGGATTCAGGCTGGATCCAAGATGCAGCCATCGACTTTCCAGAGGTTAATTCTTTAATTCTTTGAAGAAGAATTCTTTAAAGAAGAAATTCTTTAATGTGTGGGTGGTGAGACACTGACACAGGTTGCCCAAGGAAGATGTGGCTGCCCCCTCCCTGGAAGTGTTCAAGGCCAGGTGATAGGGCTTGGAGCAACCTGGGCTGGTGGGAGTTGGCCCTGCCCATGCAGGGGAGTTAGAATGAAATGAGCTTTAAGGTCCCTTCCAACCAAAAGCATTCTATGATACAAATTGCCACTTTTCATTTTTTTCCTAAAAAAAAAGAGAGATTTGTGCAAGATACATGGCACACACTCAGCAGGCCAAGCCATGCCAGTCATGAAGCTATGAGGCTGCAGGGAGAACCTGCTTGGGGTGCTGGGGACTTGTGATATAGGTTGGCTTGAGGTGCATCCCCATGGAGAGAGGAATAGGAGACCCTAAATAGGTAAGAGTTCTTTCTTATTGATGGAGCACTTACAGATGCAGAGACATTATCCCCAAGTGCTCCTGACTGTTTTCATGAATCCAAATGCAATTAGGGAGCCACATTAGACACAGCCCCTCACTTCCATGCAGGAAACCTTCTGCTCTTGGCTGTGTTCCCTGACTGATAAGGGATAACACAACAGGAGGCAGCAGGCAGGCTCTGTACTCCTGGCTTCCCCTGTGCCACCACCCTCAGCATCCCCACCTGCAAAATGGACACAGCTCCAGCAGTCCAATATTGATGGGTGAAAAGCTCTGATGAACTGGTGAGACACAGAAACAGTCTCCACCACTGATTTTAGTTGTGCTAAGACCCTCTTTTAATAGGTATACAGCATCTTCATCCTCTCCCACTTCAGATGTTCTCAGTCTTCTACCAACTTCTCACTAATTGCTGAGAAATTCCTGCCCATGGATTCCTCCCTGGTTCCCACCTTGCCCAGCCACCAGGGTTATCCCCAGAGCTCTCTTTGAACCTGAATGGCAAAACGGGTAAAGTAAGCAAAGAGTCAGGGAAGAAGAGCACAGCCAAGCAGGCACTTTCTGCACTCAGCTGCAGGTGGGGGCTCCACAGCCCTGCCAGCAGCAGCAGCTCATAAAACCCAAGGGCAGAACGTGCTGTTCTCTGCAGCTCTCAGAGCACACCCTGGGACTGATCCAGTTCTGAAACATGGAGCTGAGCAGTGGCTGCTCCAGCCCAGGCACACAGCACTGCTGTGTGCAGCTGCTACAAAGAGCTTCCTTCCAAATCCTTTGCTCTAAGAGCATCTGGAGACCAATGCCAGCTACCAAGGCTCCCTTGCCCCATGAACATGTTGCTCCATCCATCATTTTTGTCTCAACACCATGGTTTTCTTACTTTCATGTTGGAGAAAGGTGCTAAAAACACATACCCTGTCCTTTTCATTAAGGCAGAGGGGAAATACAACGATGCTAATTGTTGACTGTAGAACTCTGATTTTTTAGCTACCCATAAAATTTTACCACTTCAGATTGATCCCTGGAGGGGTGTTTATTAGAGGAGTCTGAACTCATCTCTGGCTGAAACTGGCTCTGTCTAGCTATCATGAGCCACATGTGGTTTCAAAGTGCTTCTGATAGCAGTCTCCAGAACGATGTAATCCATAAGTTTACATTAAAAATTTATGCAACACTACTTTGTGCTCTCCTTGATTTAATTCGTCTTTGAAATTCAGCAAAATGTATTAGCAAAGTTCGTTACTTAACATTGTTGGGACCATTTAGTACAAACCCTCTGCTAAACAAACAAGTCTGTCTGCAAAGGCCACCTTATGGGAGCAAAATGGCAAAATCCAGCCTTGGCTCATGGCAGTCTCCAGGAGAACTGGAAGCATGGGAGACCTTTGGAGCTGTGAGCAAATCATGACACTAATTCCAAGCAGGAGTACAGGTTTTTTAAAAATTCAATATAAAGAAGGGCAAATGCTGTTTCCAAGGAGGAGATAGACTGTCCTGATAGACTGAAGTGTTGGAGTTGTGGGTTTTTTTTTTAGTTTGGGGGGAGTTTTTTGGGTTGTGGGTTTGTTTTCTTTTTTCCTTTCAAAGACTTTTTTAAGCTATAGCATGAAGTAAGTTGAAGCTTATTTCCAGTTGAAGTGGAAGGAAAGCATAAGAAGTTTAACTTCCACAATGCGGTCAGAACTGACATTTGGGTTTGTTGGTCTGAGCTGAAATGAAAACCAGCACAAGGCATTTTGGCAACTCCAAAACATTTTTCAGATTTACAGTTTCAATAAAAACACTGTTGTATAGGACAGAAAGCTTTGATTTCATTCTAGAGTGATTTCCTGGTCTCTAATGGACACAGATGTCACCTGGAGCATCAGGTAGACCATTATCTCCCCCAGCCTCAGTTGCAACTGAGAAATTCATCAGTGGGGAAACACATGAGCAGACTCTACTACTCCTGCTGGAGGCCTGGGAGGAAGGGGAATAAAACTGCACCAGCATGGATAGAGACATATGGAAAAGTGAAGACAGGTATCTCCAGTATGGAGATACCAAACCTAAGCACCATTTTTTTCCACAAAAGCTTCTCCAGTCTGTTTTCCCAGTAGAATCATATGGAAAGTTCCTGAAAAAGAAATCCTGACATTACAAAGAACTGCAACAGAAGCCAGACTACATCAAGAAATAAGAGAAGAAACCTTTGCACGACAACCAGAGCTGTGAGAAGTTACCAATGAATGAACCTTGTGTTAATCTTAAATGTGCAGTCCAAAGAAACAGCAGGGTGAGGGCTGACTCAGTTACAGCTCCCTGGCAGCACAGAGCAGCAGATGCCAAACAGCTGAACCCAAACAGCAAGGAAATGTCACTAGAACATTGCAAGAGGGGCTAGGAAACAGATGCTGGGCTATAAACTGGCTTGGAAGAGGTTAGGACTGCCAAGAAAAGACACCACTTTTCCCCATGTAACTCCCTGTGAATGTGAAAAAAAAAACCCAGATTTTGAAGTCTTAGCTGCAAATGCTCACCTTCAGCCTCTGTTTCTGCAAAGCAGAGCAACATTTGGGGGAATATAATCAAATGGAAGATACTCCAAAATTTAAAGACAGTTTTATGTAGACTAATGAATTACAATAGGTTCAGGAGAGTCCCTTGTCTCTTCTACACATTGTGTCATTTTGCTCTAGCATTTCTAGTTGAACATCAGTATCAGAAGATTAACATGCTGTTGTCTTTATGACTCTGACTGGCATGAGTTTTTCCCCCAGATTTTTGTTTTGTTCCTTACATCTGCTAGGATTCATTTTTAGGGTGACACCACAGAGGACAGTCCCCACCACCCAGGGGGACTCCCTGCCCTCTAAGAGTCAGCAGCAACTCTCTGCTGAGGTTTTCCTGATGGAGCTTTCAGCAGCTTGGGATAATTCCCCATCACTATGGATTTACCCATTGCCATAATTAGAAACAATTGATGAGCCTGAATACTGCAACAGAAAGATAAAATGCTTGGAATTTTTTGCAAAATCCAATTAGATGTCATTAAAACATTTTGATATTGGGTGCATCTTTTCCCAAAAGGCTCTTTCACAAATAGCTCCCACTCTAGGTATGGGTCACAGCTGAATGTATGCCATTAATTGCTTTTGAAGCCTGTTAGCATTGCCACATTTCCCAATTAACAGCATGTTAAAAAAGAACAAGGTTAACCCAGGATGAAAGGAGGAACACACAGACATCCAGTTCATAACATCTCACAAGTTGGAGCAGATTCAGAATTGGAAGCTGATTCAGAATAACACGAGGCCCAGGTGCCATCTCGTGGATCCACAGACTCTGCACAGGGTAAGGCACACCAAGGCCACAGACAGGGCTGAGGACTCAGTCAGACACAGGCTGGATTTGTATGCTGTAGGCATAGCTCTGGTATTTAAAGAAATCACTTTTTTGAAATCACTGACATGCTCTGACTTCACAGACATCGCCTTCCAGATTTACAGCTCCCTGCTACTCTGCCTCCCACAAGAAGTCCATAAAACTTTTACCACCCAGTTCTTGCATCACAGCCATAAATTCCAACTGTGTTTTATCTCAGACAGCACAGCCTGGGCACTGTCTGCAAAGCAATGCAGGAGCTGCTGGAGTGCAGCTGGGAGCATCGACCCTCCCTGGGTTATGCAGAGCCACAGTCCAGGGCTGTAGGAGTGATTTCCCACCAAGGAGTAAGAGTTTCTCCCCCTGCATTGCTCCCCAAGATAAGCTCTCATCACACAAGTGGTCCTTCTGCTCCTAGCTCTCCCTGTTACAATTTTAAAAATCTGTGATGCAGTACTCAGTGGGGGGGGTAACACCAGATCCCTGGTACCTGAGACAGGTGCAGGGATGCTCAGAACATTGCTGCCTGCTCAGTGGTTGCTGAAAGCTGCCCAGACAGCTGCAGGATGCTCAGCCCACTAACCTGCTGGCTTTGCTAAAGGGGCCACACTCCATCATAAAGTCAAATTGTCAGGGCTAGGAGAACACCTGAAATCAGTTCTTCCTACTTTTCCAAGTTAACAACAGTCATGCTTAATGCAGGGGGATTGCATCAGATGACCTTTAGAGGTCCCTTCCAAACCAAATTATTCTATAATTTTATGCTACACACGAACCTCCCCCAAAAAACAACCAAACAACCAAACAAAAAAACACCCCAACCCTCTGCTGATGGTTGAGAAGAACCAAAAGTTACTCCTTCCTATAGCTCTTTCCTGTACCTCTCCCAAAAAAATTCATCAAGGCAGAAAATAACAGCTGAGGCCTGATTCCTCTCATGTCTCCTGCATATTTTCCAGAAGCAGATGGCCTCTTCTCAGGCGACTTCTGCAATCTGGCTCCTCCCAAAATCCAGTAGCTGTCAGAAACCCCATGGAATGAGAAGAGTTTTGCAAGGTAAGCCTACACACCAAAAATATGGCAACTGAGTGTGCCATTATCCAGAACAGAGGGATTTATACCTTTCTCTTTAGTTCATTTTCTCATTATTTCACCCTATGGTCTGCCCAATCCAGTTTTTGTACCAGCTAGAGGATGGCAGAGAATTTGTTAGGAGATTATTATGGATAAACCCCACAAAGCAGCTACAGAGAGGGGAATTTAGGAGTAGGTCAAGAGTCCTATCCTCGAGCTGTCCAAGGAGGAAAGTCCAAGCCAGATATCCCTCATGGCTTGAAATCTTTACTAGCAGCCCTGTGGCAATTGCCTGAGTGTGGAAAGATATGATTCAATCCATTTCTCTGATAGAGCTTCAAACAAGAGACTCTATTAAGAGGAAAGAAAATAAGGTCTCTGCTGACTTCCAGCCTCTTTCCTCCCCTGCACATCACTTGAGCCACACTTAACAAATCGTGGTTCACCCTCCCCTTGGAGCAGGGTTGGTTTCTCTGTTGTGCTGCTGGTACACCACTGATCCCTGCATATCCAACACCCCTCCTTCAGGAAGTGGATTAGAGCTGTTCTTAAAACCACAGTGATCTTGAACTTGCAAGAGAGCAAAGGAATAAATAATTTAAACCTCGGGGAAAGTGTCCATTTAGATTAATGCTGGGCTGAAAATAGTGCTTCTCTCCAATTCACTAGCTGAGTATTATAACATTCAGTTCAGTTTAATGGAGTGAGATTCCAGTTATATGAAGTTTCTCGGAAAGAAATGTACAATCCATCACCCTCTTTCTACTCCATTTATCTGTAATGGAGATGATTACTTTAAAAATATCTTTGTTTGGTACACTCACATGCAAGTCATCTCTCTTGGCTAACTTTTGAGAGACTATATGGTGATGAAAAACGTAAAGCCATCAACTTTGAAAGCAAAGAAAGGTGACCTCTCTATTGATACAGGCAAATCAGACTGGGAAAGATTCCAACAAAAAACAGAGAAGGGCTTTCAACCCAGAGCAGTGAGCCCTCCCATTTCTCTCCCCAGAGATGGAGGTCAAAGCATTCAGCTAGACCTGAGAAGTGACTCAGGTGAGTGTCCCCGAGGTGACAGGAGGAGAACTGAAATGTTCCACGGGTGTCTGAGAGCTCCTGCATGGAGGTGTGAGCAGGCACAGGCACCATTCCTCACTCTCCCCTCCCATGGCCAAGGACAGCATCATGGAGTTTGTAGCTTGTGGCATCTTTGCCAGACCACACATCTGCTCTTCTTCCCCACTCCTGTGCTCTCAGCATTTTAGCTCTGTCCCTCTGAGGGAACTGGAGCTCTGATTTACCCTGCTGAAGCCAGCAGCAGGTATCTGCACACACCTACACGTGTCTGTACATCTCCTCTCCCTGGGAGACCTTCAGCAACACTAACTCCAAAAATACTGCAGGAACTTTCACACCTCTCTGGGGGAATTTTTTAGTCCCTGCTAAACAGCTCATCTTTTCTTCAGGATAGTAAATAAAGAGCTAGACTTTTGCTCTACCAGATGAGCCATTCCACAAATCCCCTTCCAAGGGAGAGGTGCTCTCCCAGCAGTGTGCTCAGTTTTCAGAGCAGCCCAAGAGCTGAGTCCACAGTTCCACTGCAGACTAACTTGGGATTATCCTACAAAGGACTGAGATACTTTTATCCAGCTTTGACAGCTGAGAGGCAGACTCAGAGCCAGAACCAGCAAGGTGCCTACAAGAAGGGTTCAGATGAAGCTGGGGTAATTGCAGCAAAAAAAATCACCACTTACCATATCCCTTTGCCTTTCCCCTGGTGATGTTACACCTCTGTGAGCTCCATCTTCAATAGCACAGGTGCCCAGACATGCAAAGAGCCCCTTTGAGTGCCAGGCTGGGCTGTCAGGGTCCTTACATGATCCAAACTGCATCACTGGCTTTGTTACTGTGGAAGACCATTAATGTCTGAAATGAGTTGGTCACCTTGCCTAATGAGACAAGTTTTCACAGGTAGGGGTAAAAATGACATTTCAGGAGGAATGAGCCCACAGAGGTTTGCTGCCAGTGCAGTACATACACATTGCTATAGGAAAGTGAGACCACAGATCCTTCCATGCCCAGGCAGCCCATCCTTACTGGGAGAAAGTTTTCACCATTTTCAGCAGCCACCTACGAAGGAAGGAGAGAAATTTCTTCATGTTTCAAAACTTGATCAAGGCTGCCACCTACTAACACGCAGCTGAAATGCAAAACTTGGCAGAAAATCAGAGCAGAAGAAAGGGAAAAGCTACAACAGCACTCAAAGAAGTTTAAAATGAAAAACCTGTTTCTTTCTTCTCGATGTGATGGTGAGAAGGCTGTTCACACTCTGTTCAGGGTGCAGGCACCTTTCCCTGGTGGACTCAGTGGCTCCCAGCACACAATTCAGACTCATTTGATTCTCAGTTAATTTATTTATTTATTTTGTCTTTCCACATATGAGATGTCCACAAGTCCATCATGGTTTCTGGGAAGAGACCATCCGAGATGCTTTGACACTGGGAGAAGTGCCTGCACTCCTGCAAATGTGGCATTGAAGCTGTTTCTCTTCAGCTGTGATAAGCCTTGTGGTCTTGCTCAGCCCAAGGGGGAAGAAAACAGAAAGGTTTTACTGGTGTCCCCCCATCCCTCCCTGCAACCTCTGGTGTAAGCAGTAACCACTGAATCTATTCCTCAGATGCTCTGGCAAAGGAAAGACTTCGGGTGTCACCGATGCACATCCCCCTACCTGAAGGTGTAAGCAACACCCCTGCAAGTCCCTTTTGCCTGGCTGATGAGAAAGACCACCAGGAATAGTCTCTACAGAGCAAAATGTCAGATAAAAGGCTTCCTTTCAAAGGAATTAATTCCAAGTACATTTTATTTGACATAGTGGTTTAATGCACATCAGGGCTCAGCACACTGGCACAGAAAGGGTGGGAAATGAACCACTGCAATTAGGCTGATTTTCAGATGAATCTACAAATTTCTAGGAGCAGATTAACACAGCCTCTCCAAGGAGCCCCCTAGAAGGACTGGTAACTGGGAACAAATTACATCAGTGCTATAAGAGAGAATATTTAGAAGTATTTTAATTCAGAGAGGAAGGGACTTTTTCAGTACAGAAACAATCTAGCCCCATTCAAACACTAAATACATTCATGTCCAACCTGCCAGTTCATTTGGGGCAAAGAGTGAAATGTTTTCTTAATATTTTCCTAACAAATGTTTCAAGACACAAGTGTTTTATAGCACTACATTAATTTTAATTTAAAAAAATAAAAACTCTTAGAGTTATTTTTGGGTTGTTTAGTGCAGAAAGGAATCTGAGCTGAATTCTCTACTAAGGATATATTTATTTTGTGCCCCACGTATTAATACAGAATATCTAATGCACCTAACTGAATCCAGACACTATCCCCAACAGCCAGCATGAACAGGGGCACAGCTCTCCCACACTCACCTGCACCACCCAAAGAGATGCTCCAATTGCAGCTCCAGAAACTGAACCCTCTCTACTGATCAGCAGGTGGGAAAATGAGGGAAGGAGCTCCTAAGGCTATGGAGCTATAAAGGTCACCTCAGCTGCTCCAAACTGGTGAGTTTTCTTGAGCCCAGAATCAATGAACAACTTTTTTCCAGCGTAGGTGGGACACTTGGGAAGCCAATTAACACCATCACATCCATCCCAGAGGCTGCTTAAATGCGACTCAAGATTTGCCCTGTGGACAAAGAAACAGAAATCAGTGTCTATTTCAAGATTTTGGAGACCTTCCACAGGGAGAAATAAAGCTTTTGCCCATTTTGGTTCCCCAGAGAGGCCCAAGAGCAATCAATCCATGAACCAGGGATGGCGATTAGACTGTGGACCAAACTGCTCCTGCATCCTTCTCTCTGTTCACAAAAAATAAAGCTGGAAATCTAATTTTCACCAGGTCTTTGTGCCTTATATTTCTGTCTTCTAACCACCTAGTGGAAGTTGTTTAAAATACATATTTCAATTACAATCAAAGAAGGATAAGAAGAAATTCCCAGAGTTATTGCCTACTTATGGATATGATATCTTGCTGGTAGGTATTGCTCCTTATCATATATCCTAACAGTGCCTAACAGGAGGAAGAAATTCCCATTAATTCTCTCTCTTTCAGTATAAATGAAGTACCTAGTTAGGCATTAATCACTTAGTCATTTGTTGGGTCTAAGAGCAAGCATATCTTTAAAAAAAGGAGATCTGGGCCATCCTGGGAAGGAGCTTCCCCACAGGAGAATTCACTGTAGAGCTCCAGAGCCCAGGTGGATGCCCTGACCAGAGACCCACCCTTACCTTTCATTATGGCCAACCAGGAAGAAACAACTTTTCTTGTAAACACAGGATGTAGCTTTTGCATTTGGTGTCCAGCCAGTCTTCTTTTTTGCTCACACTGTTGAACAGTATAAATGAATAATTATATCTGTCTGCAACGGGTGGATCATATAGCAACACACACGCTGCTATATATCATACACACAAAAAGAGAGTTAGAGCCAGGTATCATTAATCTTAAATACTTATATCTTCTTGGAACAACTAGTTGACAGCTGCTAAGCTACTGGCAAACTGTCTGCCTTAAGTATTTTTCCCCTTTCTTTTGGCACTGTGCCCCTGGCTTGGTTTCAGCTACAGATTGCAAAGACCATTCAGAACAATAACTGCACACTGGCTCCTCAAGTAAGCTGGGGACTACATTCCCCCTCCAGTCCTGCCTGCAGCCCATTAACAATAATGTGACTTACACACATTTGCATGGGTAGGGGAAATTAGCTCTGGTAGGGATAAAATGACTTTCCTGTCCTTGCTGAAGCCTCCCAGCACACCAGCTGAACCAGTGGAAAACTCAGTTTGCAGACTGGTGTTGGGATTAACAGCAGGGAACACAAAGGTTGTACACACACACACACACACACACAACAAAAAAAAAATGAGAATAGTCAGGTTCTGTGTGCACTCCTGTAGTATCTGTATTTTATCCTGCCTTTAGTTTTACACTTGAACAGTGTCACTTTATTCTGTTTTGACTACGTTTACGCTGGGGTCAATGGCAGGACAGGAGGAGCAGTGCCCTAATTGAATTTGGGCAGTTTTACCCATTAACCTGCCCCTGATTCCCCCTCCTCCTATGCCACCTCCCTCTGCCCTTTGGTAGTGCAGCTGCTACTGGAAGGGAGCGCAGTGATTTTCACAAGGAGCCTGGGGGAAGGGGGGTAGGGGGGCAGCAAGAATACAATTTGGAGGTAGAGCTGCATAAAACCTGATTCCCATTGCCCTGAGCTGACTACAGCCATTTGGAGAAAGCCAGAAGGGACTCAGTGCTCCTTCACCTCAACGGAGCTGACTTCATGCTGCCAGGGACTTGGCTTCACTGTGAATGTCATTAGTAATGAAAAACAGGCAGAGGGGAAAACAGTGCCTGGTCTGGGGGAATACAAGCTTTGTAACATTTTGCAGCCCACATCATCTGTCCCTGGAACACTGCAGTTTTGCACAGCATTTCCTTAGCCAGGAAAAAATGATGTGTAATTATTGTGGCTGTACAAGTGAAGTCACGGGGAGCCTGTGAGCATGAATGATGAGCAATGAGATAATAGACTAACAGGCAGGATGCCTACAGCCCATTAAAGAACTAACAAAAGGCCTACATGAGACATCTGTGATAACATACAAGGAAGATGTGCAGATGGGAAAATGCCTAAATATAACATTTAAAGATGTATAGATGTATGGAACATGCCACACCACCAATAACTGGTGCTCTAGTGTGTGCTTAGCATATGGATAAAGTAATTAACTAATTAAAAAGTGCATGGAAGACAAATGTCAGAGGATATGGATGGGCTGCTGCAGTGGATATGAACAGGGGTAAGGCCTGGATTCTCCATATTGGGGCAGTCACTCTGCTATTTGCTGCTGAAGACCTTCAGTGGTTCAACTTTCATAAATATAGGAGCTGAACTGGTCAGAACTCGAATAATGGCAAAACTGAGTGATCTGGGGGGAGAAGTGGACTTGGAGCAGGATTAACATTGACCTGAGGGCAAGCAGCCAAGTGAAGGACACACCTTGGAGCAGTCCCTGAAAAAAAAAAGGAGACAGATCAGAGCTGTGAACAGAACGTACATCTAACAAAAACACTGACATATTTTTATGTCTTAGCGCACAAAATCCATTTAATACCATGTGTTGCATTAAGCCATTTAAATCCGTGGCTTATCCCTCCCAATTTTAGCAAGTTTGGGAATAATAAATTTAACCACTAGTGGTCGTTGTTGTCCTGTGCAGCAAGAATTCCTGAGTTTGCAGGGAGCAAACACCGCCAAATAATTTCCACGAGTTTTTTCATCAGATAGAAACCACAGTCAAAATTCTAAAGTCAAGTGTAAAACGGCAGCTCTGGTCATTAATCAGGAGGTGAATGGGTGTTACATTTACCTCTTCCTGTAAACTATATTCAGTGTCAAGGGAAACACAACAGTTTGGCAACAATTGGGTATCCCAAGGAGTAGGAAATGCTGCAGCAAGCCCAGAAGATGCTGCTTTGTTTATGGAGTTCATGTAAACACTGATCCTGATGCAGCTCCTTTTATCCTGTGTACATGTAGCTCTCCCAACTCAGTGACAGGCAGTTGCAAAATCACAGGAAAAAATGACACCCCATTTTGTAGGAGTTTTGGGTGTTTGCTGAGTGCTTGTAAGGAAGTGAGTGCTCAAACAAAGCTTTCCCTACCTTCCCCCTGACAGCCTCTGCAGTACAGAGAGTTAAAACTTTAGGCCCAGACTGACAAAGGGACAGAGCCTTTTGAGTGCTGAGCTTTTAAGTATCCAGCTGGGGGAGCAGAATTCACAGATATGAGGAGGGTATTGAGGGGGGGGTTGGCTGCAAAGTGCATTTCAGTGCTGTGCTACTCCACTTGGATGAGTTCAGGCAGTGGTAACAGTACAGCTGGCAGCCCTTCTATAAATGCCACAAGGTATAAAAAAAAAGGTGAACACAACAGTAATGATTAAGTTGAACTTTACATGCCTGAGTGCACTGATGAAAACCTGGGTACCTATGGACTCTGAGATGCCCAGCCCACCAGACGTAGTTTTCACGGGTCTGCAATTGTCCTGTGTGAATAAACTCTGTCTTTATTTTTTTTAGGGACCTGTGATTTTGAACACCTTAGATCTCAGTTCCCTTTGGGATCAACATTCATTATTTTTAAAAAATCAAAATATTTCCTTTCCTTCCCCAAGCTTTGTTCCTCTCTTTCACAGATTCACACCACAGCTAAAATCCTCCTTCTCCAGTCACCTGGGACAGAGTCACCAAAAAGAGACACCAAAGGCACCTCCCACTTTCCAGCTGAAGTACCAGATCACAGAACCATCTGCCCCACTGAAGTTAACATCTAATACTATTTCTAAACCACCTCAGAAGAGTGACAGCTTTGGAGAACAAATGCAGCTCTCTGATGCAGCTACATGCAAGTTCTGCCTTCTGTGGAGAATTTATTTTCTAAATTAAGTTTCATATTTACAGCAGTGTAACCAGAGGTATTCCAGAAGACTAATCCTGATGGTTAAGAGGCAGGGTACTCTCACTGAGCAATTTAGCCCCAGGAAGGCTTAATAAGAAATTAAGGCAAAAATTCAGGGTCAGGATGAACACAGTAACTGCCTTCACTTATTCCAGTTTTCCCAATTTTACAGATGATAAACTGAGTTTTGTAAAGCCCTCAGTGTTAGTAAAATGTTGTATTAGTGCTACTCTCCAATTATAATCACTAATCAACACTATAGGGATACCACACTGTTTGCTTGCTTTCTATTGGCTTCAAAATCTAAAAAAATAGAAAACCACAGCTTAATTTTAAACCTGCTTCAAAAATATGAAGATTTTAGTTATGTGTACATAACTACGTGTGTGTAAGTGTACAGAAATATGTATACATATGCACACATAATGTCCTTCCTCATGGACAGAAGTTTTTCAGTGGGGACAGATATCACCAATAAAGGAAGATCCATCCCTTCTTTGGGAAAGGAAAGAAGGAACTTTCTCAGCGACAAGTGTGACACATTAACCCCCATTTTAAATATTTAGCTGTGTTTCCACACTTTGACTATTCCCCCATTTAAACAACACAAGAAACACATTACCCATGGATGCACACTGAGAGGGCCTGACTGAGACAGTCTGGCAGGAAAAAAAGGATTTAGAACAGGATTTAAAACATTGCTTTCAACAATGTGGGGGCAAAGCTGCTAAAAAAGTGACCTAAGATTAAACAAAGATTTTGCTGCTGTCATTAGGAATGTCTCCATTAGCTTTTCTGGAGACCTTGGGTCATGTCTCAGGCCTATAAAGTAAGAAATGGAAAAAGGAATTCTGGTTTTGCAGAAACTCATGCGTCTTCTCCATCCTGCCAGCCTTCAGAAGCACTTGCTGCTGCTACAATGACTACCAGAGACAGTGAGCACCTAAATTCCAAGTGTCTCTCTCATTCAGGTACAGGAAACCATTCTGAAGCAGATTCCTACCTCTTAAAAAAAAAGTTTTTTCTTTTCTCTGAACTTTTGCAAAGAAGCATCCTCAATACTCATCCATATTCCAGTCGTAGGTATCAACAAACACATCCACACCTTCATTGAACAGGAGATGTTCTGTACATTCTGGTCACTTGCAGACTGTCCCAAAAGCTATGCACTCATTAAATAGCTGTTAAAAAAGTTAATTTACTTTAAATCCAGTTCTGCACAATTCCATTTTAGAGCAATCTATATTCACGCAAGCATTTAAATATTCTATTAAAATGGATCTGTCATCAAATAGTGTGGAATCCAGCAAAGTAATAGCTACCATCCTAGTGCTAAGCCTCCATCAGAGTCACAACGGTGCCTTGATACCCCCTTCATTTATTTCCAATTCTGGCTCCTGTAACCATGGCAACATATACTGAAACCTTTCAAGCAGAACAGAACTGACAATCACAATAACAGCACAAAATACCTGAGGTGGGGAAAAAAGAGGAGAGGCACAAGCAGGTAGTTGTTGAAATTAAAAGCTAATGACAAGAAAACAGCTGGAAACAAATACTGCCTCACATGGCTGTATTCTCCAGGCAGATGTATTTTTGCAAACCTGGCCATCTTATTAGCTGTGCAGCTCTGGAAAGGCAGGAAAAATAAATATTGTCTCAGCAAAGAGCAAAAGTGTGAACTCAAAAAAGTAAGTTGCTGCAAATAGAAAGCAACTGTTTATCTGTTGCATACATATCCCAGGGTGCTCAACACCAGCCCAGGGATAAGCAGATATTTTTTTTTTTCCAAGGCAGCCACAAATATGCTTCAGAGAAACACCATCCAGCACGAAAGAAATAGAAGTCACCTTTTAAAGTGATTCTAAAAGAATAATTCCATTAGCCTACATCAAAGGAAAGGTTTGAAATGAGCATGAGTTAATAAACCATATATGTGTAAACTGGGATAACTTCCTAGACATTTAAGGGATCTAATTAGCATTTGAATGCTGTGAAGCAAGAAAGGGAAATTCTATCTTTTAACTATAACAATCAAAACTAGAAATGAGATTAACCTGTGTGGGAGAGCCTAGCAGGATGCAGCTGCAAGGTTAGCTGCAAAGGTTTATGGGGCTGGAGCTGAAAAAACACAAAGATCAAGGCCACCAGGACACCTGCCAGGAAGGCTTGTAGTTTTTATCTCTTTCCCCCGTGAAGTGAAATTTAGAAAACAGAACCAAAAAAACAAGAGGTGGACTGACACCAGCCTCTCCATTGCAGCACCCCACTCACCTCCCAAGCCACAAGCCATGACTCAGGCATCAAAACCACCACAAAAATCAGCAAGAAATGCTCACTTTTAAAAAAGAAACAAAACAAGACAAAAGCAAACAAGATGTTACACTAGACAGTCAAGGGAAAGAGGCAGTGCATCTGGGGATTTCTCTGTTAAGAAGCCATAACCCACAAGAAACCAACAGGAGCTATTTCACCAAACCTGGCTTTGAGATCTCATAACTGTTGCCTAAGGGGCTTCGTATGCTCTCAAAAAAATTGTATATTATGTTTAGCCTGCACCAATCCAGGTGGTTTCCTTTTAGAAACCTTTTCATCCTTAGACATCAGAAGGAAACATGAAAATACTGAGGCAGATATTAGGCAGGATAAATCCTATGGTTGGATGGGATAGACAGACAGAAAACAGGATAGGCAGGACTGGATGCAGACTGCACAAAGACCTCAGTTCTGCAGATGTGTAAATACCCACAGGGCAAGTCAGACTTTCCAGGATCAGACATTGCAGCCGATTCTCCTCCATTTCTGGTGCCTTGTGCATGAAAGAGAAGGACAAAGACCTCTGGTGGTCCTGGCATGTTGCCAGGCTTCATCTTATCTGGATAATAGTGGTGGAGAGTCTGTGTTGTCCTTCAGCTCAGGATGGCTTAATCCAGCTCACACTGGGTGACAAGACCAGGAGGAGGCTCCTGGATCAGGGATACCACTGGAAAAACAGACCAAGCCACAGGAGCCTGAGAAGAGGCTGTCATTCTGTTGGGTGACTGGGACTTCACCCCTCACAAAGCTCCCTGCACTCCTCCTCGGGGGTGTCTCATCCCTTTTCCCTTGTCCAAGAGTTCTCACAGAGACCCATATTCCATAATTCCATGTACTAGAAAATGCACTTGGCACCTCTTGCTTTCAGCATGGTGCGTGGCTGTGTCTCTGTCCTGAAGGTCCTGGTGTCACTGGGAACTGCATTTCCCAGTGCCTATGATCCATCACTCAAGTGCTGCAGCAGTGCGTGGTCTGGAGGGACCTGGGAATGCCCTAAAAAATGTAGGGACCAGAAGGTTGGTCCATTCCTCTTTTCCATGGTCTTTCACGGAAAATTTTCTTGTGCAGTGAAGAACAGTGCAGGATTCAATGGAAACAGAGGAAGATCTGGACTTAAAATGGAGAATATCTAAATGGAGAGGAGCTGGGATGTGAGAGAGCATTAATGTCCTTAGAAAAGAGCTGGTTTCTTATTTCTCACTTGCTTCTCAGAGAGAAAAATGTAACTGTCAAGCCACAGTACACAAAAAAGCTGTCATTCACTGTCATTTAAGGCAGCACCTTATTCTCCTTTCTCTGGGGAATTTCTTCAGTCATCAGATTCTGTAAAAGAAAATATTTTTCCCCTACCATTGTGTCTCATTGACTCCTATTTTCTTTGTCATTCATAAGCCTCTTCTTCCTGACCTCCAAGACTGTTTTGAGCTCTCCAGACGATTTCAGGTTAATGTGGGTTCAGCACCAGCAGAGTTTAACAGCAGGTTTGCAAGTAGCAGTCACTCAAACCTGTGGGAGCAATGGGAAAGAATAAGGAAAACTAGACAAGTGCAACCCACAGGGCCAAACTGGCTCCATCCTGCAACCTCCCTGGGTGAGTTTTAACCAGCTGCGGCTCACGATGGACCATGGTGCTGCACATCTGTACACTGCACATCTGTACCCTGGCCATGGTTCAAAGGCTCTGCTTCCCACAACATCCACATTTCACCTTGCAGACCTAAATCCCCCCTATTCCAGGAAGCCTGAAGCCACAGATGTTAAGGCAGAACATCAGGATTTTCTCTACTCTGAATCCAAGCATTTCACTCCATGGTTCCGAGGTCTTGTTGAGCAATTGCACTGGCACAGAATCTTCTTGAAAAGGACATCCCACCTGGAGGTAAGGACATTAAGTGGTAGAAAAGATACAATACCCCTTGGGATGTTATTTCAATGGTTAATTGATCTCACTTTAAAAGTTGTCTGCTTTCTTTCTAATTTTGCTGACTTCTTCTATTTCTAGTTATACAATCTTGTTCTACTTTTAACAGACATGTAGCAAGTTTCCTATCTTTATTAGGGTGCTGACAGACAAAAAAAAAAATCAGCTTCCCACTCTTTCAAAGAATGTAATTAATGCCTCAATAAATAAATCAATCAACAAAGATTGACTTTTAACTTCAAAATCTCATCAGACCAGTTTTATGGAAAGATATCCACATATTCTCAGCTTGCTAGGAACTGCAGCAGTGAAAGAATATGCATCCAGCATTCCTGTACTTCCATATTCACCATCACCTAAAAGCAAATGCATGAAAATCTAAACAGGTTCTGAATTTAAGATTTTTATATCACTTTACACCTTCAAAGCTAATTTGTTACCATTTGAGGTAAAATTGCAGCTTTGATTCCTATAATTAAAATGTTAGTATCTCAGACTGAAGCAGTTCTGACCAGGAAGCATCCTGTCAATATCCTAAGTATTTAATTTTTTTTTTTTTTTTTTAGAATTGTACATTGTTTGCCAACCCAAAGTGGAAGAAAAATTTTTATAACAAGAAGAGTACTTGCTAATCTAAAATGTTTTGGAGTCATGAAAGCAGAATATTTTATCTCAAATTTCACTTCTTGGGAAGTATATATGAGCTATTTTATTTTTTTTTAAAGGGTCCTTTAGTGATGAAAAATTAAACTTCATTTTCACAGTTTCAGATTTTATCCTACTTTGTATGTAGATTGATTATATTATATGACATCTACTCATTCTTGTGAACATCTTTTAGTTTGGTGAACTAAAGGTGTTCTTACACCTTTCATTCTTTAATTTTTAATTAAGTTCTTTCATGTTTGGCTTGGTATCTTTGGACATTTATCTACTTTAGGAAAAAAATTAAAATACACTATTATATTTAAAAATAACCTAAGGCAGCCTGGTAGAAGTTAGCACTGAAGGATAGAAACCTCAAAAAAAAGCATGTTTGAAACCCCAGCTAGAGCAGGGTATCCATGAGCAAAGTTTTTCCAAGAGGCCCACAGGAACCAGCTCCTAGCCCATCATCTGAACATGTTTCATCAGTGGGCTGCAGGAAAACATGGACATGGGGAATGTCAGAAGGGAAATTAAGCATCCATGGATAAAATAATCTGGATAAACCAAGCTGGATACAGGGACAGGAGGAAAAAAAAAAAAAATGGAGGGAGTGGGAGAGGAAGGCAATGTATTGAGGTGACATATGGTCCTACTTCTTTGTAGAAACTACCTAGGAGCCAAGGGGCTTTTTCTGGGAAGCTGTGACTGTGGGGCACAGTCACATCCCTGAGCTCAAGAGCTCAGCATGGGCTGAAACTCATAGCATGGCTGTACAAGGAGGATTTTTTTGAAGGGCTCCCAGGGAGATCTCTGGCAGGGACTGTCAGTGGAAAGCTGCTGGCATATGCCCCTACATCCTCTCCCAGTGTGCTGCAAAATTTGCTGACCTCCTAGCAAGCAGTGTGCTGTCACTCAGCACATCACATGCTGCCTGCTCTAATTCAAGTTCATTTTGATGCACCATGCACTGATTCCTGGTGCCAAGAGAAAAGAACAGTTTGAAACAAGATCTCTCAGACTTACCTGGAGCAGAGCCCAGGTAATCAATACAGCCCATGCTAAAAGTAATAGTGTAATTGGTTACACTTTGCCATCTGCAGGTGCTGTTAGGGATGCTGGAGAGGAAGAGAAAATAGCAATAATTCCTTCATAAGCCACAAATGCCAACTGAGACCATTCTGAAGTGAGAAATCATATTGTTATTTGCCTCCACCATCAGTTTCTGATTACAGGAGGCCAGTATATGGCTATCAGCCTTCACTGCTTTAGCCCTGTGAGCCCAAAAGCAAATCCTAAATCCTGATTCTCTACCACCTACCACATGTGCATGAAGCTAATACAGCAAAAAGATGCAACAGTACAAGGTCAACACTCTATCTATACCAGGATAAAGCAGAAGCTGGGAAGCACAATTTCTCCCTGGCCTGTTTTGGCAGCAGGGCTGGTAGGAAGGGCAGGAACAGAGCCCAGGATTAGGGATTTACAACTGCTCAGCTGTTACCTTTCTACCTGTGGAAAATGTTTTGGTTGGTTTTTTTAAAGTCATTCTATTTTAAACTCCTGCTTTATGATTTCAGAATTAGGGCTGAATCCTATTAGGGAGACAAAAGACCCCTTGTAGTTCATACACGTCTAATGGTGTGAGAGATAGAGATACTATTATATTTGGCACAATATTTAGAGAAATTAATCCTCAAGCACTAAAGATTTGAGGGATTAACAGACTGAGTGACAGCTGAGCTCATCCAGCCTATATCCTGGGATTGGGAAGCAAAACCATTTGCCTCCAACTTGAACATGTTCCTCACTTCCACCTGAGTCAGCACAATTCCTGCCCTTGCTGCACTCAGGTCCCCAGGGGGGATCAACAATCTAATAAATCCTTGTTTCATGGTGGTTTGCAAAACTGTCACATTCTGTTCATTTCTAAGATCTGATATGTCCTTTCCTCTCTTCAGAAAGAAATAGACAAATCCCACATAAAAACACCACGTTTTTAAACCTTCAAAATCTGATTAAAAAGCCATTGAAACTGTTTATTTTCAAGGAGAAACAGTGTGCAACAGTCAAGCCTGTAAACATGCCCACAAAGTTTTATCCAGGACATCCCAAGGACTTCTTGGAGAAGCCTATACTAGTGGAAGATGGAAACAACTGTATCATTCTTCTTTTGCATTAATTTCACACAGCATAAACATGACTATTCCCCTGGACTAAACTGGGATGGAGAGAAGAGAGGAGAGATGCTTCTCTCCAGCTACTGTAGAGATTGTCCTAGAGTGGAAAGTAAGGAAATAGAAGGAAGTGGCCCTGGTACTGGAGAAAGACACTGCCACGTCTGTGGCATCACTAGGCAGAGGCTCTCCAACAGAGCAGACAAGACCTGATAGGGAAGGAAAGGAGATTTTGTGGTTGCCATGGCAGTGGCAGCATGGGGCCATGGCAGGAGAACAAGAAATATTCACTGCAAGCTTATTTTTGTAGCTTTGTAAAAAATCCGTGAGAAGAGCTGAAATAAATTTACAATGAATATTTCCCCTGTCTTGGTACTCCTGAGCCAAACAAACACCCAAGCACCAGCACATTAGACAAGGTGCAATTTAGCTCTGAGCTGTGCAGCTTCGTAGAAACCAAGGAGGTTGCAAGGTTAGAGCCAAAAAGGATCTTACAAATCACAGTGCTAATGTGTTTCTGCCATTCAGGGCTTGAGATACTACAAGGGGAGGAGAGCTCCTTCAAGAAACACTGTCACCCAGATAGCTGGCAGAAATCACCCAGTCTTCTGCAAAATGGAGCCGTTTCCTGTGCTCCACACAAATCCTTTCAGGGAAACTGCCTGTGGCAGGATGGTTTTGCCATCTGTCTTCCCAGTTATCAGCTCATTTCCACAGCCATTTTTGGAAGGTAACATCCACTTGCAGTTCCTGGGCTACGTGAAGGGGCTCATGCAAGATGTCCCCCAGCATCACACGTACATGGAGATTGATGGATAAGGTCTGCAAGCTGGCACCCACCTGTGTTACAGATGTATTTAGCAAAAAAACAAGGAGGAGATGCTTTAAGAGCAATGGGAGCATGATGAGCTGAAACTGGAGAGAACTGTGTCACCATGAGACGCTACTGCAGAATGTCTCCTTTGGGTGTGAGGAACCTGGAGTCTAATTAGAAAAACCTGCAGGACTGGGGAATTTCTTGGTAGCAGAGATAGCAGCACCTTAGGCTGGGGATGACTCTCACTTCTTGTTAACTACTTCTGTCTCCAGAATTCAGAGGACCCAGAGCCCTTAACTGTGGATCAAATTTGGATCTTTATGAATAAACCATAAATTTTATGTCTTCTGGGTAAGAATACACAGAATACACCTAAGAATTGTCCTCTCAGCAGGCAGCACTATCAGGTACAGCACAGTGTGTGCTGGGGAGAAGAGCATCCAGAATTAGTCCCTTTTGCCAACCTGTGCATCACCAGTGCACTGTGGTGGGATGTGTGCTGTCACACGGAGAACACAAATTTGCCCTCAGTCTTTGGCAACATATCATGTTTTCTTTTCCTTCCTTAAAATTGTCCCTTGGCCTTAATTAACTCACAAGCCTGTTGTTCATAAGCTGAGATTTCCTCTCTGGATTTCCCCCTGCTTTAGTTCAAATCACATCTAAAGGCAGAGCAATCCTTTCATGAATAGAACCATTTCTTTTGCTCATACTGCCAGCATGGTTAGGGCCTTATCAAATCTCTTCCCCACTGTAATATTTCTTTTCAACGTAGCTCACTAACCCTTACCTGTTTTTCATTTTGACCTGCAAATAGCAAAATACCATCAGCTGGAAAAGATAATTACTCACTTGTGAAAGTAAGTGTTATTTTTTTATTCTATGATATGGGCAATACAAATGTCACTTTAAGTCAGGTTGCATTAAGTAGTTTCATGTCACATGACACAGTGTGAATTGACACATGCTGTGCTGTTGTATGAGATCTAGGGTTGCTGGTTTGAAGAGGCTTTTTTTCTTTTCTATTTATAAGAAGATATTACCTACCGTAGATATTACGATTCCTCCATTAGCTAAAAAATACATCCAGATAAAGGTATAATTTCTGATATTCAGACCAAAAGAAAACCTGAAAATTATTGCTTACTTCTAGCATACCTACTGATAGCCAGCTTATTCCTTACTGTTTATTAAAGACAATATTAAAAATAAAGAGAAGAGATTAAATTTGTTAATAAATACAACTAATATTAAAAAATAAAATAAAATAAAATAAAATAAAATAAAATAAAATAAAATAAAATAAAATAAAATAAAATAAAATAAAATAAAATAAAATAAAATAAAATAAAATAAAATAAAATACCATGCAGATTCCATATGTCAAAATAAATCAGGGACTCAGTAACTTTTGCTTTATGCCAATAAGTGGTAGCACACTCAGAGAAGCCTCTTAGAAGTTTCAGTGTTTTTTTTAATTTTCACTAAGTTATGGAAAATTCAAGGAGTTATCAGCAATTATTCTCACTCTGCTAATCCACACACCACAAGCCAATATTACCAAATATCCAGTACTTAAGTTTTATTAGAATAGGTTAGGATGGGACAAAAGAGTTAATTCCTTATTTAAATCACACCTATGAGCATTCAGTCAAGCCACACCTATCAACTTTATTAAAATACTAATTAAAGCCCATTAAACCCATGCACACAAACCTTGACAGCATTTGTTTGTTTGTTTAAGATTTTCCAGAAGTTAGAAATTTGCTGTCCATAAATCTAAAAGCTCTCAGCCCAGGAACAGGAAGGTTGCTCCTCACAACCAAAGAGGAACAGAGGGGTTCTCCTGGTCACAGTCTCAATATTTGATCACCATCCTTCCCCTGTTTTCAGAGCAAAATGACAAACTGGATTGCTTGACAAATCTACCTCTAAACCAGCTGATTACTGTCAGATGCCATAAGCCTTACAGAAGCCTTCTGAAGTCAACCATCTTCACTCCCATCCTGCTCCTCCCCATGTCACTAAGCTGTGCCCAAAGAGCCATGTTTCCCTGTGCTCATTCACCTCCAAGCATACAGTCTCAGCTTTAGATTTATTATAACTTTTAATTCCATCTGAAGGTCTTTTCTTCCATTCCTGCCTCAGACCTTCCCTGTGCTCTCCCTAATATTTTGGAAGCAGAGATTGCCTTCATCTGCATCTTCATTTCAACAAAAGAAAAATAAGCTCAAAGTAAAATCCAGTTGAAACCTCTCCCTTTCAGCAGTCTTGCATCAAAGTCATGGATTTCAATATTAAATTCCACAACACATCCACTGGAAACCAGACCCAAGCTCACTATCAATATTCAGGGAGTCCCCAGTGAACCAGTGCCTACAATTTGCAATGAACCCCCAAAGCAAAGGAGCCTCACAAAGCTTTATCATTTGATCATGAAAGTTTTGCCATGCTCTGAGCTTTGAAACCCTTCAGCTGAAGATGGTATTAAATATATATGTATTTAACCAGATTGGCTTGAAGGGTCTGTTCCATGTAGTGAGGACAGAGCAACATCAAGAGCCTCAAAAAGGCCTTGATCCAAAGGAGGACAGAGTTCCCCTGGCACAGAACTGAGGCAAAGAGCTGCAGGTTGGCCTCATCTCCTCTTTTGGCATGGGGGACCTGGCAGGAGAGAAACACGTTGGAGACACAGAGCAGAAACCACCAGCTTTAAAGCCAGAGCTCTGCAAGACAGCACAGCCACAATCCTGACTCTGAACACCAATTCCAGTTCCTCCGGAATTAGTAGCAACCTGTAGAGGATTTCACTTGTCACATCCCTCCTAGAGCTCTGCCTGTACATCTTGAGCTTATCAACAGCTTGATCAAAATTTCTAGGAAAGTTTGGAGTGTTAGGCTGCTTATAAACAAAAAATAAGCATTTTTGGTACCCTCTCCACTGCATCCCACTTGTTAAGATTGTCACAGAGGAGAACCTCGGGTCGATGCTACCTGGCAGGCCCAGTGATGGCCTCATGCCCAACCTGCAGCCTTCACAGCACAGATTTGGAAAATCTGGCCTCCCACAAAACACCTTTTGAGCATCATTTTGCACGATTCCCTTCCCCTGTGCTCATGTGTGCAAAGCAATGCAACCCCTCGTATGCCCAACAACCACTGTGGTCAGGGTGTTGCATTTGCAAGCAAAACACACTCTTACTTTCTCAATATTAGCTCCTTTATTGCAGGGTCTTCTAACTGACAACACAGCAGAGAACTTCATAAAGAAAGTCTCATGATAGCTGTTATTTATTATGCAAATACTGTCTGCCATGGCAACATTGTATGAAGTAGTTTGCTTTCTTTGCTCTGGTACATGCATATTCAAATTAAGTCTGTGTACATTGTGCCTGCCTCCACATTACAAAGATTTTGTTTTCCTTGACACTTAGAGGAGAACAAACTGCAATTAATACAGCCTGTTTAAGCAGACAGCACCCAATTAGTTATCATCTATTTTCAGACTGGGACTCTAGACAAAAAAACATGGAACTGGCTTCTTATTCCAAAGGAAAATACATCCAAACTGCAGGTTTTCAAAGACACATTTAACTCACAATGGCCAGGATACTCACTTGGCCTTTAATGTGAAATGGAGTGTTAATTTTTCTCTGTCACCTCTTAATTGCTTCCTTATTATACTGTTCAAGCAGTTAATTGCTAGACTGAGTGAAAGAGTGTTTTCAAGGGAAAGGAAATGCCACTGCATGAAGAAAAAAAAAAAAAAAAAAAAGATAGAAGCCGGTCAGTAGTGTAATTGGGCCTGATAGAATGTTAGTTGTGGCATTGCCTTTAATGGTAAGTACAAAAATTAATAGGAAAAGCCAGATTGTTTTGTATTGCAAAACAAGCCAGAAGACATGTCAGGAGGTTTTGTGTTCAGCTGCCACACACTTAACAGCATCACACTCCCAGCAAGCCAACCTCTTCTGCATGTTTGTACACAGAGCATTTCCTTCTGCTTCATCTCCTGCAGCAAGGTACTGTACTTGTTCCCAGGGCATGAGCTGTTCCTCAGATTCCCATCTCAAATTCTGCTCGTGGTTTCTACAGAGCTGACAAGAACATCTCAGTGCCTCAAAGCTGGAAACAGGACTGGGAACAGCTGGGCAGCTGCAGCCTCCAGCTCCCCAAGTTCTGTGCCCGCTCTGCTGAGTTCTCTGGAGCTTCCTGAGCAAACCTGACCAGCAGATTTGGAGAAACAACTATCAAATATTTTTTCCACCATTCCTGGAAAGGCAAAGAATTGAAATGCCCGGCCTCGTGTTTCACAGGCAGTGAACATACCTGGCAGCTGACAGGAAGGGGGTTCCCCTGTCTCGCCTCTAGCCCAGCAACACTGATGCTCCTTCTCTCAGCAATAAAGGCCATCCCTTCTGCAACAGAGACACACAAATCAGTAGGAAAAGGCTTTACTGATGTCACAGAGGGAAAACAAATATTCCAAATGCAAAGACAAGAATTTGCTCTAATGACAATCTTTGCATGACAGTGCAGGAATTCGTGATTAGACACCTCCACCCCTTAGTTTTTATTAGAGAAAAGTAATCATTATTGGAGGAAAGAAGCAGATAAAAAGCAGACACTGTTGCATGGTTTATTTAAATATGCACAATAATTCGTATGAAAAATTAATACGAATTTTGAATAATTATATATGAATAATTATAAATAATAAATAATTATAAATTTAGCTTCCCAGTGTACAATAGAAAGGAGATGATCCAGTTACTAATGTGTGCTTATTAGCATTCAAACATGCTGATTAACTCATTAGTAAGACTACATTTGAAGTCTCTCTTTTTTTTCCTCCTCTTAACTGATGGTTGCTATTTATCAGTTTATTTGCCAGCAGAACAAAAACACATTTGTATAGAACAGAGAAGAACAAGCCAACTTTACAGAATATTAGAAATACCCCTTTTCATTTTACAAGTTTATGAAGTAATGTTATCACCTGCTGAGCTGAGTGGCTGAGGATCACCACACAGCTGATAGTGTTGGGAGTTGCAATGGAAGTAAATTATGGGCAGCACATATCAAAGCAAAACATTGGTTTCCACCCAACAAATCCCAGAACTGGAGAGAACTCCAACACAACATTCCTAATGTCAACCAGAGAGTCTGGGGAAGCTCTACCTATGCCTTGCCAAGGGGCCAGACTGTTGACAATTCCCATGGCACATTGCTGCTATCTGTTTACACACACCACAGGCATCAGTCACCCAAACTCTCAGCCACAAAAAAAATCCCACTGAATGTGTGGAACATGCAATTTACAGTCCCAGAGCTAAGAGGTAAGGTTTTGGCACAAAGTAAGTAGAAGGTGGGAGATTCATGTATCTTCCCCACCTGCAGCTGCCATACCCTGTGCAGACAAACATGACACTGCCCTACAAGGCTGCAGAACCTGCCCCTTTGCCCTCCTTAATAAAACTGTTTTCATCTTACTGGGACAGCCAAGGTACTACTTTTAATCAATAGGAAAAAATGAAACAAGGTCAAGTCTTATTGCAGGACTTAATCAAGCTTCTACCACCAAGCTGAAAAAAGGTAAGGAGACCCAGAAGAGCCCAAAGCAGAGGCAAGAAAAGAGATGCAGAGGGAACTATCACAACATGAAATGCTCTGGGACCCTGACACTTTGTCACAGGGAGCATTCCCATCAGAAACCTCAGCTCATCTTTCCCACACAACCAGTGATGGAGAGTGGATCTGTCCTGTCCTTGTGAGCCAGATACCTCTCTGTGGTATCATCAGGTCTCACAAAGGGAAATTGCTTTGTAGTTTTCACATCACCAACTCCTATTCCTGACCATGCAGATTCAAGATATTCTCAAATATTCTCAAAAAGTTTCAAAACTCTTTCACAGAATCATAGAATCAGCTGGGTTGGAAGGGACCTCTGAGATCATCAA
Organism: Heliangelus exortis; assembly: GCF_036169615.1. Taxonomy (NCBI): domain Eukaryota; kingdom Metazoa; phylum Chordata; class Aves; order Apodiformes; family Trochilidae; genus Heliangelus; species Heliangelus exortis. Next base: position 6,526,318 of record NC_092435.1, on the reverse strand, counting down.
GTCCAACCCTTGATCCTTTTAGTGGTAATTTCAGTGCTTACATAGTACCCCAGTGGACCAAAACCCTGAGAATTTGCACAATAGCATTGCAGTACATTTTTCACTTCCTTTCACTTTTTCCTGGCCATATCCCAGCATATCCATTGTCTGCAGGTTTATGTTTCCTTCAGTCCTACCCAACCTATATGCCTCCCAAGCTTTAATTTATTTTCTTCTGTCCCACCACCCTTGTGGAATATTTAATAACATAATGTTGAGGCATAAGAAAAGTTAAATATTCTACCACAGCCAACACAGACCTTCTTTCTCTGCTGGCCTTCTAATGTCTTCCTGTTTGAACATAGGAAGACACTGTTGAAAACACAATGAACATCAAGAAATCTCTCTTTCCCACTGGTGTAATCACCAAATCTTTATAATTCAATCTAAACACACTGAAATATCTAATTTTGCTAGCAGAATTTCTGAAAGCTTTATCTGAAAGTGTTTCATTTCCATATAATGCCTATGTATGTGCATATGTTACCCCCCACACAGTCTCTTGCTGTTATTATAGCATAGTAACAATCTCTTTATATATTCCTGCAATTTAAAATGATATAAATATGTTCTCTGAAAAGGACATAATTAAATTGAACAACTTGATATCTTATTTTCATAGAAATCCATTTTATTAAAATGTCTGTTTCCATTCTTATACATTAAGTTCTTTACCTAAATCTCTCTCCTTTTTCTATTTAACTTCCAATTTGCCTTTGTCTAAGAATACTGACAATGTCCTGTATAGCCTTGAAATCAATTTAGTGAGACAGTCTCTTTGTACAACAATTTTTCAATCTGTGACATTTGCATTTCTATACCTTTTTCTAATTCACAAAGAACAGCATGTCTTATCCGAAGGAAACGGGAAAACTGAGCTCCAGGAATATTAAAACCTTTTACAAATTGCTCAAATGATTTAAAATGTCCATCCTTAAACAAATCTTTAATACAAATGAACTCTTTTTGTTGCAAGGTTCTAAAAGCTCCATTTTTAATACAAGTGGAAGGTCCTCATTATAACACAGTAGAGTTAAGGGAGACAATTTCTCATTCCAGCCCATGAATTTATGCACTTTGCCCATATTTTACAGACTAGGAAATAGTTGTTAACATAATCTTTTCCTGTCACACCATTTTTATGTATATTTTTTATGTCTGTGTTCTCTCCCAAGTTCAAGCACTGTATATATACCCTTCTACAAACTTGTAAAGGAAATTACCCTTGTCAGCCCTTACTGCTCAGAGTTGTGATGTGTTAATCCCACTCTCCTGTCACAATTCTTGCAGACCTGTTGCAATCAGCCTTCCATTTACCTTCCCTCTATGTTCAAAAATACCCTGCTCTTTATCAATAAAAGAAATAGTCTCCATTTCTCTTTTTCTCAACTGTGTAAATGAAGGAGTGAAATAATAGTCATTCACATAGAAAGAAAAAAAGAGGTATGAGAAAGAACTATGATTTAAAACTGAAGTTTGTTCTCCAGGATTTAGAGCATAAGAGATTTAGATTCCACAAGGTAGAAACATTCATCTAAACCTCCTGATCTCTCAAAAACAGAGCCAGATTGCTTCGAAACTGCCCATTTAACCAGGACCATCAGGTCTTCTCTGTCACCCTGAAAACAAGATGTCTCTACCTGTCAGAGATTTGCAGGGCAGATGAAATATTTCGGGTGAGTTAAAACACATTTGGGGCTGCTAAAACACAGGTGTCTGAGCTAAGCTGTTTGACCATGCTACCTCCATAGTTCATGGAGACAGCAGGAGTCCCATCTACAGCAAGGGGGATGAATTTCTCTCTGGAGGTAAAGGGACTGACATCTGACAAGCTTAGACAAAGTCCTGGGCTCTAAGCTGGCTGGGCAAAGCAGAAAAAGCCTTTGCTTCCACCAGTAAGTCCCTCACTTCTTCTGTGTTACCACCTCTTTGGGATGTCCAGCATCCAGCCTCAAGAAATTGGGTCCCTCTTGAGAACAAAGGAAAAACCTTAAAGTCTGCATGGTCAGTGACTGTAAAGGCACATGGAAATCTCTCCATTCAGCTCCACGTAACATTCCTGCTCAGGTTCTGTACACAAAGTTGGTGAAGTATCACATCTCAGTGAAGATGGTGAATTGGAGCTTCTCTGCCTCAAAAAATAGGAAAACATCAGCATTTTCAGGGCAGCAGGGAAGTGAAAACACTAACAAGGCTACAGTAAAAACGGGGCTGTCGAAGCATTGACAGGAAAAGTGGTGTCTGAAGAATCTATCTTTTGACACCTTCCTGCCATAAATGTCTTCCCCTTCCTGCAAATTGAACATCTTATCAGCAGAAGACCAGATTTCAGGAGATGCTAATCAGCCAACACCAAACTCAACCGAAGGTGCTCAGCACAACTGCTTAAAAGAGGTCCAGGTCTCAGAGAAAACACTGCTCAACGTCCCTTAGAAGCACTGCCAAATATGAGTGGCCAAAATAGCTCCAAACACACAATTCTATATTCAACTTGTTTACTTTTTCTGCTGATCTTCAAAGAGCACAACTCCAGTAGCTGAGATGCATGGAAATTGCAGGATGATGCAGGAATATTCCCACATTTATAAGGGCACTGGAAAGCCTGCAGGTTTTCTCCTTGTATGCAGAAAAGGTTGACATGCTTCCTGTTCTGTAATCCTCAACTCTCTCAGCAATAATTAATTACAGGCCCTGAGCTACATCTACAACACATCTATATGCAAAATAAATAAAAATTCTGAACATTTTCTTATATACACCTAATGGTGGTGACAGACAAATGCCAAGATTAATTCTGGAAAATACAGGCATTTATTTTCTGAGAAATGTGGCATCTCTTATCTTCGCCAATTATCTATTTTTGCTCTAAAAATCTGTAGCTATTAGTTACAAAAAGGAAGTGATTGCTGATGCCTACAGTGCTCTATTTCAGACTCAGATTTCTCTGGTCATATTCTCCTGATCAGACAGATGATGCATGCAAAAATCAGCTTCTAATCTCTGTTTTACTAATGGGCTTCTGGGGCAGCTACAATGATTAATGTACTCCAGATTGCAACAGGAGCCACAATGAGTAGAACTTCTTAGCACTGTCTAATACAAGGGCTTTATAAAGCCTCTCCAGTTTGACTGTGGCAAAGCAATATCATTATCAAAAATAACCATAAGCAGCTGGAATCTGAGCTTGGAAATACAAATAGTAAATGCCCTAAATACCTAATAAATAAACAATGCAAATTAGAAAACAAAAATTAATGTAGAACTGTAAGACAACAACAAATCTTAAGCTGGAGCTGTCTCACAGGATGACAAAAACACAGCAAGGAGCAGCTGAAGCAAACTCTGTGGATTTTCCACTCCTGTCTCTATGCACAAGCTCAGCTAAAGTGAGGTGCCCAGGGCCTTGTCAAGTCAGGTTTTGAATACGTCCAAAGATAGAAACTCCAGAACTCCTCTGCAAAACCTGTTCTGGTGTCTGGAATATAGACTACTAAATGTTTTGACTTACACTACTAAATATTTTTTTTTTCATTTGAAGTGCCTGAAAAGTTGAACACAAATGCTACTATATAGTGGGGACACCAGAAGACCCTTCCCTCTATCTCTCCAGCCCAAGCAAGCTCAATGTCATCTTTGAGAGGCATTTATTCAGCCTGCTCCCAAAAATTTTTTCATGACAAGAATACCACAGCCTTGTGCCTGTTTCAGTACTTCACTTTCCTTCCACTCAGTCATCTGTCTTGCTCTCTGACTTCCATGAGGCTGCTAGATTTTATTTCTTCTCTTTAGGTATTTAATGTGACCAAATTAAACAACTGACACCAAATTCATTCCACTGTTAGAGCTAGTGGATTTACTTCAGGGCTGAATTTGCTCTTCTGTGAGAAACGGGGGATTCAGAAGGAGATAAAAGAATGAAAAGAAAAACTGACCTTGGTGGTCATATTTTCTTTAATCCAATCGGGCCACTGGATGAATGCAGACAGCCAGACCAACAATAGTGCTTGCATTTAAACATGGATGGGTGTAAATATAGGTAAGGGCACTAATCAGCCAGGTGGCTACATGTTACCCTGAGCACAAGCAATTAAGTACAAGGGCAATTTTCTCCCAGAGGTTACTTATTTCATAGCCAATTACCCAGGCAGCTTCACCCCACTTTGAACTGTGTGTGGAGTAAGAGCCACGTCTGCATCTGGACCTTCAATAGATTCCCTGTAGCTTTAGCCATCAGCCCTATTCATCTTTTTCTAAAGTAGTTACAGCATCCACCTGCCTTTCAGTATTTAACTCCTTCATTTGTAAAGAAGCAAGCAGAAAATTCGAACAAAAAGATATTTTTATCTTTATAATAGGCAAGGCAATTTTAGCACTGTATGTCTATGAAACTCAGCATTCAGCCTGCTGTAGTATCTTCACAAAATCATTGAATGCACTTTATTAAACATATACACTCTCTGCAAAGCTGACCCTTCGAGTGAGAAATCTGTATTGTTTTGTGTTCAGAATATGGCAGGCTCAAGGAAGACTGACTGAGTGCAAAAAGAGAATACAGCCAGCTAGCACAAGCTAACATTGAAATCTTTTTATGTAATTCATTAATAACATAATTATGCCTTACATATTAGCAGAATATGCTGAATAATTCTGAACAGATACCCAGCACAGGCTGTGTGGATCTGTCTGCATAAGCAGTGCTGATGTTTTATTCCCACAAGACACAGGTTATGTTGTCACAAACACACCTCACACATACATCTCCATCTCCAGACACCCAACCCCACACAAGGGCTCGAGGCCATCACAAGAGCAAACGTGCTTTGGACTCCAGAAGCAGAAATTCCCATCCTGTCCCACCCCTGCTCTGCTGTGCACCATGCCTAGAGCTGAACTGCAACTGTACCATCAGATCCTGATCCTGGATCCAAGACTTGCATCCCTCAGGCCACATTTCCATGAAGAACTGGAGCACGTGTGTAACTCTAATAGGGAGCATTCCCAACAAAATGTGTGTGTAACCAGAACCAGGTTCTAGTACAGATCACCAGCACAGCAATCCCCTGTCAGAACTCCTCCTCCTACCCCCCCCCAGTGCCATGGGGTGCCTGGAGAGCACATCCCAGCTCAGCTACCACAGACTGCAGTGCCCTGGGATCCACTGGAAAGCCCACATCCCTTCTATAAGTAACACAAAGGCATTTCCCACCACTATCCAGGTGACTCCAGAGGAAAATCAGGGAACATTTTAATAGCACTGTGATTTCAAAAGCATTTCTGAACCTCTGGGTCTCATTGTGAAAATTCTCCCCTAAAAGCAGACAGAGCCAAGACTGTAGACTCAGAATAACTGGAAAGCCCATGACTATTATGAATTTCTCTGAGCTTTTCCTTGCATTCTTTCTGAGATTTTAATATAAGAAATATCTTTTTAAGGAGAAAAAATCTACAGTGTGGAACAACACCCAAGACAAGCCACATATTCTCCTTCCATGAAGGGACTGAAAGATACTGAGGGGGAAAAAAAGGATACCTTCTCAGTTTCTAGGTTGCTAGGTTCTTGCTAAAATAAGACCATAAAGCAAAACACAAATAGAATTTTGGGGAAAAAATATATAAAAAAAAAAAGTGTCATATTTCAGTAAGTTGCTTTTCACACCAGACATATTAATAAATGGAAACAGATATTTAAGTGGAAAAGGTTTTTTCCAGCTCTCATGCTTCTTCCCTGCTGCAGTAGCCAGTGTGTGCAGAGGCAAATGATCGTGCTGGGTGCTGAGCTTTGCCTCCAGGGACCATCCCTGCAGCATCACATCTCCCCATGTCACCCCATGGAGCACCAAGGCTCCCCAGGGCACACTGGGCACAGCTCACCTGGGTTGGGTTCCCCAGCGTGTGTCCTTGCTCCATCAAGGAAATGTCTGGGTCAGAGTCCAGATTTTTTTGTCCCTTCCCCACAGGAAAAATTGCTAGACCCAGTAAAAACTGGGGCTGTAAAAACTGTCCCCAGGGAAGCTAAAAGACTTCGCCCTTTGCCCCACAGTCTGAGAGGCACAGACACTTTGGCACAACTCAGCAAAGTCCTCCAAAAAAACCAAAAAAAACCCCAAAAACCACAATAAAATCTTCCCAGCTCACAAAAAGAGTCTATGTAAGAATTTTGTAATGCCACTGTTTATGGTAAAGGTAATCATAGAAGAGCTTGGCTGTAATTTGGCTGCATTAATTCACATTCCCTGCTATTTTCCATGCATTTCTCAGGAACAAACCTGTCATTTTAAGCATTTTTTTATTTACCAGGCGACCATGGTGTTGTTTGGTAGGTAATAGAATATTTCCAAGAATTGTATTTGCTAAAAAACAACAAGAACAAATGAGAAGAAGTTTTGTAATCTATTACAATGAGTAACAAAATCCTCAAAATTAATCAAACCCATGCTGTAAATTAGCAAGGTATCACTGATGATTAAGTTTCATCCATTAAAGCTATTATTGTTATTATTTACATAATAAAATTATTATTTACATCATAAATTATCATTCTATAGTTTAGTCAGAGAATTGTAAATTATGTGTATGTTACACAGCTTACATTTTCAAATTAGCTGCTCCTAGCATGTGTTTAAAATGAAAGTTTAAATTCACTTTTAAATTGTAACCCTCCCACATTACAGATTGAAAAAATATGTTCTATCAAACACCCACATAAATTATAAAAGCTCCTTTAAAATGTCAAGTGTAGATCCTACTGTGCTTAGGATGTCAGCATAACTAAAAATACAGAGTGATGAGGCATGGATACAATTTATAGCGGAAGTCAAGCGTGCTTTTCAACTTGCACGCACCAAAAACGTGGTAAATCAAACCATTCTTACCCTTTTAAAAGTGAAGTTGAACTAAAACTGCATTAACGCCACACAAATTGTCCAGATTAGTGCTATCTGATTGCAGTGTTTAACGACCCACAGTGTTCCATTGCCTTTTTCTTTTTTTTTTTTTTTTAATCACTTGGCAGTAGCATTACAAAATTCAATGCTGCAGTTTTGAAGAGCAATGCAGTAGTTGAATGCATCCAGTTAGGCACTTGGCTAGAACACTGTTGGAGAAAAAAAATTCATTATTAGTTCAGTTGTGACACCTCTTCTGGATGTCTGACTGTTTCCAGTAAAAATCAGCAAGCAAATACTTTTAGGCTGAGCCTGCAACAAGATACACCCCGCCGGTTCCCTGCATCTGCAGGAAGCCCCATTTGATTAAAAGGGGCCCACTGCAAACAGAAGACTCTCTTTTTATAGATCTCATATTTGATCATTTGCAGGACCAAACCTGCCATATTTCCAGTTGATTGGTAACCATTTCCCAGAGAGCTACTTGAAAGAAGGAGAGAGGAATATTTGTGAAATAGTATTCTTTACCATAAAAATTTGTAGCTCTTAAAGAACAAAAAAGAGGGAGGTGGGATAAACCACGATGCTCTGAATTAACACAAATGTGGCACAGTGTGAGAGAAAATTCTTGCATGTTTCTCAGCAAAGAGCAAAACCTCTGTTACACAGCTATCCTGCAAACTGCTTCACTTGCAAGACCTTCAGATAATGAAGTTGGCTACAGAAGAAATCATCAGTAAATCAGATGGTTCCTAGGCACCTAATCCTTACTTTTTATTTACCCAAATCTGCCACGCAACTCTCAGAAACCTCTGCCTGGTTTTTAGCAACCCCTCGAGGTTGTCCCTTTTCGGGCAGCCACCCTCTGGAGAGTGATGGAGGAAGAAAAAAAAAAAAAAAAATTGTTGTTGCAGATTTTTCTCCTTTCAAATCATTTTGCCAGACAGGAAGAGCCGTCGGCCATTTCCCAGGGGTGCCAGGAGCAGCTGCGGAGCCAGGGACCCCTCTTCTCCCCGTGGGAGCTGCGGGGCTCTGCCCACGAGGTGGCAGGGCTGCGATGCTCTTTGCATCTTCCAGCCACTGCTTCCCTGGAAATAGTTTCCCTTCTCAAATGACAGCAGCCCCAGGTAGCAGGGGTGACATTTGCTTTACATTATGATACACACTAATTAATCATTAGCGATCCCAGAAGTATGTCGGCTAAAAATGCTTTGCTAGGGCTCGTCACAGTAGGGGCTTTCAATATTGATACTGTTACACACACAGATGTTCCACGGCTGGGTGTTAGATATACCAATGGATTTAGTGTTTTAGGCTACAGAGTATCTTTTAAGTGCTGCTAATTATTGTTTGATCAAAGTCCTTACAGTCGGTGATGAACTTAAAATCTCACACTTGATGCGATAAACTCTTAGGTCACAAAATAATTGCTTAACTGGGCAATGAATTGGAACTTTTACAAGGTAAAGCTGCCACCAAGCTGGCTGCAACTTTCTGTGGCACAGTCCAGGCTTTTGGGACTGGTTGACATCTTTCCAGCCATGTGGCAGTCCCTGTGCCAGCATCCTGGGACCACATCCTCTCAGCGAGCACAGCCACAGACAACCAGTGCCTCAACAAAGAAGACAAGAAAGCTGACAGCACTGTGAAAGATGATGTCTGACCACACTTTAGATGTAACCAAAGCTTCTGGTGAAGGCACTGAAGTGTTTTGCTTCACCTCTGCTACCACATACATAGGTACATCTGGGCTGGGAAATAGGAGGTGATGATGAGTATAGAGAAGTTGGAAGTTAGAAGGTTGGATATTAGAAAGAATTTCTTCACCAAGAGGGTGATCAAGCATTGGAATGGGCTGCCCAGGGAAGTAGTGGATTCTCCATCCCCGGAGATATTTCAAAAGAGCCTGGATGTGGCACTCAGTGCCATGGGCTGGGAACTGCAGCAGGAGTGGAGCAAGGGTTGGACTTGATGATCTCTGAGGTCCCTTCCAACCCAGCCAATTCTATGATTCTAAGTTGGCATCAATAAAGCTGAACCTGTGGTCAATAGAGCATCCAAAAGCACCAGCAGCTCTCAGTCTGGTCTCATGTGCCTTCAACTCCAGTGTAAAACACCCAGGCCAGTCAGTAACAAGAAGAGAGTTGGACCTTAGTTTTATCACAGCTATAACAAGGTGAACTTTTTTTGAAAAGTAAGCACAGACCTTTTGCCTGGGAAGTCTTCTCAGTGTCTGCAAAGCTGCTGACCTGTCTTGTTCTTTCACCTCATCATTGCTACCCACAAGCAACCCAAACCCAAATGGCCCTTACAGATCCTACCATGGCAGTTCTGCACTCAGCAGGTTCCTTTTCAGTGATCTTAAGGAGACAGCCACAATCTCCACTCCATAATAGGGTCCTACCTTGTCTGTCATGGTTCAGAAGTCCTTCTGTAGATCTTTTGAATGTTAAAGGATGTTCAGGTGCAGACCAGGGAGGGAAATCACAAATGGTTAAAATACTCTGTCATCCAGAAAAATCCTGAGCATTAAAACAGTTTGTAAGAACTAAAGTCATGATAGCTTTAGAAATGCTTTAGATGCAGGGGGTTGGTTCCAGGTGGTCCAAAGATGGATGAGTTCTGAAATTATATTAGGGAAGAAGACATCTCCATAGTGCAAAGTCAGGACCTGAAAGGAAATCAGTTTTTTATCTACCATTCTTTTCTGGGCTCACTCCAAGTTGTCCACTGCACCTTCTTTATTTTGGCATTGCAATATACAATGAGAAGGAAAATCAACAAAGCAAAAGCTCTTATTTCAAAGAAAGCCAACTGAAAACCACCCACCAGGTAGAAAGATACCCTTACAAGCTTTTCTGGGGGTCATCTGCACAGGATGAAAGCCAAACTGTCCAGAAGGCTCTTTTCCAAACATAAAAAAATGAAGCCTTTGAATCAGCTAATCTTGCAAGACAAACATTGAAAGGTAAAGAGCAGAGGCTTCTGCAAAGGTTATGAAGTGAATATTGATGATGCTTCTCCTCTGGGAAGTAAAACTGAAGCAACCAACAAACATTTGCTTAGGGATTTTTCTCTGCCACTACACATCACCTGTGTGTCAGAGGGACACATGCCAGCCCAGATGTCACTTGCTTCCACCTCTGCAAACATTCTTCTGGGCACAGGAGCTGTGTCCACAGTCATCTTACTATTTCCTGTAAAACCTTTAGCCCACATCCTGGAAATCCTGTTCCTAATGTGAGCAATTAGTTGGAACAAGTCAAGACCAAGTCAGCATTTAACAGCCAAAGAACCAGCAAAACCATTATTAGTCTAATTGGGTCGGAAAATTATTCCTGTTCAAATAATGGAACTGTATTGAAACCACAGGAGAAAAAATAATAATAATAGAAGAGGGGGAGTGAGAGGCAGAAAAAGGAGAGGCTCCTTCTCGATATGATTTCAGGACTTGAGATTTTAGTAAAAATATCAAATACCACTAAACTTTTGATACACCTGTGACAGTCATACAGAGTTGGGAGATTATAGGTAGTAAAACAAAATTACAAAAAATTGAACTTACTAGTGCAGTCCCTGGATTCACAATGAAGCCCTGCACAAGGGCTGGTGACTTCTGAAGGGCTGAGCACAAATCACCTTCAGGATCTGCAGAAATCTTGGTCTGGCAGTTTGATGTTTGATATTTGATGCTGAAGCATCAAAAGTTTGCAGCCCTGGAGCTACCTTCTCCAATGCCAAGCTTCTCCCACGCAGAATTTTTTACAAGCTGAGGAATAAAGAAAATTGCCTCTTTCCCCATATGGGCACAGCCAAGGCTTGCAGTGTCCACAAAGCTCCACAGCACACAGACACATCTGCATCCAGGCACTTACATCTGCTCAGAGTGTTTCTTCTTAACTAAAAACCCTCAAGAAAGTTTTCTGATTCGACAATAAAGTAGCTAATATGTTGACATATTTACTGTGCCATTCCAAACACACTTTTTTTTTTTTAATTGGTCACTAGAAAGTGAAAAGAAAGCAGTAGTCTGGGAGGAGTGTTTTTACTGTTATATCAATTGATTTTTAAACCTAAACTGGTCTATTTTAAAACTTTTGGAATTAAGCCCCTTTCTATTCCCCCTCTCATGCCAACCATAACACTTATTTAAAATTCCCTCTTTTCCTGACGTATTACAGGTCTGAAAGTCCCCACGGTAGTTTAAACTTCAGCATCTTTTCAGCAGCCCCCTGATTTATGAGCTTAGGGTTTTTAGATTCTAGCTGCTTTACATTGAAGCTTGAAAATGTAGCAAGAAAATAAAAAATAAATAAAAAATAAATAAAATAAAAAAGAGAGAGCTGACTTCTAGCAGCGGGATAGTATCCCTCAAGACGTGCCGATTTTGTTCCCTTCTTACTTGTGAAACAGATGGTGTTTTATGCTTAACACAATCAGTACCATTCTCTATCTGTTGCCTTCTAACCTTCCCCACCTGTGTGAAACCCAGCCAGAGCTTAATGAACATACTTGGAGCTGTCTGGACTGAATTAGTCCCAGTAGGAGTTACCCTTCAGGTACTCCACAGTCTCTCATGGCCGTGTAACTGCAAAGGAATACAAGAAACCTTTACACTGTGGCTAATTAAATAAAGGTTTGCCTCTGCTAAGTGCATTTTTTTCCCTCCCCAAAGCAGGTAATGTCTAGTGTGGGGAACTGTTTTGGAAATACTTGCTGAGATCTTGAACATTCCGGGACACAAGTGGCATGAAAATGGGGTCAGAATGTGATTTTAGCCCACATTTGTCTTCCACTTTTAAAGCTTTCCTCACTTCTACCTACCAAATTATTGCAATAATTACCTTGCAAATGTAAGTTGTTATCACAAGAATGTTCTTCAAAATTCACACGTGAGACAAAACTTTTTGTTCCTACCATTCACCCCCTGAATTTGCATTTTTCCTGCTTGAAATTCTACAGAAAATATCTTTTTGGCAGCCGATTCTTTAAAATGAAGAGGAAATTACATCCTGGTTACTTTGACCACATTCAACAACCCAGAAGGCAAATCTTTAAAATGATACAAAGAGTCATTTCCTTCATCCTAATTGTCAATCGTAGAAAATTGATGCAGTGAAATAATTCAGCAGCCTGAGATTGCCTCCAAAGTACCTCTGGTGAGATCTCGGAGTTGACTTGTACACTGCCATTTTTGCTGCTGGTTTTCATTCCTCCAGCATGTGTGATGCAACTCTGCCTCATTTCCAGAATAAACACAAAGCTTCCTTTAATTAGTTGGACCATTAATACTGAGGTTAAAATGAGATTTGCAAATGAATCTTAGACCAGGGATGGGATCTCATTGGAATACAACCAAGTGGCTGGCCAGTCCTTCTCATGGATAGCAAATTAACTGTGATCTCAATCTGCAATTTCCTTACTCTGAGGGTTAGCAGTGAATCCTTTCTGTGGTGTTCAGGTGCACACAGACAGGACAGACACATTTTTTTGAAGACATCAAGGAGAATTCCAGAAAACTGAGCCAGCCTCTGTGATGACCCAGTATGAGGATACAGAGAGTTAAAATTAACTTTATCATAGAGAAACAGAAGATGCCTTCTCCTACTACTACTAGGAAACACAATCAGGAAGGTTGCAAAACTTTTATTTAAAGGAAACCACACCTGCTTCTTCCTTTCAAGGAATAGGGAGCTCATCCTGCCTCTCTATTCTGCCCCAGACAGGCCACACCTGGAATATTATGTTCAGTTCTGGGCTCTACAGTTTGAGAGACAGAGAATTACTGAAGAGAGCCCAGCAGAGGGCAACAATGATGTTTGGGGGACTGAAGAACCTTTCTTACAATGAAAAGTTGAGAGAACTGAGACTGTTTGGCCTGAAGGGACTGAGACTTTATAAATGTCTATAAATACCTGAAAGGTGAGTGTAAGGAGAATAGAGTCCAACTCTTTCCAGTTGTGCTCAGTGACAGGACAAGGGGCAATGGGTACAAACTGGAACAAGGACAGTTTCATCTGAAAATAAGGAAAAACTTCATTTCTGTGAGGGTGACAAAGCACTGGAGCAGGCTGCCCAGAGATGTGGAGTCTCTTTCTCTGGAGATATTCAAAACCCACCTAGATGCAATCCTGTGTAATGTGCCCTACTCAAGGATTCTGTGATTCTATAACGAAGAAATAAGTTGGAAAAGAAACCAAAGTTATGCTCATGATAGCAGCCAAGGTGTCTTTACTCTTGGTGCAGAGAAGGTTAAAGCTGCATTACCACATTCCAAAAGGAACAACTTTTTTTGTTTGTTTGTTTGGCATAGAAGGTACTGCAAAATAAACAGGTTTCCAACAATGAATGCTCTGGATTTGCCTCTTGGGTACACCTTTGCACTTCCACATGTGGTTCCCAACACAGTGCCATGACTGGGAACCAGTACAGTGAGCAACATCTGTAAGACTCCCTGGACTGGGGAGAGCAAACCAAGAGGCAGGGAGATGGATGGGAAGTGAAGCTGAAATCTATAGGAAATATCAGTCTCTTACAAGGAAAGGGAGAGCCAAAGAACTACAGGTCTGATTCAAAAGCCCAGGGATTTCAAACACCACTTTTCTGTAGGAGTCAGATCACCTTCAGTGATTCAGCCCTGGGATCCTGGTATTCAGCTCCAAAGAGTAGCATTGGTCCTTGCTGCCATCTCTGCTTTGCAGTGTCTCCATGTCCTGTGTTGATTTCTGTCTTAATCAAGTTGGACCCTTTCTGTGGTTTTAGCCTGGGGTCCCTTGCAAGAGCTCTAGCTTGACCCTCCTCTTCTGAAAGTGGTTGCTTGCTAAAATGCTTGTATAAATATATCAGAGTTATTTGTAGAGTAAGTGGGAAGATGGCACTCCAACAGATTTCTCAAACATCTTCCTAGGGCCAGAGATTAGAGGAAGATGAGGGTGTGAAAGGATGAACAGAACAGAAAGCAGGTTTCTCTCTCGCCCACTCCATCACGTATTGGGTTACTTTTGGGGTAGGAACAAGTTAAACAGGATCAGAACTTTAAGAAAACTGACAAGATATATTATTTAAACCAGAGAAGAAGGGAAAACTGAGCATACAAGGCAGACAAGAGACAGGCTGTCTGTTATGTGTAGGTAACAAGATACCTGGTTGTAAAGACGAGGGCAAAAATTACAGCTGAGACCTGCAATGGGCAGGCAGCCTCCTGGGGGGACATTCCAGCAACACAACTCAGCATCACAAAAGGTGGTCAATAAAACAGAATGCAGCAGTCAAACAAATGCCAGCAATCCCTCTTCCTTCCACTGCCTTTTAGCTGAAATCCAGGAGGGATTGGGACATCCCAAATAAGAACAGAGGGGGCATTTTGCTGGGGTCACAGGGAGAAGGGTTGCTAAAATAGAAAAGCATGGTCAACAGTCTGGGGACTTCAGTGAGACAGAGTGGGGAGATAGGATGGAAGGACAGAAGTGGATGAGCCCCCAACCAGCTTTTGAAGCAATACCTGAAGCCTGGAAATTTTTCAGACAGTTCTTAAGATGTGCAGGCTAAGTATCCAGGAACTGTGGCCTTGGGGACTCTGCCAATCTCTGATTGTATCACAGGAGAAGATACTGGGACTGATTGTGTAGGACCTAAAGTAAGGAGTTAGTAAGTAAGTGTCACACTGTGTGACAGGGCAGGCATTCCCACAGTGTCAGACTTTATCCTTAGAATTGTGGGAATGGGTTTAAACTCCAAGACCAAATATAACAAATGGAGATGTCTTATCTCCAGGAGTGAAGAGACACATGGGAAGGAGCTGCACCAGTCCTAGGTGTACAACTATGATACAGAATTGGGAAGAGAGTCTTCAAGTCCTTATTCTGCTCTACCAAACCAAACCAAATCCCCAGACTCTCTACCTGCAGTATCAGCTGTCCTACAACAGCCCTGGCCATGACGAGGTAAAGTAATTTTAGAGAACTGCCTAGATGAGGGCAAGAGTCATTGGGCTGGAGGGCTCTCTGTAGAAATGTCCCATTTGGATTGTAAACTGAGCTAATTGTTGAAAGTTACATTTCTTGCTTAAAAAAGCCCAACAAGATATGTCTTTAGCAGTGAAAATGTCACGAAGAAGTGAGTTAAAGGACTAAATCTAGATGAAACACTAAGTGTAAAGGGGCACAGTGTAATTAAGTTCAGTGTCCTTGTGGGAGGGAATGCAACAAAACCTAGCACTGTGACATTAAGCTTTAAAAAGGGGATTAAAAAAAAAGAAGAAAAAAAAAGAAAAGAAAGAAGAAAAAAAAAAAGAAAAAAAGAAAAAAAAAAAGAAAGGAGGAAGCTAGTCAAAAAGGCCCTGAAGTCAGAAGTAAGGAAATTAAAATCCTTCAACTCAGCATGGAGGCTACTTAAGCAACCATAATGGAGTCCCAGAAGGAATGTGCAGCTTTTCAAAGAAACACAGAAGGTAAGAAAAATAAAATTAGCATGGGAAAACAGCAAGGTTCAAGGAGTTATTTAAGCCAAACAGGTAGCATGCAAAAAGAAGTGAAAACCTACCTTAAGGGAAGGCAATGGGAAGGAGGAAAATTCATGGAAGGTTCTCCCCACCACACAAAAGGTGTTTCAAAAGGTGTGGTGAGTGAGAAAGGAGCAAGGCTGGGGCAGGGTGGCTAAAAAAAACCAAAACAGATAAGGATATACAAAATGAGTGACTGGAAAAATGGATGCCCACAAGATTTCAAGGGTTAATAACAGTGAATAAGGTGACTGCAGAGAAAAGAAGTTACTTGTCATCAGCATGGAGGACACGGGGCGGATACAAGTTGCCTGGGGTGAGGGAGTCTAGGAAAGACAGAAGGGATAAAATCAAGGAGTAGAAAAAGATAAATAAATGAAACCCCAAGAGATCCCTGGAGCCAGCAGGAATAGGCAGCTGCTCCCTAGGGTGGTGTAGCTGGGTGCTGATCACAAGTTATGATTTTACAGAGAGTCCTTACAAAAAGTGGAAAAACTTCTGCACTAAGACTCTTCCCTATCTCTACACACTGCACCAAGAGCTTCTTGATGTCTTGTGCAGCCCAGAGTGACCTCTGAAAATATGAGGAGACCCTGGGAATGCCTCATGACCCTTCCAGACCACGAACAGCATGATGCATCACCCCGAAATGAGCCAGGTGAAGCAGAGCCTTCTGCACTTGAATTTAGTTGGGCTCCAGCAAAGCACCCAGACTCCAGCTGCATCCAACCTGTCCCACAGAACATACTCCTTGAGCTTGAGTCATTTGTGTGGACTTCTAAGGAATTGTTTCTTGCATTATTTAATGAGAGAGCACAGTATTTACTGGGTTACTCCCTTAAAGCTGGCTTTAGGAGCCAGCTGCACTCTTGCAAAGCAGGGAGCAAACATTTTGAGCTACACAAGAAGGTTCTTTGAAAAAGAAAAAAAAGAAAAAGACAAAAAGAAAAACAAACAAAAAACAACAACAAAAAAACCCCAGGAATGGTGGTACTGCAATAAAAACCCAATCAGTTCTAGGTTGCTCTCTTTTATACAATATATTTGCTGATCTCACCAAATTGGAGGTGGGCCTGGTTCATTACAGCGTCTCATACAGACTCCAGCAGAAAATAGGCAAATTATCTTTCCATGGGCAAAACAAGGGCCCCTTTGGTGTGTGGATGTGTGTGTATCATATATTGATTTTTGCACACACTAAAGGACTGACCCATGGTGTGTCCAGCTGCAGCACATGGCAAATTTCTGTGGTGATTTCTGCTTTTCAGAGGGCATGTGCCCTCAAAGAAACCAAAAAAAAAAAATGAAGTAGAACACATCATGGCCACGACCTGAGAGGACCCTGCAGTGCCTGCAGACTGGGAAGATGACAACAGAACACACTGCAACATGTTGAATCCTGTAACAACCAGCAGAGAGAACATCCTGACACCAAAGATGTAGAAGAATCATTGCAGTTGGGAGGGATAAACCAGCAGAGTCCAGAGGCATCAAGGTAAGAGAAGGAAACAGGAATATATGGGAAGTGGAAACAAGCTGCTCAAGAGTCCCTCTGCTCCAGTGCTTTGCAATTGGATGCTATGCAGCTGGAGAATCTTCCATTTGAGCTGACTGCTGGTCAGGACATGGTTAATCATTGGGAGATAATTATGGGGGGATAATTATACAAGCTCTAGCACAGTGTTGCTACACATGGTCAAGTAGTTGCCACGTTTAATGCCCCAAATTGTTGCCTTCCGTGAAAATAATTTCTGTCCATGTCCATGTACACAAGGACAGGGAACCATGCTGTGCATTCAGGGATCATGGCAATGTGCCTTAAAATAAAGACACCAATTTGTAGGGGGGACAGCAAACCTGACTGCTTGGTAATCCACTGCAGATAACTGCAAGGTACCTGTCCAGCTCCAGTTAGAAGAGATCAGCCATGGAACTCCAAGTCCATAATCCATGGTAGGTCCAGGTTACACCACTAGAAAACAGAGCAGAAGTGATGAATGGTTTATTTGGGAGACAGAGGCACGTCAGAGGCATTGGTAGCTGCTATTTAACGTCCTCATGTCCTCCTCCACTGAGAAATATTTCAGACAGAAGCACTGTCTGTGTAAGGAGCTGTTTGGGCTGACATTTTCACGTTGCTGCAAATGAATTTAATAAGGAAATTTGGAGTTCCCTCTGCGTCCCTAGAACAAGCTGCCTTTAAAAAATATTCTTGGTTACATTGCAGCAAACACTGAGCACAAAACCAGCTGCACTAGCCCAGACAAAAGGTCTCTCCAGCCCAGTTATTTGTCTTCAAGAGTGGTCAGCAACAGATGTGCTACGCAAGAGCACACACACAGGGCAAGCACACAGTGCTTTTATGCAGGATACTCCTTCAAGACTATTTTTGGGGAATTTCAGTGGCCATGACTTCTATTTAAAAAGCTGTGGAGGGTGCTGTGAGAAAGTCCCCAGCTTCTCATAATTGTTCCTCAGCCCCCTTCACTGCCTATAGTTCAGCAATCAACAGCATAAATACTAAAGCAGATCTCCAGGGTGGATCTTAACAAATATGACCAGAACGAACCTCAGATTCTGATCAGGTCTGTTTGAAGTTCCTACTTCAGCATCCTGTTCTTTTTTAAGTGTGTTCTCTGCTCTGCTGATTGGTGGCTAAACTTTATTCATAGTTACACCATGTAAATCAGGATTCTAGCAGAACTGAAGGAAACTACACTAGTTATGTCACTGTCACAGAGCAAAATTTAGTTCAAAGTTACATTCATCTTTTAATCACCCACAAAGTTTACACAGCAACAAATAAACTCACTCTGGCTACACTTAACCAGAGTCAGGAGCAAGGGAAGGTTATTGCAAAATATCACTGAAACTCTATTTGTCCAGCACTAGGTTGGCTGACTTCCAGGAGGAATGTGTTTAGTTAATTGAAAAGGTTTTGGTTGAAGTTTGCCAGCAAGAGATCATAGAGTTCTAGACGACACATACTGTGAGTATGAACTCCATTCAACCTTTGGAATACCTCTGTGAAGGCAGGAAATTGAAATATTGTGCTATATTGGCAACTAAATGGTCATTTATCATCCATGCTAAGTTTAGAGCACAGTGAAACGATTTTTAAACTCTCGGAGAGCTCTTATTAACAATTACAAGGTGTGTCTGTGTGGATATAGATTATGTATTGAAATACAGTTTCAAGGAGAATATGAGATAATCAACAGCTGCATCTACCCTCCTGTTTTGCTAAGATCAAATTTGGACTATGCTCAGAGGCACAAACACTATATTAAAACACAATAGAGTTAAGACACCTACTGACAAAAGCAAGGAAATTCACGGTTAAGGGAAAAAGCACACCATATGTTCTGCAGTACCTAGGAACAACAGGGAGCATTCAGCTCATCATTAAAGAGGCACCCAGTTGTGCCTAGGTATTGGAGAACATATGGAACACTTCCCTGCTCATGTCTGAATTTCCTTACTATTGTCAGCTTATGGATCAAATTTGAGTTTTTGCTTCTTTCTCTCTTTTTTTTTTTTTTTTAAATAGAGTTCAGGGGTTTCTTTAGGTAGTTGTTTGGTTTGTGAAATACTATTTTTATAATTATCAGCCCCATGGACATATATAAATTAGTGCAAACTTGCCTCTGAGAAGAGTTCAGGACCACTGCAACCCACAACTTGTAAAAGCCAAGCAGTGAGTTGCTCAGGGAGGTTCAAAGAAGACACCTCTGGAAGGACTGGTTGGATTTACTGCACTGAAAAATAACTCCTTCTTTTCTGCTGCACTTCTTCCCTTTTAACCAACTCAAGTTTTTAACTGCTAAAGACAATATAGCCAACCCATTGCATTGCAAAAATATTTTAATTCTTAGACTGTTGGGAGTCCCCAGTCAGAACTTCCAAGCACTGGACATCTATTTGAAATACCAAGTACTTACTGTCCAAGCAGCTAAGGAGCAAAAGGAGAGAAAAGATACTGGTTATTGTCCCCATTTTAGAGCTA
Organism: Heliangelus exortis; assembly: GCF_036169615.1. Taxonomy (NCBI): domain Eukaryota; kingdom Metazoa; phylum Chordata; class Aves; order Apodiformes; family Trochilidae; genus Heliangelus; species Heliangelus exortis. Next base: position 6,506,889 of record NC_092435.1, on the reverse strand, counting down.
GGGTTTCCCTCAAGCAAGAAGGATCTGAGAAGAGGCTGAACAAAACTCTGGGACAACTCCCAAGGAGCATCCAGCACCCCTCCCTGGCCACTTCTGCCTTTATTTTAAATAACAGTGCAAGAACTACAGCAAAAACCACAGCACACACAGCCCCTTCTGCCGGGGCTTTATCCACATGGACACCATTCTCCATAGCCAGGAATTTCTGGGAAAAGGCTGGGGGCTTGGCACGGTGCTGAGCTCCTCAGTCTCTCAGCACCAGAGGGCAGCATCGCTCCCCGCTCCCGCACCCTGCGTGCGGGGAAAGGGGGCACCCAAAGGTCCCTTGTCCCCAGGGAGGGAATCCTCACGAAGACGTGGCAGAACCCTTTGGTTCAGAACTTGCACGGAAATTAACTTCGCCTCAACTTTTTGGGGTTGGGGGTTTGTTAATGGTTTTAATTTTAAAAAGTAAAAAAACATCAAATGATATAAAATGTCACTTCTCTTAGGAAACCATAGGGAAAACTGGTGCCTTTGAAACACTCCAATCTTCACCTCGTTTCGGTTTTGGTTTTTTGGGGTTTTTTTTGGGGGGGGAGGTTGGTTTTGTTGCTTTTAATTTTTAAAATGTAAAAGAATATTAAGTGATATAAAAATGTCACTTCTTTTATGAAAACATATAGAAAACTGGTGGCTTTGAAACACTTCAGTCTTCAACTTTTTGGGTTTGTTTTTTTTTGGGGGGGGGTTGGTTTTGTTTTTACTTTTAAAAATGTAGAAGAATATTAAATGATATAAAAATTCACTTGTTTTATGAAAACATATAAAAAAAATGGCATCTCCCACCTGGAAAAAATGCATCTAAATTTGGTTTTCTCATTCAAAATATACTGAGAAGGAGAACAGGGAAGGAGTGGGGTTTCTACATATATATGAGGTCCTGTCTGATCTGAATTATTATTTGAACTTATATGTGTATTGGATAACTATGTCTCATTTTCCTAGAAAACAAGCTAAAAGACTGAGTTCATCTTCATGTTTTGCCTCCAGACCCCTCTCTTCCTGTCTCCAAATCAGACTGTTCTTTCAGCAAAATCAAAACAGAACTTTGAGGATTCAGGAACTTCCAGTTTTCTATCCTGTCACACTTTGTTCAGGAAGCAATAAACCCTTCAAAAACCCTGAGCTGGCCACCTATTCCATGGGACTTTTAGGGTGCAGAACCCGTCACTGCTGCTTACAGAGTTTTTACACTTTGGGACTGGACAGTGATACAAGAAAACCATGGACAAGGAAAGACAAATCCATACAAATCCTGTGAGCTGGACAGTGAGGATGTCCCCATTGCTCTCCCAGAACCAGTTACACCCTTGGATGCTTAGGTAAGGAGGATGAGGAGTGGATCTGCCCCTCATTGCCTTTCCCTTCTGCATCTGTAAAACCCCAGAGAAGTCCCTTCCAGAAGCTGTCCTGAGGGTTTTGCTGCCCCTGCTCAGTCCTTACCCAGCCACACACTGGGCAATTCTTGAGCTCACTCCTTGCAGTTTGGCCACAAAGTACCTGGGGAATGAGCAATAACCCAGGAGGAAAAGTTCCTTCTCCCTGACTGGGGCACAAATGCAACCTCCTGGCTGAACTGATATCATCATCCAGAAGAATTCAATGGAGAAGGATTCTGTACCCATGGGAAGCTGCCCAGCTTCTTCTCTCTTAGCAAAAGGAGAAAAGGAGGTGGCAAGAGATGGGTTTCAGCCAGCCTGGGTAACTAAGTCTGAGCTGAACTCAACCAGCCCCTCCAAGCCAACACAAACCTCTGAGGGCTGCACTCTCAACTCAATCCATGCAGAAACTGAAGGATAGAATGAGGCTTAAATCAAAACAGTGAAATAATTCACAGTACTGCAACTCATTTAGTTTCCTTAAATCACATTCCTTCCCCTCCAACAGAGCATTAAAATGTTCTTATGATCTGACTACAAAATCTAATTCATATTGGTAAAAATAGTTTTAACCAGGATTATTATCCAGGATTATTATCCTGGTTTTAACCAGGATTATTATCCTTGTTATATTATTATCCTGGCTAACAAGAAAACAACCTAGTAAGGACAGTGAATTATCTGACTGTGCTGACATTGTCAAGATTGCAAATATCCCTGGCAGGCTGCACCATTTCATGTATTTGCATAAAAGTTAGGCTGGTAGATTTGTAAGGAGGGCACTTACCACAAGCAGAAGGAAACAAAGGGAAGTGCAGACAGCAGTGTTGTTACACTTAATTTTCTGTTCCAGCCCGCTCAGCTCTCCTGGGAAGCAATGCTTTTCCATTTATTAAAGTCCTTGAGAGACTGGATAACTCTACAATTCAGATTTTAATAGTCTGCGTTGATGTTGACTACTCAGTTATTAAGTTGTCTTCCAGAAGTTCATCCAAACCCTCCATCTGAAGAGGCTGTGGAGCAAAAATACGTGTTCCCCTTCAGATGCCCTCTGCTGACTTGAGAACTGGCAGCAGCATCTCTGGGGAAACTGCAGGCATTGCTTTGCTCCATGGGTGCAGGGGAGAAAGCTTGAGTTGCAGCTGGGGAAACACGAGTTTCTGCCCCCCTCTTCTGCTGCAGGCTCATCTAGAGCTCAAGAAACATCTCCACAACCTCCCCTTTTCAGCACTCTGCACTGACATGACTTCAGGATTTGTGACACAGTAGAGAAGAGTGATGTTCCCCACCTTCTCTCATGCTGAACACTCAGGGATAAAAAGAGGTTTTAAAGAGTAAAAGGAGCTGGCAGGGTCCCTCCCGGAAGCTGCACCTTCTTCTTGACCTTTTCTCTCTTTTTAGAAAATAGCAAAACCACACTATAATGACCCAAAACCCTTCCTGAAAGCCTGCAAAAGTCTAGCTCCACAGTCAGATGCCCATCTCTCCACTAGTAAAAGGGTAATTGTTTGATGACTGAGCTTCAAACTCAGGAACATTGCATGATTGGCAGGGAATATTCCTACAGTGCCTCGAAACACTGGGATCACCCCGCTCCAGAAGAGCCTCCAAAGCTGGGGATCAAACACACCAACCTGAAAAAAATGCCAGATGTCTCCTGCCATTTTGCCAGCCCTGGATGAGGGCTTGGGATGGGATGATCTGCTCCTATGCAAAGCAGCTGGGTGAGGATGAAGATGGTCTTGCTCCCAGGGCAGCCCAGAAATAGTAAATCCCTCCATGTCACTGGTGTTTGCCCTGTGCAAGGAGCAGAAGCAGCTTGCCCTGTCCTAAGTGGCAATTAGTCAGACAGAAGTTATATCAAGAAACAGGGCACAGCAACATAACCTTTTGTCTGATGAGGTTTTCCAAATTGCCAGTCATCTGGAAAGGGTGTGTGCATGCAAGGGTCATAAGTTTAGCAAAAAGTATATTAGGAGCATGGCAAGGCAATAAACTAGGGTTGCAAGCATGTGCAAATACTAGCTGTGTGCAGATCTGAAATCTTGAAACAGATTCATGAAAGATTTAGGACTTTATTAAGGTCAAAAGGGTTATGCTGCAGTTCATAGGCACATTTGTTTTATTAATTGAGCCATAAGTTCTGGCAGTCTGCAAATAGATTTCAAAACATACATCAGCTGCTTTTGATTGCCATAAGAGATCTGAAATCCTGCCAGTAAGTCTGTTTGCAGGTCTTAAAAATTTTGCCTAAAAACCTGTTTTAAACTATTAGCAATTACGTTTCTTTCTTTTTTTTTTCTTTTTTTTTTTTTTTTGTAAGTGTGCTAGGTGGGAGGGAGGGGAGAGAGAGAAAGAGAAGCATGTATTTTGTTTAGACTCACAACACAACAGCTCCTGATGTAAATGGGCTCCTCTTAGAAGGCTGATGATTATCTTCTAGAGAGTCAAACTCTTGCCATTTCCCTGGTGTCCCCAGCCTTGGTGCCTCTCACCTCATGCAGCTCTCAGCATGTTTCAGAATGAAGAGCACGTGGTCAGCATCCTGTGGAAAAAGTAATGTCCAAGCAAAAGGGGAAGATGTCTCATTTCCATACCTGTTTTAAGCCTGTTGAGCAGACAAGACATGAAAGAAGGAACCAGTAACAAGTGAAGCAGTGCAAAGCAAGCCAGATGCAGCGTTTGCTAAGATCTGTCCCAAACACATGCCCAGAGAACTACCAACAGACAAAAGAACAGATTTTCTTGTACAGTACCAAGCTCAAAGTGGCTCCATGTCACAGATCTGAGGAGAGGTTTCAGCTGTGCAGATGGACTTGCAGATAGGAGTCACTTCAGCTTCCAAATCAGTCGAGTCTCTCTTACTATCCCATTGAACCAGCAGGATCATTTCTCAGCTGCTGCCTTAAAAGCTTTCATATCCAAAGTGGCCAGACAGCAAAGACAGAGCTGCTCAGTTTGCCCTGCCCTGAAAGGGACTGGAGCCATTACAGTTCATCCTAATGACAGAAAAGGTCACAGATTTGGCATCTCCATTTCCTCTGACTGCAGAATCAGTCTCTGCAAATGGCTATCCCAATACCCCACACAGATGTTTGGTTCTTCTGTGTCCACATTCCAGTCCAGTCCTAAGTTTTCCTCTTTCTATGTCTCCTGGAGGCCAGGCAGCTCCTATAAGAACACAAAAGTTAGGCTGAAAACAAGTGTGAATTACCACATTTTGAAAATAGACTTAAATTGTGGTTCTCTGAAGCTCAGTGCTCATAAGCAGGGGTTTTGCTGCCGGTTCATACAAAGCCTGACTGGGGTGCTGACCTGAGCAAAACCAGGAAAGAGATGCACCCAGAATCAATGGCATCAACTCTTGTCTCTGGCACCTCTTCACGATTTCATGCTGCATTTTGAATTGCACTGCCTTCCAGTGATTTTGTTAGATCTCAAAATAAAATAAAACTTGCTATCCAGGTCGCTCAGAGATGCCAACTGAAGCTGAGATATCCCTTAATTTTTTAGCATATTTATCTCCTTGCAGCTCTTGCAAGCAGCAGTCTGTGGCTTCCCTCTCCACCCCCCCCCTCCCAGCACACAAAGTTGCAGCATGGAAAGAGCACGGCTGTATTTAGCTCCTCAGGAAATAAGGTACCAAAATGCCTTCAGCTATCTGGGCACAGTTCATTTGTGGGTGTCTGTGTAACACGGGGAGATCTCAGGCCCATGCTCCATCCAAATAAGGCCATCTGACTTCTCTGTCCAACTCTGTAAACAACAGTAAAAGATCTGATCATGGGAAATCCTGGTGTAAAGTTACCATAGAGCTCAAGGGTGCCTCTTGTTAACAACTGTAACACAGGCTACATAAACTGAAGCATTTAAGTGTTTATTTAGCCAAGACCAAGGTTAGTACCTTGTAAAGAGGAAGCTATCAAGCTATCCCAGCTGTATTTGTAGGACACCCAGGCTTTGCCGAGAAGGCTTCAAATGATTGGATTATCCTGGGGAGCCTCCAGAACCCTGATTTGGTTGGGATTTTGATCTGGGATGGTACCTTCCCCTGAACACCACCTCATTTGTGGCACAGATACCCACCTAGGCTGCCAAGGGACTGTCTAAACCAGCACCCCTGTAAGACACATATCAAATAAATACATCTTCTCAAAGCCCACATTTGTCACTGTTTTATCACTGAAGCTTTTAAGTCTTTTTCTGTTACGGAGTTGATGGAGTTGTCACCAGACTTCATTACTGCCAGCCCACAGAATGGATTTGCTCCAGTGCTGGTAGAAAGCCCCATGTCTTTTACTGGAGGACTTTTTCCACACCTGGAGGCAGAGGAGTTAAACCTCCCAGTCATCAGCTACACTGCAGCAAATACCTTTGGGATCTTATCAGTTTTGAAAACATTTTTTCACTTTACCAACTTTACTTCCTAATACCATACGCTTCATCTTCAACAATTTCACCACTTGAACAATTTCTTCCAATAGGTCTATTGTAGCATCATCTTTTTTTCCTGTAAAAATATTTTTTCCTGTAGTTTCAGTCTTCAGCTCCTTCTTTTTTTCTGAGCTAGACCCAAGCTAGTTTTCTGTGATACTTTTATTATTGATTTAACCAATTGAATTTTGCACATTTTGGCCCCACTGATAATTCACATTAATGACTCTTCCCATTAAAAAGCCAGAAATTGTAAATATTGTTATGACTTCTCATAGGGAACTCGATGTGCAAGGAGTATCTGACAGGGGAACATCACTTTAACCTAGAAGAAAATTCAAGGAAGGACTTTTTTAGCATACAGAATTGGGTTGTATGTACAGTAGCCAAGTTATACAAGTCCATAAATACTCTTTCACGAGTGAGACTGTAATAGCTATTGGATCAAAAATCACCTTCCAAAAATATGCTACCTTTGTGTCCAGTGGATAAAATTTACACTTCCAGAATAACTGTTAGCAGCTATATAATTCTATCCTATTTATAATTCTATTTTAGATTTGTTTGAACCTTCAGAAAGTTTAAATGAGATTTATTCCCTCCCCCATCCTATTCCTTAAAGCTAATAACAAAAATCTCTGAGGAAAAAACACTAGGGAATGGTGGCATTCTCAGCCATGTTGGTGTCCTGTGGTATTTGAAAAAGGTCATACCTCTACAAAGCAACACAGCCCATTAGAGATGTGAGCTGTGGTCTAAGCCCACATCAGATTTAAGGATGCAAACTAATGCTTGACTCAGGATTTTCTGCTTAGTTCTGACAGATGTTATGGTTGGCCACTTCACGGGGGTTTTTTTAAACAATGGGTGAGTTCACACTGTGAGAGATACCACTTCTCTAACCAAAGCTAGGGCTTTCTTTTAATTTCTGGGTTTCCAACCAGCTACTCATGGGTCTGAAAGCACTCACTTGTGCTGTGAATTGTGATGGAAATTCGAGCTGGATTATTAGAAAGCATGGAAGCAACAAGTCCTGAGCTAGGCTTCTAATAAGAAAGACAACCAGAGGGCATGTGCAGCTATTTCAATTCATAAAAACATCTGTGGGACTCAAGTATTGTCACATCTCCACTGATCTGAAAGGACACAAACCCATTTCCAGCTCTCCAGACTGCTATGTGGAGCAGTACACACAGTGATTGGGATCCTACATTGGGGGGCTTTGTTACTATTAAATGAAAGTTGTGCTCCTTTTACCAAACTGTCTAATGTTTTAATTAGTGAATTTTGTCACTGAAGTGCCAGGACAGGCAGCATGTTGAAAGGGAAGGAGTGACACCAACAGACCTCTCTCTTGTAATGAAGAACATTCAATACTTTGCACCATTTGAGGAACTCGGGGTGCTCAGTCTGACCTCTGTACAACAGAGCCCTTATGTTACTCATTTAAATTTATCCTGGCTTTATATTTTTTTAGCAATTCCTGTCAAATTGCCCAATGCCTGGTATTTACAAATACGGCCATATATTTTAAAGCAAGAGTCACTCCCAATTAGCTGCAGCATTTAAGAAAATCATCATATATTCTAAATGATGAAAGATCACAGAAGGAGGTCTCCTAATGGATGACAGGTGGAGGAATGAAAGCATCTAAAGACTACGAGCCAAAATCTAAGAAGTTGCAGAATATCATAATTCACTTTAAATTGCACTCAGGTCACAAAGTCAAGTAAGACCTTTGGCTTAGAGGTATTTAAAATTACTGCTCTTTTATAAAAGAAACAACCTCCCAGAAATGTTGATTCTTGCAACTGAGATACAAGAAGTCAGCTAATTCTGGAGAATAAAAATAAATAATAGAGTTTGTGTCATCTGCCCATCTCATGGAAGAGAAGCAAAAGAAAACACCACAATCTTCATCCAGAATCTAGAAATGGGCAGAAAGAAGCAAAGGGTGTGGATCACTTGGCCTCTATCATTCTGGTAGGACTGCAATCAACATCAACTCATTCCCAGAGCAAAGAGGAGAGCAGAGGGAATGCCAGACTCAGCACCCTCCTTGCAGGCTCCACCACACTGTGCAGTGCAAGCACAGCCCTGCACCACACTCAAGACAGATAATTAATCTTTAATCAAGTTTCATGTGCATGGTTAAAACACGTGCAAATGCTACGTGCTCAGCCATCCCTCTCCAGGCACGTATTTGGGATGTGCAAAAGGAGACTTCATAAATATGCTTCTTATTTCCTAAGAGCTGCACCACAAATTCCATAAAGTGTTCGTTTTATAGAATTTCTGGGTATTTGTCAAACAAGATTACTACGAAGAAGAGCCAGAAAGAGTATGAAAAACCACTGATAGAAAGAGAGATGATTCATATTTCTAGCAGTGGATCAGTTGCAATGGAATCTGGTTTTCATCATATCTTGGTACCAAAGCTACTGCGGCTGCTGATCACACAGAGATAGTGCTGTATTTCAGCATCCTTCTGAAAACTCCAGCATTTCCAAGGGAATTATCTTTCTTTTCAGAAAAAAATCAAAGCAGCCCAACACCTTACACAAGTCACACGCCGCAGCTTCCACCGTTCCAAATGCAGCAAGAACATTCAGGCCACTGGATAACACAGTTCTTGCCTTGCTGCTTGCTCTGCTTGTGTCATCAAGCTCATTTTGGGCAAGTTAGAATTAAAACAAGACAAAACCACCCAGTTGTGCAGCTGGATTGGAGCCCTGAGCTGCTGGGTTAACACGAAGGACAGTGAGGGAAGAGGGGACACTGGCAGCAGCATTTCCTGATTGACTCGAGGCAGTTTCATTCCAGGTAGGAAATCCCAAATGGAGCATGGAGGGCTTCTCCACTTAGTGCTTCACAAAAAGCTTATTAAGCTCTTACTCCTCAAAAAAATGAGCCCACAAGTACATTAAGCCACATGTGATTGTTTTCTCAGTCTCAAAATAACGTAAAACTACTCAATGGACAGATATAAAACATGACCAAGTTTCATTTTTGTTTTGTATTAAAGAATTTTATCTGTCTTTTGGACATTCGTTTCTCCCTTAAAAATAATATTCTGCTATTATGATGACTGTAAAGACTATTTCTAAATAATAATCAACAAACTGTTGCCTTTCTGGGTCTGCTAAGAGATGGTGAGTACCTGTGCTGCTCTCCTCACGCAGAAAGGGCCACCACATCTTCCCATGCCACATCTGCAGAGGAGCCCCCAGAAGGAGCAGATCAGTAGATTAGAATCACACCAGTCTCATTTTGCAGCTCTAGAGTAAATCAGACTCATGTGAGAGAACGTTAGAAGCTCTCAATTCCCCTAGGGGAAAAAAAAAATTTAAGAAAAGCGTCTGGTCAGCACATCCACATGAATATTTTCAAGTCAAATGAAAAAAACACAGTAGAAATGAAAGTGCTAAAAGCTCCTAATTTTCAACTACTAAGAAGATGAGAGGAGCATTAAGTATTATCTTGGCCCTCAGGACTACTCTTCCCATCCATTAGAGCAAATCCTTCCAGCTCTGCTACATGGGGTACATAGAATCGAGGTTTCAGAGGTCACACATCTCATACCAGTTCTCCTTGGAACTCTGAATCAACTGTGAATGCAGCAGGAATGGCATACTGGGGAAAAAAAAAGAAAAAAAAAAAAAATCACTGCACTGACTTCAATACCTAAATAGGACCTAGGAGCCCAGCTCAGAAAACCTTTGAACTAAATTGTAGCAGTGAACTTCAGCCCACACCCAGCTGACATCTGAACCACTGAAAAACTTGGTCCAATTACACCCCAGCTTGGCAGCAAGACAAGGTGGCTGTAAGAATGTATTAGCCTTTTGCTACCACATCCAAGCCATCTGAAGTAGAAGTCAACAGTCCTTAAATCAGAGGCAGGAAGGCAGCACTTCCAGTTTGCAGTGAATCAGAAATGCAGCCAAAACTTCAGCCTAAAAATGAAAGTTTGGGCTTACCTGAGGGTCACCTTTGCTGAAAAGCACAAATGGCAAGGGTACTGCTGTGACACCTACAGGAACCCACAGGATTTGATGCATCACCAGAAAGACTCAGTTGAAAAAATGGATTAACAGGGATTACCAGTGAAACACAGCTACAGCACCAGTCTGCTCACATCTCAGCTTGTAAACTGCCTTCCCAGTTCAGGTTGGGATGTAAAAAGGTGACATTAAGGGCTTGCCTTTCTGCTGTTTGTCTGTTAAATAAGGATTCCCTTTAATTTTAAATTACTTAAAGTTCTTTACTGGATTCAGCCAAACTGACAAGAAACGGTTTTTATAAGGAGCATCATGCCAGTAATAACACTGACTTAAAAAACACAATAAATGGGAGAAATCATCAAGGTTTGGCTATTAGGAGACAATCTGCCTGCAGCAACATTTGCAAGATACTTTATTTCCTCTCCTTGAGAACTGATGTAATCTTTCAAGAGCTGTAAGATTTAGAAAGCAACACAACATTGCAGTTGTTTTCCTATGAGTGTGCCCCATGCAGTGCAAACTGGCAATTATCACCTTGGTGGAATGGGGTCTGCTTGGGCTACTTTTCCTTTTGACCTCCAGCACAGGTCAAAAGATGTCACTTTCTGGAGAAGTCAATGGCTCTTGTGTCATCCAAATCAAAAATAATGTCTTGTGCCTTGCAGAAGGCCCATGAGCCTTTTAAAACATGTTGGTATAATGCAGAGGAGTTTCAGCATCTCACTCTTGTGTCATTCCACGACTGGATTTGTAAAAGGTCTTCCTGGTTATTCCTCAGGCATTTTCCTAGCCCTGTTAGGAGTATCAGGGTTCCATTCAATTCTTTAGTAACTTCTCTTCAAACCCACCAAAAATGAGATACAGGTATAGGTACAGCAAAATCAGTCGTGCTGTATCTAACAACAACTCCAACTCAGCTTTGCAGTGCCCAAATCATGACCCTTAAATTAAAAATGCCCATGCCTTCAAATAAACCAGGATTCATATCTAAAAATAGCTATTAAAAGTACATTAAATGAAAAAAATCCTAATACTATTTTCTCTGCTCAGCACCACAAATCAAACCAACCCTAGCAGTTTCTGGTCTGACCGTGGCAAAACTCACTGTTTGGCCAAATAAATCTCCTTCACAGCTCTCTCTCATCAGTCAAATTATTGCAAGTGAAGCCAGAAAGCCCAGGTTTGCAGACTACAGGCACTGTGCAGATCATCTTCTCCAGTGTCTGCAAGAAGACAGATATGCTGGGGAGGCTGATGTCTGTGCCAGGAGAGCCTCTGTAGGAAGGTTGACCAACAATGATATTTATATCATTAGTGGGTTACCTGCAGTTCAACCAAAGAGAAATCAAAGTCTATTTATTAATGTGTTTTCAAAAGGTATTTAAAGAATGGACTGGGCATTTATTGAATAAAACTAATAAATAAGATTACAAGAATTAAATTACTGCTCCTTGAAAACAGCACTTTCTGTAGCAAAAAGGGATTTACAATCACTACTGATATGGAAGGGAATTAAAAGATGAAAGAAAAACATCAGCAGAAAAAGGGGTAGAGTAAGCCATCTATTTTTATTTTTAACAGGATTTGCTATCAGTGTATAAACATCAGACAGGATCTCAGGATCGGATTATTTCTCATTGCAGATGTGTCACACAAGAGTGGTCTCCTCAGTCTCCAAAACTGGTTCTAATATTTTTCTTGTTTGGATTGTAACTTGACCCACAGCTCCAATTCATATTTTGGTCATGTAAACCTTTTATGCTGGATGATTTGACTTGTCTTCAGCACCTCAGCAAGTCAAAAAAGAAACACTTTTAAAAGCCTGGGCCATTGCTCAAGCTGTGAGGTGGGTGACTCAAGAGGAGCAACATCTTAAAACATTCTGCACAGGGGCGAGTAAAAAGTCAATAAGGAAATACCATAGTTAGGCTCTTTTTAACTTGCTGAAAGTGTGAGCCAGCCGTTCATTTCCTGATCACTCATGTGGAAATGGTAAAAAATAATTAAGAGCAACGACTAATCACCAAATCAAAGCAAATATTAAATAGGCAGACTTGCTTTCTACCATCTAGTTCAGTGTGCAAATGAGCAATGGCATTCAAAAGTTTAGCCTTTAGACTAATTAAAAAGGGTACATTAAAAAAGAAAAGATTCTGTTTATGGCTACATCACGTTAGAACAGGAGCAACAGGAGTTATGGGAGGCTGTTGGAGACACATGGTCAAGAGCAGAACAAAACACAAGAAATTGCTTTAAAGTCATAAATAAACTCTATAAGAAAACAAAAAGTGGGTGTACTTGGGAAAAGCAATTTATCCCTTTGCTCATCTCCTATTCCAACTACATTTCACTGCTGCTTCCAAGTCATCTCTACTATGATGCCAGCAAGTGCAGTCCTGACTGGCCTGGGAAAGCTTTCCATCCCTTTGCTGCCCTCCACGTGCAGCTTGGTTGGTTTTGGGGCTGCCCAGGGGGGCATTAAAGCTTCAGATTAGGAAAACACTTTGCCCCCTCTTTGGTGATGAGCTGTGCACAGCCCATCTGTGCAGAGGCACCCAGGCTGCTCATGGGGAGCTTTTTGCCATAACACCAGGGAGAGGCTCAGTGCTGGAGGAAATGAAATGGGCAGGAGAAGCAATGCTTAGATTCAGAAAGCTGTTAGGTGCTCCTCTCCTTTTCCCCCTATGTCCATTTCAGTTCTTCTCTTTTCAGACAGGCTGTCAGGCATCCATCAGCCCCTGAGCTGCCAGATGAGTTGAACTCATCTCTGTACAAAAGAGATGATGATTCCACCCAGCCAACAGCTTGCATCAGATTTTAGACACTGCCTGCCCCAAAAGGGCTCCCCTGAAATCCACCAAGAGTTCCCCCACCAGTCCAATCTGTCACGGTGCCTTTAACCTGCTCCTCTCCTCAGCCCCACAGGCTGCACAGGTGCTCCAGAGAGGAAGTGAAAGCTTGGTCCAGAAAAGTCTTTAGATTGTTGGGCTTAATAGTTTTCATGAAGGCTTTCTCCTGTATCATATGGTTTAGTCCCCAAAAGGTGGTTTTTTTAAATACCAGAGAGAACATAATTTGGGGGGAGGAGGAAATGAACACCACGTTGATAAAACCCATAATGTCCTTCGTGTTCTGTTGATGGAGTCTGAACTCAAAATATCCACCTCTGAGCCTACCTGAAGTCACAACTCCATTTCCTTCACTCCTTGGGGCCTGCTCCCCACCTCAGACAGTCCTGAACACCCCCTTCTCCCTAACAGAACCTAAAGATGAGGGTTTAGTCCCCCATTGCTCAGCATGATTCAACCCTAAATCCATTTTGCCACATCCTAACTACAATCTGACAATTCCAACCAGCAGCTGTTGCACTTGTTCTCAACACACTCCTATTGGTGAATCCATTGGGATTATACAACCTGGAGAAGAGAAGGCTTGGGGGTGGATGTTATCCATGTGTATAAATGGATGGGGGGAACAAAGACTCCTCAGTTGTGTCCAGTGAAAGGATGAGAAGCAACAGGAACAAACAGAAATAGAGGAAATTTCATTTAAATATAAGAAACTTCTGTAAGAGTGATTGAATACTAGAATAGAATACCCAGAGAAGTTGTGGACTCTCTGCATCCTTTTGGATATTCAAAACTCAGTTGGATGTTGCCCTGAGCAACCTGCTCCAAATCACCTGTCTTTCAGCAGAGGATTTGGACTAGATCTCCAGAGATGTCTTCCAACATCAAATATTCTGTGATATTTATATGCTACTTAAACATAATTTCAGTTGCAAGAAAGAAAAAAGAGCCCCCAAATCCAATCTTAGCTATAGGGAAAAAAAAAAAAAAATCAGTTCACCAGACACCACTTTATTCAGGATATTTTTTCTGGAACTTCATGCATTTTACTGCACACTTGGGAAGTTTTCTGGAACAGCAACAAAAGCTGTCCTTCCAAGCACATGATTAGAAAGCCAGATATTAACCCAGCTTATCCCTATTGGAAAACTTATTGCCAGAGTGTGCTAGGCAGATGACACAGGGGAAAATAAACCCTCCTAAACTTTGGGATGAAACTTTCCAAGTTTAGATTTGCATCCAATTTTTGGAGCTTGAAAGTAGTTTAGCTACTGCTTCCCAGGGATGGTTTTCTGAATATTCATAATTTGGCTAAATCCTCACCAGGAACCAAAAATGAGAAAGTGAGACTCCCACCTTGAAGCTACAGCTATTCTCATACCTACTTATATTGCACAAAAATAGTGGCAGAATGGTCTTTAAAATGAAGTAAAATAAGGTACTCACCCGAGAGAAGAAAAAAGCACACAGACAACAAAAAAAAAAGCCTCAAGTCATAACTCCAAACAGGAAAGGTATCATGGCCTTTATACAAACATAAAAAAAAGTTTCTGAGTTTAACAAGATTATTTTTTCCAGTTTAAAATCAAACTGACTTGTTTTTTCAGCTTGTCAGTGTTCTTCCCACAGTGTTCTTTCCAACTTTCAGACCTTTAAGCACAAGAACAACCTCAGTCTTCTCCCCATGTCTCACCTGCCTTACCCCTAAGTGGCAATTCAATCTCTGTTCCTTCCGCACAGAATTTAAAGCCTTTGGAACTGCTTAGCTATCAAAAAAAAAAACCAAAAAAAAAAAACAAAAAAAACCCAAAACAAAACAAAAAAAAAAAAAAATCCCTTTCTGGAAGCCACCTTCCAGCATCTATCCATCTCTATCCTTTTCATCACAGGGATACCTGAAGAACCAGCAAGAAATGCCATTCAAATAAGGTGAAAACTCCCAAAGATAAAACCAAAATTTCATTATTTTTTCAGATATGAAAGTGGATTGATGTGCAAGATAAGGAGGTTCTGCAAAAATAGGTTTTACAAAGCATGATTTTTTCAAATTGTTGTAGGTCAATGACTGTTTCTTCAGGACTTGTTCTTCTATGAAATAAAGAGCACATCAAACCAATTTTGGGTTTTGTTTATAAGAGCACAATTTTACTACAAAATTAAACTTTGTGCTGAAAATAAAATCATATTTTTTATAAAATCCATTTAAAAAAAAAAAAAAAATTAAATATACAAAGTGTTTCCCAAAAGTTTTGAGTTCTCCCTGAAGAAATAGTGCACACACTCACTGAAAAGCAGGTTTTGGTGAAAAACTGTTTTAAAATTCATAGAATGGCCAGGGCTGAAAGGGACATTAAAGATCCAACCCTCCTGCCATAGGCAGGGACACCTCCCACTAGATCAAGTGCCACTAAAATTATAATGTTTAATTAAGGATGCAATGGAAATTTCATGTTAAACATAAGAAAAATGTCTTTTCACAACCTATAAAATAGGAGAGAACCTTTTTTATTTCCACAAAGTCCTGTCACATTTTTCAGTTCATCTGAGGTGACCAGGGAAAACATGGATCCTGGCTTTTTACAAAAGGCAATGGTCTTTTCTTGTTAAAGCAGTCACTGAACACAGCTCCTCTTTTACTTTAAAAAATAAGATAGCAAAACCAAAACCACATGAACACAGACACACACAGCCTGTACCTCAGATGTCTCTTTCAGACATCAAAATTGCTGTGAATAAAGCAAGTTTTATTGCAGAGAGATGAATATGGAAAATCTGTCAAATTGGTTACTTGACTTCAGTCGAGCTGGATGACCTCCTAATAAACTGAGACCCATGTGTCCTTTCTTTCTGCCTCCTCTCATTTTGAAATAATAAAACAAACCAAACAAAAAACAAAAAACCCAGAGACTTTTTATTCATATGAGCAGGGTGGCAGAAAAGAACTACACAGGGAATAACATAATAAAATTTTGGCTGATGACACTACCTAGAAAGTTTTATCTAGAAAAGAGAAAGGAATTTCAGCACCAGTCCATGTCTCACCTCAATGGATTCCAAAAATATTTGTACAATTTTAAGCACATTGTTATGCATACTGACTAGAAAGGTGATTGTACAGAAGTGTGTGTATATATATATATATATATAAGAAATTTATTTTTAAACTGACATAACAGAAGCTGGTTTATCAAGTAAGCCAGGTAGCTAAAAATGGTCCCATATTCAGCTGGTTATTCCATAACTTCTCCTACTATATGGCAGCAACAGGGCTCTGGGTCAGGTCTATAAACTCATTGCACAAGTTTTACTCTTTTGTTCAAGTCAGGGGGGAAGAATATGCTTAACAACTGAGAGATCTGGAGGAAATATGGAAAGACATATTTCAGTGTCCTGAAAGCAAGTAATGGGCAATGCTTTAATGAATCAATTATATTTCAAAATGGACTTCTGTTTTGTTTTACATTTTCTGCCCTTGTAAATGGCATGCCAACTTCAATACTTCACTCACTAAGTGCCTACTAAACGAGGACAAAGTTACAGGCACGTTGGTCTCTATGACAGGTCATACCTAATCACCATAGAAATATATAATTACACCTGTCAACCTCAGCTCATGCAATTGATTCAATAACTAACAATGTCAGGAGCAGGCTAAGCTTAGAGGTCTCACTGTGTGAAAATACTCATACATGGCTAAACATCTTGGTATTTTAATTGCCTGTCATTCTGCCAAGGTTCCTATATTGTACCTATCTCCACAGCAACAGGCTGGAATGAGTAAAGCACACTTAAAAACTGAAAAAGTGAATTTATAAGCTGGCAGTCATTTATGGCTCTTGCAGACACTGCGGAGTATTCTGAAGACAGCTTGAGACATGGATGAGAACAGGTTTTAATTCTTCTCTGGGTGGATTGGGTATATGTGCACCCTATGAAATAACACTCATCATATAAATCTGAAAATTGCTTCTAATTACAGCTACTGGAGAGGTCAGTTCATATCTGCAAGTGTACACACGTCCAGCTTGACAGGATCTTTAACCTCAGCACACCAGGAAGGGTTGTGTAAAAACAGGTTCTTAAAGGCTCCAAAGGACTTAACCATGACATGTTTGCTAATAATAATTATCAATATGATTCCATTTAATATTCTAAATTACTTGTAAGCTATGCTGCACTGAAAGGCTTTAATGTGCTCAAATGTTCAGCCCCCTGAAGCCCACGGCCAGGTTCCCAGTGCCCTCAGCATCAGCAGGATCCCCGTCTGCCATCCAGCAGCCTCTGCTAATTGCACATGAGGACAGCAAGGGCAAAGCCTTTGTGGCCTGAACTTTTCACAGTGACAAAGACAAACCAGACAGACTGGGTCACAAAGAGGTACCAAGCAGAGATCTACAAGCAGATGAAAGGCCAAGAGAGACTGGGAGCTGTTGGAAGAGAGACTGAGGTCTTGCCTAGGAAATGGAGAGAAGCTGACAAAATATCTGCTTGGCAAAACTAGAATGTGGAAAACGAGGAGGTAAGCAGGGGAAAGAGCTGTTCCACACGTTAGCAACAGGTAGTTCTGGAGGTTTCCACATTTCAGGACTTCAACATTCCAATTTGAACTCTGTTCACATTTTCCCTAGCACAGAGAAGCCTCCCCCTGTACGAAATTTCTACGTGAAAAGTTAAATTGCTTTCAAGCAATTCCTAAGTTCAGATACAAAGGGGAAAAAGTGAACACTAAAGAAATCCTTCTACTCACCCATGTAATAAAAGAACTTGAATAGGTGAGAAGGCAAACAAGTTTAGTTGAAATAAAGTAGCATAGCTCTACCTCTCTCTGCAGACCTGTCAGGCTACACTGCTTCACTGTAATGAACAATTTCTGAGCCTCTTCAGTCCTGTGTTTTGGCAGAGTGTGGATTTGCTTCATAGACTCGTCCAACATTGGCATAAACTGAAATCCTTAAAATATGAAAGAAAAGGTGTAATTCCAAAGTCATCACAGAAAAAAAGAAAAGAAAAAAAGAAGAAAATTCGAAAAAAAAAAAAAAACCAGTGACAATTTTCACCTCCAAACAGTGGTTACCAAATACTTTCAGTCAAACACTCAGGAGGAACATAGCATGGCAGAAAGATGAGCCATGACATCTGTGCTTATTGCTGCACAGTTTGATATTGAATGAACACAGGAAGGGGCTGCAAGCCAGATGTTAAAGCTGATGAATACAAAACATGAAAACATAGGGAAACAAAAAAGACTTTACGTTTTTGCTTTAATTTACTGTAAATAAATCATGCCAGAACTTAGAAAACAGATAAGTGGGAAAAACCCCACATTTTCCTAATGGAGTTATGATCAACCTCATAGAGCTTACCTCCAAAGACAGAAGTTTACAGAATAAAAGAGAAATGATTCTCCTGTAAAGCCCAGAAGATCCTCTTGCTTCCCAACTTAGGTCTGAAAAGCAAAACAAGCCTGATAGTGAAACCTGGAGCAGGCGAGTACCTATTTACAGCAACACTCAATGAGCAGACTGAAGGGGGATTTCTCACCTTAAAGCTCTGAGGCTCTTTTAGATCTTCTGAAAGGAAATAATTTCTAACCAAAAAGAGCTGTGAGAACAACAGAACCTATAAATTCCTTTTCACTTCAACAATTGCTCACATAGAGGCAAACAAGAAGGAAAAGCTGTGAGGATGCACAGCAGGGCTGTAGGATCCAGAACATCCTACAGATGGGAGAGATGTCCTCCTGTGGGCAGACTTTCACCTGGCCCAGCACTTGCCCCAGCTGATTCCCAGGCTGATTCCCAAGCTGATTCCCAAGCCCCAGTACTGCCACTGCCCAGTCTGCTGAGAGATGAAAAGGTCACTGTACCCTGCTTCCCAACACTGCCAAGGACTTCCCTACATTCAGGAGAGATTTCTCACTGAAATAACTGCATCCAGCTTGTTTCCATGGTCATTATTGGAAATAACACTTAAATGAGAGAAAAAAAACAAAACCAGCAGAAAAAAAAACCCAGTGTATACATAAGTCAGTGGAGATGTAGATTTTCAGCTGGTGTAAATCAGCATCATCATGTTGAAGGAAACAGCACTACGCTGATTTTCAGTGTTGTGGATTAAGCCTGTAAATGCAGACACAGCTCAGAAGTTGGTACACATTTGCTTCCCTGATTTTCAGGGTAAGTACAATTGCCACCACACACTGGCCAAGCATTTTTGGAGCTGCTCCAGAACATCAATCCAGCATGCTTTCAAGCCTGTCCTTGGAGAGCTCAGCTGGCTAGAAGACTTCCCAAAGGATGTATTTTCTATATCCTTTCAAAGCAAGGAAGCCAGAATAAGTCTCAGCTCAAAGAATTTTAAAGGATCTTTTATACTCATTGTAGTACTTAAGAAACAGGAAGGGTATCACAGCTCTAAGTGGGTCATAATATAGATGATCCACAAAATTACATTCAAAAAGCCTTTCATCCACACAGAGTTACTATCTTCTCTGCCCATTCATCCCAACAAAACCCTAAAACAAGGACACTTCATAAAACCTTTACAGCTTTTCACGCTGGTATTTGCAGGGAAAGTTCTACAAATTTGTGAGAAGAGCTTTTTCTACCAACCTACTTTATTTTTATTTTTATTTTTGCTAATTAGGCTCATTTTCCCCTTAAAGCCAAAATAAAGCAAAAGGAAAAGACTCTGTTCTTTCATAAACAATGCAATTCCAAACTACCAAAGTTCAAAATAATGATGATAATCCCTTTCAAGTGAATCATTTTTTTCCAAAGATAATTACATATTTTAAACACTGTTCACTGAGCAATTTAAGCTCCCAAGTAAATAGCTGAATGAAGCAAAACCCAGGGCCCCTCCCTGAATACAAAACACTACTGAAGTGTGGGGGGGGAGTACTAGAGCAGGGGTTGAGGCTGGGGAGCTGCTGGCCACGGCCTCAGCAGGGTAAATCAGAATGCCAGGAGCACAAAGCCAGGTTACACCTGCCAAGGATCAGCCAAATATCTGCAGCTGAATTTTCAAACCACAGACAAGGCCTAATTCAAGTCCCATTAAAGTCAATAAATGCCTCGCATTGATTACAGCAGCAGCTGGATCAGGGCCACCCTGATGTTTACTAGAATCCAGATACAAGGTCTGATTACTTTTATACTGTTACACATCAGATCTTTATTCATTCTGTTATTTATGGGCTTGCAAACAAGCAAGAAATTCTGGTAACACAGTCCTCCAGTCCTCCATTTGCATCCCTGATTGGTGTGATGAGAGCTGCAGAGCAGGGCTTGAATATGCATTACACAGAGAGATAGTGCACAAAAACCTGCAGGATGCAGTAAAGCAATCAGGCAGCATAAAGAAATTGAAATGGAATTCCTTGGAGAAAGGGATCATTAAGTGCTTAACAAGCATCACTCCGTTATATCTGTTTTCATGATGTTAGCATAATTTTAATTGTTACCATCCAATCTGTTGTGATAGATTTAGAGTTATCAAGATGCTAAATATTTGATGGTGACATTTGAACAATCAGAAAGATTAGCTGCAAAGCTCACTACCCAGTAGCCCAATGCCTGTGAATAGACAAAACAGGGATCTATTTTCTGTGGGGAACAAAGACAAGACAGAAAGATCAACACAATTAAATATTAAACAGAAGAAATTACATAGGCAGCTAACTAATAACTCAACCACCCTATGTTCTATTATGCATTTCCAATTAAATTATACGATATTCTAAATGTGCCTGGCATATCCTGCTCCATGCTATGCAATTTATCCGAGTTTTACTTCTAGTTTAGATGCTTCTTATTAAAATTTAGATTCAGCCAAAGAAAAGATGCAAGGTAGAAGGTCTTACTTTGTGCCAAAGCTGACAAAAAGCATAGTTATTCCTTCTAAGACATCCTGAAGTTCTAGACTCTTAAATAATGCTAATGGATTGTAAGATGCAGCTTCAGTCTCAGTTAAGGTGCTGACTTAAGATCTGTTACACTTGGAAATTTTGGGCCTCTGTCACTCCTACAAAGTAGGTCATGGAGCAAGAACAATGTGCACAGCTCCAACCTGCATGCAGGCAGTTTTCAGATCTAGGGTTGATGAAATCACAGCACATGCCTGGCACAAAATACAACTGAGGATCTGAGCTCCCCAGACTTAAATGGGCTCATTCACTTGTTTTAAAATCATGCATCTGCTAGAAATGTTTGCTGAATCAGGGCCATAAAGGTTATTTGCAAGTGATCCATAATTAAATGCAAACTAGTGCTCCCAAAAGAACAGTAGCAAGTAATAATAATGATAATAAAGCTAAACAGTATCCAGAATGGAGGCAAAGGACATAATTATTACCATATGAAATATGGCAACACTGGGGTTTAATATGCTTGTAAGAAAAGCTTTGGCAACATAGGGCAGAGGTTTCCATCTGGAGAAGTAAGGACCCAGGCTGAGATCTGACATGTTTTCAACTTCTCTGGAAAAAACTCACAACATAACAGTCTATACTGCCCTTCAAACAAATTATACTACAATCTAACATTTTTTATATTAATAGCTCATCTCTCTGTCTGATGAGAATAGGAGTGATTTTCAGTTATTCAACTCATGCCCATAAAAGAGTGTTGAGAAATAACATCTCAGGGAAAACAGTTCTCTTTACCTGGGAGGAGAAAGAAAAAGATTCAGGTTTTCTGATTGATTTGATTAGCTGGGACACTGCAAGACTGGCAGGGCTTAGACAGGCCCTATAACTCAGGGTCATGTTTAGATACCAGAGGATCTGGATGTGTTAAACTCATCAGGTCAGGCATTGGTCTTTGTACCCAGTGTCACCTCTCAGCTCTTCTTTCAAAGGCAGTGGGGATGCACAGCTGGAGGACACACTCCAGGTTTGGTCACTGAACATCAACTTTGCTTCTGATTTTGGAAGTTCAGGAGCTGCCAGCTCAGTCCTTATCAGGGAGGAGACTTTCCAGGTGCTGGGCAGTGTTTCAGGGGGTGTTGCCTGCTAACCTGAAAACAGGAATCACAAAAGGTGCTGTTCAACATAGGGGCAAATGTCACTTTCTGAATATTTTTGTGCTTGTTTGATAAAAAGAAAAGTTTCCATAAACAAAATAATCTGGTGGAACACCAAACAAGGGGGCTAAAACCAAAGCATTTGGGAGGCCACACATAAAAGGAAAGCCCAGAGCTCTGAGTGAAGAGCGGTTTATGCCCAGCTCCTGCAAATCACAACCCAAGAGCCTGCAGAGAAGAAAAGAAATCTAAGGGGAAATGGTAACAGTTGCATTATCTCAGTGACTCTCACAGCAAGCTCTGACCGTGCTGAACACCCATGTGGTGTCTGTTTGACCTTTTCCTGACAGATCAGTGGAGATGGCAAGGAAAACCCATGGGCCATGCAGAAGACCACGCAGCCACTGCAGGACAAGGGTGGAATATTTGCTGCCTGCATCAGCAGGAACAGCTCAGGACCCAAAGCTGCTGCCCGGGTAATTTTCAAGAAGCTTTTTCTTCAATCACATTTCTTACAACAATTTTGCAGCTCCTCCAAATCATAAGCACTTCAGCCAAGTCTCAAGAGTGCCATTCAAAAAAAATGAAACCTCTTTAATCTTTTCAGCAGGAAAATCAACTTAAGTGGATAACTACTTTTTGTCTTTTGAGCTGAAACTGGTAAATACTTGTACAATAAGAAAGCTTCAGAGCAAAGATATTAGCTAGAAAGGATAAAACCCAAAGAGTGAAATTATCTAGCCTTGATGTTAAAAGTCTGCAACATTTAAAAGATTAAATAAGTATTTGATATATTATTTTTAGCTAAAGAAAAACAGCATCGGCCCTATTTCAATTTTCTTAAAATAATTGTGCCTCAGTAGTTTAACAAAGGAGTGATTACATACAATGTAACAATTGTATTACTTATTACCCTTGACATCACCTCAGTGAGGGTCACTCTAGTTAAATATTTCATTTGTTATAGTGTCCATCTTCATCAAGCTATTTTTGAAGCAATCTGAAAATCTTAAAACATTTGTTTCTTTGTCTTGCAAAAAAAAAAAGAGGACCCTGTTCATTTGTTCCCTTTAATACCTAGCAAATTGCTGTAGCAGATCACAAAACCCTTAAAAGAAAAGGGCACGCAAGAAAAATTCAAAGCAATTCATTGAAAACATCCTTTTCTCACTTTTTTAGCCCTTTCCACTGTTAAACATTGCCTAGGTCCAACCTCTGTCAGAGAGGCAAAGATGCTTTATTAACAGTATCCTCATAAATATTCTGTGTTTGAATGAACAAGACAAAGGATACTTGACATTTAAACACTTCTTACAATTTCATTTTAAAGCAATTCTCTGATATCAAAGATGCCTCCATAGCTCCACGTGAAAATAATACTGACTTCTTCTTATTCCTCCACATCTCACTCATCAGACACATCACCCTTTTCTTAAACTCACAAGGAAACAAATTCCATTTGTTGAAACATAACCATAGCCAGTGTAATGCCACTGAAAAAGGACACAGCACTGAGCCCTGGTAGCTACAGATTTCCTACAAATCTTCCCAGCAGAAGTAGGTTTCTATCCTGCTCAGAGAGTTGTAAATGATGACTTCTTGCATAAGGCACTGAGGAGAATAGGAAGTATTACAATGGTCTAACCAATACCAACAACAGTAATACCATTTTCTCAGAAGGACTATTACACATAAGATTATTCAGAGGCCTAAAGGTATTGCAATTAAGCATATTTGCTTTTGTTGTGGTTCTGACTGATTTCTACTTCATCCACAATGGAGGAAAGACTTCCCAAGAAAAATTCTCCCTCTTTATGTGGAACGGATAAAGTCACATTTTCTGCCTCCTGATGTTTCTCCATTAAAAGGTGAATGAGTTATGATAAATTTGTTTAAAGCCCAACACCAAGCAGAGAAGAGATTTTCCTATGCCTGGAACCCATCATCACCTCCAACTCTTCTGAATATTTCTGGCTTCTGCTTTTTTTATAACAAGACCTTAGATAAGAGGTATATGAAATTCCTGGAAATTTAAGAGGTTTAGGAATACGAGGAGTTCTCATTGTGCTGGCAAACTCAAAGCACTTGGGTTGGAGCAGCAGCAACAATTTTAATGATGATTCCAGCTTGCACTGAAAGCCCAATCCAGGCTGAGATTTTCTCTAAACCATCACTATTTGCTAACTGGAGTCAAAAGACAGGCTGCTTTCTCTTCCTTCTCACTTGGATTTGCATAACTACTCACAGAAGCAGGGCAGGAGGGGAAAGCCCAGCTGGTTCCCCACCCTGTGGAGAAGATGCCCCCAGAGCAGCAGAGCACATGTGCTTCCAGCTCAAAAGCTGGAAGTCCAAAGCAATAAAGCAGCTTTCCATGATGATGCAGCCAATCCCAGAGTCTGAGAGCAGTTCCCACAAAACCTGAATTCTCATCAGCGTTTCTATTATTTTTTCTGTAAATTGGGAAAAGCCTGGATAAGTATTTTGAGACTTATGGGGAAAATAATTTTTAAAGGGACTGCATTAGTGTTAATTAGTTATTAATAGCACTATGGATCTTCACAAGGTACATATTAGTTCCTCCTTCTCTCATCAGCATGAAATGAGCCCCAGCATGGAGATGTCATTGTGCAGATCTCAGCACAGCCAGGCTGACCTCAGTTCTCAAGAATTAATGCACAATTTTAAAGCAAGTCACACCAGAAGCATACATTGCTTTATGGGTTTCTCTGTAAAATAACCTATCCCTCTTTGAGGCATGATTTAAAGGCAGAGCCCACAAGACATAAATCAGAGATGCTAAAAATACAAACCCCTTTAGGACACCACTCCTTAATGCAAGCAGAAATCTTCACAGGAAAAGACACCTGCCCCAGTGACAAAGAATAATTCCCTTTTCAAAAGCACGTGTAGGATGTCTGCTGGAGTTAGCAAGCTCAGAGTGCCAAGTTTTCCTTTGGAAGAAAAGACAAGTTACAAAATGCAAACCAAAAATCCATATTTCCTCTCAAAAAATATAACTACTTTTTTAGAATGCACTTCACCATGTTGAAAAGTTGTCATGGGGCACTAAGGCCCCACCCTGTGAAAAGCCTCCCTCTCCTTGCACCCCAGTTACCATTGCAACCAAACCAGTACCATTAGAATCAGCAGCCTCATGGCCACCTCCCTTATTTGCTTTCCTTCCCCTCAGCTACTGGTAAGAGATGCAGCCAGTTAATTTCAGGTGAGAGTTCTTCCTTTTGATGAGGCACTGGCTCATCAGGTTCTTGCAGCAATACTGATTACAGGATCAATTATTTTAATCTAGTGTTGATTTGCTTTTCCTTTCTACCAAAATCTGAGTGTCATATCAGGCCATTGTCTTGGGTGAACAAGATTTCCCAGCTGCCAGGGGAACTGTTAAAATGTTAATACTCAATTCCATCCCAAATTTGAATAGAATCTCTAGTATTTATCATACTTTTAAAACCTGAGAACTTGATCAGGCTTCAAGCTTTTGATGAGCTCAAAAAGCATTGCTCCAAAGTTTCTCATCTTGTTCACATTCTACTGAATATTAGCATCATTTTACAGAGGAAAATCCATCTGCATCCACAGGATACAGAAAGAGCACAGACTGAAAAAATCCCCACAGATTTTGTCAAATCAACATTACTTTACCACAAAGTTACTTTACCACAAAACACCTGACACATTTGGTTGATGATACCAAAACCAAGAAAAATATCAAATAATCCATCAAAAGCCATCAAATATCAAATAATAATAAACACATCAATTTTTTTTCTATTATAAAAATTCTTCTATTCTTATTACAATAAGATTTGGGCAATGTGCCACTCAAACCAGTGGATTTGGCACCAACTTTCTCTTCCCCTCTACCCTGACTTGAGTTACAGAGGGCTCAGCACATGAACCCTTCAGCAGAAAGCTGCTGCTGAAATCTTCTAAATACCTGAGCAAAATGTGTTCAGGGCTAGAAGCAATTTTTTTTCTGATTTAAACACACTGGCAGCCTTCCTGCTGTCTAAGCATCTTGTCTTCATCACTCTGCTAGAACAAGTGTGCAGAATGCCAGGCTCTCAGCAGGTGGGGGAAAGCAGAACTCTGTTAACTTCATGGGGATGCAGCAGACTTTGGGGATTTGGTCCATGATGCAGAGTGCTGCCAGTTCAGAACTAAACCTCTCCCCAAGCTCTAGCAGAGGGTACTGACACTTCCTGCCCATGAGTCAAGATGGATTTGCTCAAGTTTATGTAGCATTTCATGGTTTTTAAGCTTCCCCTCCTCTTCTCCGTTGTTTAAAGACCTTAAATTCCAAAATAATGATCCAATTTGTGAAGAAAAAATATCTGTATCATCCCGAAAAAAAAAAAAAAAGAGTATCTCAGTTTGATGCAAAGCCAGTTTACCCATGAATAAGGCCAGCCCAGTACAGAAGCTCCTAATAAGTGAAGCCCAACAGCTCTGATGATGAAAGGTATGAAGCTAAAAGGGAAGCCACTTGTTATAGCTATCTTGGACCATGAAATGACATTCCTTTCCCTATCAATTTTCCCACCCATTTGGCAAATGCTGTCCTTGCTGCATTATCATGTATTCATAAGCACAGCAAAATTGGGTTTGTCAGAGGTTTCTGGTGGTTTTGTCTGGTGTTTTTCTGCCTCTGCATTTGTGCAATTAAATTGCTTGATATCAAAAGTCATTGCCACACAAAGTGCAGCAGAGATAACAAAGTTAGCCCACAACAATGGAGTAAGGCAAAACACACATAAAAAAAAAAAATTAAAATAAGTAAAAGAACACTGCATTTTGATTTCACAGCTGGAAGCAAAAAAGATATAGAGAAAGCTTAGGAAAACATAAATAAAGATAAGAACAGTCATCCAAAAATCTATGTCTCAGAGGAAATACCCTGAGGACGTTATTAAAATATTCTGGATAATAGGCAGCCATCAGGTTTTTCCCCAAGAGCAGCAGTAATCCTGGCAAATCTCCTGCCTTCAGCCATCTCAGAGGACATTTTTCTTGTGCACAGAGCCAGTGCATACACAAAACTTCCTCTGGAAATGCTAGCCAGGTCCCAGAAGCAGTGAAATTATCTTGTCAGCAGGGCTCCCTCACTTGGGTGCAATATCACACTGACAAAGCACTCAAGCTCCAGAATCCCACTCTTGGCTGATTGCCATCATTTCAGAGATGTCTGCAATCTGGTTCTAGAAGGGGCAAGGCATAAAGCAAATGGAACTGAGCCTTGGGTGGGGAATTGTCCCAGAAAGCAACCATGCTGGACATTGTACAATCCTGACCCAGATGCTTCTCAAAAAATTGTATCCTACTGGCACAGCCTACCTAATTTCCATGTCTCATTTCAGATCCCACACTTCTTGCATAGTCTGCAGAACAAGGCAGATGCCTTTCTGATTTGTCAGGGACTTTATCTGCCTTGTGGAAGCTTCCCTGCTGACTGCTGAATACTCACATGTATCCAAAAGTAGACCTTGTCCCCGTTTCTACCAACCAAGGAGGGAATGAAGGTCTCACATGAGAAAAAATTTCTTGGATATGTCTTACTTTCCTGCCAACATCCCAGCTAAACCAACCCCATTTTCCTTTAGACTAGTAAATAAAGACAGCTCAAGCTTTCAACCTAATCTTGATCTTACCCTCCCAAAATGGCTAATGTTGAAGTTGGCCACAAATTATGTCCTGCCATAACTTTTCCATCCTTTCCAAAGCAGATCTTTATTTCTCCTCTCCCCATAAAAGCCCCACCAATATTTTTAGAAACTTCCCTCTGTGACTTCAGACTTGATTTATGGATGTTTTTCATTTCTGTTTCACACAACTTGAGGAAAGAGCCCTCAAAAATTCACATTCTCAGAGGACTTGCACTGATTCACTCACCATGCTTTGAACATGCAAGGAGGAAATAAAAAGGAGAGAGAAAAGATGGAAGGTGGTTGTGGGAATAAGTGATTCTGCTACATCTAGGAGCAGAGAGCAAGGGCACCAGAGTGTAGGAAAGCCCTCGAGCTGGTTCTTTTCTCAAATATGAACATTCAACAACCAGTGAACTATGTAAGCATGGAAAAATCATCAGGAATTCACAAGACAGGATCCTCCTGCACTTTTACACCTTATTAATACCCAACTAGATTGGCTCTCTCCAAGGAACATGCTCCAAATGTACTCAGAGATTAAAGACAAAGCCCCACTTGGATTGCAGCAGTCCTGTACCTGGCAGGGACACACGTGCAAATCACAGAATCATAGAATTTTCAGGGTTGGAAGGGACATATCAGATCATCCAGTTCCATCCTCCCTGCAATGGGCAGGGACACCTCCCACCAGCTCAGGTTGCTCAAAGCCTCATCCATCCTGGCCTTAAAAACTCCCAGGGATGGGGCCTCCACAACCTCTCTGGGCAACCTGTGCCAGTGTCTCACCACCTGCATGGTGAAGAACTTCTTCCAAACTTCCAATCAAAATTTGCCCTCCTCAACTTTGAAACCATTCCCCCGAGTCCTATCACTACCTGATATCCTAAAAAATCCCTCTCCAGCTTTCTTGTAGCCCCCTTTAGATACTGGAAGGCTCCAATAAGGTCTCCTCAGAGCCTTCTCCTCTCCAGACTGAACAACCCCAACTCCCTCAGTCTGAATTCATAGGAGAGGTGCTCCAGCCCTCTGATCATCCTTGTGGCTCTTCTCTGGACACTCTCCAGCACTTCCAGGTCCCTCTTGTAAAAGCGGGTCCAGAACTGGACACAGTACTCCAGGTACTCAGAGTACAACCCACAAAAACTGTATGGGCACCCCACACAGGCCAAGAGCAGAAGAGAGCTTGCTTGCCTGATCCTCCTACAGTAGTTCCCTTACAACATCCACATTGGAAGTTGTCCAAGCATCTCCACGGCAGATCACAGGTAGCAGTGGATCTTGCACAGCCTTCACGATCCACTGAAACAGATTCAGCATTTTATAGCACTTAGGGCTGCCCCCTGAGACATGACTGCCACTCTAAAGCCCAAAGCTTCAGCTGAGGTTCACATCATTGCCTCAGAGCTGGATGTGGCCCACAACAGAGAGGTACCAGAGAAGTGTTTTTAGCCATTCCCTGCTCCCACGCTCCCTCTTCAAATTAAAAGGCTATGGCAAACATGGAATACAAACAAATTCCCCGTGTTCAGTGGCACACACCACATCTCTGCCCATTATTAGATGTGACAAACACGAGAGGGGGCAGAGCAAAGGGCAGGACACTTGGCGATCTTGTCATACAAAACTTCTCAAACATGATCAGTGCAGTGGGGGATTACTCAAGGCTTCCCATGCAGTGGGTCAGCAACACCAGACATGCAGCAAAACAGCTTCCCAGGAAACCTAGATGGAGAAAGGAAAAAACAGCCCTGGGCACATCCTCACAGGCACCCGACATTCTGTGTTTTTCAGAGCAATTCATCACTTTGGTCTTCTTCTTAACTACCACCTTATTACATTAAAACCATACCAGTGGGAAAGATTTTGTCAGGTGCAGCAAGAGATCAAGCTAATGCCAAGAATTTTGGGACAGAAAAACATCGAGTTAATCCAATCTTGTCCATCACTTGTTCAAGATGAGGAAACACTGCTGGCACATCCCATTATCATCCTGCTCCCCAGTGCAAACCACAAGATGGTTTGTGCTAGGGCATTTTAACCTTCAATAAGCAAAAAGCAGAATCTGACAAAATTTATTCCCCCAAGCACTGTGTTGCCTGCAGCATCTACCTCTGCCAATCTGCCTTTCCTGTAAACACCACCCAGGGTCTGATAAGTACATGGAAATTAAGACTGTGCTGTTCAGAAGAGAAGGGAAGGCAGGATCTTGCCTATCCCAAGCACAAATGGTTTCTCTTTTCCTCCTTCTCTGGGAATGCCAGGTAGTTGCCTGATGTTCCATTGTTTATTTTTCCAGCATCTTCAGAGCAGCTTTCCCATGCAGCAGCTCCTGGCCTCCAGCTCCATTCTCCCAGACAGGAGGCTGCAGTGCTGCTGCCTTTTTGATCTCGGACAGAGGTGAGGGGGCTAGAGGAGGGGGATGCAGTGGGAATTCCCACCCTAATGCTGTTGGTTTGCTTCTCAAGACACTCGGCAGCACTGCACATGGCAACCCCGTGCAGCAGAGGCTTTCTTTAAGATGATATCCTGGCTTTCCTCTCTGACCTTTATTCCCACTGTTTGCTTTCTTCTGAGGTTGACTCCAG
Organism: Heliangelus exortis; assembly: GCF_036169615.1. NCBI lineage: Eukaryota > Metazoa > Chordata > Aves > Apodiformes > Trochilidae > Heliangelus > Heliangelus exortis. The sequence continues at coordinate 6,476,909 of NC_092435.1, read as the reverse complement.
CTGTAACTGATACCAGGGCATCCCCACCCCCAGGGCCTCCTTTGTACTGGCTCACAGGAGATGAGGGTCTGCATCCTCTCAACTGTTTCTCCTGCAAGCAGATGCTAAATACAGAGGGAGGGCTGAAAATCCCTGGCATGGTCATGTTTGTGGGAGCAGCTGCCCCCTTCCATGTGGTTCCTGCAATCTCAGCCAAAGCATGCCAGGGATGAAGGAGGTTAGAGGACAACATTGCTTTTTCATGAGCATTATTTTTTCTCCCTTGCTGGCACCTCCTTCCTCCCAGCAGAGATCCCAGCTATGCCTTTGCCACCAGTTCCATCTAGGTAGCAGAGTCCAAAAAAAGCCAAAACCAAAGAGATATTGAAATGGCTTTCTTGTAGAGAAAAAGCCAAGAGAAAATCTACTCGAAATTTTCGAAGGGATTAGGGGAAAGCAAAGACAATGCAGTCACCAGCTACAAAGGTCAGGGTCAGATCACATAACCAGCATGCTTTATATGCTCCTGGAGAAGTCAACTCATTACATTTCACTTTCATTTCCTCCACTTTATCAAGGGCTGATGACTGTTGAAAAGTATGCTTTAGACAGCCTGTTTGCACTGGTAGTGTGTTTGGAGATCAGAGGACAAAAAAAACTTCAGAAATGCTGTGAGACAGAGTTGGGCTTGAGGCTTTCCAGTTGCTTTCATTTTCTAGAAGTGACACCAGGTGCAGGCTATGAGAAAGAAGTCAAACCAGGGTCTGGACTGATGGAACAGGAAGGGAAGACAGGTGGAGGCTTCTTACCATCTGCAGACATTTTGACAAAGTCTTGCTGCAGTTAATGCCTATCAATTCACTTGCTAGTGCTGCACAACTGGTTTTCCTCTCATGGCCCTAAGTTCTCAAAATATAGACTTTTTTTTCTCTCAGTTTTCAAATGCTCAATATTTTCCTTGTAGACCTTTCTAGAAAATCACTGCTATCTCAGCGTTTCTTTACAGCATTTAATTTTAATTATCATTGCAGTCATTTTTAATTTACAGAAACTCGTCAGACCACAGAAAGTCACACCTACAGTTATGTTGTACATAGATACCCAGGCAGACAGTAGCTCACACCAGGCAGTGAATGGAAGGAAGTGGCCAGAGATGTTCACAGCCTTTTTTTCACTTTTAGAAACCAAACAGGAATCTAAACAAATCCAAAAAAACACAGCTGAAGCTCTATGTGGCTTTACACAGGAATTCTATGGCAGTCAGAGCTTCTGATCAGCATTTTGGGTAGAAAGCAAAGTCATTATTATAGTTTGTTACTAATTGCAAACACCCAATTTCCCACCATAAATATTAAGCATATCCTGAAGACTTCTGTGTTATATCCACTGCAGCCACAAAAGCAATAAAAACATAGCTATAATATGGGCAGATTACATGTAAAAGTTAAGAAAAAAATCATGTTACCAAGTACCATATTAAAACCTGTCAGGAATCAGCCTCCCGCTCAGCCCAAACACAAGGGACAAGAAAGAGAACATTCAGCCACATTTTATACCCAAGTATTCCAAAAAGGATGCTGTATAAAAAGGCCTCGTTGTACCAGCAGCACTGCAAGCCCTTGCAGTTTCATCCAAAGCCTTGCAGCAGCTGCTGCTTTTCAGGAAGCCCTAGAACCAGCAGGCATGTAACTCACCCAAATCTAGGTTCTGGATAAAAAAAAGAACATAAATCATAGAATGGCTGGGGTTGAATAAGAGGAGCACTTGATAAATGTTTAACACACAGTGAAATGAATCTGCAGCATGGGCTCCTGCTCCCCAGCACAACTATAGCCTGTATCTTCTGTTTTTAAACATAATTCCTTTGGGTTTTTTTTCCCCTGCTGCCCCTCCTGCTACGAAGAGCTCCCAACAACTATCTACAAAGTGACTTCATTGTTTGCCTTCAAACCAGCCTTCAAAGTGTCCCAAACTGTCACACAAACAAACAGCTTGTCATCACTTAAATAGATGTTTTCCTGAGAGGTCCATAGACCAATGTTCTCAGCAACTCCTCACATACCCCCACCTGACTATTTCTGTTACCTCTTGTCTTGGGCTTACTTTGGAAGTGGTCTGAAGACAGGATCATTTTGGTTTGTGTCAATATATTCCCTGACATCCTGGACCATGACTAAGACTCATTGGCCTCACAAAGCAAGCAATAAATTCTAAGAAAATTAACAATTCAGAGTGATCTATGCCTGTCCGTAGACTCTCTCCATGTGTTACTAATAAAAACTGGGAAACTCTCTTGATTTGCTCTTATTTTCACAGACACATGGTAGCTTTCCAATTGATGTATAACATGACTTGGGACATATCACCATGACCTTTTCAAAATAAACAGAATAGAATAAATCTGGAGTAAAAAAAATTAAACCATTTAGGTGTCTACTGGGTCAAGTGCTATACATAAGTGAACCAGCACTGATACAGCTCTTTTTCTGATACTGGTCCTGGTTCTGCAGGACCAGGACATTGCTGCAAAATACTCCATTTCATTTTGTCACCTACCACAGAAAATTTTGCTTGCAGGGACTTCTGTCACTATTTTACTAACCACTCAGGAGAACTATTCCCATCTCTCAAGTGATTCACCTTAGGTCTTATAGGAGTCTTTAGTGAAACAGGGCATCCACCTTTGAAACAGTGATAACACCTTGCTCCTGGCTGTTAGGAGGGTGAGTTCAGCTCCACTTGGGATATATTATTTGATGACAAAACAACAGGAGAGAAAAAAACCACCACTGGTGTTTTGGGTTTTTTTTTCCTTGGTTCCATCTTAGCTAACAAAGTAACATATTTAGCTGCACTCAGGAAGTGACACACTGGACATCTGAAACAAACCCACAACACTGTCTCCCTAATGGCCATTTAGGAGCCCCAGTGATGTACATGACAGGACAGCCATCCCCGTTCTCAGCAGGCTCTCTGCCAGTTCTGCCACCAACCTGCTGTGTGGCTGGGACAAATAATTTAGCTTCTCTGTGCCAACTGTGCCAACAGTTCCATTTCCATCTTTTTCAGTCCTAAGCTATTTGGGACAAGACTTGCTTCCCTTTCTTTTTCACTGGAGGCAGAAAGAACCCAAGGTTTGTAATGGCACACAGATACTCTCATAGTATATAGAAATAACAATGAACAGTGTAAAATACATTCTATTGCATCAGCTCAGCAAAGAAATTAAATGATCACGAAAAAAACTATGACAAAGTAAAAAAAATATCACCACCTAAACAAACCAGAAAAACCCTGCAGGGAGAGAAGCATGCATTTGGAAATAGAATTTCTCCCCAAAAGTCATGACTACTGTTGAATAAAGTTGACATGCAAATTCACATGCTTGTGCTTCTTTTAAAGGACAACACGACAATACTCAGAGGTATGGTAACACTTTGTGATCTTCCAGTTGCTATGGCAGCTGCTTATGTTGAACAACAAAGTACTGTGTGTAGTTAGATAAATCTGCTTAAGTTATATCTGTCCCAAGTTCCCAACACTACACTAAGGGTTTATTATGCACCCTTGAAGAAAAAAAAACCCAAAAAGGAATGCAAATTGAAGAAACATGTTTCAACATTGAACAATGGTATATAGAAAATATCTTCTCTAAAAACATTGCCTTTCATGGTATAGTCAGCAAAGGTACACGATGACATTCTCATGCCAAATTCCTACTATACAATTGCCAAATACATGTAATTTATTCAAATAAACCAATGCGATATTAAGATGATGTCTTAGTGCAATAAAAACAATTGCATGATCTCTGTGCGTGTTTTAATTTTAATGTCTGGTAACACAATAGGCTTTCTCTCACACATTTGGTATGCATTGACTAAAAAAAAAAAAAAAAAAAAAAAAAAATGTTTTAATATAAAATAAAATGCACTGAGATGTACCACTTTATTGTTCCATGTCTTCCATCTTGTGCTTCTGAGAGCCCCAGCATTCCAGGGAAAGCAGAATTCTATTATTGTAGCCCCAACCAGACAGCAAATACACACTGCCCTCCACTGAAAAAAACCTCACCAGCACCCAGAGCCCCCATTTCCTTCTCCATCCCATTGCTTTTCATAAAGGACTTCCTGCAGGAACACAGATGATTTGCAGTTCGTTTGCATACTACAGGGAGAAACTGTAGCACACTTCACAAGTGCTTCATTTGCTCCAGTTGCTCTCTTTATCTCAGCAGGAATAACCATCACATGAGCCAAGAGCCTTTTCCAGATGAGAGGTATCTGCCAGCAACCAGCTGACATTTTTTCATTTTAAAAAATTACCTGGTTTTTGCAGTAATATCTAAGCACAGATCTAGTCTGAGAAGATACCAACAGAAAATCAAACCATTCCACAAAGGTGAAACAACAGATTCAGAGGTAATTGAGGATTGGGGTCTGGACACAGAAACAAAAATCATCCCATCTGCAAAACTGCTGAGATTTAAGTGCTCCGTTCATTAAAGCAGAGAAAGCCAAGCCATCATTTCTGATTTCCTCACCAAATTCCTTCTAAATTTTGTAGGCAAGAGAAGCCACATCATTCACAACTGGTGTTTGCTGGCCTGAAATCATCTGCTAAGAAAACCTGGAAGCTGTAGAGTCACGGGCAGCAACACCATGAGGAAGGGGGGACACACCTCATCATCACAAAGGGTGATGGCACCCATCACTTCTTGTCACAGCTAATCATGCCCAGAACTGAGGGCAGAGCTCCAACATCAGGGAACAAGCAGACACTTTACACCAATACAAGCCCTCACAAACAGGCACATGCACCAAAATAAACACTCTGTAATTCTCAGGCCAAAATTAGGTGGTTTCAAAGTTGTGGAAGAGCAGGTGAGCCCTTTGGGGGTCAAAGCCTTACTCTCGGTGGCAAAGTGTTATTTTGAGTGTTTTCAAAATATGTTCCCCTCAGTGGGCCAAGCCTGAGCAACATTTTTAAAAACACAGCTCTTCGGAGCAGCGATCTCTCCTTTAAGGACTATGAATTTTATCTGTAGGAGCCAAAGAAAGGTACCTATTTTGAAATCACCTTTTTTTCCTCACTTAATACGGTGCCCTTGGAGAACTGAGAGCAGCAGAAATCTGGTGAGGCTAAAACCAGCAAAGCCAACTCAGCCTTCCCAAAGGCACAGGGGCTCTGACACCTCCTGACAGTGAGCACTGCAGAGATCCCTCTAACACACAGAATGGAGATGAGCTTCACCTTTTACTGCTCTTCCACTGACACCACAAAATGAGATGAAAGAGCTGGGTTTATTTTTACATTTTTATGACTTTTCCCACCCCTTTGCTACCACGCTGGAGGCATTTCCCATCCCCACAACTCTGCCCTGACCGACCTCCCAGGAATGCCTGTGCCCAGGAGGGCAGAGTTAGAGTTGCTATGGCAACACTGCCTCCAAATTTCCTGTCCTCCATGCATGTAACATATTAACCTTATCACTTAATTCCTAGATACGTTTCAGGGTGGCACATGGGCAATTATTTTTAAGTAGATTTGCAGAAGAGAAAAGAGTCATTTTTGTCAGGCAGCATTTGTGCACATTAGGGGCTATTCTCTTCATCACTTGACCTAGAGGAAAGAGAAAGCCCCTTCCTTCCTCCACCAGCCAAAACCCTTCCCGGGAGTCCCTGTTGAAGTGTCTTCTGCCTCATAACCCACACCAAAGCAGTGACCACCCTGTTTGCCCCTTTCTTTTTGCTCAGTTGGAGGCTCCATGCATGCCAGGGGGAGGCTTACACCGTCTCCCACCCAAGACCAGCCAGGAGAAGCATCTTACAGGATCAGACCCTAAAATGAACAAGTCCCATTGCTCAGAAAGGCTTCCCTGCTTAGCCCTAGGGTGTTCCCTCAATAATCTGTTACTGCAAGAGCTCTCACCACAGTCCTTGGAAAGCTGGAAAAGTAATAAACTCTCCTTCCTACACAAGGCTGCTAAGGAAGCCTCACTGGGATCAGCTCTCTTTGGTTACCCATAAAGCAGCATAAAATCAGCTTCAGGAGCCTTCCAAATGGGTGCTGGAACCTGGAGGCAGCAGTGGGATGGCTGTGTCACAGCCCATGACATCCCAGGAGGTCCAGTGTAGCATCAGGGGTGAAGGAGAGGCTGGCACCTTGCCTCCTCCCACCAAACCAACCACTCAGTTCCCAGCCAGAACTGCTACAAGGGAAAACAAACCACACACCTCCTGTCAATCCCAAACCAGCTGAAGCATATGACTCCTCAAAAAACTCCCTATTTTCAACACACCTTCTATACAGAACTTCAGAGATGAAAAGCCTACTTGGATCCCAGGGGCTGCTGTGCAGAACTCCTTGGGCTTGCGGACTATTAAACTGGAAATTGATTTTGTTGGCTCTGTAGTTTTCTTTACCATTTGCAGGAGTGAGACCCAACCACTTACCTTTTTTTTTTTTTTTTTTTTTTTTTTTTTGTCCTCAGCCACTTATGAGCACGAGAGAAGGAGAGAGGTGGGAGGAATCTATTTTATTTGCTGACCACTTGTTTATTCTAGAAAATAGCATCCAAACACATTTTTCAAGTAAACAGCATGACACTTACTATTATCAGCAGCAGGTGTGGAAGTTCTGGGCACTCATGCCTGCTCAGGAAGTTTCCACAGGCTGGCAGAAAACTGGCTTTTACCAGTAAAGGTACCTGAACCAATATAAAAACAAGAATATGTGAGGTTACTCACTGTTACTGTGACCAGTAACTCTGCTCCTAACCATGTAAGTCTGCAAGGCTAATGCAGTATTACATGAGATACTTCAACCCATTGCATATCAATCCTCCCACCACAAGTTTAGGATTTTCCATGTATTGTTCTATGCTATTGTTGCATGTGTAACACATCAATATGTTCTACAAAAACTACCACTGGGAATCAGAATCCCATTCTAATTTTTCCATTAGCATCTGCAACCAAGGCTGGGTTTTCTCTATGAAAAATATGCTTCTCAGATGTGTTAAAGGTAGACAGATCCCCCCAGCTTAGTCCCAGAGGCAAAGGAGACTGTCAATAGCTTCCCTTGGACACTGCCAATTTTACTCCCAAGGAAACTGAGGACCAAATAGCAGTAGATAAAATTTGCAAGCTGCTGAAATTTGGCTATCTCTGTTCCCATTGTGTGTCCCTCATCATGGTAAATCTTTCATACTTCTAAATGTTCTGGATAATAAATATTTACAGGAAGGTCATTAGGGCATGGCAAATCCTGACAGAAGGGTTATACATCATCCCTCAGTCAGCAGCACCCCACAGAGGTCTAGAAGTACATGGGATACAAGAGAGACCCTAAGCAGGCCAGGGTGAAATTCCTGGTACTCAGCTCTGTTATCTCACACCTACTGCACAGATTTTCTTAGATACCAGCACAAGGTGTGCCCGCCCCATCTTTTCTGAGATTGTGTGCAAAAGACATAAGACAGAAGCAGCTAGAGCTGAACCTACCTTGAGAGAAAACCACAAAAGGGCAGGAACTAACTGTTCCAGCTAACAAAACCTCACCTGATCTCAGAAAAAGGCTCGGAGACCAAACAGAATCATGCTCTTCACTGGGCAGGGTCATTCAACATGGAGCTGAATGTGTGTCGTAGGATAGCTGGAAAAGAGCAGAGCAAAATGCAACAAGTTCCCTGAAAAACAAAAGCCTTCATCATTTGCACCACAGATAGGAAGCTGCAGTTACTCAGCAATCATCAAGGTGAAATGGGAGAAGCTGCAGCTGCCAGGTCTGGGATCCTTCCACAGCCTTAGTCACTGTGGGCTGTAAAGTAAATAATAAGAAACACAGCATTATCCTTTTGGATTCTGTTTGGGCATGGCTGGGATAAGTAAGAGCTTGGGCAGGCTGATAGCCCAACATCACTCAATTTCTACAAAGCAGATCTTGAATGTGCAAATGAAGCATAAGGAATACACCTCCCTGCATTTGCCACGCCACAGCCTTCCTGTGAAGAATTAACAGTAGGAAAAGACCACTGCTTACCAAGCATGCCTGCTCTGTTTATCCCCTCCTCTCTCTTTCTGTCACCACATCCCTTCCACCTCCCCAGCCAACCCCTCACAAAACCTCCAGCTGTATCTTAAGCTCATTTATACACCCTGCTTCACTGCCCTCACTTGGCAGCCTCTCTGTTTACTGCACTCAGAAGCAAACAGCTCCACAGATTCTCACGTTAAAGGCAGCTTCTGGTGGACACTTCACCTCCTCAGTCGTGCACTTCCACCGACCCCAGCTCAGGAAGTCACTTGAGCATGACCAAGTGGAACCAGCTCACACCCCAGAAGGGAAGACAGGAGGGAGGGAAGGAAAAGCTCTGAGATTTCCATGGGGCACTTTACTTCTGTGGGTCACTGCTGAGGCAGAAACTCCAGCAGAGCTCCCGGCAGGGCTGGGGCCCTCCCTTCCACAGATCTTCATGGTTAAAATGCTCCAAACCCTTTGTTTCAAGTCTCTCTCATCTTCTGCCCTGTGCAAAGACAAGATCATATTCCTCCATCACCCTCCTTGCACGTCAGTTATGAGGTCTCTCCCCTTCTACCCTGAGAGATGTCCTACCTAAAATCCCCAGAGCCCACAAGGAGACCCCTTTGGAGCCGGCCATCCAGTGCCCAGAAAAAGCTTAAAACACTGAACACAAGCTCTGCCTCCTTGTAGGGACTGCAGGAGAGTTGTGCTGTGTACTCTTTCCTCTGTGGATATACCCCATTAACCTGCTTGCCTATTTTACACCAGTCAGTCTGATCACCAAAAGGATTTTTCTATAATAACCTCTAAATCCTCCCACACCTGCCTCGTGCTCAAGTAGTCCCTGGCCATGCAGACACACACACACTCTTTCTGTCCGTTCTTATTGCTGTAGTCACAGCTACCAGCAAAATCAGAGAAATCAGCACTCAAACTTGTTGTTAATAATGAAACAGAAGTTGCCCCACAGCCCTACATATGTGAATGAGCCAGCAGATCACTCACTTCTTTCCCAGCCCCTGCCTCCTCAGCTGTAAAGTGGGGCAATTGCACTTCTTGCATCTGAGTGACAGTGTTTGCAAACAGCAAGAAACGACTCTACAGAAGCCAAAAGGGAGTACTCTATTTGCATGCAAATTCATGTAAAAAATTAATCCTCACGTGGTTCCAGAAACATGATGCATACAAATACATTACTTCAAGCCTAAGAAATTTAGCTTAAGAAATGCAGCCAACTGTTTTCTACACTGACTGGGGAGGAGGGGGGGTGGGGATGTGACAATGCATCTCCCTTTAACAGTTAACTCCTCATTCTAAATTTAATATTGATACTTAATTTTCTCTTGGCATTTCAACTGTAAAAGCACAGGGGACTAATAGGGATGGCAAAGACAACCCATTTATTTCACCCTTTCTTCATTCCTTGGTCAGCTACTCCTCTCTGAATCAGTGCTAGACCTGCCTGAATAGCTGAGAATGAACCTTCCACAAAGTGTGGATTTACTTTTACTAAATCCTCTAAGTATTAAAGCTCTTCACACCATTTGGTCTTGAAGTGATGCAAGAGCGAGGTGTGGACACCAGTGACAATAAAGAACCATCTGGCAAAGTGAACTCCAGGCAAACAATGACAAGCACGAGTGAAAAGAATTGCAATGATTTCCACAAACATGTGAAATACTATAAACTGTGTGACTTAGCAGCTTCCTCCTCCTAGCAAGTAAATAAACATGTCTGCAGTAGGCTGTTTGGTTCTGCCTTTTATATGAGCTGAGAATACACAGAGCCTGCCCTATTTGCATTTTGCCTTTAAAAAAATATATGCAGACTGGGGAGCAAGGGGGGGGGAGAAAAAAGGCAAGAAAGAAAGAAAAAAATAAGAACTAACCAGACTTCACTTTTTCTTGGTTCTTTACTGTCAGGGTGATGTACTGGAAGTCTTTATTTCTTTCAGCTTGGGCCCCTCAGTAGTTCATTCTCCTTCCAGCCTGTTCTCATGCCTTTCTTATCACCTGCTGAGGCCTTGATCATGGACAGAGCAGACAAGCAGCAGGGGACAATTAGAGAGGAGTTCAGACTTTGATCATTTGACCATATGTGAATACAACAGCTGACCACATGTTTTAAAAGACAACTAACTTAAAAGTATTAAAAAAATCACAAAGCAGGCATAGATACTTAAATTTACATTTTAATTATCTGGCACAATGGTGCATTCAACTTTGCAGAATATTGAATTTTTTTCCTAAATGTACACATCTCCAAAAGGAAACCCAGCACTTTTCTGCTTCTCCAAAGCCTAAATAAGCACATTTGCACTAAAATAAATATTTAGATTATTTTTAAAAATAAACAAACCTGTCTATCCAGCAACCGGCAGTTCCTATTGACAGATAAATTCACAAATAATTTCTGCCCCACCAACAGTCCAATTTAAATGGAATAAGCCAGTATTACTTTACATTTAAAAGCACAGTGTATTTAATAGCACACAAACATACCAGCCTGTAGTACCTGCATAAGTGGTTTCCTATTTTCTTTTCAGAATCTGCTAATCTTTAAAACTTAATACAGAGATACAACAGGACTTAAATGTTCAGCTACTGTAAGGACTAAAAAAAAATGAAAAAGAAGGAAATTTCCATTTGCAAATGAGTGTTAGTTTTGTTACATCTTCTAGTTATCAAAGTGGAGTAAATCCAGTTGTGAGCAGTCTCATTGGGATTGCCTGACTCCAAGTACTTGGAGAAAATCATTGCTGGATATTTTTGTATACAATAGAAGCTTTATCATCATTTGTGGAGACATACCATCCACTTATCTTCTGCACCTAGCAAGTAATTAACATATTCATGAAATGGTTATTTACTCTCAAATAGGAGGATAATAGAAAAATAACACTAATTGTTTTGACAGCAGTTTGCTTAGGAGTTATCTGAAGCAACAAATGTTTCTTTTGTAGTTGTAAGAAGGCAGAAATTCTCCTTTCTGTAAACACTTCTGAGTTCAGCTTTCTTTTCTCTCTGTATTTTGGACACCACCAAGGAAAACTGGGGAATCAGTGAAAGGAGAAGGAGGAGGATTTAAAAATTAAATCATTTTTAGTTTTGTTTGGAGAACAATTGTTTTCATATTTTTACTATAATGAAAACCACAGACCAAAACAACATTTTGGAGAATGAGATGTAATGTGTTTTGCAAAGCACAAGCAGAACTGTACCACATGCTAACTAAATGAAACAATGATGCTTAATGGTGCATGAAGGGTGTGTACATAATTTTTTAAGAGGCTTGGGCTATTACAACACACAGTCTTTCAAAGGCTATTTTTTATGTTTCTCTGACTGGACTATAAAATGTCTCCTTCCTGGCCCACGTCTGCTCCTAATGAGGACAGAGGGGTGAGTGCTGACAGCAGGTCAGGGAACGTGCTTTGCCTTTCTGCTGCAGAGAGAGCAGCAGCAACCCCTCCACATGCAGGATTGGGACCTCCAGAGAGCAGGGCAGGTGCTGGCAGTGCTGCTGCACCTCCTGCCCAGCCCCAAAACACAGACCTGCTTCAGCACTTCTACTCAGGGCAGCATCCTACTCAGATGCCCAGCAAGTGCTGGCTTTGAGGTGGCTACAAAAGTGGCCACAACCTCTCCATCAAATGGGCATCTCAGCTGCCAAGCCTCATGGGCTGCCTCAGACCCATCATCAGCCACAGCAACCCAGTCGTGCAGGACAGGAAGGTGAGGGCCATTTTAATGACACCTTGCATCTCCTTGCTGAGATTCAATCAGAGGAGAAGGAGCACGTCTGGAAGAGGGGAGCAAGCTCAGAGAATCCAAAAGGAAACTTCTCCAAGGCTGGCAGCTTCTCAAAAGGAAAAAAAATAAATCAGTGTGGTGTTTGTCTGCAGCCATCCCAAGCCTCTCTCACTCTCAATATTGGAATATATTAAAGGAATCAAATATGAATTATCAGCAAATTTGCCACTTGTCTTTCAGCCTCAGGCTAGGAGGCAAGTGAAAAAGGGTTTCTGGGCTTAGCCAGGTTACCCTTTGGTATTGTTTTGGGTTTGTTTTTAAAACCCAAGTTCCCCTCCTCAGCACCATACAATGGCTCCAGCACTCACAATCTCTCTCACTGAGAATCTTCCTGCACCTAAGGGCTCTCTGCAATAAAATATGAATGCAGTATTAATTAAATATAGATGCAATTTCCTCCTCCTCCTTCTCCTTAGCTGCTCTCCAGAACATTGGTGCAGGCGCCTAAGGAAAGCATTGCTACCAGAGAGCAGCTGCCACACTAATTAAGCACCCAGGTCCATGGACAGGAATGGGCCCAGGAATGGGGCCAGGAATCACCAACCTGACTTCTCCCCTCACAATTCCCACCCAGTGGCTCCAGGCATGTGGCTTCTGCTCATGCTCAGCACTCGCTCAACTTTGAGCACAGGAGAAAACCCTGCTGACTTCAAAAGGATGCTCTTACTGCTTGCCCCCCAGTGGGTTTTGATTTAGCTCCTCAGATGCAACAAGCTCCAGACTGAAGACATTGCTAATGGTCGAAGTTTGCAAACTGAGATCTGCTTGGCAGCATTGCCATCTTTGGGAAATGCTAAGGGAGAGCTACTGCCAAGGAATGGTGTTGCTGGGTATGAGCTGCCAAATATTCCTACCCCAGCAGCCAGTCTGTTCAGAGTGCTGGAGCAAAACAAAGCAAACCCTGAGCTGATGGCTGCATTTGGGACTGCTGGGCCCATCCCCACCTTCCAGCCACTGGAAACAGTGGCTCCAAGAAGAACAAGCCCAGTGAGCAAGAGGGAAGGATCCTGCTTGAAAAGATCCTTTGCTTCTGCTGTTGGACTAAGAGGATTCCAACCTTCACCCCCATCCTGACTGGGCAACTCGACAGATATTTTTACCTAATTGTAGCACTGGGACAAAAATATTTTAAAAGATTGAAGAGGCCAGAACAGGGACAGGGTATGTCTGGAACTGTCTAAAAGACTCACGTATGAGAGAGCCCTTCATTCCTATCAGTGCACTGTTGGTGATGAACCATTTCTTGTGATGCCATTTTCTGTACCATGTGTAAGCAGCCTTCCTCCAGCACCACCACCTGCTCCCAGTTCAGCCAATTACCATTTAATGTTCTCCATCTGTACAATAGGAGCAATGGTGCTTCCTGACCTCACAGGTATGTGTGTGTGTCTGCATGTGTGAAGATAAATATATTAAAGATTGGGAGGCATTCAGGTCCTGGGCCAATGGGAGTCATATAAGTGCCAAAGAGACTAAGACAGATGAGGGCCATATAAATAGATGGCTGGAGAGCTGCAGCCCTGAGGCTACAGGCAAGAAAAGGACAGAGGCAGAGACTATCGTGGGAGAACTGTGAGAAAGAGCCTTGTTTGAAGTATCCAACAGAACACACAAGTGCTAAGGGAATGAGGAATAAAGCTCAGCTCCCTCACACAGGGAAGCTGTGCTGACGCCCCTGCCATCAGGCTGCAGTCCATAGAGGAGGAGGTGAGGCTGTCAAAATAAGCTTGGCTTTAGATCAACAGATGGATAATGGAGCCCAGTCCCATGCATAAGCCCTCCCATGGCTTCTGGAGAGATACCAGTGGTGTAAAATGAACCACTGCACTCAAAACAGCTTTCAGCAGAAATAGGTCCTCGGCTCAGCTGTCACTAACACCACCCCAACCCTCTCGCTGTGGATAGTTTGGGCACAGAAGCAAGGACTGAGCAAGCAGAAGTGTCCCACTCATTCCACCACTGCCTCAGAGACACAGAAATAGTCACCAGGGGCAGATCTCCAGCCCCTATCACCTCTGCATCCCTGGTCCTGGGTGTGGGTGATTTCTGTCTCCATCTCTATCAACCCTGCTGTGAAATGCACTTTATAAAATGTCATAAATCATAAAACACATCTACCCCTCAGATCCACTGCCTCTTCTGCAGCTACTGAGGAGGAAAAAAGGCACCTGGGAGAAATCTAGCCCACAAAGGTTCACAGAAGACTGCACACAGCGCCTTGCTGGCAAAGAAAGGAAAAAGAACAGAGGGAAGGTAGGGACTGTAAGAGGTTAGAGGGAAAAGCAGCAACATCCTTTGAGAGCTCCCTGAGCTTTTCTGCCTGGCAAGCTTTGGAGATCTCTCACAGCTTTCAAGAACGCAGCAGAAATGTTTTTCAGGGAAAAACACCTAACACTGAAGGGACACAGATTCTAACCACCAACGTATTTATAAAGAAAAAATTATTATGATTTTGCCACACCAGGTCTTTAAAGCATCTCCCATGCCCCTAGCTGGCTAAGCAAGGGAAGAGACTAACTGGACCTGCCCTCTGTTTCTTCACTGGTACACCCAGAGACTGTTAAGGCAATACCTGGAAGCCCTCCCAGATTCTCAGTAATGTACAAACACCCAAAGAGTCCCATCCCACAGAGATATTTCCAAGCAAACTGCAAAGGAGAGGCAACTGGCAGAAGGGAGTTTTCTGCTTTACCTCTTTGGAGCAGCTGAGAGCAGACTCACACAGCTGATTAAAGGATGGGAGATGCATTTTACTGAGAGACCTGTCTAATTAGCTTATCAAAGCATAGCTTCATACACACCTACATGGGAAACAAACTGTGATAACAGTTTCCCAGTCCAGCAAAGGCCTAACAGAAACTGAAGTTAAACAGAGGCTGACTAGGCTGGAAGTCAGTCGTTCACCAAAGGAGACAGCAATGCTGATCCATCAGTACAGGTTTTCAATGAAGACAAAGCAAATTGTTTAGAAAAGCATCTTTGTTCAAACAAATACATTTATTTCAGGAAGATCCCGTTGCCTGTTTGGAGGCATGCTCAGGTAGGGTGGTCACAGTCAAATTAAACAAATTTCTCTGGACTCCGAGGATGAATCAAACCAAAGTAAAAATATTTAAGAGTGGGGTAAAGGATGGCAAAAGAGTACTAGAATGCTACACTACATATTTACTCCTGGTTATTTCATAGGGAGAAGGATGAGATTTGTATTCCCCTCCAGGGTCTTAAACTGCTTTAAGATAAAAATCAAGTTCCTTAAATATTCCAGACAGACTGAAATACACTGATATTTAGCTTTTGCCTGGGGCTTAGAAAACTGCTCAGCAGTGCCATGCTCCACGAGTCTTCAGTTTAAACACTCCCCCTAGTCTACCAAGCTAAAAAAATTAAAAGATCTGAATTCACTGAAACTGATACAGATGCAAAGCAGAAGCAGCTTTTTCTAGAATTTATCTTCTCTTTTCCTCTCCCCAAAGAGACTGCTGCAGCAAAGCTGAAGTCCCTTCATTTCCCATCACAGGATGATGGGGCACTTTAAGAAACAGATAAACCAGACAATTTTGGCCCACTTGATACTGGCTACAGGGACTCAAAAATATCAGCTATCAAAACTACCATTAACATGCAGGCTTAGGAGAGGGTAGCTTTAAGATCTTGATTCATTTGACAGTATGACCAAAATTGACACACCATGAATTTTCTAAAAAATACATCTATCTGTATTCCAGCTCCAGACCTTCACTTCGTTTTGGGGGTAAGGTTTGGGTTTTGTTGGTTGGTTTTTAATCCTTATATGGGCACTCTTAAAGCCCTCCAAAAACTGGAATTTGGGGGGGGAAAAAAACAACAACAACAACAACAAAAAAAAAACAAACAAAACAAAAAAAAAAAAAAAAAACCAAACAAACAACTCAACCAACCAACAGAAATAATAAACCCAACCCACCTAATCTCTACCTCTACCATGCTCCCCAGTTCATGGTTTTTAGGGCAGGCCTTAAACACTCCATGGGGATTTTCAAGGTGGTTACTTCACTTCTGTTCCTGCATTAAATGTTTACTCAAGTTGCAATGCTAAAGAAGCAATGAGGCTCTTATTTTCATAAACCATATTAAACTGTTTTCCCCACTGTCACATATACAGCTGAAATCTGTTGCATTCTTGTTACTTCCAGCATTTCTGCAGTATAAAAATCACCTGAGGTGGAAGAAAACGTGGTAGCAAAATCCATCAGCTACCCTTACTTTTAAAAATGTAATAAATCAAGCATTTCACCTAGGCCTAGCAAAAGAAGTTCAGAGGGGGAAAAGAAAAAAAACCAAAAGAATATCACAAACCAAACCACAGTTGCCTAAGCCCCAGGAGACATTTCTGCTGTTAAAACAAGGATGCCTTCACTGCCTAGGGAAAGCACTCAGCTTTTACAAAGAGGCCAGAGAAAGGCCTGCCAGCTGGAAAGGAGATCTTTGACAAATAAACCACTCCAGGGCAGCAATTGGAAGAGTATTAGGGGTTTAATTGAGAAAGATACCATGTATCACTCTCTTAGAGTTGGCCCTTAATTACTGATCTTGAAAGTAACTTTCCAGTCCAGTGGACTGGGAGCAGAGCTCCTCCTGGATCCAGTCCTGCCATTTCTGCTCTGCACCATTTTGATTAAATCCATCTCCATTTCCTTGAGTGTTGCCCAGAGATAAAACCACCAGAGCCTGTGGTGAGGAGCACTAGACAGCACCTTTTTTTTTTCTTTTCTTTTTTTTCTTTCTGCCCAGTGAAACAGCAGAAGAAAACATCTCTTCCTCTCCTGTTGGAGTGGGATGGGATTCAATAGCTCTTAAAAGTTTAAGCTCAGTTCTTCTCTCCCCTCAAGGCTCTACTCACTCCTCAGCCACTCAGCAGAAAATCATCCCCACCCTCAGCAGCACCCTCCCTGCTACATCCAGCCTGAAGGCAAGAAAAGCTCCTGGCTCCAGGGAGCTGCATCCTTAGGCAGCAACGCTGAGTCAAGGGCTGGTCCAGCTAATTCAGCTGGTCCCTGATCAAACCCCAGGCTTACACAGAGCTCATTTCCTTTTGTTTGCCCTCTCAGACCCAAGAGCAGCATACAATGAAAGGGCACATCCCCACCAGGGTCAAGTGAGCCAAAACAATGAGGAGGAGATACACAGAGATCTCCCCTTTGTGGCGTTACTCTTGATTTTTCAAGCATCCACAGTAACAGAGAGGAGACTGTAAACTGAAGGAGAAATTGAAAATTGTCTCTTTTCCTCATAATTGCATTTTTAAAATGAGGGAGAGGAAAGAAAGAAAAAGAGCTCTTGCTATTTTTTCTTTGCTGGTTTCATATTTTAGAAACCCAGACTCAAATAATACACAGCTGATAGGGGCTGTCAAACTTCCCCCATCACCTCCCTCTGGCTCCTCTGAGTGTCACACGCTGCCAAGGAGCTCCTGGAGCCGTCCAAAGGAAAAATCAAGGCAGATCCGTGACAGCAGAGATCCCAGTCCAAATCACCAGATCCCAGAGCCCACATCACCCCAGGCCAGAGTCTCACCCCTGCGAGGCAGCTGTGATGCTCTCTGTGGCTCAGTCACCGCTAGAGGAGGTCAGAGTGCCACAGAGAGGAGGGGTGAGACACTTCCCAAAGCTTTAGGATACAAATTACAGCCTCAATTATTATAAATCGACTTTGCATTCTCTTCTTAACTTTTATGTTTTCGTAACTGAGGAGTCTCCTTAATTTTACTGAGATGCAGTAGTAGTTAATGGGGGATGGAGAGGGTCACCCCAGACATCTCCAAATTTTATTTTAAAGCCAGAGGATCCCAAACCAGTAGTCATCACTTCCAGACAAGTCATCACTAATGATACTAAATCATAATGTAGATATCAAGAGGCAAGACCGATAGCTGATCTATTATTTTTTTAAAAAAACCAAAAGCTTATAGTTTCTATTCCTTCAAGAATAATTCAAAACATGAGCTGAATGCAAAAATAAAAGTTGACAAACCACATCAGCAGGAAAGCCTTCAAAAGGACCTCAATTTAAATACAAAAGATAAACTTCTCATTTTTAAAACTCTCTCATCATTTTAGGTGAGATTTTCGAAGTTCCAGGACTGTTTATTTTTGTGGGCTGAGCCAATTTCAGACTTTGGCTGAGGCTTCAGAGTCGCATCTTGTTTTACCTATCAAGTCTTCTTCGAGCCTTAAAAAAGGAGCAGAACGGTTGCTAAAAGCTTCAACCCTGACTCTGAAGAGTCCCTTTGACTCTTATCTCACTTCATAAGGTAGTATGCTGGAATTTCAACTCCCAGCCATGCTTTGAGCACCTTAAAATCCAACCCCATTCACCCTGCCAGACTCACCACAGCCCCAGGACTCAGCGTTCTGCGTTGCTGCAGCGTGGAGCTCATCTCTGAGGACAGCTGATGGGTTCATTCTCTGCAGGAGATGCTTGGATGGAGTTCCTGAATAAGGGCCACTCCAGCCAGTCAAGAAGCACATCACAAAATCAGCTAGTCCTCGAGCTCTGTTACAATCCCCAGAAAGGGAAAATTCCCATGGTAATGCTTCAAGAATTCAGCTGGAGAGAATGGGAGAATGTGCATTATTAAGTGACTGTCAACAGCATGAGTAGGCATTATGCATTATGCCAACTGAAAGTCTAATTATTTATGTCTATATACACAGAAATACATAGAAACACGCCCAGATATACATCTGTACATTCAGGGAGAACAACTTCTGCTTTTTGGGAATCCAATTTCTTCTGTTATTTTTTTACACTGAGGAGAGCCGTGTAGTATCTCCTCTGTCCCTATTACATAAGGCCTCTGTTTAAAAAGAAATGAACAAAAAAAAGAAAAAAATCTTTCAGTTGTGAAAGCAAGTCCTTCTGCAGCAATTATATCAACTACAGAGTGCTAGATAAATTTTAGCAAAAAGCAAACAATATCCACTTATTGTTGTGCATACATATGTCATCTACCACAGACATTATACTGGGATACCAGAAACAAAATAAGATCATCGATAAGACAAAAAAACTTTTGAAAACGCTGATTTTAAATATTCTTTTAGAAAATAAATTCTTCCCCACCCTCCAGAGTGTTTTCCCACCTGAAAAATGAATCACGGTAGCCAGAACTCAAGAATTAGGACACACCAGAGCACCACTCTTTAAAACACATTTAGCATGTTAACAGCCAAACTAGATTATGAGTGAAGTCTATTACAAGAACATATCTTCTGAAACATGGTATTTTAACACAATGGTGGCTATTTTTGGACTTTAAATAAACAGTACTACTTAACTGTAAAATAAACTCTACAGGCTCTTGTAAATAGCTCCATCAACTTTGGTTAAAATGTGTATATTTCACAAGGCAAGAGGTACACCATATTCAGTGCTGAACTTAGCTATTTTAAAAATTAATTAGGCAATTATACTCATGGGGAAACTGTTCTAGTAATTTAGCTGCTTAATCAAATCCCAGGTACCAAATTATGGACCTGATCCTGCAGTTCTTATTCAAGTCAAACTCCTATTGATGTCAGTGGGAGTTTTACCTAATTAAAGATCAGGACATCCACATGTGTGAGCTTTCCTTTAAACGATGGCTTTGAATTTAGTCTTAGGAATATGAGTATGGCTCTGACTCCCAAATCATTGTCTACAAGTTTCTCACGTGAGACTCTGGGTATATTAATATATATATTTCCCTAAGTCTGGCTCAAATTAACTTCCAGCTAAAGTCTGCAGATTTAGCTAAAGAGTCTTACAAGGCCCAATGGCAAATTGACCTAGTTTTGCTTTTTTTTTTTTTTTTTAAACCAATTAGATACTGTTACAAAACAAGAAGCAGGCTGCAAAATATTGGCTATGAATCATGCTCAGCAGCACTCAGTGGGTTTGTGTCATTGTTTTGCTCAGTGCAGTCCACATAATCTGTCTCCAAGGCATTAGATGAGTAGATTTTCTTACGTAATTTCCAAAAGGGGCTGTCTCAAACACAAGGATTGAGTGGTGTGCCCGAGTCTCTGCTGAACAGCCTGCGACACAGAGAAGCTAGAAGGGATATTTGGGGTGAAGGAGGAAGAATTGTGCCCTCCCTCATGTTCTTCATGTCAGTCCCAACCACCAAAGTTGCCTCTGTAGGGTACACTTCAGGCAGGAGCATGCTGGACTCATGGGGTCACGCAAGAGATCTGTCTTCACCCCTGGCTGCTCATTTTGATGTTCTTGAAGGTATCAAACCTGATGCCTTCTGAGCAGCTGGACTGACATTCTCTGCTGATCTTGCCTCTTCAGATGTCTTGGTGATGTGTCAAGGGGCATAGACTAAAGCATCACAAGTTGGGAAAAGGTAAAACAAAAATCAGTCAACAAGCAACAGATCTGGTGGAGCAGAAGATCACTAAACGCTGACAGCTGCCTGATTAGTATTAGATTCTTAAAGGGAAATGTCAGTCAGCCACAAAAAATGGGAGTGGGAATACACCTCACATCCCTTCTGTTCAACAGCAAGGAAGAGCAGCAAACCTCTTTTTCATTTAAGCAAAATAGAAACAATACTTGTCAGAGAGCACTGGCTCATCTGTGCACTTGCTATGTTGTGCCCTTAAAGAGGGAAGGACAAGAACTCGCATGTGTCTGAAGAGAGAAGGAAATCACATTTCTGTCTAATATACTGGAGCAATTGACCATGAAAAGGTTACGTGTTAGGAAATAATTATCTCTAGACACAGCTACTGCCAGGGTCAGCATCCAGAAGTATTATTTCCTCCTGGAAGGGAGATGGGTCTCATCCAGCCCTACCCTGCATCCTCCCCAGCCCACATTCCACTGATGCTAATGGCACTTGTGCACTGAGTGGCCCAGCAGCTGAAGCAGATAAACAGGAGTGAAGGGGTTAAGTGCCTGTCACAATAGAAACCTCTGGGGGCACTTGACCTTTTCACATTTTTTATTCAGGAATGAGCATTTTGTGCCTGTTTGAGGAAGTTCATCTACATTAGTCCTCATTCTTCACCCTGTTTGCTTATTGTCCTTTCCCTTCAGTCAATGCACAAGTGTCCCATTAAGTACCAAGCAACCTCTGTTGATGAATATGAATTTAGGGCAAAGTTACAGAGGGGACACAAAAACTGAACATTGATCAAGTGACTTACAAGGAATTTTAGCATATTCAAGGCATATGGTTCTGCTGAATAGCTTCCTACACATATAATACTCACCTGTCACTACTTGAATGTGAAGAGGAAGAAAATCCCATACGTGTGAGCACTATGTAGGAGCATCACACTGGCCAGAGTTAGGGTCTCACAAGAGCATTAAATATGTTTATACACTAAAGAACATTAACACAAGGCACTGACTTTCACATGCTGAAAGTGTGCTGAAAGAAAAGGTACAGTGATACCTGCTCCCAGTCTTTCATTCAGCAACTAGACTACAAACACCTCTGTCGCAAGAGGGAGGGTCCACAAACCTCTCTGGCTGCAAATCAGTCAAGAAGGATAAGTCCAGAATGAGTTTGTCACTGTCTGGTTCATTTAGAGGCAGATATTATAAAAAGGTCCAAGCAACATTCAAGAGCTTGATCCTGCTGGGATCAAGGAGAGTTTTGCTTTGGCTTAAATGAGAGCGAGCTCTAGTCTGAAAGCACGTGTGTCCAATTTGTTAATGTTTGGGGTTCAAATAAAAAACAAATCTCCAGTCTTCCCTGCATGGGAGTTTCAACCACATTCTTCCACTGGGGGAGAGCATCAGGGCTTAGACAAGAAAGAGTTTCTGAGTGATCTAAGTGAATTGTCCTGAGGAGACTGGCATTGCTGTGAGCTTTGAACACTACTACAGAGGGTCTTTTATAGATGCACTCCAGAGGGGAGATCCTTAGATGGGCCCTTTAATGCCTGCCCCCATATGCAATCCAGATGAAATTCTTTATCAGATGGGGCCCGGATCTTGCTCCCATTAAAAGTTCTGCCACTGAATTCAGTGGGAGCAGATCTATTTGTCTTAGATGCTTATACAGCTTCCCTTATCTCCATGCCTCAAAATGATTATCCTTCATTCTTCAGAGACAGGGAATACAATTATCTCTGCTTTTCATTCAGAGCACAGCCAGACCAGGTGATGTAGTCGTGTGTCACATGCAGAAGATCCAAGCCAGAAAAGGGACTTGGTTCCAGGTCTGTCAAATCTTGAAGACCAAAGAACTGTTCCTTAGGCTGTCCTCATCATGAAAGTACCTCTCCTAAGTGGAAACACAGAAGTCAGATTAGAGCAGCCAGATTCCTAAACCTAACCCTAACCTGTTTGGACAAGGAGGAAGAAAACCGCATGTGAAGACAACATGAAAGTATTTCTCACTTCTTACACCAAATACGTATTTCCAACTGGTCCCCTTAAGGTAGCCTATGCCACTGGCCTTCCTCAGACACTGTGGCATGAAGAGGAGTCAGCCCTTGGCTGCTGAGCTGTGCTACAGTTCTAGGAAATGTCCTGCTCAACCTGTACATCTCCTTCAGTGGCAGCTTTTCAGGACTTTCCAGATTGGCAGCCTATCCCAAGAGAAAAGCAATGCTCTACTAGACATACAGGAATAAAACCAGAACTCTAGCAAAAGACCAAGGGCCTTCATTCACTGTCCACAAAGTCCCAAAGGCAGCAGGTAACAGATCATGGTAACCAAATTGTCCTTGAAGCACACTCACAACAGACCTTTTGGGGAGAATTCAGTGCAGATTAGGAGGCAGGTCCTGGGCTAGAACAAAAAGTAACTGTAGGTGCTTCAAGCTCACACAGAATTGTGTCCTCTGAGTGAAGAATGCAAAATTCCCAAAGTGCTGCAAGACCTCTAAAAAACTCCCCTTGCATATACCCCATTCCTGATGAACAAGGATGCTCCTCCAGTCATTGACAACCTCACCCCACATCTCCAGGAGCGTCTGCCAGGCAGAAGGAAGGAACAGTAATACTGCAGGAAGACGTTTGCTCCAGAGACTCTTGCACACCAGCATGGCCACATCTTGCACACCACCCCAAGTGCATGACACCACAGCAGCCTTTTGGAGAGGCAGCACCAGCATCTGCTGCCCTAGCAGCTCCATGACTTACCTGTCTATAAGCCACCCAGCACCATCCTGCACTTGACCTCTACTAATCCTCATTTAGCCCATTGCCACTTGAGCACTAAAAAGGAAGGTATTTTGAAAGTGAAATCACCTTTCTGAAGGTTTTGTATTGCTTACATTTCTTTTAGCCCCAAAAGGCCTCAGCCAGGAATCACAGCAGCCAGTCCCCAGGTGCTGAAAGTTTTGTGTGCATAGAGGCAGAGCAGTGGCTGTTGGCACCAAAAGGAACCTGGGGAAGATATGGAGAAAGAGTCTGGGGAAGCAATCAAAACAGAACCCAGGTTCCCCATTTCCAGTCTAATAATACCCTGCCCAATGGCTCCCTCTCCATTTTTAAAGAGTACTGACCCAAATACATAAATGAAGGCAACCATGTGTTGTTTATTTCAAAGTATGAATGGCATGGTTTCCCCTGGCCTCCACGTTTCTTGGAATTATTTGAACTGGAAACCAATCAGCCTGTATTCACTATTGATTTATTTTCTAAAAATCTCTCATCCCTAAAGTAACAGTGCCTTTCCATGTCTCAGCCTGCTGTTTAGTGACACAGTAATCTAAAAGCTATTGATCACTTGGGTCTCTGCAACCATAACATAATCTTCCTAAGTGCCTTCATGTAGGACTAGATTTTTAACACAAGTACCATGAACTACAGGGTTGCTAATGTAATCAAAGATATTCATAGAGGTTGCAGAGTAATGCAACACGGACAAGAGCCAAAAGAGCCCAGCATCAAGAGGGAACAAGCACAGTCATTATAATAGAAGTTGCATTTCCCTTTGAACACCAGATAGGTTGCAACCAAATTTCAGTTTTAAACAGGAGCCCAAACCTAGACACAAAATGCTCAAACTTCTCCCTGTCTGAGCAAGTAGAATCAGTGCTGGATCAAGATGGTCTCATCTGCTCCAGGAGTTCTACTTGACTTTGAGATTATCTGTAGTTCAAAATATCCTGCACACACTTCTGCTTTGCTACATCAGTCATCAGGGCTGGTGTCCCCCACAGAATCTGAAGCAAGGAAGGTGTTTACAGCTCCTGGGTGACCTCCTGCTGCAGAAGGGCTGGATATTCACTCCAGCTCCTACTGCTCTGAAGGGATATTGACAGCAGGTAGCACCTTGGAAGTCAAGCTCCTCACTACATTTTTCCACCCTCCTTCACAGTCTGTATCACCAAAAGCATAAGAGCTCATAGTCCCAGGTGAACTAAGGACAGACAGCACAGCAGATGAGCAGCAGCATAACCATGGACTTGCCTCAATGTCATGCAGGAAGAGCCTGTTATTTAGACCAGGTCCTTTTCCAGAAGAAATGGGAATAAGTTCATCAAATGAAGTCAGAAGCAAGGTCTCTGGAGAGGAGCACCTAGTGCATTACCCAAGCTGAAACATCCCATGAGCTACAAACTCAAATGAGGAACACATTGCCCAACACAGATAATGTGTCTGCAAGTCAATAGCTATCAGCATGCACAGCATTACCCAGCAGATCATCAGTGACCTGTGGCTGTCCTGTCCTGTCCTCCAGTGACAGCCAAGATGTGCTTGTTTGACATGGCATAACTCCACCCCACAGCCTGGAGTCTGCCCCACACTGTCCAGCAGCAGCATCTTAGTGACCAGACCAGGACATTTCCACAAAAAAATTATACAAATCACAGCAATAGGGCAGCTCTCCTTGACACTGTTAGCTGTGCACAGAAACCTTCTTCCAGCAGCAGTTTCCAGAAGAAATTTGTAACCATTTACAATTTCCCACCCAAGAAGTTTTGTGCTTGTCAGTTTACCTTATGCCACAGGTTTTTAATTTAGTTGTAGGGAAAGAAACTTTATATGCCTCAAATTCTCTATGTTAATGCCAGATGTGAACACACCAGCACATGCTCTCTCCACTGTGCTTCACTTTTTGGGCAAGGACTGCAACTCCAAATCCTCAGACAACCAGCAAAACCAGTGGCAGACCTGGAGCCATAAGCCCCTGTTCCTCAGCATTTCCCCCAGTGCCCCGGGGATTTCCCACTGGCAAGACAATCTGCTAGCACATATTTCCCAGCCTTCTGAGCATGAAATATCCCTGGATGCAAAAGGATTAAAGGCAAAAATTTGATTTGCTAATTATGAAAGATAATAAGGAAATTGCTGAAGACCACGCTCTGTCTATTGCAACATGAGAATGCAGTCCAGCTGCTTCAATGTACTGACAGAGCAGAGATTATTAATGAAAGCCTTTAAATTAATGCAAGTACCAGAATTTCTGAACTGTGTAGACCCAAGAAGGATGAACATGAAAAGCTACAACTTCTTCTGTTTATTATTGTTCCACTTCTAATCAAGAAGCTTCTTTGTGCTTTTTACTTCTGTTTTGGATTTTTTTAATTTTAGTTTTCTGTTGTTGTCGTCGTTTTCCCAAAGTTAAATATTTTTGCAATTCTTACCAGCTATTAAAATGCAACTCAATACATGATACCTGTGCTTGACCTCCTGGAATTTCATCACTCTTCCCAATCCATCCCTGAGGATGAACCATACAACTCCAAACTCCACTAGCATTAGAAAGCATTAAAAAATCAGCATTACTTGTTAACAGTGTGGAAGAGTTAACACTTCTTAAAGAATAAGCAATACTTTCTTGCTGCCAGCACTGACCAAATACTTCTGTCACTGGGAGGGCCCTTTTCCCCCTAAGCCTGGGCTAGAAAAGAGGGCCAGCCCCAAACTCTGCCTCCCCCAAGCCCACATCTCATTTTCCTGTGGGTCCTTTAGGAAGAATTGTCCCAGTATGTTGAAGTGAAGCAAGATGGGGACAACCAGGGTAAGTGACCATGCAGAGTGGACATCTGGTCTGCCCTCACTCTGTATCAGCAGGCACCTGCTACCTGCCTCAGCCTCTCATTTATTTCAAAGCAGAGCCCATCCTTAACAGGACACTTGTGCAGTTCAGAAGGATGTTTGCCCCCAGCCAGCCTGCTTGGAGCACTCACTCACTCACTCAGCATTATAACCTTCAGCAAAGAGGGGGGAGAAGGGGCCCAGGGCAGCTCAGCATCATAGTGCAGAAGCCACGGAGGGGCCCATTTCAGTTTGATTTGTTGCGGCACTCTAGATGCAAGATGAAATCTGAGAGATGAAATCTGAGCAATTTCTTGCTTCTCTTCTTTCTGGACAGTATATTAACACTATAAAGAAGGCTGAACAGTGGGGCTTCCCAACTCCATTATTGTCAAGGCCTATTTCAAAGGCAGTGGCTGAAATGCCCAGCGCTGCCTTTGTTGATCCTGGAGTCAGGTCTCCTCCACGTTGCACTTCTGTCAAACCACAAGGCTGAGCAAATTAAAATTAAGCTTTCTCTGAAGGGGCGGAGGAGGGGGGAAGCAGGAGACTGCCTGAGCCTCCACACAGTGCCCACTAGAGTCACACTACTCTCAAATTCCTTGTTTAAAAGCAGGGGCAGCAAAAAGCCACAACAGATGCCAGTTCCCCTACCTCAGTCCTTCATCTGACTTTCTGGACATCAGTGTGAAGTCAAGCTGTGACGTGGACTGTAAGTGGGTGCTGCAAGTCCAACCAACACCATCAGGCTGCCATACCTGCTACCAACTACTCTGGTTCAGAGAAAAATACACAAGACATAGACTTTTTTCTTTTCCTCCTCCAGAAGAGGGTTTATTTGTCCCCAAGACCCATGACAAGCTTCTTACAGACTGTTTCGATTGGAATCAACTTGTCAAGAAAAGAAAGTGGAGAAAATGCATTAATTAAAGAGCTTTATTCATGCAGAAAAGCTGCCAGCATGAGCATTTTAAATTACCTGGGCACACCTAGAGGATTTGCATTCCCTTGGCACAGCTTTGCTCTGGCACACAAAGCATCATCCACTTCATACTTCCATCTGAACAAGGAACAAAAGAGGCTGACAGCCCAGCACCACCTTCCCCACTTGGGGGCTAGTGCCCTTTCCGAGGGATTTTCTGTCAGTTTATGCAGAAACCTTACTCCTGCTTGATGCAGGGACAGGAAGTTTGGATTCTTCTATAAAACCAAAGACCAAGGCAAAAAGAGGCCTTGCAGAAACAAAGGAGGTGGAGCCATGGCCAGCAGGGGGGTAACTGCACGCCATTGTTAAATATTAACATAAAATAAAGCAGTAGAAATGGATGTCCATCAACAGCATTAGAGGGAACTAAGTGAGTTTAAGAACAAAAGGTTTACTTATTTAAATTACAGGAGATGAAAAACAGCTGGGAACACAATTTATAGCATGAAGTACAAAGCTACAAGACTGTTAAATGCAATTATATTTCAAAGTACATTTTCCTCTCCATTTTAAACTAAGCATGTACAATTGTTTTAACTAAAATAAAACTAATGACAATGTAAGCCTTTAGATGTTCCATCCCTTCCCTCAACTGCTTTCAAATTCAGCTCATCAGTTTACATTAACTCAATAGTTTGGTTCCCCATCCAAATAGAGTTCAGCCTTTCAGATAGGAGACTAAAGCTTAAAGAAAGTGAACTACTGTGAGCAGATCTTTATTTTTAAAAATTCTCTTACCATTAAATTCGTGGACCTCAGATTGTACTTTCATATTTACCACTTCTCTGCCCAAAGGAAGAATGGAAAAGTGGTGGACTAATTACTTTGTTACTGTTGATTTGTACACTTGGTCATAGCAAGGATGCCAATCAGGAAAATATTTCAAGATATTCAAAACTTTGAGGCTTTGAGTATTTTTTCCCTTGCTTCAGAATAGGAGCACCAATGTTCAAAGCCTCTGGACCAACAGAACCCAGCACTAAGATGAAGTCTACATCCAGGGCTATATTTTCAGACCCACACAGGACTGACTGCCTTTATTGTGCTTCCACTGTCACCTGCAACAACCCTCTCTAGGTGACAACTCTGTCTTCACCTGACACCCAGGCTGGTTTTCCTCAGCCTCTGCAGCACTGCCCTTTGGTTCCATTGGGTTTGAGAGCAGCAGACTCTGAATCTCATCAGAAAGTTCCATTTCTGGCTCCAGTGAATCCTGTTTATTAGTTGTATTTTCTTTCCAGGTGTTTCTAACACTGAACCACACAACTGGCCCCTGCTTTGCAGAGTGCTGAGCCATGTTGAAGCTGCCCTTTGTGTCTTACCTGATTAGAGCCTTTATTTAGAAGTCAGGGGGTTCCACTTCAGCATAACAAGGGCTTTAGGGTTTACCACCAAGCAGCAGAGTTGCATCTCCAATAGTCACTGCTCAAAGCCATGGAATGTTCAAATTTAGAGCTGAGGGGTTTTGGGAAAATCCATCTACTGGGACAATCAAAAGTTCAGAATTAGTCATGCTTCAATATATTGCATTTCTTAAAGTTTCTTTTTATTAAAGTTTTCACGCTTAAAATATGCTCAAGAGCTAAACGAAACCCTTTTGTCTCAGAAAACACAACAAAAAAACCCCAAAACAAAACAAAAAAGCACACACAAAAAAAAAAAAAAACAACCAAACAAAAGAACGACAAAAAACCCCAACAAACTCCTTGCTGTGACAATTTTTTCTTGGTTCAGGTCATCTTAAAAAAAGATATTACTTGCTTCAGATGCAAAATAAGTGCCAGAGGAGAAAATAAAATCAATCAGTTACTTGGACAGATCTTTTTAAAGTTGGGGATGTACTCAGAGTGCTCTGGGCTGCAACAAGTCATTGGTTCCAACATACCTAAAAACTTTACCAGTTCTCAAAAAATTCACAGAAAAAAGTACCAGCCCATTCTAACAAACTACAGAAACTGCAAATATAAATTTGTTTATGTTCATGTTCTGACAGCAGCCTGGACCAGACATTTCAGAGAATCACACAAGGAGCCTTGAATTAGACAGATGTGAGATAATCTGCCTCCCACCATGGGTGTCCTTACTAAGCCCTTAAAACCTGAAGCAGAAGGTTGAGTATCTTTCAAAAAACATTGCAGCAGTTTCTGTTTGTATTAACTATTATTAAGGACAAAGCTAGCAAGGATGTGCTTTACAAGCCCTGTTTTCAGCACTTAAAGTTTCTCAAAATTTTGGACTGAAATTTCCATGCCCGATACCTTTCTTGGACTAAATTTTGCATTCTCTTTTGATAATGTCTGCAAGAGAGATTAAAATGCTTTTAAGAAAGTGGCTGCAGGAATACACAGCATTCCACAAACATTGCAACAAATTCATGCTGACCACCTTAAGGCAGAGAGAGCTTCCCAGCAAAATAGTCCCTTATACTTCAGCAGAGGGATTTTTGCTGGTGACAGGAACTTTGCTGTGCCTTTGGCTAATTTAAAAGCAAAAAGAAAAAAAAAACCCACACAGTTGGCCAGGTTGTAAATCCTTCAGAAAGAGAGACTCAGCAAAGTTCTCTTAAAACACCAGATGCAGAGTAGTTTCCAGCCTGGCTCAATGGGGGCCAAGATCAATTTTCTCTCCCATTGCTCCCCAGAGCAGCACGCAGAGGACCCAAGGCTCAGGATGTCACCACTCCCAGGATCCTGCTGCTTCTGGTACCGGCACGACACGAAGAGGCTGCAGAAAATATAAACAGGAGGAACCACAGCTGGGAGAAAAGAAAGGGAGAAGAAACACGGAGTGGGAGAAGCTGAAATCTGCAGATGAGGAATTGATGCTGGGATATGGGAGCATGAGGAGGACTCAGAGGTGGCACTGACAAGAGAGAAGCAGTGAGGTGGGGCTGGAAGAGCCACGGTGGAGTCCCTGAAGGTGACTGAGGACAGGAAGGAAAGCAACAAGTGCAGGGCTTGGTACTGAGGTGAAGAGCAGGGGAGAAAGCAGGGGATGGGGCTGTGGCAGAGGAATTGGAAGAAACTGAGGAAGATGCCAGGCTCAGAGAGAGGGAATGCAATGAGAACATTTCACTGCAGAAACTGAAATGGAACCAGAGGCTCCTCCATCAGCAAAACTTATCTTATTTCTAGAAGCTTTCAGTCCTCTTCACACCCTTCCAGCCTTTTCACACATGAGGGCATTTGCATGTCTTTTTATTTCTTCTGCTACAACTAGAATAAACTCATAAAACGTGTCAAGACACTGAAGACGTGATTACTAGAAGTTGTAATACTTTGATGCAAATATATCAAAAAAAGAAAAAAAAAAAAAGCCCGATCACCTAAAAACTCCTGCAATTCTTCTGCAGAGGTCACGTCAGTGACAGCTCCAACACTGACATTTCTTGTTTCCACATAAATAACAATGGACTTTATTTTATTTTTGTTATTTTTTAAATTCATCTAGGTGTTTCATTCAATAGCAAGGTCTTATTGGGTTGACTTCCCTCCAGCTCTGGTGGCCATGAACTCCACAGATGGAGACTGTGGAGACTTCCACACCAAACCTGGGCTGCATCCTCTGCTGGCTGGCACGACTGGTGGCACAAGGACACAGGGCAATGGGGACCCTGCATGGCTTCACAGGCATGGTTTGTTTCTGCACAGGGTTTTACAAGCTTAACACAAGATGCAGTTTTAAATCAGTTCAGCCAACAAAAGCAGAAGGCTAAACAAACAATGGTTTTCTTTCAAGTAAGTCTTATTCAGGCCTATCTTAAACAGATTAAGAACAGGTTAAAGTTAAGATCTCTGCTGGACCATTCCACACTGTCTTTTGGATTAAAAGTGAAAAGATACATGAAGGCAATCCACAAGCAAGAGTGATTTTGGCAGCATACTTCAGTAAAGTAAGGAAGGACAGGTGTTCAGATGTTGAAGTACTCACAAACACAAAAGTTGAGGAGTGAGCTCCCAAAATTTAACAGCAAACAAGATGTGGACAACATAAGGAGGTGAAAAAACAAGTATTAGTGCCCTGGTAAAAATAAAAAGCAACAACAAAAAATCTAGTTCACAAGAGATTACTGTCAGAAGAGCTGCCTTGTTGAAGACACTGTCAGTTTTAGAAAATAAGGTATTTAGTATAATAATTCCAGATATACTGTGCTCAACAAAAAATAGGTTTCTTTTTTAAAGGGATGCAATATCTTTGGTTTTAATTGGGCTTGTTTGAATATTATTTTGTTCTTCAAGTCATAGCTCTACAAAACTGTTTTGTGTCTGAAAGTCAGAATTCACAGTGGGAACACATGAAAAAGTCTTTAAAAAACTTAAGTCTTCCTATACTTCCCTGCTACATTCTACAGTCTATACACCAGAGGGACAGCAAAAATCTCACCAAAACCACGAATGCTTTAATAATAAATAAAAGCTTTTCTGTCATTGGAAAATATTTTCATCCCAAACAGTAATGTATTTTTAACTCTAATGTTGAACATCTCTTCAGCCTGGGGATGTTGCCCTCAGAGTAGGCCCTTAGCACAGATGCTCTGCTCACAAAGTGACCCCATCCACTCCAGCACTGAGGAAACACCAAAGTGAGCTTCACCTTACAGCAGAGCAATATATTTGCACCAGTGGCTCTCATGACTCTGATTTGATCTCTCTTGGTAAAGCAGGTAGTAGAGCTCAGAAGTTTTCTGCACACACAGACACACACACAGAGAAAGATTGAAATTGATTCATTTGGACAGTGAAGAAACTGCTTTACCCTGCCTTCACCTAACATGACATTTATGAATATGTTCTGCACAAGACTGAAACATAACTCGATTTTGTGTCCCGTTCAAAAGGCTTTTCAAGCACAGAGTCAAAAGAAAGCAATGTACTGAAATGGGGGAGATGGCTTCAAAGTCCACAAGCACCGATGCCAAGGGCAGGCACAGCAACAACGGAGGGAGGGCACTTGCATAAGGCCACAAACTCCACATCCCCGTGCTGCTGGGCCACCAAGCTTCTCCTTAAATCATCCCCCCAGACCCATAAGAAAGGTTGTGATGGGAAGGATGAGCCCATATGGTATCAGACCTTGGCTGTCCCCCTTGGTCCACCTGAGCACTGAGAAGGCTACAGTCAGATTGGGTAGGGAGGTGACTCTAAGGGGGAGCACTGTCCTTGTCTGGCTTACCTGGCGTCCATAAATGATGCAGATTCTTTCATTGATTGAATTGCACACCCTCTTTTTATATACCTTTTTTCAGGTGGGTCCTTTTTTTTTTTTTTTTACACGGTTACCTTTCAAAGCTTATTTCTAATTTTCCACTCTGTTGAATAAATAAATAAATTTTAAAAAACAAAAAAAAACACAACACAACAAAATACCCAAAACCCTGCAAACACTGTTACAGACCATAGCTAAGCATCTGCAAGTTATAAAACATTTAAAAGATTTACATTTAACCTATCTATTGGTAATAAAACATACTCCAACACAAATGCACTCTTTGAGACAGATGTTTGAAATATGAATGAATGTTTGAATATTCAGTTTTAAATACTCATGATAAAAGAAGCTGCAGAGACATGCCATTGATCTAATACTTGTTTGCACATTCCTTAGGGCTATGCATGAAGCATAATGGGATTTCTATGTTCCTAAACAACAAAAGGTGTAAAAATGCCTTTTCAGTTGCAAACTTTGTTCATTTATTCCTGTGGCAAAAGAATGCAAATCTTAAGTCATTTTTTTGTGCACTGACATCAAGTCTTTCTCACACAAAAAGTTCCTTGAAGAAACAAGAAGAAAGTTCAGAATAAAGTCAGGCTTCCTCCCCCCACATATCCCTTCAAAAATAAAGAAAAAAAAAAAAAGAAATTAAAAAAAAAAAAAAAAATTAGGAAATTTCACTCAGCTCAATTGTACCTCTCAGTTAAAAGCAAAAGCTACTTAACTGTGTGACTCAAAGCCCTTAGGTATGGACATCACCAATCAGAATGGGTTTGCAAGGTCCAAGCAAAAATATAAGTTAAGGCCTGGTTAAACCTTCAGTGCAGCCACTGGGTGCATTTCTGCCCCAGCTCTGGAAACTGAGAGACAGAAATGGCAAAACAAGCAGATATCTGATGGTAGCTTACACATATGAGCAAGAAGTTATTCTCTACAAAGTAACACTCCCTACTAACCTTTTAATTTTGCTTTTCCCATTGCTTGTTTACAGAGTGGAAGGGGAGCTTTTTTATGCTCTGAAATTGCAGATATTCAAAATTAATATGAAATCAGGAAGTGAAAGAATGGGGTGGTGGGATGCATTTTCAAGGAATGTAGGGAAACAATGTTAATGTCAGAATCAATCCTTGAGCTATGAATAACTTAACTTCAAAGCTGATGCTACTGCCTGACTGAGCACCCGATATCTTCCAGGAAGATAAAGCCACATATGTAGTCAAACCAATGTTTAATTCAGATTAAGCAGAACAATACAGAAACTTGACTGGAGCCAATTAAACTAAGCTTTCACTGACTGATAAAAATGCCATTTTGCATCCTTTCTGTGCACAGCAAGGAGCAGTTTGAGAGTGTTACAGCTCTGAACCCACAGGTATTGACCTAAGGCATTTTTGTACTTAACACATTAATACCAGTATTTCAGTTATGACATTGGTATTCTTTCAAAATGTGGAGAATCTTTACTTGTACCAGGGACAAACCCCTATAACCTTGTAGGAACTATGCAGAAGTACAGAGGATATTTTCTAATGAAAAATGCTGTTTCTGTAGAACACTAAAAAAAGGTGATGCTTCGAAAATGCAAGATGTGGATGATGCTCAGGCACTGATCATACACTGAAGCACACTCCTCCTATCAGTTTCTCTACTGTAATTCCAAAAACATAGGTAAATCCCTGTTCTTGCCCATGTTTGGATTCTCTGTACTCACACACCTACCAAGTCACTTCTGGTACTTCATGGGAGGCAATAGGAACCAGGACTCTACCAGACATGAAAAAAAAGGACAGTTGTCTCCCAGCTCATGTCTCTGGGCAGTAATGCACCACAAGAAGCAGCATTTCATAGCTGAGCTGCCCAGAAACAAAATATTTTAGGTTGGCTTAGGAAAGTGTAATGAGATGTTTCAAAAATTTCAGATTAAGTACTCTGACTCCACTGGGTCATGGCTTTTCAGAATGACAAATTATTGGCACTGTGGGCAGTGAAGACAAAAGTGTTAAAAAAACAAGAACTGACAGTTAAGCTAAATTAAACCTTTAAGGATCTGATTCCATGATAGCAAAGAATTATATTGATAACCCATGGGTGTCTAGAAAAGACTACAACTTAGCAGAGCTGTGCATTAAGACAGGCTCATCACAAAGCAGCCAGGTGGAAATGAAAGCATCTGAAACTTGAAAACAAACACCATCTTCTCTGTAGAAAGTAGCCAGAACATTACACTATGGATTGTGTTCAGCAGCAAGTGTTCCACAAAGTCCTCTTTCTACAGGATTAGCCCCAGTGGTCCTTCCCAGTTCCTTCAGAGTTAGTTTGCCTGTCCCCCAGACCCCCACCCATAAAATAAAAGCAATTTTAATCCCTGTCCTACACACTGCCCACCTGTCTGTGCAAATACAAGCTTTCTGGGGTAAAGAAAAAAAAATATAGAAGGTTACACTTCACACTGGGGTTGTGGCCTGTAGGAGTAATAAACACATGTATGCAGAAAGCAGTGAAAGTCTTTGTAACCCCTGGAAGGGACCAGATATATGAAAGCAGCTGCATTACCTTCAGTCTAAGCCTTGCCATTGGTATCAGACAAATGGTGTGCAAGTAATGTTAACTGCCAGCAGTAAACTTCACCCACAGGCAGCCAAAAGTGGAGGGAGAGAACAACTCAGTTACTTTCCAAGAAATTCTGTGATTTTCCAGATAACTGTGCAGCTGTAAAACTGAGGAGTCCAGGCTGCTTTAAGTAAGAATATTATAAAATATTACAATCAACATATTTCAAGACACAGCAGTGTATTTTCTTTAGTACTTCTTCTTCTCTCACCATCCTGGTCTATTTTATTAATATTTAACCCCCACACAGCTGACAATTTCCAGGGAAAAGGTTTGTGTTTGCCACCATTCATTCCTCTGCCACACACAGCACCTGGCCCTGCAGATGCCCCAGGCCTCTCCCCTTGGCACACACGAGCCAGAAGAGAGAGATGGACAAAGAGGAGAGCAGAGCTTCTGAAAAACTCCACATAAAGGACAGCGTCTGACTCTCTACAGAGGGATAAAAGCAGAGCGATAAACTCTGTTGTTGTCAAGCAAGGGAAGAGAGCTTAAAAAGCCTTTCAAATAAGCAATTTCCCCTCTCATCAGTATCCTCTTGACTGCTAAGCTCTCTCTTTTGTCTCTTACCTTGAATGGTGATCAGCAATGCATGGCTGGCCAAAGGGCATCAGCTGTAAGCCTAACAACACCCAGCAGCTGGAACCATCTCGGAAAGGAAGACCTCTCCTAAATACCTGTCTGCTTGGTGGAGGAGGAGGAAGGCCAAGCCTGACAGCTTCATCTGCCTTGCCTGTTTTGGCAAAGGGAATAGGATTTCCCATCCGAGGTTTACTCAGCATCCCTTCTCTGAAATGAATCAGGATTGAATGTGCAGGTGCCAGGAAGCCCAGTGCCAAACAAGTTTCCACCCTCCAATCCTTAAGGAGATTTTTGTCCAGGTCAGGATTTTTGTCCTTCCATTCTTTGCAGGGTCCATGTTCCAGCCTGCTGCAACCAAGGAGTTCCTTGCAAAGTCTGTTGCATCCTCTGGTGACACTCAGCTTGGGGATCAGCTGGCACATCCCTGACAGCACCCTGAGCAGGCAGAGCAGGCTCTGAGTTAAGATCAGCAAACAGCAGCTTCAAGCAGAGTCAGAACTGCCATAGCCAAAAAGGGGAAATTTTATTCCTTAAAAAAAGCTTGGTTTCACCTCAGAACTATTTCTCCTGTGATACTTTATCTTTGCTGCTTAACCTGGTTGCATTATGAATGTCTTTCCACAGTTTTTAGCCATGCAGAGACTCTAAATTTGCACTAATTCAACTCCTTTCAAGTTCAGAGCAAGTGACAGAGTCAAGACTGAGAGGTTTTGAGATGTCAGAAATCTGTAGTAGTCTGGTACATAAATACCCATCTTACAAGACCAAGAAGGGAACACGGAGCAGTTCTCTTCAGAGCACAATCAATATTCTTTTTGGCCATATAACAATTTTCATGCAAGACTATAGCTGTCTCCTGTCTACAGGAGTTAAGTATTGACATTGTTAAGCAAACTTTCTACAGCCAAAAGAGCCACTTTGCTTAAAACACAGTTGGCCTTTAACATAAGGGGTTTTAATTGAATTAGACAAAGAAAAATCTTGGAGCAACTCCCTCTGCTGCAGCAGTTCTAGCCTGGGCAGTTCCTTTTCCTCCAGCAGGGCTTTGTCTTCTCTTGAGGAAACTGAAGCAACAGAGAGGTGGAAATGAAAGTGTGAGTGTGCTTTTTTGGGCTTTGGATGGCCTGATGCCAATGACCTAAAAAAGTTACCAGAATTGCCATGTGGATTGTACAATGCCAGCAGAGCAGGCTTCTGACTCCAGGGCAAGGGCAAGAGATATAAAACATAGAGATATATTTTGAGGCTGTCAGAATGTGTACCCCATCTGAGACATATGAAGACATCTGCAGGAGTGCTGAGCACCCTGAGAGGCAAACAAGACCAGCAAAGGCTCTGCTTTGGACATGCCAAGAGTATAAATTGGGATGACTCTGCAGTCATGCACATTCTCTGAATTGGACATCTCCACTCTCTAGTTGCTCCATGATGTCTGTGTCACCCTCTCAGCTCAGTGTTGTCACGAAGATTTATATTTGCAACATGTTTACAAGGCAGAAGCATTTAAAAAGAAAGAAATGGTAACTCTGTCTGCAACCCTGGGTCTGTGTGGAGTGCTGTGCTTACACAGCCCGTGCATACCAATGCTGCACATCAGATACAGAAACCTGACACGAGTTGCATAGGCAAACTTCAGTGGTTAACTTGATGCAACCCTTGCACTTGATTAATGTTGGGGACTGTCTTTGATACTGCCCCAAAAGGGTAAGAAAAGGCTCTGAGCTGCCAAGCTGCTGAGCTTCCTCAGTTCAAAGAGCTATGGGCTTTCTCTGCATGCTCAGCTATGTAGAAAGGCACCATTTTCCTCAGAGCTTTGTATCAGGAACTAATTCTGATCACCAGGGTGTTACCATGTTATTTCTTCAAGGGCCAAACTCTCTTCTCTCACAAGTCTTAGAAGTCAGACTCAAGTTTTAACCAGCACCAACCTCGCTACCCTCACTACCGGCTACAGTTGGGTAAATTTCAGTGACTTGCTCCATTTCAAGACCAGAGAATGCATTTTGTAGAATGAAGAGTGTCCTTTGGTCCAAAACCCAGCAAGAAAATATTCTGATATGAACTTCAACACATGCTTTGCTTCAGAAATTTCAAAGATTTTACATACTCAAAAGCTAAATCACATCTTCTTTGCAAGATTCTCTGTGCTTTTATTAATACTTTTCCAACATACAACTCCCAAAGGTTGTTTTTCCAATGTGCAGAGATGGTAACCACAGTTATCATTCATTATTAGCCTATGTTAATCAGCATCATCATTCCTCTGCTGTGTTAGTGCCTTCAGAAGTGCCATATGGAAGGGTGAGCAGAAGTACTTGTAGAGTATTGAACAAACTACTGTTTTCAGCTATGTCCATAAGGAAAATGCTTTTCCATGTGCTGTACAAGCCTCATTCCTATTCATAATTCAGCAGGAGGTCCAAAAGAAGGACGATGGTTGTGTCATTGCTAGAGTAGAGAAGTGGCCCTCAGGGGCTGTGACCTCTGTACCTGGTTTTCCTGTTGGGAAAGAAACCATTTTTCTTGGTCTCTGTCTCCAAACCAGTGGCTGCACCACTTCTCAGTGCTTTAGAGGAGTGCTGAGAAGGTGACCAATCTCTGCAAAGGACATTTAAAAAGCAGAAGTGCTTTTTATCCTTGTATATCTACACTAGGCCTTAAAATGGCTCTCCAGTCCCTTGATTTTTTTTACATACAAATTCCCATGGCTCCAGCTCACATCGGTGAGGCTGGTGGAGACACCACACTTCCCACAAGCCCAGCAGTAAACATCACAGGGCTTACCCAAATCAACAGAATTTCCATGGGAGGTGAAAAACTTCAGAGTTACTATGCATTAAATAGCAGCACAAGTTACACAGCCTGAAACTCACAAGCTATTATCATCACTACACTTAATTTTTCTCTTTTATTAGAGGGCTGTGCTCATTTAGATAGAAACAGCACTGACTTTCATGGCTGCATCTCCCTGCCCAAACTGGGTCCCTCCCTACAAATGCCTCCTGTGATGTGCAGCATTGTTTCACATTTCACATCCTAAGAAGTCCTTCACTTACATAAACTGCTAATCCAAACATATCACTTCCCATGACCAACAGTGGTTGATAAATTGTTCCCTTTATTTGTACCATTCCATAGTAATTATGAGACTTGACAAAGAACTTTCTCCAGAGCAATGTTAAGCCAGCTCTAAGATGTTTCCAAGTGCTGATTCAGCTTTGCTGGTAGCTTATGGCTCAGAATAAAACACAATTGTGTAACCTAAGACAACATTACAGAAGGATACTCCAAAGAGGAAGAGAAGCAAGGTTCAAAAAAATCTACTACGCTTCTTTTAGTAGTTATCACAAAAGCAGAGCTTACCTTTAAAAAACAAATTAAAAGATATTACTTCAGGAAAAAAAAAAAAAAAACAAACGGCTTCCAAGATCATGATGCCATATTGAATTCTTTCCCAAGCTCAATAAACTATGACTTATAAAACTTGTAAAATCTTCACTAGACTCTTGACAGCTCCACATGTGTCTGTGGCAAGAAGAACGGAACCTTTTGCTAAACATCTGCTAAATCTTGCATCTTGGCTACAATGACTCCACCCAAGAAAAACACACTGTCTGCCTCTTGCTGGCTGTGGTCTGGGGCTGTGATGGAATCTGTCTTTCTGCATGGGCCGTGCTGCTTTACCACAGTTCACAACCACAGCCATTCCCAGTTATGGTGCCCACTGGCACATCTCCTAGGGCAGCTGAACCTCAGCAGTGGCACAGGGTTCATCAGCTGTGCCACAGGGAGCTTCTCACTCCTTGTGTGTGTTAAGACAGAACAGCTTTTGCCATATAATACTTCTTTAAAAAATAATTCTTCCCGACAGACCACCCAATGCCATTTATAATGCATAGGTGTTTCCTCCCATATTGTAAAGCCTCTTGTTTTCTGAGTCTGTCCCTAACACGGAGGAGAGAAAATTACATCTAAACTGAACTGTTCACCTTGAAGCAATGATCAAGATATTCTTTCTGGCTTGATCTTCAGCAAGTGGTGCATCATAAGGCATGAAATGCATAAACATTTCTCCCTGTACATCACAAGAAGTCCCCCTTATCGGGATGGATTTTTTGAAACTCCTAAGTCATCTTGACAACCTACTCAAGGAGACCTTCCAGAAAAATATGCCCTTTACCACTGTATTTATCCCACACACCTCCCCTCCTCTCAGATGGCAAGAGACACAAAAAGCATGTATGCATTCTTACAAGAAAATAAAAAAAAAAAAAGATCTCTAACAGCTAAAAAAGAAAATGCTATGGCAATCTGGGAACTTCAGTGCCTCGGAAGATGAAAGATAACTCATGTTTTGTAAGTGTTGCACATGTTGTTGTTATTATCTCCAAGAGGAGGACCCCATTGTGCTGAATACTACACACACTCAAAGTAACAGGCAGTTCCTGCCCCGGAGGCCTCATAACCCAAGATAAAAGCAGTATTGTTATCCCCTTTTTATAAAAGAGAAGTGGGACCCCAGAAGATTCAGTAACTTAAACAAGTTACTCAATGAAATGGAAGATGTGGGAATTGAACCCAGATTCAAATCTCCACCCTGTTATTTAATGCACACATCATTACTCAAAATCACTTAAACAGTAACATCTAAGCTTCAAATTGGTACCCATGAATATTTTTATTTATTTAATGAGAAAAAGTACTTGATGTATTGTTCATTTTCCCATTCTTTTTTAGTTTCCTATAAGATTCATATGTAAGTATACATCCAAAAGATGCCACAAAGGAATAATTTCTATTCACTTCAGTCAATTCTTACGACACCCTGAGATCATTCATAAGTAGAACACTTTATCCCCACCTTTGTATTTAGTGTTGTAATTTGTAGGGCAGTGAAAAGGATTAATTTGAAAAGATTTATGCTGTTTCTAGATA
The DNA here is from genome assembly GCF_036169615.1 of Heliangelus exortis. Classification (NCBI taxonomy): domain Eukaryota; kingdom Metazoa; phylum Chordata; class Aves; order Apodiformes; family Trochilidae; genus Heliangelus; species Heliangelus exortis. Next base: position 6,436,799 of record NC_092435.1, on the reverse strand, counting down.
TGGAACATGGTTATAAGACACTGCAAGAGCTCCTTGGCTGATGGAACAAAGAAGAGGGGAAAAGGCTCAGAAATACCACAGACTGAAAAATACAACAGCAATCTGAAGATGTTTGATAAGTGAAGGAAAGGGGGTGCTGCAGGAGGTATGGTGGCTAAGAAGAAAGAAGATGGAAAGAAAACACAAACTTCAGCAGCAGCTTCAGGAGGTAGAAGAGAGCAAAGCAATCCTGGTGTGAGCTGTAGAGCATGGGAAATGAGGATACAAGTACTTGAAAGTTCTTGTTGATCATTTACATTTCATAGATCCAAGTTTAGCTGTAGATTACCAAGTAATTACTGCCAAATGGGGAAAGAATCCCTCTCCAAGAGAGTCCAAATGAAAGGCTAAATTGTAAAGAATTAGAGCAGGGCCGGGTACCCTGATGAGGGAATGCAAAAGCTTCTACTACTGAAGAGTTACTTATAGCAGGAGAGCTCAAAATCAATCTGGCTGTTGAGTACATGCACAAACGTGGGTCGTACACACAGAACTGGACTGGGACTGCACCAAGAAATGAGTGTCCAAAAAAGGAGGCTTTGCTAAAGAGAAAGATGAGTCAAAGGACTGGACTACAAGCAAATCACTTACATACCCAAATTGAGAGAGCACTGATGTCTCTCTCTAAAGAAGCCCTTACAGGCACTTGGTGAGAACTATTACATGCAAGTGTAGGCAGCAGCACTACACTTCTAGAATGACAGTAAGAATTGAGTTGCTCAACATTTTCTGGAAAAATCAAGTACCTAAAAAAAGTCTATCCCAGTCAGTAGTTTCAAATTCCTCCTTGATTTCACAGGATGAAATAAGTTGTGAAATTACACAATGAGAGCTACCTAAACATTTGTCCATTTAGTATCCGAACCAGTATTTCAAGAATAAGGAAAAGGTTTTCTTCTCTTGGGAACTTAGAGGCAAAAGTACTGTAAGACTTAAAACAAAGTGAGTGAGAATGGATCCAAGTTTTTGGAGGTGCACAGAATGATATTAGAATTTCTAAATCTAAAAATGGGAGAGCAAATTCAGCAATAAAGAGTAGCTCAGGAGATGTAGATGTATGAAACCGTGACCTTTAGAAAAGTTAACCCTGGGCCTAATAGGAAAGATGAGGCAAAAAGATGTTTGCACAGCAACAAGGCTAGACAGGAGGCTGCACCCTGGAGAACAGTGAAGTTTGTGCAGGACAAAGAAAGTGAAAATTCCTAACGAAGTTCAGACATTTTGGGATGAGGTGAGAGCAATACTGTCTTGCCAAACTGGATGGCCCTACTGGGCTGGAAAATGACCTTTCTCACAGTCCAAGAGTTGCCTGACTTGCAGCAAGTTCTTCCAATAATTTTAAACATAATACTGCAAGCTGAATTCTACTCCCATCCAGTGGGCTTTACACACCTTCACGAGACAGCAATCAAGTTTGATTTGTTCCCGGGATGCAATCAGGGGTTCAGTTTTGGAGATGCTTTAAGAGAAGTAGGCATAAAAGGTCAGAAGTGTAAGAGGAAGGAGTAGGGTTCTCTCAGCAGACAGGACAGCTACTGCATTAACCCAGAGGTCACCATAGTGATCAGAGCAAAAGTTAAGCATGTTTGAGAAAACATTGGATTCCATTCTTCAGAAAACTGATTTTTATTCATCCCTCTAGAGCAGAGACTAAGAAGTGCCTCCCACTGCAGCTCTTGGGACCTAGTGGAGTAAGAGCAGAATAAATCAACACCAGAAACTGAGATTACACTGAACATTTTGAAAGTTCATGTAAGTGGACTGCTCTTTTCACTGGTGGCATTAAGCCATTCTCCTAGTCCAGCTGCAATCATCAAGTTTTAAATCACAGAACTATTTACTCCTATGGACTTCTATGTCTTGGAAGAATGCATGTCTTTCCTCATTTTTAGGAAGGAAAAAAATAAGTGCTACATAATAGTCCTAGACACTGTATTTGGCAAACTGGGAAGAATAAAACTATGTTGGATTACTGAAGCTGTACTGGAAAATTTCTCTGTTGGCGTCTGACATTTCAACTTGGTCAGTTCTGACAGCTTTCTGGCTTTTCAGTAAGAAACCTAAAACAAATATTTTCAAACACTACCTCAAGAAAATTAAATTTACAGAGTTTCTTTGGACAGCAGTTTTATTAAATAATAAAAAAAGCCAAAATTCTAAATTATGTTTTTCTCCTCCTCAAAGAATGAAACTTTTTTTTTTTTTTTTTTGTGTGTGTGTTAAATGGCTTCAAAGACTCGCAAAAAAATTCTCAAAATCTTCAAGTAACTCTAGAGAGAATTTCTGGAAATCTCAATCTCCTTATGCAAATGTCTACCCAGTATCAGCATCCCCATACAGTGATCTTAATCCTCCGCTGAATGAAGGTACACATGAATTTTAACAGAAATGTCTGCAAATACATTTCCTTTCTCCAGAGAGAGCAGCTCAAAGTCTGCCTTCACTGCCGAATCGCTTCAGGTATCTGGATAGCAACATGCAATTCCTTCAACGTTACTACGGCTGAGAGAAAGTTTGCTCATCTCAACTGGGAGAAAAAAAAATAAAATGAGAGAAACACTGTATTCTCTCAGGAAAAGTCAGATCTGGGACACTACAGCAGGAAAAAATAATTGGTCCCATTATCAGCATTGTCTCTAGCTTTACACTTAAGGGAGAAATATGTCTGAATAGCTGGTTACATCAGCAATGCAGATAGAGAAGAAATTCCCACAGTGTGAGTAAGTCTTCACACACTTAGAGAACATGACCACACACAATACACATTAGAGTGGAGAAGAACAAAGCAACCTCAGGAAGTGTCCCTGATTGTTTTCAGCTGATTAAGGACATATGCCAACAAGCCTCTGGTTGTTCAGGGAAGCTTTGCAACTCGGGTAGGTCAAATTTACATAACGCAATTAAAGATATCGAATGGTTTGGGTCTATATAAAACCTTCATTCAGAACAATGTAAGGTGCAAGTCTAAGACAGTTTTGTTGTTTCGGATCAGTTCAACCGAGGGACAGCTTTACCTTTCAAGTTAAAAGAAGAGGGGAGAGATTAAAAGTCAGCTTAGCAAATGTAAATAGCCAATTTACATTAAGGTTAGCCATTTGTTTCAGAATCAAAACACACCGACTTCAAGCAGTAACAGCAGTTTTAGAAAACAGCATTAAGCTGTCATGAACATCAGGCCTTTGAACAAAGATTCTGCACGGTCTTTTTTATTTTTTTTTTTTCAAAAGTCGCTGCACAAAGACCTAAAGCTTTTTGGCTCAAATGAACCCCCAAAAGCTTCACCAAAGTTAGCAGGAATTTGCCAGGTTGTTGCTCCTTGCAGCAGTGGCTGTACCAGGTGTTGAGCAGAAGTCATGGCCAGCCCCAAAGGTTCCCACCCAGCTACAAAGTGGGGTGAAACATGCACACCCCTGGGCATTGCTCCTACTGCATCAAAGCTCATCACCAGGAGAAGTTTTCAGTTAACCAGCGGGTAACATCACATTGGTGTTGGGCCAGGAGTATCAAAGGAAGCTCTGAGAAGAGCACATCTATCCAAGGATTGCTCACTTTGCTCCTTCCCCAAGTCAGCCAGCCTAATAAAAAGGTATTACATTTCCCTACAAATCATTCAGACTTCTGTAGAGAAGCATTAAAAAAGCCACAGTACTGTGTTTTTTTAAAAAAAGATAAACTAAACATAGTACTTAGAGAAAAATGTAAGGCTTCCTGTAAATTAAACTGAACCTTTTTACATAATAGATCGCTCACAGCTATTTGTAAGGAAGTGACAAAGATGCTGCAGATCTTAAGATATTGTAGCGAGGCTCACAGATGCACTTATGTAAATATTTTCTGACAACTCAGCTGCTACCGAAAACATTTTTGAAGTTATCAAAAAGAATTTAAAGTATTCTCCACTCTAGTCATTAACTCTTGCTTTGCAACAAGGTACCACCAGCACCGTTAAGCAGAACAATCCCTTCTACAGAGGACACCAATGCTCTTTAACCATGCCACCAAATTCTGGGCACCAGCACTGCTGGCAGAGGGCAATCCACTAACAGCTTGTTGTCCCGGGCCAACAAGAAACAAGTTTTTGCATTCAGAGGGATCACACTCCACAGCCTACATTTAGTCCACACACCACACAAGAAGCAGACTTGTACTGCAGGCTGGTCAGGCAACCAAGCCAGGACATTGGGCTACCAATGGTTCAGCCAACTCAGCACTGCATGGTGAGACAGCAAGAGTCAGAGCCTGGCCATGCTGGGCTTTAGCAACCTGGAAAAAACAGAGTGAGAAGGCTTACCCTAAAGCCATCATTTATTGACATTACAAGGCAGAAGCACCACATGGCCTGGCAGTGGTCTATTACCATATGTATTTTATCTACTGTCACATAAGCATTGCTATTTAGCTGCAGAATCTTTTGAAGCTTATTTTTCTCTCCAGACATATCAGCTACATGTTGTTTCTTTAATTTTAAGCATATACAAAAAGACCTCTATTAAGTGAAGACTATAAAAATCAGACAACTAAGAGCAGCCTCCTTAATGCACAGTTATCTCCCTAGCAATCCTCTAGGAATCATTAGTGGACACACCAGATCCTATTAGATTCTGCATTTGGGTCTCAAATTTGAGATAAAAAGCTTTGTGAAGATCTGTCTACAGACAGCTTTCCCTACTGGGTACTTATCCAAGCCACCTCAAGCATGCAAGATATGATATTACTGCTAAGGTCAGCAGGAATTCACATTACTAAAAGGAGCCTCACTCTAGCTCAGTTTCAGATGATACCACAACTTGGTGAGGTTTGAAATCAGTTGTCCAGGTTTTGCCAAAATAACACATTCTTGGGGGGGTGGGGAGAAGGTGCTGGGGGGTAAGGGCAAAGGATAGGACAAACCCTCACTTCTGGGGAAAGTCAGGTGACAGCGATTCACCAGGAGATCACATCTGAGGTGTAAAAGCTGCTTGACAGCTCCTCAACCATGTAATTCATTCCTCTTCTCAGAGCATCACCAGGCAGATCTCACAGCAGAGCAGATATTCAGGGCAAGCTTCTCTCAGAGTTCAAAATCACATAGCACTAGGGATGCTTAAAGAAGTGTGAAAGAAACCTGGACATATTTACAGCACCATCTCCTGACCAAAGTACCCAATTAAAATCATACATTACAGAAAAAAAAAAAAATTGCAATTAAGTCAATTTTTTTTTTTTTTTTTTTTTTTTTTGGTGTGTGCTCCAGTATCAACCTCAGACAGAGATTTCTGCAAGTGCTTGTTATTTTAAGAATTAATTAATGCCTTTTTAGTTGGTTCTTTTTAATTGTTATTTGATTTCCCTGTATGGATGAGAAGTATTTATAATACCATTCACTGCACCAACAGATCAGGAAGGTCACACTGATCTTGGGGAGATGAAACAGATTCTTCTCTCCAGAGAAAAAGCCACATTTAGAGTCAGGGAATGGTCCATCCTGGAGCACACTCTCTCCTGACTATAAAAAGAGGTGTAGGCAATTTAACCCTACAAACATACCCACAGGTTTTTCTTCTGTTGTCTGAACTCAACTATCTATGTTTGAGTGCTCTGGCACTGCAGCCCTGACACTTATTTTCTATAAAGGTGTTCATGCTATAAAGCTTTGGTAGCAAACACTGCCGTGGAGGTAACTCCAGCTCCTTCTCCACACAGCTGGGCTAACATCCTGCTGCTGTTCAAGTCCAAAGCAAAACTGCCACTGACTTGAGTGGTGCCTGAATTTCACCCTAGTTTTAAAGGGATCTCATTTTTGGCTGGCAAGATTTCAACCATTTTTAATTCCCAGAAGCTCAACCACAAATCCCTCTTCTCCTCCCACACAGCTGCTCTCAAATTCAGCTCCTCTAAGGCAGCAGCCAAGCAGCCTCCTTGGGAAGACACAGGGCTTTGCTTGCAGGAGATTCCCAGCTCCCCAGACCATTCTCAGTTCCAGAAAGCCAATTTGTAAAAATCTTCAGATTAAGAACAGACACTCCCTAGAAGCTTACCCCATCCCCAGACTCCATGTATCAATGCCCAAGAAGCTTCCCACTTTTCCCACACCACAGTCAATGGGGTGCAGACCTGGCACAGACAGGACTGCAGAGCTACATAAGCATGGCCTAAGTCTGGGGCATAGCAAAGGACACCAGGAGGCAAAGGATTTAAAATAAATATATAAAATTGCTGTGACAGAAACAAGATAAATCAAGTAGTGTCCAACCAGAAATTCAGAACTGTTTTTTTGGTGTCACCAGGTGTCTTCCAGATACAGAGCTCATCCCAGTGATCTGACCATCACACAGAGAGAAAAGAGAGAAACAGCCTGACAGAGGGATGGATGTCAGAGTGACAAAGCAGCATTTAACAGGGCAAATAAAAGACCAAATGCAGCCTCCTGAGAACAAAGCATTTGCGATTGGGAGGAAAAAGGAATGGAAAAGTTTAGGGAGATTTTCATACTTGGATTCACCAACCATCTCGGGCTCATTTATTTTTGACAAAATCTGGTAATGCCAGCAGTGTGAACAATGGGCATATCAAGGGGTGATGGGCACAGCACTGTCAGCAGGAGCAACTGAGCCTGAGAAAGTGGTGTCACATCTGGTTTAATGTGACTGAAACGTTGCACTGGTTACAGCAGGGGTCAGTTTGTTCAAGTGCCAAATATAGCATTAGCTGGCAGGTCATGGAGGAGTTAAACCCTCATTCTGCAGAGGCTCACTATGTCCTTCATGCTCAGCCACCCCACTAGCTATGGAAATACTCCTACCCACTCCAGTCTTCTAAGGATGGGGTACTCCAGGCAGCTCAGTGTGGCAGAAAAATCAAAATTCCTGAGGCTTTTTTATTTCTGGCTAAGCTCATCATTTTTTACTCATAGTGCAGTAAAATCTGATGAGGTTTCAGTCAGAAATTGGAGCCATTATGCACTAAATACTGCTACACTCATATAGGAATAGAAAGCCCTGAATCTGAGCACTTGCTCCCCTAATATGGTAGAGAAGAGAGTCATAAAACCTTTCTGAAAGATCAGATATCCCTTTGGGAGAACAAGAGAAGACAAGATGATTTCACAGTTAAAATACACAGGCAGAGCAAGTTCTGATACATAAGAGGCAACTCTTGAACTGTTTTGTCCTGATCAGCTCAGGTGTCACAGGTCAAACCAGTGTTCAGCAATACACTCCAGTTGGGCACTGGCAGGATTTCTTCACCAAGTGTTCATTCAGACTAAGAGGGGATCTTAGCAATGTTTATAAATATCTAAAAGCAGATCTTAAGAGGATGAGGCTGAACTCCCCAGTGGTGCTCTGTGACAGGACAAGGGGCAGTAGGAACAAACTGGAACACAGGAAGTTTCCTCTCAACATGAGGAAAAGCTTCTTTGAGGGTGATGGGCCACTGGAATAGGCTGCCCAGAAGGGTCATGGAGTCTCATCTGGAGACATTCAAAATCCACCTGGACACAATCTTGTGCAACTTGCTTTAGGTGAACCTGCTTTAGCAGGCAGGTTGGACTAAATGGTCTCCAAAAGTCCCTTCCATTCTCTGGTAACACTGTGCCACCTTTGGGCTCCAGCCCCTCAGGCCCCCCCATAATTACATCAAGGGCCACTTGTTGGCATCTCCCTGCTTCCTCTTGACCTGTACACAGGAGAAGTAGTAAATAAATTTTCTACTTTTAGTACATTTTCTGTCCCTTGTGGGATTCCTTGTGGAATCATTCAGTACCTGGAAGTACTAATGTCCAGTTGGGGTCCATCATCTTGGATCTGACCACGTGCTCTTACTAACCATGTGAAAGTTTCCCACAAAGCATTTTATGGCTTCTGCTTCACATGTGTTACACAACTTAAGGCCACCATCACAGCACAGGATTCAGCAGGGAGCTGCCATCACACTCAACATACAACAGAACAACAAAAGTCATCCTGTTTGAGGCAGAAAAATCATCTTATTTACAAAGCACTTCCAAAGACAGCCCATGCAGCAGCTCCCACGGGTGACACAGAACATAAAAGCCCTTTGTGAGTCACAACTACCTGTCTGTAGAAGCAAGGGTGACAGTCCCCAGAGCCATTGCTCAGCAACGTCATAACCACCTCCTCATATTATCCCCCAAGGTCTCTCCAGCAGCAGAGAACAATTGTTTTGGGAAGAGGCTGCCACAAAACACCATCCAACACACAGCCACTTAAGCCCAGGGCTCTGGCTTCCCAACCTAGCCCTGTCACCTCCCTTTAAGTAGAGGACAGCCCTGCAGTCCCATCCAGAGGGCAGTCCCCGGTCTTCCTCCCTGTCCTGTTTGACAGGATCTCAAAGCAGCTGTGCCACCACTGAGGTGATTATGCCCTTCCTCAACCTTTTTCAGGCTGCTGCCATTGATGTGCCCCACAAATGTATTCTGCTTCACTTGCCAAAAACATACAGGAGCTATAAAAGAAGACATCCTTCAATAGCTCCTAGAACGACTTTTGCTCCCTTCCCTAAAAAGCTGCAACATAAATTAGGGCAGAGATGGGCTGCTAAGGGAAGCTCCTTTGTCCTTGTTATGTTAGAAGAGAAAAATAATTGTTGGCTTTCCATCAGCCAGCAGGAGCAACTGCTGCAGTGCCATGCCAAAAGGATTAGCACCTCTCTGTACTTCTTTGTGGACAGCTATGATCTGCTGCTCTCCAAGTCAGTGTTTCTTTATTATGGCATGTATCAAAAGAGCACCATTGTTTAGAATATGCTCCTTATTTCACATCGAAAATGAAAAATGATAGGAACACAAGGGCTCAAAGTTTGGAAGATGAAAAGGAAAACACAATAAAGACAGTCGTCTTTGAGCTTACGAGACTCTAACATGTCAGAACTGTAAGGCACAGAACCATCTCCCTGGTATACCTTGTGAGCCACTTTCACTTCAAAAAATAAAAATAAAGCACTTGGGTTTTTCATGTTTGTGACAAAATCTGCAGTGTGTGGCATTGAGCTGTGTCATATTATTTCCTTACAGGTGACCTAGGAGGGGTTTTTAGAAAACTGATTTCTGTTTACTTTCATATATTTCTTTCCAATGGATAGATAAAGTCTGCATGATCCTCCTCTCCCCTCAAAATCTCCAGTTCTCACTCACTGCCCTCAATCTACTTTATTCCTCAATAGTATCAGAAACATGGAATACAGTCTCATTACTCCATACTGACTTGTCTTGCACACATATTTTGATGTTTCCCAATCAAAGGAAGTGCTGGGAACATTGAACCAAAATGTTTGTTTCCCCCAAGCTCTTAAGAGAGCCCCGTATTAATCTCTCAGCAAGCCAGAAGGGCAGCTCTGAGGCTTCCTGCCCAACAACCTGCACAGCTTCTGCTGCACTGATTTGCTGGTGAAGCAGCTGCTGCTGCACAGAGTTTTGCAGCAGCCCATACATTCAGCTTTTCAACAGCCTGAATTACCTCAGGTAAAGCACCAGACACTGAGCAGACAAACATACCATTTGTCACTGGGAGGGGCAGAGGGAACCTAAAGGACTCTTGCTTTTCTCCCAGGCAAGGGAGATTTCAGATGTGGTAAAGCTTCAGCACGCATACACAAATCCACTAATCTAGTGCAGCAAGCCCAACATCCAGAAACCAGAGATTTTGCAACTTCTAAATTTCACCTGGACCTTAAATTTCATAGTTTTTACATCCATATGAGCTTGAGGTAACACTGGTCCAGGAGAACTCCAGGAGAAGGCTCAGAAAGATGAGCTCTGAACATGAGCCACAGACCATAACAGCCCAGCCTCCACTCTAATGCAGCACTCAGGACTTCTCTGAATTGCTCCTGCTCCAAATCCAATAGCAACTGGATACACATATCCTCCTGCAGCAGGATTCTGGAGTGACACATTCTGTCTTGATAGTAAAATTTCCCATGAATTTCCCATATTCCCATATTCCTCAGCAAAAGGTTCCAATATTAAGCACTTCTAATGTGAAAGATGCATCTTTTTGACCCTGTGTATTCACATCTCAAATTGGGCTGCATTTTGCCTTTCTTCAGAATACTGAAGAGCCCACTGCTATGAAATATCCACGCCCCCCCCCCCAAAAAAAAAAAAGGTGGAAAGCATGAGCACACAACAGCATCTTAATTTGCTTGATTCAGCGGTGTTCACTGGTGCCTCAACTGTTCTGAGGCAACAGTAGAAGCTGAACACAAGCATTGGGCAACATCACAGCAGAAACTAATTCTGAGCAGGTGATTAATGCATAAGTTACCACTGTCCAGGGGGGCTTTTAAAGCATTAAAAACATGCAGAGACCTCAAGTCATTTAACACAGACTTTGTTTCCATACAGAGCAGCAGAGAGGGGTTCACTGGGCTGTCATTTGGGCAGGAATGTACAAACCCGTGGTCTTGGTCTCAGTTTTTCCAGTGACTGACACCTTTACACTTTTGATTTCTGTTGGACAAGAGCAAGTCATGGCCACTTGAACCTGCTGGTTTTCCTTCTTAATGGTACACCTAGGGGTCACACCTCAGGAGCCAAGCTGCTCCTGAGGTCTATGCACTGCTCCCCATCCTGCCACCATGCCCAGATGTTCAGTCCTGCAGTCCCTGGCCTACTCCCTAAGTTATTAAGCAGGTATAGCCAGTTCTCCCCAGTTCTGTTTTCAGGAGCAGCTGCTCCCTCTTGCTATGGATCACCCTTGGCCTTACCAGCAATAAATGGGGAACTTAAGAGAGGCAAGGACCCACTTATCCCTTATGCACCATCAAGTAGAAGGCAGAGAGCTGCAGCAGAGAAGGGCCCCCGTGCTGCTGGGTCACTGGCCCACTGCTGCCCGTGAAGCACAGCAGGACTCCCCTGGGTGACCAGCTGAAGGAGTTCTGAGAGCCAGAACAAAGCCCAGAGCACTAACTATCTAACTGGTAATTACTTTCTGGTGAAGACTGAAAAATGGGTCATTAAAACCATATTAAACTGTTTTCATTAATACAAAAACCTGATTTACATTTTTTTTTCCCACAGAGCCATTATGTTCCAAATGCACTACACAGATGATTTGTTTAATCACAACCACATGGAATAGCAATTTTAAGGGCCTGTGACAACCACTTTTTTTAACCAGGAAACCTGGTTTGGAATAATTGTCATGTTTTCTGTTAGCCACCCTTCCCACTGCTGTCATAAACCCACTCCTTTCTAAACACACCGCCTTGCTAGTTGCACATAAAAGCAGCACAATCCACGGATACAATTAATAACACTGAATATTTAGGTCAACGTCAGTTCTATTAATTTTATCTCTTAAAGACTCGCACATTTTCTAAACAAGTCTAGCCCTTTGGGGGGTTAAACTGTAATTTGCAGTCTGGTTGTGAGTCCCTATCACATGATAGATCAATTAGGTTGAACACTCTAGTATATTAATCTTATTCACACATAGTAAAGGCAAATATGGCTAATTACTGTACTACAATATTGCCTACTTTTGCCAAATATGTATTAAGGAAAAGGGGAGTTTATTACATTGAGCTATCAAATAAAATTATCTTGATATTAAACTGACAGTGAAGATGAATGCCTGTATTAATCCAACTTATTTTTCTTATACCAACATCCATCCATTGAAGGTCTGTTCCTCGTTACTAACGTGCTGGATCTGTAGAAGAGGGTCTCTTAGATGGAGAGCTCAGTATTTCCACCTAAAGCATGGCTTCTCTATCAGAGCATTCTATGAAACACAACAGTGTGATTCCTTTTGCTGTATCTATCAGCTTTTTATTTGTACTTTCAGGTTGTGAATTAATGGATATGATTTCAATGACTCCAGAGAAAAGCAGGTAGTGATCCAAGCCTATTTTCTGTGTCTCTCCCTGCACACTTGCATGGCCAGAGGGCTTGTCTCTGTGATGAAATTAATTGAATTCCATTTGTAAAACTACCAAGTTAATCAAGATTGGCACAGCATCTAACTGGTCAGTGGAAACAAGAAGTTATGGTCAGCATTAGGTTTACCCCAGGCAAACTGAGGTGGAACCTGAGCCAGCTTCATCCTTGTCTGCAATTCACTAATTAGCAGGTACCAGCTAATTCATCCATGGGCTTGTAATAAAATGGGACAAAAACGTACTGAGAGAAGTCACCTGGTCTGCCTTGAGGCACCATGAAAAATGAGTTTTGATGTGGCTAAATATCCTAGCAGAGACCTAATTCTGTTCCCTGTTCTGCCACTGATCTGCTGTGTGACCACATCTCTTCCTCTCTTTCCCCACTATGGAGATTTCCCTCAGCCTCCATCTCATTTTGCTCCCGCTCAAGACCCCAGAAGACAGAAATTCCCTCTTCCACCCACATGGCACCCACCACGATGGGGCTCTCCAGGAGCTGCTGCTTTAGGCATTGCTGTAGCCAGACGTTACACACTATTAGCAATGAAGACAGTGCTGAAATTCAGAGGATGGCTGTGCTTAGAGCTTCCTTAATGTTTTGCACGTTTGAGTCTCTCAGCAATAGCTTGCAAGCTGTGAATTTGTTAAAGTGGAAACCAGGCCAATAAAAATAAAGACAAAAATCTAAATGCTCGGGCTGCTGCAACAGAAGCCTTGGATGAAACACCTGACAAAAACAAAGATTAATTTGCCCCTATAACACACAGTAAATTCAACAAAAATATGTCACTTGAAAAAGAAAATAATAAAAAAAAAGGTGCTATTTCCTCTACCCCGCTGTAGCCTTCGAGCAGCTTGGATCTCAGGATCATTCATGGGACATGTCTAAAAACAGGTTCTTCAGTTTTTCTAAGAACACACAAGTGTTTATGCTGAGCTCCTACACATCCCAGAAGCAGTCACTCTCAGGCAGCCTCTACCCCACATGAAACACCTTGGCCTGTGATTATTTATACGGTTCCACATACATGCACACTCCCACATACAGGAAAGAGGCAGAGCCATGGAGGATGCAAGAGCCAAAATGTTGATTTCCTGTCTTTGGCTGACATCATGGGTTTATTATTCACTGTTGGAAACCTCCTTACTTGGAAACATTTCCCAGACTTCTTGAATCTCTTCTCTGCAAGCTTCAGGGAGATAACTTATTCTCAGGTGATCCACAAAAAGTGTTCCATAATTGCTTCTGCTGAAGCTTATACAGCTGCATGCATTATATATTATTATTTCTGCCTTGAAAAACATTATTACACATTCTGATGTTACACTTTGTCTTTTTCATGGCTAGAACTGTTTCCAGATAGAGCTGTTTCAAACATGTAGCTGTTCAATAAGCAAATCTCACTTCTTAAGCAGGAACACCATGGGCTCCCCTTCTCACCCCATGGGTTTCTAACTTCAAATCCTGCCTAGAATTATTTTTTAACTGCCAAGTCTAGGGAATCCATGCCCAGAGACATCCAGATGTTTGTTACAACAGATCCAGAATGCAAGTAACAACACAGAAAACAAATTTCCTGTTGGTTACAGCAGGATAAGATCTCTCTGCCCAGTTTACCAGAATTATTTAGTTAAACCTGTTTCCGGTGTTTAGTAATCTCAGAAAGAAAAATCAGTCTCTCAGTTCTAGGAAACCCATGCAATGGATCACCTTTCTCTCCTTGACTGGACCAGTCTGTACAAATCAGTTTAATTACATCATAATGGAGCCAGAACTTGGATTAAGCACTTTGACAGAGGCATAACCAGCAATGAGATTATTGTCTTTATAGTGCCAGAAGTTCCCAAGGACCCAGACTCACCCCATTCAAAAAAACAAACACTTAAACATGTCTGGAGACAAAATATTCTCCAGGAGAATCTCCCAAACATGAAAGTGATGTATCTCCTGCTTCCCAGAGACATTTCTAGCCAGCAACAATACCCTGGATTGCGTGGTCAGTGCTCAGCAAGGAAGAGGTGGAGGAAATGGCTGAAGGAGCTGGAGCTGACATTTCCATCACCGTCCAGGGTGAAAGGAGTAATCAGCTCTGCCAGAATTACAATTTCACTCAAGCATACGTGGTTGCTTTAAAGGACAACAGCATTTGGGGAACACCAAAGGCACTCCAGAACCACAGGCACTGGAATAAGGTTTCCTTATGCCACAATCAAAGCACTATTAGGCTTACAAGCTTCTGCCTTGGCTGTATTAATTCACGTATATGACATCTGTTTCTGTTTTCCTTTGAAACTTGACATCTTTTGCCCAATTCAAGAAGTCCATTCTACAGTAAAAAGTGTTAGAGAGCCTTGAATGCTGTGGCCAGCCAGCTACGAGCACCTCTGGTGAGCCCCTAGTACAGAACTGCTCCAAGCAGAGGCTTACAAGCCAGGTACTTCTGTTGGAAATTAACTGAGTTTTGGAACTGCAAGTACAAGGTCTTTAAAATTGTTTTGTATGCTTTTACAATTAAATAGTTCTGAGGAAAAGTGTTACATTTGCAGGCCACTTGCTTGTGACTTAGTATCTCTTAGTCTGTCCTAATATGTTTTTGCTTTTTTTTTTTTCAAAGAACGTAAGGATTCAACAGGAAAGACAGAGGTATGAGAATTGTTGTTACTGGACATTCAAATGGGCAGTTTGTTACATTTGCCTTTGTTCAGAACTGCATATTATTCTTAAGCATGTAATCAACCATCACCACAGCAAGATGCAATTTTTAAAGATTCCAAAGGAGCCAAGCATGTCAATAATCCAGGAATCAAAGGAAGACTCATACAGAATACACAAGAGATCAGGTTGGAAAGTGTGTGTGTAAAGTACTCTATAGAAGAAAAATTAACACTCAAAAGGAAGACTTAAACTAACATAACAGTTGGCAAGGAAATGTAAGAGTTAATGCTCTCTCTCTCTCTCTCTCTCCATTAAGCACATCAAGAATGTTCTTTTCCTAATGAGTTAACCTCTTATTATTCAAGTTTAATGGGGACATATATTTGTTTAACCCTATAGCCTCAGGAGTCAGAATTTCCTGGTGTTAATTATATGGCATATATTCAGACTCTGTGCTAGCAATGTGAAATGGCAATTCAAGCAAAAACCTTGACACAGGAATCTCCAGCAAGCCTTGGTCTACTTGACAGATGAAATATACCCAAAGGGTGTTATTCCAGATAGTTCCTGAAGTCCAGATCCTGCCCTTATTGTAAGGCAGTGGAAAACAAGGCAAACACCTTACATTCTATAGGTAGCTCAGACTTGTGCAAATTGAACAGATGTGACAATGCCAGGAGAGCACTTGACAAAGAGCAGGGCAACACTGCCTTTTCTTTGTTAGGAAAGGGAAGTGATCCAGACAGACCACACATCAGTGTGGAAATCCCACTTGGAACTTCCTATTTTAACTCAAATGCATAAGGAAGCGACTGCATTCACAGCTCTGATAAAACAACCCTGCCTGGAGAGGTTTCTTGCTTTTTTTTTTTTTTTTTTTTTCTTTTTTCCCTTCTCCTTTCTAGAGTTGTCAAGCACCAAGCCTCTCAGGAAGAGCAGGACCCGTGCTGCAGCAGCAGCACCACATACTGCTGCTTTTAGCACGAAGCCAGACCAGGAGACTGGAAACCATTAACTGTGTCACAGAAAGAGCAGGAGGTACTTGAGGCCCCTATCAGCTCTGGCATGGGGTAGGGCTCCACTGTCCAATTCCAGCTATTTCACCCAACAGTACTGAACAGGAACAAAATATGCAAGGGCTTAGATATGATGACTGCTTCCCATGTCTCCCTGGGTAACCTGCTGGATGAGATAGGATATAGCCCTCCACTCCTCCTCTTCCTTAGGTCTTCTGCTTCTAGGCAGTATAGACCCCAGCTCTTTACATGAAGCTGGCTTTGCCAAACAGACATAGGAAGTGCAGTTTTTCATGCACCCATTGCTGCCCTTCCAAGCAAATCTCATCCAACCTCTCCCCACCCTCCGTAGGCCTGAAGACAGAATTCTTGCACTTCCAAGGCTTAGAGAGCAGGAGAAGGCTCAGCAAAGCAAGGTGCTGCAAGGCTGGGCTTCTGAGCTGCAGGGACAGGAAGCAGGACGTGCTGTCCTCCAGTATGACTCCTGCCATCATACAGCTCCCTCAGCAGAGGACAGGCCTAGGATCCCAGACGATGGGTGAAAAGGGGGGAAACGTGGGACATGCAAACACACACATCAGACAGTGAGAGTTGCAAAAGGGAAGGAAACAGCCCTTTAGAAACCTCCTTGCTTAGTTTTTGCAGATAAAAAGCAGACACTCTGGTATACACAAATGCCTTCAGATCCAAGGTTACCCTGCTTGTTCATTTGTCTGTCTGATGATCATGCAGTCCCAAAAGAGAACAAATCCCATGATAGTAGCAGGATGCTTGTATGAAAATGAAGAGGCACAGATGCACAGCAAGCTGTAGCAGTTCCCTCAAAAGTGATCTCCTAAAACCTGCCCCTCATGGCACTTATTGTTCTCCCAACAGAGAAACTTTAAGTCACAAGTTTGGGACAGACACACAATAGACATCCTATTTAATTTTTGCTTCATGATGCAAGTCAGGGATCGTTTAAGCAAGAACAACAGCTGCCTTTAGTAGTGTCAGATTCAGCATCTCCCCTACACCTGCTAAATATGGGCACTCAAAGGGAAGGCTATTTGAGGCACCAGAGCAGCCAGCAGGAGGCTGAATTTCTACTTCTTCAGAATATGGTATCTACTTCAGAATATGGTATCCTGAAATGACAGCAAAGGAGAATAAGTTTCCACTGAAGCAGGAGATAAGGTCCAATTGCCACACAGTGACACTTCCTCTGGATCTAAAAAGAAGCCATTCGAAGCTGTCTGAAAGCCAGTCTGCCCCCTGAAGATGTCTTCTTTTGCCATGATAGGTTGCAGACATGATCATCCAGGAAAGTCATCAAGAAGACATGTAGCACTCAAAATTTATTTCCCTTTTAAAAGATGTAAGGTCCACACTCCCTTTAATCAAATCGCGGTGATGTTTGTGGAGCTGGAAAGGTGATAATCCTCCAGATCCCCACCAGCATCAACAGAGCAGAGCTGCAGGTCTAGTGGCAGCCTTCTTGCGACTGTCAGAAAAACCCACTGTACTTCCACCCACTTCCAGATCAGCTGAGCTTACCATTGCCTATTTCTATCCTGATTACTGCAATGAATAAATATATCAATAATTAAAAGCAAGTAAGAAGATGATTTGCACTTCTGTAGGGCCCTTCCTCCAAGGGGCTCGTTAACAGCACAACAGCCTTGCAAGAGCCATTGTTCTCCCATTCCACAGATAGGGCACTGCACCACGTTCAGCAGTGGATTGCCTCCTCCAAGGGCCCTGGAACATCCCACCAGGAAGGAGAGGCAGGTGCTGAATACCCATGCACTACTCACTGGGCTGAACTTAGGGGGAAAAAAAAAAAAAAAAAAGCCAACAGCACAGGCTGTTCCCAGCCACCTTATGAGTCATGATTTCTTTAAAGCCCTCTTCTTGAGAGAGAAGCAGGTTCCTTTTTGTTGTGCAGCATTGATAAGACAGCATTTTTGGAGTGCTGGGCAGAGCTGAGCACAAGGGGAAAGTGCTTATTTCTAAATAACCATATAGCCAAGGATGGCTTGTAAACCATGGTTAATTTAATACCCACATGTGCTCATTAGAGCTATTCATGTGCCGACTGCAATCAGCTTGTTTACACACCTATCAATGACAACTTTCAGATTATATCTTTAATTAAGAAAAATCCTTCATTCCTTGGGCTTATATTACTGCAACACTTTCTTTTTCACTAAAGGAAAACTTACAGGAAGACAAGAAGTCAGTCAGCACAGCTGCCACTTGCTACATGGAGCTCATGTTTTGAGGAGAAAGAGAGACAGAGAACCAACATCAGATGAACAACATCACGAACAGCAGACAACAGGACCACGATGAACTGTGACAGGACAGTTTTCAGTTTTACAACCCACAGTCGGTGCTCAGTAAGCTTTACAACAAATCCCACAGAAGTCCCTCACTCCTGAAGGAGCATCCCTCCCAGGAGAGAGCCTGCAGCATCTTTATACCAGCCCCTGGTGCTTTTGCTATTTCCCATGTGCCTTTTTGCAATGTGTCAGCAATACTGGAACCCATCTGTCCCCATGGCCGGGCTGCTGTGAGCGTGCAAGGGGGCCAGGCAGGACACCAGTGACAGGAGGGAGCCGTCCTCACGCTTGGCTGCCCTCACTGCTTTCCCGCCTCAGCACCAGAGGACAGAGACCCCACAGCGCTCTGGACAGGTGGCACAACGCCATTGGCCAGGGGCACCACTGCCCACCTGTGCTTTGCTGGGCAGGACAGGTGGCAGCACAGGACTGGTCAGGCACACCTGAGCCCCTCAGCAGAGCCTCGGGGACACCGTGTGCTGGGTCTGGCTGCTCCCCAGCACAGCCCCTGCCCCTCTCCTCCACACCTGCCATGGGGAAGACTCCTCCCCAACAAGGAACCACAAACACACAGGGGCAGCAGAGACTCCCAAGCCCAGCCAGGCCCCTATGGCAGACTCCCAGACCCCAGGAGCTACAGAATCACCTCATTCCCAGGAGCCCCAGAAGCTTGTAATGGGGCTCCAGATCCTCCAGATCTGTTACAGCCCAGAAGCCCTGACTCAGAAGAGAGGAGTCCAGCAACACCAATACCTCCAGGGCTGTGAGGAAGCCAAGCCAGGAGCCATCGGTGCCCAGCACTGACCAGTGCTTTGCTCAGACCCCATGTACCACCTCAGCACTGACCGCCTGGTGACCTGCTGGGAGATGAGAGCCGAATAGGAGTTGACCTGATTTTATCCCAGTAAAAAAGTAACTCCTTACAGATCTTGTTAGACACCAAGTTCACCACAAAACAGCCCACAAGTCAAAATTGTCACTTGATTGTCTTCCATTTCAGCTGAAGCAGGACTGGGCTGCAAATGAACAGCTGATTAACAACTGGTTAACTCCACCAGCATTTCATAACATCACCAAGTACTATCTCTCAGCGGCACTACGTGTAACATTATTTCCCAGGAGGGGATTTTAACTCTGTTACCATTTTTAAGCACTAAGGCGGCTGTGTTAATAAAATGCACAATTGAAATCTACCCATCTTTTCATAATAAGACGCTCTAAAACTTTTGCGCTTTCTGTCCTAAATATTTTTGTGTTCTACAGCTATAACTGTTTCCTCAAACAAGTTTTACACCGAGACATAAATCGGTGGCTCTTTAAGGGCTGTTTCTGTAAAGGCAGTCAAGGTAATCTAGCTTGTGGCATCTGACTACAAAGTATCCTACAGATTGCTTTTAAACATTGGCAAAAGCTTTCCAAAATGCAGCATGGAATAATAGATAAAGAACACAAACTCTGAAAAACAGTAATATTTGCCTATTTTTTTTCCAGCTCACCAATTCTCTTGTGTTTTTTCCATGTGTAGTTCCAATTTTCCAGCATTAATCTCAAAATCCACATTTTCCCTTTTTTAAATTAAAACCTCAGCTCCTCACAGAGGAGATTCTCTCACACTTTCAGCAGACTGTAATAACAAGCTGCTGAAAGAAGGGACCTTGTACCAAGTGGTGTGAATGCAGCCACACAGCTCTCAGAGCAGGCTCTGTACAGTCTGTGTACGAGCAGTACTCCAGTCAGCAGTCTCTCTTCGGTCTGATTTTTGTCTACATTATCCAAGCTTTACTCTGCAAGCTAAAAGACAGAACAAGCTAAGTCACTCGATTCCTCCTGTCCTGTCCTGCCCTGCCCTTCCCTTCACTCTCATTTCAAATTTGTCCTCATCTTTAGCCCTGATACACACTCACTGAACTACTCAGGCAAAGTGTGCACACGCTGTTGCATCAAACTGGAGTCAGTTGTAAAATAAATCCCTTGATTTTAACAAGCCTGGTTCTTCCCACACAGAGCCACCGCTCCAAAGAATCTACCTCCCAAGGCAGTGAGCCTTCACCCTCAGATCATCAACTTCTGGAGCAAACAACTTTATATTAAGAATCACATCTATACTCTCTCCCTGTCAAGAGCTCTTTCCAGGTTACTGGTAGGTGTCCAGAGTGATTTGTAAAGACATGATTATGCTAACAAGTCAGAAGAAGAGGAGATCCCAAAGAAGCCCCACCAGAGGTAGTAGCTCTGTAGCAAGACCCAGAACAGATGCAGTGCTGTGATTCAGAGCCAGATCTCTCCATGAAGTACCTGAGTCCTGATAGCTCCAACCCACGACCCACACAGATATTCAAATAAAGTTCCCAATTCAAGGTTCTGTCTCTAAGCACCAACTCCTGCCACAGGGCTTTGCCCTGTTCATAGTTATGCATCTACCTCCAGGTTAAAGAGCACTGAGTAGGCACAGGAAGTCTCTGAAGCCTTTTCCCCTCTGAGAGGCAGGAACTTTGCACTGAATGTCACCTGCCTGCACTGCTGGGAGGGCTGGCATCCAGCTCTCCTGCTGGCAAGCTGCTGTTCCTGCAGGCAATAGCTTTTTGAAAAGATGAGATGCTCTTGCTGATATTTTATGCCTGCAGAGTCCTTGGTCAGCATCTTCTGAAAATTTTTCAATTCTTTGTCTGCCAGGTAGGAGGGGAGGGTTGTTGTGATCAAGATACTGGAGTCCTTGGACAGAAAAATCCCTTTTTAGGAAGTTCCCTACAGCAGAGAGAATAGGATCTGTAATTATGGTACCATAGCTTGGAAAGGGTGAAGAAACACCAGTCTGAAGACTCTGATGAACAGAACAAAACATAAATAGAACACCCACATTCCACAGCAGAACTGCCCAAAACAGCCTCTGCTGATCCAGCCTGCTTCTCCCAATGCCAACGGGAGCTCTGCCATCCACTTGGATGAGGCTGGGGCCCAGCTCTAGATAATAAGCTTAAGTAGGAACCACAGGACGTGCACTACAACTGAAGCCATAGGAACTGCAGGGCAGAAATAGAAAGTTTCGGGCCAAATTCCAACACCTTTATTAAGGTTTCCTCCCTCCACCTTGAGCAGGCACAATCCTGCCCAATAAAACAGGACGTTTACTGCCTTGCAGATTCTTGGTCCTTGCCGCTGGATACAGGGGACATACAAGTCATGTGTAGACATAAATAGAGATCAGTCTCTAGGCAGGATCACACAAGGGGAGACCAAGCCAGGCAGCCCAGCACTGATGACACCAATTAAGAAGGGATACTTAGAGGACTAAACCACCAGTAGTGCTGGCACAGCACTGGCAGCAGTGCCAAGCACATCAGCAAGACCGGGACCCAGTGAGCTCCCCAGCATGAGAAAGGTTCATGCTCTGGGCATCCCTAGTGCCCCAGATGTCAGAGCGGATCAGTGCCGGAGGTAGCCGGGGAGCAGCGATCCCGGGGTAGGGCTGGATAACAATGCAGGGCACAGACAGAGCAAGGGCTGGCCATTAAAGCTTGAATAGGCAGAAAGGAAAAGGAATCTCCTAATCATTTCCTTTAGCTATCTCAGCTCTCCTCTCATCCTTTCGCCCCCCCCTTTCCTCCCCTTCTGGCCTTTTGAAGATGCTTGCTAATAAGTGTTAACGAGTTGTCTCACAAAGGACGAGGGAGCGGGGGAGGGGAAAGACACTGATGAGGAAGAAAAGGGACCAGAGATCTGTGAATGCCATAGCAGATTCTGGATGCAAAGGATCCTCGGGATAGGACCCCCAGCCCTGCCACCACGTCCATTTCAAGAACTGACATCTCTGACCGAGCTGTTTTTCTGTTTGCTTTGGGGTTGTTTTTTTGTTTGGGGTTTTTTTGTTGGTTTTTTGGTTTTTTTTTTTTTGCACACCCCATATGTCTCCTTTCTTCCAGTTCAAGACATGCCTGCAGCCCCCACACACAACCTCACCCCCGTGTCAGTGGTGCCACTTTCTTCAAATTCCACCACTTGTTTTCCCTTTCTCTCCCTATTTCACATCTCTCTGGTGTGAGCCAGGACACAGCTGCACACACTGAACCACTCTGGGATGTCCTTTCTGCGAGCCACAAGAACACAACTCTCCCACAGCCCAGGCAAAGGACTCAGAATGTACTTTCCACATTTTCCAACCACCTCTACAGAAGCTGCTCCCTTCTCCTTAGTGTGGAGAGGCTGTACCTCCCCCCAGAGCTTTCCTTTGGATGCAGGATGGTGTTATTTCTTTGCCCCTCTAGAAATAGTTCATTTGTTTGTTATTTCACATCATTTTTGTTCTGGACCAACAACAACAGAAGACTGACAGAGTAGAGAAGCAGATCCAGCAACTTTCCCCATTAAAGATTTTATCTCAGACAGGTTCTGGCATAGCTCCCTCACCCAAGCTGACCAGCCTGACTTCTCAGTAGCAAAGTGCAGCACCAAAAGGAAATGCCATAGAGGCCAAGAACCACAACTACTTCACTCTCACCTTGAAGAAAGAAGCCTCTCATTTCAAAGCAGAATCTCAGCCCTTTTAGAAGCACCTCTAGGACTCCCAGGTAAAGCACAGAGCCTGGTTTGCTTGAGACACAACTCCTTGAAGCCTCAAACAGCACAACTACCTCCCTAGGAGCCTCTCTGCTAACCTCTCTCTTTTATAGACCCCCAAAGTAACAAGCTCATTTCTCCCAGCTGGCCCATCTCCACTCTCCTACAATCACTACTTCACAGGCCTTCCTCTTCTTATTGCCACGGGGCTGATTAACTCCTTCCCTGCCAACCATTGGATGTTTGGACCAGTTTGTGACAGCCCCCCATCTGCATTTCTTCTTCTCAATGCCTCTAACATGTTAAAAGGCTCCCCCTGGAATAAACACATACAGGGCCTCCTAAACAGTAGAAGGTCTTCTGGCTCTTGACTTCATTTATAGGATCGTTGTCCTCTTTTATGTCCTAAATGCAAATCTGAGCTTCCAAACATAAGAAGTGATTCAACTTGAAAGGTCAGCCCTGAGGAAGTGCCACCACCTGCAGCTGTCCCTGTTGACCACAGATCTCTCCCCATTTCTTGTGCCAGGGAAGAGAAGGTGAAGCCAGACTCACCTCAGCTGTAACATCATTAGGAGGTACTTGTGCCAGCTGAATCCTCAGCCTCAATGGAGTTAGAGAGTAAATGGCTTCCACCCTTAATTTTGCTTCCCAGAAAGTACATCTGAGACCCTCAACATATGGATATTTCTTAAGGAAGTGATTTTCTGAGAACAATAGTGAACTTGAAGAGACTGACAATGCCTCTTTAGCGGTTTGGCTGGTAGAAGAAAGTTATCAAGTTGTCTCAGGGAGAAAAAAAAAAAAAAAAAAAAGTGAACTCTGAACTAGACATGGAATTTTTCAATTGCCAGAAAGCCATTAATTTAGTATCTAATCAGATCATTGTGTTTTTACTCATTCATGCCTAATTCATCAAGAAAAGCGGTTCATTAATCTAAAGAACTAGGCATAAAATTTGTATATTGACTACTCTGTTTTATTGCCAAAGCCTACTGTATTATACTGCAGTTTTATGTGTGTTATAATAAAAAACATGTGTGATTTCTCATATTTTAAAACAGTTGTGTATCCGTGTGGTTTCAGTTAATGCTTTTGAAAACACAGTCTCCACATGATGCTATCTGAAAATAGAATCTGCCTACGATAAAACTTTAATTCTTGAGATGTGGTACAATATCATTTCATGATAAAAAGAAATCCATTTTTGGAAAAGAGACTTTATCCATGTGCTCAGAATATCTTTTTAAAAAGTAAAATTTCTAAGGAAGGACCAATTCATTGCAGCAAAAAGCAATCTCACCTCCATGAAAGAGAAGAAATACTTTAGAAACTACAGCACAAGAAAAAAAATTGGCAACCCCAGTCAGGTTGAAAGGCTAGGATAAACTCATCAATAATTAATCCTTATATTTTACCCAAGAATGGGAAAAAAAAAAAATTAATCCCGGGTACAAGTTAACATTGTTATACAGTTGTATGTGAGTACTACATCATGGGAAACTGGAAACATGCTGTTGGCAAATGGCAGAATTAATCTCTGTATTCTTCATAGATAATGAATCTGCAGTTGCAGAAGGATTATGAAGCAAACATTTGTTCCCATTTAACTGAGTCTATTTATCAACAGCAAATATCAGCAGCAGAGATAAGAATTATTTCCAGTTTGTATTTTTCAGGACACCATCAGAGAACAAGACCTCCTGCAAATAATGAAAAGAAGATGAAGGTAAATTAAGCTCTAAATATTTGTGCAACACAATATTCACATTACTTACATGTTGAAGAACAGTACTTGGCCAACGATGGGGATGCTTTTAACCCTTTGCTTTTCCTTATCTTTTACACTATCTCTGCGTGCTTCGAGGATGTGCTAATGCAAGCAGCAGCATGTTTACAGTAGTTTGGTGTCTGTCGTATAAATAGAAGTGATACACCAGTTTCCTTTGCAGCACTGGTAACAGGTGCTATCATCTCAAGTCTTCACCAAGGTCAAACACAGCTTTCTTAGAATTACTGAGCTCTGTTATGCTAGCAGACTTAAATACAAATGCTTTTTTCTGCTAAGGGAGAATTCTGTTTAGCAGTCAATGTCACAATATGGCTTTTTGTTACAATAAATTACCCAAGCCATTAATTACACAGCTTTCTTTCCATCAGCTAGGGAAAAAACAAACAAACAAAACCCAGAAACCACCACCAAACCAAATTAATACACATAACCTCTTACTGCCAAATAACAGCCAAAAATGAGTGGTGGTACAACTCCTCTGGCTCTCGTGAAGTTAAACCAGGATGAGTTTGGCCCATTTGTCTAAGGAAGTCGATGTTCTTCTTGGGTGATTGATTTTTAGTGACAATTTCTAAGTAGTTGTCATACTCTGAAGTTGCTTACCATGCCCTCTAGGGACAAGAGGCCCTCTTGAATTAGTATTTGTGTCCAAGCAGTGGTAACCCGACTCTGCTGTCCCCCTGCCCTGGGGGGCAGAAGCAGTGCCGAATCACCATCCTGATGAGCTGGTTTTGTTGTAGCACCTAGACATTGTAGTCATGAATGTCCTTGAACCAGGTCTCTGCTTTTCAACTCTCTTTGTATGTAAAACAAAATATCCTGCAATTAAGGACCAGAAGCTGGAGCTTCCCTTGGGCCTTTTCAGTCCACATTGGATCACACCCTGAGGCTCCAACAATATTTGGATGTATTACATTAATGAACTCCTTAGCAAACCATTCACTGCAGGGTGATAGAAACTCCAGTCCCTGGTGAGGTTGTGTCAAAGCTTCAGATTGCTCTAAGTGAGTCAAAATGACACTCAGACGTACAAAACAGAGTCACTTTCACAACACTTCTGGATAGTCACAAAAGAACTAGCTAAGACCATGCAACCTTTTGTTTGGTTGGTTTTTGTTTCCAACTTTGTTATCCCACTCAACCAATTGGTAGAAGAAACCCAAGGTGGACATGTGGAAAGAGCAGCACAGAAACTGGGTTACAACCACTGCAAGAATGGGGGCCTCATGAAAAATGGGTGTATAGTTCCCCCTGTGACAATATTTGAGAATTCCAGCAAAGCCTGGAAACCCTTCTGTCATGTTTGGTTGCCACGTTCCTCTTTTGCATAAACAGGAAATTTTTACTCCTAAATTAATCCAGAGCAGTACCTAATGACACAGCCAAGCAAGCCCAGCACTCTGCCTTCCACAGGGCATTCAGGGCATCAGAGGAACATAGCAGTGGTATGTCTGCAGGAAGAGACACAGACACACTCTCCTGCCTCTTAGACAAGATTACAAGATAGACTCAGCACCCACCATAGGTTAACTCCTCCTCACCAAGGCAGTACTGGCTTTACCCAGCTCAGAACAGGCAGCAGGAAATGGAGCTGCCTGCACATGCCCTGAGGGATGCAGCCAGTATCTAACAATGACCACCATCCATATCAGATCTGCATTCCTGGGACTGGAGCTTCCAAAGTGGCAATGGAGAAGCAACACCTTTGCCTGATGATTCCCACCTGGGATTTCAACAGTCTGAGGGCAAAAACAAATTGCAGAATATATCTGAGGGCTCTGATGGTGTTTTCCTTTGCAACCTCTGTGGTTAAATCCTGCTGCTATGGTTTGCTGTTTAGAATTATGATGCCAATAATTTGTGGGTGTGTTTTTCACCCAAACCATTGCTATCACTATATGGGAGGAATTACTGCTCACAGAACACCATTATGCAGAGAGTTTGCAGAGGATTTATACCCCAGCACACTGAATCATACCTGAGCAGTTCAAAAAAAGCTCCATCAAATACCTGATGTTCTTTGTCCTGGTTAATATGTCTATTCAGCAAAGCAGGGGCCATCAGGAAGATTTAAGTATATACATAAAATTAAGCATACAGCTAGGAGTTTTACTGAATTCATGTCCCTTGCAGTCTTGTGATAATCATGTATGTATCTCTGCAGAAACAAAATGTTAATGAGTATTCGTCAGAATCCTTTTTGCTTCACATTAAAAATACTCTTTGTGCAAGTGTTCCCAGGAGAACAAGGAAGAGAGGATGGAGATTTCACAGCTCTCTGAAGGCTTTTATACAGCATTCATCCTATTTTGTCCTACTCAATAGCTGCTTCTGCTTCAACCACAGTACACGTCACTGTCACCGCTACCCCCTAAAAAGGCAGATATGGATTTGCACTAAAAATTACAGTCATGAAGAAAACTTGGCTGAGTGGCATTGTGTAAAAGAAGGACAGAAAAGACTGAATGGAGGCTGTAAAAGAAAAATGGCAGGTAACCAAGAATATAGGCACAGAAAAAGAGTAGAAAGTCACCCTATTTAAATACGCCCAATGACAGTCTCAGGCTAAAAGAGGTTTGGGGCAGGAACAAAAACTGACTCGTGATGTTTTGCTTACTGCAGGGTTCAGGAGCTGGTGCATCTTCTTGGTGAAGATGTAGAATTGCATTGAAGTAATTTCTATTTTCCCTCTCACAAAAAATTGGTGTGCCCCAAATTGTGAGTAACCACCTAAATCAAAAGCAGTGAGGCTCCAGAGCAGACAGGCAGAGCAGCCATTTGTCCTCAGGGGGCAGAAGTGACATTATGACTGAAGTTAAGAAAACTGAGTCGAAAGAAAGTCTGCATCTGGACTTCAGGTTCATGCTCACACTTTAACAGGTTTCAACACAGACCTAAGGCCATATGGTGTCCTTGACTCCACTGAGTCAAGTTTCACTAGGCAGTCAGGAGTGTGACACCATTCCCCAGCACTAAGCCATGTCCTGAGGCTTTTCAGCTCTTCTCAGACATTTGGGTCCCATAAAAATTTGCAGCTCCCTAGGGAATGTCCTCCACCATCCTTCCCACAGTGGCCACCCTGCACTTTCCAGCTCCCACGGCCACCTTTCAGTGTGCAACAGGCCTTGAATTTCAGGCTCTGGGCTTGACTTAATGGTCATGACTTCCCACAACTCTTCTATGTCACTTGGAGAAATGCACTGCCGACCAATTGTCCAAATATTCCAAGGGCTTTGCAGTGTCTCCTGAGAGGCATTAAAACCAGGAATGTTTGAAAGACAAATTGTGCCCTCAGAAGGAGTGGCCACGTTGCTGTGATAACACGCAGGCTGTATTTCTCCATATTGCCTTTCATAGAGTCCCAGTGGTGAGGCAGATTCCCATTGTTAGCAGCTCTCCAAAGTACAAGAGACAAATTAATGCCTGGTAATAATTACTAACAAGAAGAGTATTTTGTACTTGCACTGCAAAAAGATTGTGAATAATCCCCCAGCCAAAGGAGCAGAGTCTCATGTTCTAATGGGGCATCAAAAAGAACTCATTTGAACAAGGCACAGCTCAGATCCTAAAGGCTGTCAGCAAAGCACAGTGCAAGCAAAGCCACCAACCCATTTTGTACAGATCTGCTTTTCAAACACGAGTAGCCCTGGCAGTTCCAGCACAGCCACCACTGGAGGGATTCAGCAGTGCTCTTGTTTTGCATCACTCCCTGAAGCCAGGGCTTGGACTTCCCAAGCCTGACTCCTAAGTGTGGGAGCGTGATGCCCTCCCGAGCCCTCCCCACCCCTCTCTCAATGCCCTAAACTGACTGAGGGAAATAGACTTGTGGAGTGAACTCAGTTGCTTTTGATCTCTATTCAAGGTGCCATCAAGGGATCTTAATAGGTAGTATCTTAGCAAACGCTGTAAGGGCTGGAACCAACATTAAAGAAACTCCCAATTCTCACACTTGTCTGAAAGAATAGAGGAGCAAGCTGGCTTCAAATGCCAGTTGACAGATGGGAAGACATATGGACTATAGGATTGCTGATCTAAGAGTCAGAGCCATGGTCAGGCTGAGGAAACATACGTCTTTATTTTGATGTTGACCTCAAAGGGAAGAGGTCTGAGTCAACAGAAAGGGGAAAGGGCAGAAAATATCACAAGTTGGAGGCCAGGATTGCTTTGAACTTGAGGACATATACACTAAACAGTACCAAGTTGACAAAAAGGCTTCCTGACACTCCACGGCTACGAATTTAGCAGTCTGACCCATGTAACTGCTTGATGCATTTTCAGTAAGGAGCCAAGTGAGGATCAGTAACACTGATGCAATCTCCTGTGTCACCCAAGAAGTTTGTAATTTCTTCTAGTGCCAGCTATTCAGAGCCCCAGCATGGAGCAGGACAGAGGCACATGAGAGCAGTTCGGGTCAAAGCCCCCATGATCCTTCTGTCAGTCTTTGGAGGGGCTACAGAAGTACAGAACAACCCCATGCCACAGATCCATGGATCCCTGCAGGTCATTTCTCCTCGAGTCCTCTATTTTTTTTTCTGTACTGGCTCTATATGGAAAAACGTATGACCCCATCCCAACTCATTAACATTGCACATAGCATTTTCTATAAAGCTCCCCCTGGGACATTTAACTGTATTCCTTTCCAGCTCAGGATAAAGTTTAGACATTTGGAGCCTTCTGCTGAATTCAAATAGCTGTGCGAGGAATCCATGAAACAAATGAAGGAACAGATATCCTATTGTCTTCCCAGAAAAAAGCAGAGCCTTTTGGTTCACTGTCTTTCTTCATGTTGTCTTTTTATCACAAGTGTGCACTGATGAAACTACTTTAATGCAGTCTGTTCCAAGAGATTAAATTGAATGTCTGTGTAGAGTTTCAGGGCTCAGCAGCATAGCATGGCAGCTTCATTTCACATCTCTGGGACACTGGGCAGGCATAAAAATAATTGCAGACTCAGAACCGATCAAGGAATGTATCCCAGCTGCAACAGATGCTGTACTAAAAGGAAAGACAAAAGCCAAAGTGCATAATGAATTTAAAAAGATTTCTTTATCAAACATGTCATTTGTTTGAAGGACTGAATTGCTGGCATAAGACGTGGCAGGTCAGCTTGTTACCAAAGGGAAACACGAGGATCACTATGCAATGGCAATTGATGAGTCAATTGAAATCACTGATGTTGCTCAAATGCGCATCTTCATTTAATATGTCAATGGTCAGAAGTTAAGCAAAGGCCTCCTGGTTTTGTCACCACAGAAGCAAAGCAACGGCTGCAAAATCTGGTGCCCTAGTGCTGAACCTCAGAGGCCCTAATATACTTAATGGGAGCTGACACCCCAACTACAGTCGTCCGTGAAAAATAATTTCTGACATACCCCTAACAACTGAACTCAAGCTTGTGAGCATCAGTGCCCTGTCCATCAAACTGCTCTCTGAGCTGCATTAAAAGCAAGATATTAAAATGGCATTAGATTACCCAGAAACACAGTCGTCTGTCTGAGGCTGACACCTATCCCTTGAGTTGATTATTTCAGCTTTCTTGCTAGGGGGAACAGTTTGCTAAGTACTCAGGCGGTTTGTTGATTAATAAAAGTACAAATCATGCTTGCTAAAAATAGAGAAAGATATTTTCAAAACTGTTCCTCCCTCCAAATCAAAAATTAACCAAAGCAAAAAGCCAAACCAAACCAACAAAGCTTCAAACACATTTCCTCCACCCTTACTAGCCATTTCTAGGTTACCTGGGCAGAATTTCTTTGTCTTGATACAACAAGCCTAAATAATTTTGTTGGAAAATCTTAGCGAGGTTAAACTTTAATACTTCAGAAACCTAGAGCAAAACAGCAGAAAGCCAATTTTCAATAGAAGCCCCCATCTGAATTTTTCACTTGAGAAAGTAGCAAACTGATATAAAGAGTGAAAGATCTCTCTCTGGGTCTTTGGGACACATTTTGAAGATTTTGCAGCAGAGGGACAAGTCTCCTCTGAGCTTGGTAAATAACCCCCTGGCTAAACATGCTGAGAACATGCAGGCAGATTTAACAAGTCAGGAGAAGCTTTCAGTGTGGTTTGCTCTACAGGCTGCCCTGAAATTTCCACCACCCCTGCCAACAGCAGCAGAGAGGAGCAAGAGGTGAGCAGCCTGGGGGTCTCCCTCTGGCACCCACGGGACTGACCTGGCAGCAGGAAAAGTCCCTTGGTGCATGACAAGACTGAGAGAAGGCCCCGTGCCTCTGCCCACGACCAGCATGCAGCCTCAATCCAGCTGCAGCATGATGCCTGGTAAATGCTCTGGGATTTGTTAAAAATGAGGCTTTTCTAATATGCTGAAGATGACAGACCTCAAGTTGTCTTATATTAAAATGGTGTGTACATTCCTTCCATGGAGTAACCAATAATGGGACAAAATCCTTGCCAACTCCAGCCTATCCCTCCTGCCAAGGATTGTTTGAGCTCAGCTCATCCCGAGTGCCCCCGTTGGGATCCAGATATAGATTAACACAGTTTTGAAATGCACAAGGGCCACAATCATGCAAGCCTTGATCCAACCCAGACTGGAGTCCATGGAAAGGTCTGCATTGACGTAAGTGGATAGAGCACAGCCCCATCACGCCTGCTGCTGAGAAACAAGCCCTGGTCCCTCCACCGCAGCAGGACCTGGGCTGGGGGCTCCAAGAATGGAGGGAATATGGGGGAGCAGTCCCCCTGGTCCCCAGCCTGGTGGGCATGAAGCTGCCAGCTCACTCCTTCCCTTTCATAGCTCAGGTCTAGATCACCAAGGGCTCTCTGTCACCAGCCACGTCCCACAGCCCAGGCATTGGAACCGGCCAATAGCCACGCACAGCTTTGTCGTGGGAGCCAGAACTTGTGTAGCATGGAGGGTACCTCTCCCCAAGCACCACACGCTGCTTCCCACAGGGCACATCCTGTGCACGTCTCCAGAGGCTCACACACTTTTGTGGGGTCTCTGCCTGCACAGCCTGCAAATGCAAAAGGCTCAGCTGGGTGTATTCACACAGAAGGACAAGGAGCAGCTCCTCACGGCTGCACCAGCCTGGTCTCCTTTCACTCCCTTATTCCTCCTTCGCCAACCCACATCTCTTTTGTTCCTCCTTTCCTCATTCCCACGTTTTTGTGCTGCCCTCCCAGGCATCCTCTGCTTTGCCCAACAGCCTGCCCTTCCACGCTTTTCTCCAAGTTTACTTCTCAGCCGTCATTTCTTTGGGATTTGCTGCAGCCATGGGAGCGAGTATCAAAATGGGGAAATATCAGCCTTGGGGCCCTCTCCCTTTTACAGTCTCTGGGGCTGGTAGAGCGCTAGTAAGAGACTGTACCAAGCCGAGGGGGGCAGCATTCATGCATGCACTAGCCCCCAGCTTGGGGCCTTCTATTCCATCACAGCAATAAAAAAACTGCCCATTCAAGTCCTTTGTCTTAAAGATTTCCATCCTGGCTACAGCAAGTGCAGATTTATTGGTGGGAGCAACTGCAGGAAGAATAGTAAACAGCACGCGCGTGCGTGCCTGTGTGCCAGGGCAGGGGACGCCGTGACTCCACCGAGCGTGGCAGAAACTCACGACAGTCAAGATTAAATATGTGCCTAATATGCAACGGGTTTCCCGGTGCATGGCAAGAAGTAAGTAAATAAATAAATAAATAAGCAAATAAATCATTTGGCATCTTCTTTCATGACATATGCGGCACAGTCAGAGCACGGTGGGGACGCACTGATGGGGGAGAACTGAAGCCAAGAGAGACGGCTGACTACGCCGGATCTGAGGAATCAGACACCTGCCTTATTATGAACAGTGATGCACAGCGTGGCCACTGCTTTCTCACAGGCCTCCACTCACGCAAGCTAAATTGCACAACCCGTATCCTCTGCTGCTCGCTACCGTCCTATTTAAAGGCGCAGCCTCAAACCCACCAAGAGGGCCCCGGCCAAGGGGCAGACCCCAAACTTCCTACGGCAGCCTCCCAGCCCTTCCGCGGAGGCACACGGAACACTTCCAACACTTGTTGACACTTCAAAATAATATGTTAATAATGATAAAATCAGCAGCCGCGTCTTTGGTTGACTTCTGTAGGAATTTTGCCGAAGAAAGAATGGCAGGACACAACTCCAAACATGCTGAATGACATCTTATATTTTCCAAACCGTCCTTAGATTTTTCATAACATCTAGCAAGCGAGTTGCTGACAGAAGCAGGATGGTTCCCTGTTTGTTGGGCAAGAATATTTTGTGATTCAGTAGAATACCAAATTTGGTAGAATGTCTTCCACTTTAGTAGAAGATATTACAAACAACTGTGCATTTTAACACGTTTTCGCATTACACATCATTCATTCTGGGGAGGGGGTGGTGATCATTTTCTGTAGACAGCTAGCAACGCTTCCAAGAATGAAAATGTTCATCGAATGATAATGAAAAGCAGACATTTAGTAACATTTTCATTTTACATGTTTAAATATTTATAACTATGTTCATAAAACCACATGTTTGTTCTCCTAATGCTCCAGTGAGTGTGTTTATGAAATGCAGTATTTCTCCAATGCCCCTTCCTTGTGTCAGCTTCTCTGCCAGGCGCGATTGACCGGCGCGGCGGCACTGATGACAAGCTTTTGTGTAAAGACTGTCCGAGATTAAGAACAGAAAAATACTGAGAAAAGAAAACATATTTCCAGGACATTAATGTTTTACTGATGCATATGTGATTTTAAACTTTGTAGGGGGCATTTATGCTTCTTTTTTTCACTGCAATTGACTGTCAGTCTGGAAGGAAACAATTTCTTAACCTACAGCGAAACAAGGAAATCTAGAAATATAACTGTGATAAAACCAAGATGCTGATAGAAACTATTGTATTCTCTAAAACACTTTTTTTTTTTTTTTTTTTTTGTCCCAAGCTTGGATGAAAATTAAATGACAAGAATTAATTAAATGACAAAAAAATTTGCACTAGTACTGTAGTTGCTTGAGTTTGCTTTATAAATTTCTAAAGAGATGATCGAGTGGCCACATCCTAAAATTGGGACTATTACACTATTACAGACCCAGATATGAACCAACATGTATTCTTCACTATCCTCTGATTACAAACACCATGATACAGTTTACAGGGTCCATTCTAGTGTGTTAAAGTTACAGAGAAACCATGGCTGCAAGGCAAGGCTTGCAGAGCTCTGCTAGGCACCCAGCATATGACCCACTGCGGGACCCAGAAAGTTCTTTATCATATCTCAGTTCTTAAAATGCCCCACTTTAGCTTGAAATTTCAAAAAGGAACTAATAGCTACACAGATACATATATATTTATTGTTTTCCATTTTGTTTCCAACATGAGATTTTTGAAAAGGTCAGGTAACTCCTCTGAAATCAAATCCTCAGCAACATAACGTGAGCACCAACAGAGAGTTTTTATTTTAGTCTCAGCCCAGCGTCCTCCCAAAGGTACAGGGAGTATCTTCAAGGCACAGTTTCAACTCCTTTGGTCCTTTCCCTGCCTTCTTCCTCCACATCAGCAAAGAACGAAAAGGAAACAGAAAAAAAGTAGCAGATTGCAACATCGCATCCGTGTCCCATTTTTAAAACAAAACCAGTGTTGCAAAGCCATTAAGGCAAATCACTCCACTTACTGCATTATTTTAAAATACTTCTACTGGCCAAGGTTGAAAAATAAATCTATATTTTACTGCTGCACTGTTGCCAATTCCTACAATATTATCAATAGCCTCATTTTTTAAAAAATGGCAGTCAAGCTCCAGAATCAATTACTTGATAACTCAAGCTCCACTTTGAAACATGGGTTTATGTCCCTTTGGTCTTACAGTTATCACACACACACACGCACAAAAAAACCCAAAAACAAACAAACAAACAAACAAAAAAAAACCAAAAAAAAAAAAAAAAACCAAAAAAAAAAAAAAAAAAAAAAGGAAAAAAACCAAGCAAAAAGACCTTTTCTTTTTCTTGGTCAAATTAAGCCAGTTCACTTCAGGGGTGCCTGGAATGTAATCTTTATATATTTACAATTGAGAGCTTAATCAAGTTCCTGCAGACTCTTCTTTCTAGTAAAAATAAATATGGGAAAAGCAGGTGTTCTGGAGAACATTTGCCTTCCTCAGCAAGAGGAGCCCTTGCAGCAGTGAGCAGCCAGAGTCTGGTCCTTGCAAACTTTGCATGCATGGAAGGAACTTTTGTCACATAATCTACTGCACAGGGATTTTTTCCTTAACTAAAGACAGTATTTGAGTCCAAACTCAGATTTGGGTTTTTTACTTAGGACTGAGTTTCTCTCACTGATTTCAACATGAGTTTTACTTTTTTCTTGAGGTTATAAATAATTACTGAGAAGCTCAAGTTCGTGGACTTAATAGGATGATAAATGTAAACAAGAGCACTGTTTGTTTTCAGTAAGAACACAGCGAACTGGTGGAAACTCTAAATTCAACTGTGTTCTACGAAAGCAGGTAAAAAAAAATCATTAAATAAATTAAAATAAGGAGAAAAAGCAAACAAAAGAACAACTTTTTGCCAAAACCAGTAAAATAATTTTGCTATATGAACTATCGAAAGCGGCAAAAAGAATTTAAAAAAAAACAACAGCAAAACAACCACACACCAAAACCAAACCAAAAAATACACCACGGCATTTTGGAGTGAAACAGTGTCTTAGTGAAACTTGGGGGAAATTTAGAGAAGAGATAAATAAGTAAGTAACACTATTTGATGCAAATACTACACGCTGACTGACTGACCCTTGAGCATCTCTGGCTGCAGCTGTACTTCCCAAAGTGTTTATTCTCTGTGGCATAAAAGTGCAGCAAGCCCATGGCAAGCAGAAACCAGAATCCTGACATTTTCTACCCTGCTGTGACCCTGCCAGCAAAAGGCCATGACAACAACAGTCGTTTCTGTTCTAGAACCCCACACTGCTCCCCCTGAAGCACAGGGAGCAGAGACAACCCCACACCTGCCTGGGCACAGCCCCAATGCACAGGCTGCACAGCAGAACACCTTTTTTCCCCCCCATACCAAACTCTGATGATGTCCCACTTTTTTTTCTGCCTACAGATCAGTTTCTGCCCAAACACTGGAGCCGCTGGAAGACAGGAAGGGCACAGCCTCCTCAAAAGCTTTGGGATCTCTGCCCAGCCCCTTGCTCTGCTCTGCCAAACACCCAAAAAAACCCTGCCTAAGAGCCATTTTCTATCTCTGGGACGACCGCAGGCCCAAACCAGGATTATACAATGCTCTGAAAAAGGACAGAACCCTGGGAATAGCCCTATTCTGCACATACCCTTTATGCTCTTTGGCCACTGAGCCTCCCAGCTTCCCCAGTCAGCAGGACTGTGGGTGACTTTTCCCCATCCGAACCTCCTGCCTCTCCCTGGTCAGGTTACCTTCCCCAGCAAGTGCAGGAACAAATTCCCAACATGCAGGCTGAGTCTCCCTCAGGTATTGCCCATTCAACCATTGCATTTGAGCTTTGGCAATTTCAAAGCTGCTGCTATTGAACAAGCTGCCAAAACAAAATCATTCAGCTAAACTTTTTTTTCCCCAAACCTTTTTATTAAGTTTCTTTTCACACAAATATTTGAAGTGGAGAAGCATTACTAAAGCATCAGCTAAAAGAAAAACTAAGCAGCATGCAACCTTCTTTACTGAGAGAATTAAATTTAGCATCATAATATTAAAATATATCTGCATCTCTTTAGACCACAGCCTCCCCCACTTTCTGCAGAGGGTTTTTCCACGGTAGCACAGAACACGTCTGTCTATAAAGCCATCCTAAACCATCTCCTACTGAGTCTGCAGGGCAGGTCCTTGCTTTGCCATTCTCAGTCACCAGCCATTTTTACTGACTGCAGTTCAGGTGAGCAGGTACTTGCAAGGCACAGATGATATTTTTTACTCATACAAAAGGCATAGCAAGGTTAACCAAATGTCTTGGCTCAGGGGACCTACAGATCAATCGGTACAATACAAATTATTTCTTTCAGCACACTCCGCAATAAAAATATAGTTCTGTGAAGAATCTAAGGCCTTCTCTAGAGCTTTACCTCTCTGAAACAAGAGAGCATTTCTGCAGAGATATTTTCCATATAGTTTGACCAAACAAACAGCATAAACAACAGAGATGGTTTATCAAACCATCATGGAATAGGCTCAGCTAAGCGAGCTCCTGTTAGTGTGTGGTGCTTTTAATCTGGGCACATCAGACTAAAAAAAAAAAAAAAAAAAAAAAAGCAAATACACAATACTTCACCCTATCCACTGCTTCAGAGCTTTACAGCCAACAGAGTTACTATAGGAACTTAATTCCTGGTGCAGTAGTACTGAGACAGTTGAACACAACCTGATCAAATGCCTTCAGACTCTGCCTTCACACTATGTGCAGCCACTAGCTGTTAATGGCACACACAAAGCTTGAAAACAAAAATATATTATTTTCAGAGGATTACACTCGACACAGAGACAGATATGCAAAAACAATGACACCAAAGGAATCAAAATATTCATGGCTCATAAAGCATGGTAGAAAAGGAATGGCTCCAGCTCATCGCCTGCCTCTGCTTAGAATTCTTTATAGCACAATGAATCAACATTACCCCTTTTAGAAAAACATCCCGAGTTCTGTTTATCTGGGGGCAAATCCACCTAATCCTGCTCATACAAGCAAGCACAGCAGCTTCAAGGGAGCTGCCAGTCTAGGAAAGGACAGCAGAATATAGCCCTTTTTTGTGAAGAGTCCTGGGACTCTTCTGGGGTGCAACACAAGATCCATTATTAATGACACACTAAAAGCTGAGCTATAATGGCACCTGCTCTGCCAGCACTGTCCTGCCCTGGCCTGCTCTGTAGTGCTTTCTCCTGAGCTGGGAGCACAGGGAATGCCTGCAGGTCCCTGCTGCCAGCCCCTGGCATTGAAAATCATGACCTGTTTCACCCAGCCTCACAAAACCAGCCTACAAAATCTGGGAAAAGGGATCTTTCCCACTCTAGGATTCTCCACATCTCCCTGCGGTGGGGAAAGAACCATCTTTTCACAGAAAAAAACCCTTTATTTGTTCCTGTCTCTGTTCAACAGAGACAGCTCTTCCCTGGCCTTACCACCCAAGGCTTAGAGGACAGCAGCAGCCAGGGGGTCAGACACTGCACAGACAGCAGCACCTACCAGCAAAGCATCCTGTGCCTTCCTGCCCCACCTCACCGTGCTGGTGCTGAACCCCATGCTTTGCAAGCATTTCAGAGACAAGCCACAGCCTGTTTGCACCTATCCCAAACCCATTCCTCCCAAAGCATAGACACAGCCCGGCTGGCCCTGCCCCATCCATGCCCCACTGGTGTGTGTGTGTGTGTGTGTGTGTGTGTGTGTGTGTGTGTGTGTGTGTGTGTGTGTGTGTGTGTGTGTGTGTGTGTGTGTGTGTGTGTGTGTGTGTGTGTGTGTGTGTGTGTGTGTGTGCGCGTGTGCAGAGTGCAGAGTGGCTATGGGGGGCGTAGGGAGGGGTGGGAACTGATATCAGTGGGGTGCAGACAACAATTTGCTCCCCCCTTCTCCATACTGGGTGTGAGAAGTCCCTAGGGCAGGAGACCAGCTGGATACCCAGGTGAAAACAAATGATCCAGGATCCTGGTTGTAAGTCTTTGCTATGAAGGTATTAGGGGCCATGCTGCCAGCCCAAGGAAGCAACTGCGAGGAAGGCAGACGGGCACGTCCGCCAGCACGGCCCGAGGGTCCCGGGGACCAGCAGAGCCTCCCCGCACACAGCTCCCGGCGGGACCGCTCCTGCGGGGCCCGGAGGTGCTACGTCCTCCCGGCCGCACCTGGGACGGGTCTGCCAGGACAGACAACCCCAGCTACAGCTGAGTCCCCGGCTCAGGGACGGCGTTTCGGGGAGCAGACAGCACCAGATGCTCCCGCTGGACCCGTCCCGGGGCGCTTTGCCGCCCAGCCCTGAGCACCCGCAGAGCCCTGCGCACCCCGCGCCTCCCCGGTTCCGAGCAAAGCAGTAACGAAACCGAGCCTACCGGCACGTTTCCAAGCCTGGCGCGTTCCGGAGAGACGCGAACACGACCCAGGTGGGTGTCCGAGGAGAACCCGGCGGCTCCGTTCCTCCTGGCCAGCCGCGGTGCAGGGCGGCCCCGCTCGCACCCCGGGAAGGGCCCGGGCCCGCAGCGCTCCGCGTCCGGCCCCTGGGCTCAGCTCTGCGCACAGCGAGAAAAAGACTTTACAGCGTAAAAGAAGCAGAGATTAACGTCTAGCCGCGGGCACCTTGAAGGGAACTATTTTAAGGGACCAAGCTGGGCAGTGAGGAGCAGGAAACCTGCCGGCCTCGGGCTTAAAGGATGTTGGGGTTTTTTTTCCAGATGTG
Organism: Heliangelus exortis; assembly: GCF_036169615.1. NCBI lineage: Eukaryota > Metazoa > Chordata > Aves > Apodiformes > Trochilidae > Heliangelus > Heliangelus exortis. The sequence goes on along the minus strand of NC_092435.1, from coordinate 6,398,162 downwards.
CAGTCTTCGAGACAGCAACCCACCTTTCTCCGTTTTGTTTTGTTTTGTTTTTTAGAAGGAGGAGAGGGTAGATTTGTTTAAACCTAATTTTAAAGCATGCAAGGTTTCGCGGGCTTCTCGTTCCGCGAAGTCTGGGGCAGGCTGGAGGGGATGGGCCACCCCGCCTCCCGCAGTGCCTCAAGTCAAGTTCAAGACGGCCCCGTCTGGGGTCTCTCCCGGTCAGCGGAGGTGCGGGGCGCGGGTCCCCGCCTTCCCCCCGGAGCGGGGGTCAGGCCAAGGTAAAGTCCCTGCTGTCTGGCTGCGGAGCTGTACGCCCGAGCTGGCAGCGGTGGCGGGGAGCACCGAGCCCGGAGCCGTCTGCATCCCCGCCGGAGGTCGAGCCCGGGACACGGGAGTCTCCCGGCCGCGGGAGACACCGTCGCTCTGGCTGCCTGGGACTCCCGGGCGGCATCGGAGAAGTTTCTCGGGAGAGGTGTCTGTGCTCAACCCCTTTTCTCGCCTGGGGAAGGGGAGGCTTTTCTGCATCCTAGTCAGAAATATACAAAATAATAATAATAATAGTAACAACAATAATAATAATAAAAACGACAAAACACAAAACCAGACGATAATGGAGAAAGTCTGGTATGCCGCGAACTCGTCCCGGGATCCCCCGGCAAACAGCACGGGGCCAGCCCACGCACACCCGCGGTGCATGCACAGGGGTGCCGGGCGCTAAGCCGACCCGGCCCGGTACTCACCGTCGGGGCCCCCCCGGCAAGGCGGCCCCTCAGCCCGCGGGGCTCCTCTCCCCCGGCAGCAGCGCTGCGCCCCGGGCTCCGTCCGCTTGGGAAGGTGGCAGGGAAGCGCAGCCGTCGGGCGGGGACAAAGGGACAGGAGAAAAAGCCGCGTCGAGGAGGATTCCCTCGGCACCGCCAAACAGAAAACAACAGCCCGGCTCCGGAGGCAGCGCCGAACCCGGCCCTTGACGGCGCCCGCAGATGCCCCCATCCCCCGGAGGAGGTCGAAAACGGTTCTTTCCAAAACAATAAACTTTTAATGCTAAAGCAGTTATAACCAAAAGCTGTACAGAGTTGGAATTTTTTTGTTGTTGTTGTTTTGTATTTTTTTTTTTTTTTTTTTTTTTTTGTTAGAAAACATTTTTTTTCTCCCCCATAAATATTGTTCAGTTCCCGGCACTTTGTATCAATAATTAAATTACGAACGATAAATATGGCATCATGGATATGTATTTACAAAAAAAGTTATTACAAAAAGGCAACTGTTATACTAAACGTCACAATCTTGGTAGAATAAACACCACATCCTCATCCTGAAAAATACTGACCGACCCCATCAGACGAGAATACATTCACAAGTGTAATGCTTGGAGAGAGAGAGAAAAGGAGAAAGAGAAAGAGAGCAGAGAAAGAAGCAGCAGGAGAGCTAGAGAGGAAAGTTCAAGATATAACAGGACTTTGGCACGGTTTAAGACTGTAAGTTTAAACAATCACCACTAAGGCGAAGGAGAATTTTCATCCTCATGTCAACACCCCACCGAAAGAAGGAAAATAAAATTAAAAATTAAAAAGCGGGGAATCGGAGGAAGAGGGACTGGGGCAGGGAGGAGAAAAAAAAAATAATCAAAGAAACCACTGCGACTGAAAAAAAAAATAAAAAAAAATCCAATCCTGAGAAAAGGACATGGCTAGTCCAGCATCTGGGCTTGCAAAAAATAGTAATAATTATAATATAATAATAAGACCCCCCCCTCCGGATCCTGGCAGTTAACTAGGTATAGCCCTATTCGGTCATCGGTGTGGAAACTCCATTTCCATGGGAGCAAGCTGCAGTTGGCGTGGTTTGTCCTTTATTTTTTTTTGTTTGTTTTCCTTGTTCCCAACGCATTTGGTCCAGTCTCTGGCTGGGCAGCAGCTGCCTTCACACATACCACTCATTAAAATTGGGGGGCAGTCCAGGGTTGTGGCCAGGGTTACTCTGAAGGGCAGCCGGCGGCGTTTTAGTGGAGTCCTTACTGCCGGCGGAGCCCACTGCAGGGGGTGTGGAGGACTCGTACCCCGAACTGGCTGCAGGGGAAGAGTCCGACCCCTGGGATTCGTGCACCTAAAACCAAGAGGCAGAGATGGGAACAAGCCTGGGGCCCCCGCCACCCCGCTGAGCTGAGTTCGGACGCTCCCCAATGCAGAAAGGACACTGGGGTCCAGCAGCTCGGCCCCTGCCCAGCAAGCAGGAGGCTCACGCCTTGCGGACCACCCCGAACACCAGCGGCAAATGCCCGCCTAGGCTCCCAGCCACTTTGCTGCAGCGTTCCGGGGTGTGGGGCTGCAGCATCCCGGAGTGAGGGACTGCAGCATCCCGGCGTGGGGGGCTGCAACCACAGGCCAGGCTGCATTTGCACAGCCCTGCATCACCAAGTCGCGCTCTGTAAACCGGGCAGCGCTTACGCTGGTGGAAGCACAAAAAGAAACTACGCCATTTCCCCAGCCTGTGCTCCAGCCACGGCCTAAACACCGGGGACCACTTGGGGCCACGCCGGGACCGTGAAACGCTGCGGTAGGCACCGCTTAGCTCTGCCCTGTCCCGGAGAAACAAGCCCTGAGCACGCCAGCGACTGAGCATCCCTCCCTGCTCAGGGGGGAAAGGGCTGGGGCGCAGGGGTGATTACCTTCATGTGTTTCCTAAGTGAGCTGGGGTGGGTGTAGGATTTGTCGCACACCTTGCAGATGTAGGGCTTGTCCGAGGTGTGGACGTGCATGTGTTTCTTCCTGTCGCTGCTGTTGGCGAAGCGCCTGTCGCAGCCCTCAAACTCGCACTTGAAGGGCTTCTCACCTGTGAAATGCAGAGAGGGTGAAGGAGGGCCGTTCCCCTCTCTGTCCCCACTTGCATCCTCCCAGGACAGCCTCTGCTCCGCTCACCTTACCTTAGGGATACAGGGAGCACCCCCAAAAATGATGAAGGGGAAGACGGACAGCAGGGTTTGTTACATACTGGATAAATTTGGGTCAGCCTTTGTTACTTTTAATTCACCTCCTGCCAGGCCCGTGCTGGGCTCCGGCAAGGACGGTGTCTGGGCGAGCCCAGGGAGGGAGAAGACCCGAGATAAATTCAGCGGCTTGGACAGTTTTACAAGACGTACTCGGTGATACAATCCAAAATACGTTTGCTTCCTGCCTTCCCCCACCCCTTCTTCCCTCCACCCGGGCGGAGGGCTGAAGGGAAAACGGGGCTGCAAATAAAAATACTTTGACAAAAGTATCGCTGATTTAATTAGGAGAGACGCCAATCAGGCCTAAAAATAAAATAAAAAGGAGCGGAAGTCGCCGAAAATGAGATTTCATTAGCATTTCTATGGCTCCCTCCGCAGAGGCGCGCAGGGGGCCAAGAGCGGCAGCAGCTCCGCACACCCACCCGCGCAGCCCCGCGGGAGGAGTGTGCCCCCGGGCCTTACCTGTGTGCGTCCGCTTGTGAATCTTGAGGTTCTCGGAGCGGGCAAAGATCTTGCCGCAGCCCGGGAAGGGGCAGGGGAATGGCTTCTCCCCCGTGTGCACCCGAATGTGGTTCACCAGTTTGTATTTCGCCTTGAAGGACTTGCCTTCCCGCGGGCACTCGTCCCAGTAGCAGATGTGGTTGTTCTGCTCCGGCCCCCCGACGTGCTCCATGGTGACATGGGTCACCAGCTCGTGCATGGTGCTGAAAGTCCTGTCGCAGCTCTTCTTGGGCCGGCTGAGTTGGCTCTCGTCGAGCCACTTGCAGGACAATTCTTGCTTGATGGGCTGGCGCATGTACCGAAAGAAAGCCCCGGGGCCGTGGTGGTGATGGTGGTGGTGGTGGGCCGCCACGTTCATGCCCATATTCATGTTCATGTGGTTGTAATTGTGGAACTGGGCGCCGGCGTAAGGGTCCGTGCGGGGGCTGGAGACGGCCCGGTAGGGATCCGGTCGCCCGAAGAGGTCCCCGCGTAGCCCCAGATGCATCTGCCCGTTGTCCACATGCCCGTTGGGGGATGTGTGGCTCGGGCTCTGCTCGTGGAGCCCCGGGAAGAGCAGGTAGCCCGGGGTGTCCGGGATGCCGCCGGGGCCGTGCAGGCCGCCGGGGGAGCCGCCGAAAAGCCCGTGTTGCGCCGTGCCGGAGGCGGCGTCCGCGATACCGGAGCCGCGGTTGCGGAAGAGAAAGTCGCGAGTGGAGTTGAAGGCGGCGGCCCCGCCGTAGGAGGGCACCTGGCCGGCGTGATGGTGGTGATGGTGGTGGTGGCCCAGCGCGCTAGCGTAGCCCGGCGCCTGCGGCGTGAACGCCGAGCTCTGCCCGGCGGCGAGGTCGTGCGGGGCAGCGTTCAGCTTGAAAGCGGCATGCGAGGAGTCCCCGAAGGGGCCCAGTCCCATGCCGGCAGCGGCGGCAGCGTCGCGGCCCGGCATCTCGTGGTGGCGGGGCGCCGCGAAGCCGCCCACTCCCAGCGCCGGGAACTGCGGCCCTCCGTCCAGCAGCATCGTCATGGGCGCGGGGCCGTCGGCGCGACGGCAGCCTGTGCCCCCCCCACCCCCTTCCTCCCGCCCGCCCCCCCAGATAGTACAAAACCACCCTAAAACGCACCCCCCGCCACACACCCCGCGCTGCAGGCGGGCACGGCCCCGGTCCGCGGGCGGGCAGCGAGGCGAGCACCCCCCGTCCGGCACAAAAACAAAACAAAACAAAAAACAAAACAACAAACCAACCCGGCCCCAAAAAGCCACCCGCCCCCCCCCAAGAGGCGCCCGCCCCCTGCGCCAGGCCGGGCAGGGCAGGGCAGGGCCGGGCAGGGCGAGGCGCAGCGCGGCCGCGCTCCCGCTCGGCGCCGTCGGGGCACTGACGGGGCGCCCGCCCGCGCCTCGCACATAAACCAACTCCGGGGCCAGGCCGCGCCGCGCCAATGGGGAACCGCCGACAGCCGCGTCACCTGACCAAACACCCGCCCTCCCATTGGCGGAGCCATGCTTGATTGGCACGCGCCCCGCGCCGCCGGGGACGCTGATTGGGTGCGGGCGCCTGGCAGGTAAAACGGGGAGGGAAGGAGGGAGGAAGGGGGGGAGAGAGATCCCGGGGTGAGGGGGGGGAGCCCCGCGATCGGGAACCGGCGGGGCGGCCCGGGGCGAGCGGGCACCCCTGGGCAGGCAGGGTGCGTGTCCCGCCGCGGGGCCGTGCGCCGTGCCCCCCCCCGTGTCCCGCCGCGGGGCCGTGCGCCGTGCCCCCCCCCCCCCCCCGTCCTCTCCTCCGCCGCCGGCCCCACTCGTGCAGCGCGGTGCCCCCCTTCCCCCCCCACTCACTTCCCACCGCCCCGCCGCCCCACGACTTGCGGGACGGTCACCCCGGGAGCCGTGGGGGGGATGGGAGAGGGGCATAAATCCGCTGCAAAGCTGACGCGCTGCCTCAAAAATAAAAAGCTTGTTAAAAAAAAAACAAAACAAACAAAAAAAAACCACCCCGCGGTCCGTCGATCTTTGGGTTTGTTTCTGTGTCCTTTTCTCTAAAATAAATAAATAAATAAATAAATTCAATTAATGTTTTTTTCTTTCGTGACTAAACACGAGGGCAGAGCTGCTCCGAGCCAGAACTGCTCCGAGCCGAGTGGGGAGAGCCCGCTCTTTCCCCTGCAGTTTGCCCGGGCCGGGTCTTACTTCGCCGGCCCCAGCTCAGCTGCCGCTTTCTCCTTCGCTCCCGGCCAGGGGAGGAGGCGCGGGCAGTGGCGGGGGTCGCGCCCCACTCCGCAGGCAGAGGGGCTCCGTCCCCTCCCTCCCCGGCGACCCGCGGAGCACGGTCGGGCAGCGCCAGGCACAGCGGCTCCCGCGCCCTGTTTTTCCTACACTCGTTTATCTTTTCTTTTTCTTTTTTTTCCCTTTTTTTTTTTTTTCCCTTTCCCTCCTCTTTCTTCCTTTTTTTTTCATTTTCTTTTTTTTTTTTCTTTTCTCCTTTTTAATTTTATTTTGCAAAGGCAGCGTTCTGCCTTGGAACAATTATCAGTTGCAGACAGCGCTATAAATCCACTCATTTTCTGTTCTGGAAAGCATTTGCAAAGAACTATGGGGAGCAAGAGTGGAAATAAAAGGCAGAAAGAAAGATGGCTGTAATTGTAATATCCTGAGATTTGCTGAGCCCCCAAGTCTGGCTATTGGGCAGGTCTGAGGCTCGCCGCCGGCTCTCTGCAGGAAACGTAAAATCTGATCAAGTTCAGAGACGCATTGAGAGCTCGCTTCAAGCAGCGCTTTATAACCGCGGCCCTTTCACATCGTTCCCCCCAATCAGCCCCGGCAAAGACTACGCATTCTTTATTTTAGGGTTTGCAGGGAGGAAAAAAAAAAAAAAAAAAAAAAAAAGAAAGAGGAAAAAAAAAGAAAGAGGAAAAAAAAAAAAAAAGGAAAGAAAGAAAAGGGGGGTAAAAAAGCCACCGATATAAAACCCTCCTAAGAGGTAACACTGGTGCCCATCAAACACTCAAATTTCCCAGGCCACGGCCGCCAAGAACAGTCCCAAAGTTGGAAGGTGAGTCCCTCGCTGCCGTTAGTGCTCGATCGCAGCAGAACAAGAGGCGGGAGGGGGGGGGACCCGCCCGGGGGGCTGGGGCCGCCTTCGCTGCGCGCCCGCCCTGCACTCCGCGGCTGTTGCGCGGGGGAGGGCATGTGGGGGGGAACCCGGCAGTATCGCGGCCCTCTACGGGGTGCATCCGAGAGCTCTGGAGCCGGGACAGGGCTGGGGACAGTCGGGCACCGACCTGCGGCCCCCGGGGCCGTGCTGTGCTCCGCTGCTCCGCGGTGGCTCTACCTGCCTGTCTCTGGAGGGCCACGGGGGGGTAATTAATTACCTCCCGCAAGTGTTGGGTTTTCTTGGTAACAACAACACCCACCACCAATTAAAAAAAAAAATTAAAAGAGAAAAAAAAAAAAAAAAAAGGGGCATAATTCAATTATCCCCCTCAGCTGAGCGCCGGGGAGGGCAGCGCTTCTGAAGTCGCCGACCTGGGGCGACCGAGGGCGACTGACCCCTGCTTGTGCAGGAGGCCTCACGTGTAGCTCGGAGCATTGTCTGTCCCTAATGGGATGTGCAGGGGTCGGTGGTGGTGGCCCGGTGGCGAGCGGGCTCCGCGCCGCGCTGCTCTGTTTGCCCAGGTACCCAGGACTCGGGGCTGCGTGGTTGTGTGGAGGAGAAACCCTCCGGTCCGGGGAGATGGACAAGCGTGGCTACAAGGAGGGAGAAACTTTTTAAAAAAATGAAAATTAAGATATATAATTTTTTTTTTTCGCCTTGGAAAAATCCCTGCGCGGCGGCGGCACCGCGGGGCTTCGGTCAAAGTGTCCCTGGGGGGCGGGGGCAGCAGTAAAAAGAAGCGATCGTAGTTTTGGACTCGCCGTTTAAGGGAGAGTTTGGTGGCTTCGCTGAACAGCTCCCGCAGTTTACTCCTGCCATGCCGCAGTTTACTTGCGGATGGGGCTACATCAATTAACCTATAAATCTTTTTTTTATATGTTTCCCATTTCTTAGTCTGCCAACTTTGCCCGCGGTGTGCGCGCCCAGCAGCCTCCGCACAGGCAGTCAGGCACTATTTACAACCCATCGTTTCCTGACTTTGCCGTCTCGGGGACCAAAAATGGCATTAATGGTGTTTATTTTTTAAATATGAGTCCTTCCCCTTGTACTTTTGTAATAAAAAAAAATAAAAAAAAAGAAAGAAAGAAAAAAAAAAAAAAAAAAAAAAAAAGTATAATACAATTTGAACGTATTTTACCACTTCATTAAATTCCATTTTTATTCAGCGGTATTTCTGGCCGATTCTACTTTTTTTTTTTTTTTTTTTTTTTCAGAGTCAGGGGGACGTGGCTTTTCTCTCCTTTTTTAAAAATTCTGTCTCAACTGTAAACGTGCAAAAAACAGTAACCGGAAAAGTAGTCGCTTAGGCTCCCCTTCTCCCATCGTGCTCCCAACGCCAAGGGAAGGCGGAGAAAAACATCTTGCTTTACGTCAAAAACAGATATTCGTGTGAATATCCATCACCTTTTTTTTTTTTTTTTTTTTTTCCCCTTTTTTTGGAGATAATTTGGGAATTTAACAGCCACAAAAATATAAAACCCCTGGGAAGTAGCTCGCGGGTCCATCCACTCACGGAGCCCCTGCGATGCTCTGCACGACTGTGGACCCGGCTCTTTCCCCTCGATATCCCCCCCCTCCCGGTGCTGCCCCCCTCCCTGGGGCTTAACGCTGCCCGTCCCAGCACCCCGGCATGGTGTAAAGACCGTTGTCAGGGGGAAGACCGCACGGTTTGGGCCCAGCAGAGCAGGAGGAAAAATGGTCCCCAATGTGCACTTTCGGATTACCGCGGATTTCACAGCGGGGTAGGGGCAGGTGAAGTTTCGGTAACGGCCCCGGGAGCGCGGGGTCTGCGGGTCCGCGGTTTTCCCTCGTCCCTTTCACCGCCGGTGCGAGGAAAAGGCAAAACAAACGAGGGAAAACGGCAACAAAAATCTCCCCCGCGCCGAGCTGCGAGCCGGCCGGCTAGGGGAATATTTCATACACCCTAAATACCTTTTAAACCGCAATGTATCGCGGATAAATTAATATCCCTAACAAGCGTAAAGACAAGTAGTTTTTCTCCTGCCATAAACATATTGCATCTCCAGTGTAATTAAATGCAAACCAGGAGCGAACGAGACGTTTCCATTGTAGCTGTCACTCAGCGGAGAGGGAAGCACATGTACATTTGAACTTCAGAGATAGAGGCTGGAGTAAACAGGTCTGAACTCCGGCAAGGGAGGGGGCGAGGAATATCAAAGGCCAGGCAGAGGCGAGCAGAAGGACCCGAGTGGCGAGGAAATAAAGGTGCCAGTGGGCTCCTTTCTGCAGCCCGGGGTGCCGAGCGGGCACCGGCATCCTTGCCTGTGTGTCGGAGTTTGTCGAGTATTTGGTGGTAACGAGGAGTTTCCCCCAAAATTAAAACCACGCGTGAAAAATAAGCGTTGGGCTCGGAAGCGAGTGGGAAAACCACGAGGACGTTTTAGAGTTGGTGCAGAATTAATGGGTCCAGTCGCCCCAAGAGCGGCCGAGGCAAACCCAGGGGCAGGGGATGGCGGGGACTGGGTGCAGCCCTGCGGGGTGCCGGAGCCTCCCCTTGCGCCCTGGGATGCCCCCGCACCGGGATGGCCACGCACCGGAGTGACAGAAGTGACCCCGGGGAAGGCCACAATCTGAAAGGGGGAAAAAGCCCCGGGCAAAACCATTGGTACGGGGCACGGGTGCAGACCTCGGACCAGGCAGAGAAGGAACCGAGCCCTCGGTACCCTGGCCCGGTCGAGAGCATCTTAGTCCTCTGGCCGCCCCCTTGAGATCCCCCCCGCGCCTCCGAGGAGCCGAGGGGGTGGGGGGAAGTGGCGAATATCTCAATCAGCGAGGAGGCGACCTGTGACCCGGAGGGTGGCTCTATTGTCCCGCTCTTGCGGGGGACACAGACTTTAGTCAGCCTTTCTGCGTGACTGAGCCCTGAGGGGCAACCGCAAGCCCCCGGCTCCGGGGAGGCATCCCGGCCTCGGGAGCCGCCAACCCGGCATCAGCCGGCGGGAAACCCTTCCCTGCGTGCCGGGGCCGCTGGGCCCGCGTACTCTCTCTTATCGAGCCCTCAGCTGGGATACCCGGCTCCTTCCCGGGGCAGGGTTGAGGTGAGCCGACCCGCTCCACCCGAGGGCGAGCCAAGGTGGGCCGGGAGGACCCGTAGGGTTCCCCTGGACGCATTCTGGTTGGGGTTTGACCTGCAGCGAGCGCAGCGTGGCGATGCTTTGAGGAGTTTCTGGGGATAAAGAGACGGGAAGGGCAGGAAGGGCCCTGCATGGATCCCCGGAGGAACCCACATCAAGCTTCTTCCTCTCCCCCATCCCGAAACCTTCCGGCCCCGACGAGGAGGGTCGGGAGCGGAGCTGAGACCGCGGCCGCGGAGGCCTCTTCAGCCCAAGGCCGGGGAAGGGGAGCGAGGCCGGGCACGAGGCGGCGCTGCGGAGGGTTCGGACCGGACCCGACGGCTGCCGGTGCCCCGGGCGGCTCAGAGCATTCCCGGCGGTGCCCCGCACCCCTGCCTGGGCACAGCCGGGGCCCTCCTCACCTGCCCCAGGCGCACCGTGGAGGACGCAACAGCCTAGGCACATGGAGTTCCGTCCCCAAATAAGAGCCAGTCCAGCTCGTCCGTGGGCCTGGGGCCCTGTCACTACTTGCCATCTCTCCCGCCTCTACCCGACGACCAGCCCCGGGACCTCGCAGCAGGTGTCATCCCTGGCGACAAACCTCTTGCCCGGGTGCAAGTTGCGCCGTTTGAACTGGCAACCCCAGGGGCCGGAGAACACGGTCTCCAGCTGCTTTTGGCCAAGGGCTGGATGCTGCCAGGCTCTGGGGTGAGGCCTCAAGCCGGTCCTGGGGATATCCCCCAACCTGCAGCAGGTCCCCATGGAGGCTGCGGAGACATCCGACACACTGCAAGCCCCCGGGATGTGCCGCGGGCCTCGGGCTCTCTCCCGCTGCCAGGAGTCCTGGGATGTGTTGTGACTCGGGGTTTCCTCTTGCATCCAGCAGCTCTTCTTCCCTAACACTGGACACAGCCGCGGCCCAGAGCTGAAGGGTCGGCACTGCCCGCGGCCCCGGGCTGCTAACTGCGACCGATCAGGACTCCCCGGAGAGGACCCGTCTGGTGCCACACCGTCGGCGAACTGCGGCGTGACCCTGTAGCCTGTAGGGTAGTAATTTGGGTCTGGCCGAGGTGTGAAGGGTCTCTCCGGCCCCAGAGCGCGGGGTCGGGCCATGGACCCAGTGTCCACTCCGGCAGCGCTGTCCCAGCGCACCGACGGGCACCCTACTGGTGGGCACTGAGGATGTGGAGCCACCAGGCATCCCCTACAGACGGGGACACGATTTCTCGAGCCCCTAGGACGTGTTGGAACAACGTGTTGAACAATTTTAAGTCCTTTAAAAAATTAAAACGAGGGCTGTGCCGTTTCCCGCACTAGCCTTTCGCCATCCTCTCTCTCTGTCCGCATCACCCACCGACTCTCCCCTCACCCACTGGGGGCTTTCCTCAAGGTGTCGTGAACGAACCGAGTCCCCCTCCGACCCTCGTGCCCAGTGACCAGCCCCCGCCGTCCCTTTGGAGTGATGTGCCCATTTCCTTTGGTTTTTTTCCTCTGCGGGAATAGCAGTGCCGCAACAAGAATGCGGGGTAGGAGCCGCTCCCTCTCTGTTCGCCGCCTGCCCCTCTCCCTTCGCCAACGAAGGGAGCGAAGCACTCCAGAGACCCCTCCATCCCGCAACACTGACAGGGAACGGGCACGGGGAGGTCTGGGTGGCCACAGCTGCGGGAGAAACCGGGCTTAGCCCTCCCGCGTTTTCCTGAGTTAAAAAGTCCCGCAACGGCAGCCTCTTTCACCGATAAAATCCCTCCCGAAGCTTTGGGACGAATGCGGGGCGAATAACAGCAGCGGGGCGAGGGTCTTGCCCAAATGCTCCCTCTCCCCGCCTTATCGGGGGCCAGATTTGCACCAGGGTCATTCAACCCCTGCCTGCGGCCGCGGAGAGAGCCAGCTCCGCTCTTGATGCCGAAACGTCCAGACAACCCCTCGCCGGTCTGACCCTCTCTTCCCTATTTTTCCTATCGAACACCCCCGAGGCAGCATGGTTCCACCACCGCCCTGCTCAGGCCCCGCGCTGCGGGACGCGGGCGCCCAGGGAGCGCACCCTGGGCGCGGGGGCCAGCGGTGAGGCCCCCTGTAACAATTAACCCGCCTGTAAACGCTGTGCTTGCCAAGGGGTGAAGGATTCGATGCCTCTTAAAGGACTTTTTTTCCTCGCCCCGCAGTATCAGTTCCGTAACGAGAACCTCGTCGGGCAGAGGCGGGGGAGACCGCGATAGAAAAGGTGCATCAAGTGATCGACCCCGGAACGGGCGGTGCCCGGGAGGGGGGAGGAGAGCTTGCTGTAACCGGGGCTCAAACAGGGACCTACTAAAAAAAATAAAATATTTTTTCTAAAAAAAAAAAAAAAAAAAAAAAAAAAAAAAAAAAAAAGGGGTAGAAAAAAAATGGAAGAGGAAGAAAAGCGTAAAGAGGGAGAAAAATAAGGAGAAACCAAAACAAATCCAAAAATAACCCAAGCAGACTGAAAGCCCCACCGTAGCCCTTTAATTGCGTCTCTCAGCTAAGGCAGCGATGCGCCCTCGTTGCGTTTAAATTCCCTCAGCAGGGTTGCGAGCCCGCAGGGCCGTCGGGTGAGCGGTGCGGGTAGGGCTGCGGGCAGGGCTGAGAGCGGACAGAGCTGAGAGCGGACAGAGCTGAGGGCAGGGCTGGCCGCGGGACCTCGGGTCCTCTCAAGTTCTGAAAGCCAGGAAACAGCCATTTCCCGCTACCTTAGCCCGTTCCCCGATAGCTTTCAAGGCGTCCACGTTTATTTTAAAAAGTCTTCTGAGAGCTGTAGTAAATTGCGTTTGCTTGTAGATACAAAGGAGAAAGTTAAGCATTTGTCTCTGCTGTTGTATAGGCAGCCAGTTGTTTTAATTAAAGGGTGGGGATCCGTGATATATACACCAGATAAAAGCAAATGCACAGAATAAACTAATTAAAACATTGTGTTTGGAACACATTTTATTTCTTTTTTTGATCTTAGTTGTGTTTTAAAGAAATGTCAGCGCACTATAAAGCAACCTTATTTCCCTTATAGTGTGCGGCGCTTTTCAAAGGCTAGTGTGATATATTTTAGAAAAGAAATCCCGCTGTGAAAGCTTGCGTGTCTTCTCTTTACCAAACTAAGCTCTTGTCAATCATGCCAAGGCATATCCAATCACCAAGTCCCTTTTTGGAAAGCAGCTCATCCCGCTGTGCTTTTATATATCACACCGCAGCATGTTTAGATGCATTTTTACTATCACTTCAGGAGCGGTGACTGATGAGAGCGCAGTTACAGTACCGGCTTCCCCAAACGCCAGAGTTGCTAACAATTTGCCTGGCTATTGTGTGCATGTCTTTCTCTCCCTCCTCCCCCTTTTTCTGGCTCTATTTGTCATGGACACTAAGATGCAGGGAAATATCGGGGCGGGAGGGGGAGGATGAGCTTCCGAGGTGCCCATCACCTGCCTGGGACACGGTGACGAGAGGCTCCGCAGCTGCCCAGCCCCGGGGAGGGAGAAACCCCGGCGGCTTGGGGCTCCCCCCATAACACTGGGGAAAAAAATCTGAGGGTACCGCCCCCCGCCAACCCCTGACCGAGAGCTGCGGGCAGCCGCCGTGCCGAGCCCCCGGGCCCCTGGAGCCGCCTCTCCCCGTTCCGCTGCTCCCGTGTCCCTCGGCCCGTCGGAGGTCCGGCTCCGGGCGGAGAAGAGGGAAGGGGGTGGATAAAACCGCGGAGCTCGGTGAAGTGTGTTCCGGGGCATGAGGCACCGGCGGGTCAGGCAGGGGGGGCAGGGCGGTCAGCTAGGCTCGGCTCCCCCCGCAGCCGGCGACGCGACACAGATCGCGACAATACCGCCTGTGTTTCCTTTCTCCTAAAGAGAAGCCCTGAAACCGTTTCAGGGGCGCAGTGTCTACCTCTTGATCCCGACAGCAAGTGAGAAAAAAAATAGACATTCTTCCTTTTTGGTGAATTTCTAGACCGTAATTGAAGACAAGTGGCAAATGGTTTATATTAAAATCCCCCTCCCTTCCCTCCAGCTCCGGGTGTTTTCAGACAAACTGCAAACCTCTGGCAACGCGCACGTACAAGAAACATTCAATATTCCGCCGTTTGGTAATATATTAATATCGCCTGGTTTTGTCTCTCTTCCTAGGGGCAAATTTGGGGAACACGGCTGTGCACAGACCTCCCTGGCGGGTCCTTTGATGTCACCGTGTCAGAGACCACAGAAAGGGGAAGAGGGAGGGACGGGCACCCCCAATGCCCCTCCGCCTTCCAAGGCGACCTGGGCACAAAGGCTCAACCTGTTCACAGAGATTTCCCCCTCCACCTCTTTGCTCCGTCATTTTATCTCGTAAGATTTAGCACCCCTCGTTTGCAGGAGAGGGCTGCAAGTTTTCCCCAGATTTTGAGGTCTCCACACGGTCCTTGGGGGGACCTGACCGGACCGGGAGACACGAAATTATTTTGCCGTTTGCCTCTAAAAGGGGACAGATGCGGACATTTATTTCTATTTTATTTCTCGTTTAACGCACGGGCGGCGGCGGCTCTACCGAACCCGCCTTGAAAAGACGAGAACTAAGGGTGCAAATGGAGCCGGGACTTAACGGTGCCGGGGGAAAATATGATTAAATACATATATAATTTAAAACCCTAAAATCCTTGGCACTTTGGATGCCGGGACCCACCCCGTGCCCTGCAGGAAGACGCTCTCTGGCATCGCCGCTGCGGCTCCGCGCCCGCGGAAAGCCCCTGCGTGCACCCCACCCAACCCTTCCACCCACCCAACCCTTCCCACTCCGCACACTGATTGCACAGGACTGGGGAACCCCCCACCCCAGAGATACCCCATTCCGGGACCCCCGGCATAGTGCAAGGCAGAGGTGGGGGGCGAGCAGAGGGGCTGCTGCCGGCAGCGCCCCAGCCCCCTGCCCCTCTTCACTCCCTTTCCCCAAGAGGTCTGCAGCCTCCAGCCCCACCCCATTCGTGTCATGTCTCCCCAGCTCCATATGAGCAGTAATTAGTTGTTTCCTTTCAACGCCGCTGGGAGTTTTCCTCCACATCAGACAGAGTAAAGGTCTTCCGGGTCCAGCATTTATCCCGCATTTCCCCCCTTCCCCTCAAAAATTTGTCCCTTTGACCCTCCTCCAAAGCAACGCTTTTAACAGGGTCTCAGCCCTCCTGGCCACAGTGTCAGGCCACTTAGGGGGACCATCCAGAGCTCCCCGCATGTGCCAGAGCTGCTGTTGCATTCCCAGGAGGTTCCTCCTGAGCTGTGTGCTCCTCCATCCCCAAACTGCACTCAAAGGTGACTTTCTGCCCCTTCTCTCTGGCTGTCTGGGGGTAGACTTGGAGCCAGTGCTGTCTGGGGGTCCAGGGTTGGCACCATGCCGAGAGGAGGTGTTTGGAGGGGCAGAGACCTCGCAGCTGGAGATCAGCCTTTCGGGACAGGAGGCCACCTGAGTGTATCCCAGAGAAATCGCACCCTTTAAGGACACAGCCTGTTCAGACACTGGAGAGCAGAGCTCGGATGTGGCACTTTCCTGGATGGGGTTGAGGGGCAGCACCCCACACCGAGGCCAAGCTCCTGTGCCAGTCTGAGCCACAGTGCAGCCCCCATTGTCACATACCTTGATGTTGTCACTATTGCCACTCCCAGGGGCTCTGCACAGATTTGACAGAGGGGATTTGCCTGCCCAGGGTGAGAAGCCCCCATAGCTTTTTTAGCAGAAGGAGAAGGGACCCTGTGACAGAAGCACCTGCAACAAAAAAGGTGCAGGTGCTGGGAAAGGCACTGCATCACCTGCACACACCTGCCAAAGGCAGAAGTCACCCCCAGGGCTCCAGTATTGAGGAGGCTCACTTGAAGCACAGTTTTCAAATGCTTATGTTTCAGAACAGCATTAGTGTTTCAGGCCTTCCCCCTCTGCTTTTTTTGCATTTCTTGAACATTTACATGCCACAATGATAAATTTACAGGGATATTCTCGTCTAAACAATTAATTCAGCATTTCTTAAAAAAAAAAAAAAAAAAAAAAAAAGGAAAAAAAGAAAAAACAAGTATAAATGAAAATAAGCATGCAAACATCCAAAATCTGGGAAAAAAACCCCAGGATAACCTTCAGTCCCAGGCATACAAGCAGTCTGCACAACTCGGTGCTAAAATAAGCCTTATCAAATGCGAGAGAGAAAAAAATACAGCTCTTCCATCTGAACTAGAAAACATCAGAAAGGACCAGTTTTATCAGCCTCCTCCTGAGTTGCCAGGAGGGCATGGTGCCAGCCATCCCTTACCACTGCTCCCACCACCTCCCTATAGCACTCAAAGTGAGAGGTGACCAAGCACAAGGCTGGGCACTTTGGGGGGTGGCATTTCTTCCCCCCCAAGACCAGGATTCCACATGAGGGGTGGGTGGGTTCACCCTAGAGAGGGACACAGCACATCAGAGCTGTGCTGCTGCAGCTGAGAATTTCCCTTCCCAACAGGAAGGGTGGTATTGATCTCTCTAAATGGTAGGATTTGGGTCTGAAGGTCTGTAGTTCATTTTACCATGTGAAAGGTTTTTTTTCCACCTTTCCTTCAGCCCCACACTGGGGAAATGAAGCAGCTCCCAGCTGCAGCAGCAATCCCAGCCAGGCATGGCTGGCAGGAGCACATGCTCCCTCCCCATCTTGGAGCAGCATCAGCCACTGCCCAGCTCATCCCTAGATTTTCACCAATCCCACTCTCAGAGTCACACCAAAGCTGCCCATGCAGCACAAGCAGCTGCCTCAGCAGGGAACCATTCACCAGGAGAGACACAACCAAGTCCAAAAACAGTGCTTAAATACCTTTGGGGAAAAAAGCACGTCTCAAATCCTTCAGGGAAATCCCAAGGCAAGTCCAGCAAAACCGGTGGGTTGGAGTCACGCTGGAATTATCACCATCCTCCTGCTGTCCCAACCAGCAGCATTCAGAAAATCCTACATTTCACTATCACAGGTACACTCACACTGCAAACCTCACCCCACCAGACACAAGCCCAGGCTTAACTCACTCAGGTCAGTGATGCTCCACACCTGCTGACAGCTGAAGCAGCACCCAGGTGCTGTGAGGGGCTGAAGTGTGGATGCTCAAGCAGCACTGGGCTCATTTGGCTGCCCCAGTCTGGGGTCAGAGCCTTGGCAGAGGTACCACACATTACTGCTGAGCTGGGGTGGGTTGTGCCCATCAGGTTTAATGAGGATTCAGCTGAAGGAAAGCAGGCAAAATTTCAGCCTGGTATCTGGAGAGATGGGAAGAGAATTTCTAGCCTTACACTGGAAATTATATTCATCTTTCATACCCATTTTAAATTTTCAGCATATGCATGTTAGATTCATTAATTCTTAGATGGAGATTTTGTTGCTGGAAATTATTTTATACACATTTTTTGGTATGTAGATAGGAAATTAAAAGCTCCCAAATGCAGCCGTCTGGAACAATGTGTCAAGGAACAGCACACAAATGGCTACGTCAGATTTCTTCTCTGTGGGGTGCAAAATAATTTGGGTCCTCAAGTCCTCGATAGGAAGAGAATAATGTGTAAATAAAGTGCATGGTCTGAGCTCTTTGGCAGTTCCTAACTCTTGCTGATATTGATGGCAATTAAATGCACAAATATCTTTGGGAACAGGGTCTTGGGGCTCAGACCAAGAGCCTGTGTGTGATCTCAGCCCCTCCAAGCCTCAGGCAAGAATGAATTTTTTGGAGGTGAAGATGTTGGCATTATTTAGCTGATATTTTACAGATGCCGCTGTAGAGTTTCTACATATTTCTTCATAACCTCAGCATAATTTCATATTTTTTTATTGAGCTCCAGACAGCAGATAGAAAAATTATTTGTGTTGGAAAGTTTTCAGGGTATGAAAGCAGATGATACCCAGACCAACTGTGGTATAACTATAATAATATATATCATTATAATAATTTCCACCTTGAGAATTAGGATCTGCATAAAATAGCAACATAAAATTGGTGTTTAGAATATAAACTCGGCACCGAGTTCTTGCTGTAGCTGCTGCAAAACTGCACACAAATCTCATCACAGGAACAGTACTATTGTTTTTAATGGATTACATTTTATTAGATTTTGAAGAGTGTTCACATCATAAAATGCATGCAGGAAGTACTGTGTATGTAAAACACAGCTGCATTAATTATGAAAGCTAGTAAATGAATCATACATTACTGCAAATATATTATGCATTGCTTACATCGCTTTGCCATGGCATGTTTGCACGATAGAAATAGAAACTAGAAAGGAAGGCTGGGGGAAAAAAAAAAAATTAGAAAAAATAACAATGTTCGCTGAGCATGAAAGAAGAAAGGGGAAAAACGCAGAGGGAAGTGGTGATACGGGCATGACCTTATTTTTATAAGAAGCCAGATTAATGGCCCTTGTGATAGTTGAGTACCCAGGCACTGCAAGCTTGAGAGTGGAAGATAACTCTCAGGGTGATTTCTTCAACAAAGTTATGTGTGATTTTAATAACAGAATGACACGGCCTATCTCGTAGAGCATTACTAGAGCTCACAGATTCCTTGTTTTTCACAAAATTATCTTCGTGCCTGTTTGCAGATTTTAGGAAAGACTTGGTGGTGTACTGTACATGGAGTGTGAGCTGGCTTTTTAAGATGATGACTTATTTCCTGCCAAATTTGCTTTAAGAAACCACTTCAGTTCTGTGCATGGGACTCGACATTGCTTTGATTTATTAGGCAGGGTTTAAACGGAGAGCTGTCTGGTTATGGTGGAATTCAGAGCAAAATTAATTTTTTTTCCTATAGGATGAATGCACTGTTTCATGCAGCCAAAACACATTATCTTGTCCATAAAACTCTCACTGTATGTTCATATTTTAGGGGGGGGAAGAGGCATAACATGAGCCTGCCGAGATAATACAGCCAAATCACGCTGCAATGTAAGGCTGCTGATCCAGCTCAAAAACTCAAGAGCAGTGAGTAGGGGAAAGCACAAACTCTCTGGCAGCCCCAAGCTGGGTCTCTCTGCCCTTGCTCATCTTCGTGCTGACACAGAGCCTGATTCTGCAGCTGCCTGCAGAGCCAATGCTGGTGAGCTGGGCTTTTCTGTGGCAGCTTCCTCTCCTAAGCAAGAGGCATTCTTCCACTCGGTTATCCCATTGCTTGCACTCCCCCAGAGCCTGCCAGGCTCTTTCAGTGTCTGTGGGTGGAAGGGAACATCTGGGCCGGGTGAGGGTAGCAGGGGCTGCACGCCAGGGAGTGGCAGCAGGAACCACATCCCTACTTGGGCCAACAGCACTGGGGACTTTCCTCCTCCTGCTGCACTTGGAGGGGCCCCTCTCTCCCCTCAGCATCACGTTGCTGTTGGCACCCAACTGGTCTCATTTGTCTTCAGGTCTCCAGTGCAGACTGCAAGAGAAGAAAAGAGAGTATGCAGTCAGCATTGAGTTACAACCTTGACAGGCGCTGCCCAGGTAGTGGGGATCTGATCTGGCAGCCCAGTCCCCAGAACAGCTTTCACTGGATTCTAAGAAGGGAGGTATTTTAAGCTGTTTGTCATGCAGTGACCTAACTGAAGCTGTTCCACCCCATATTCGCTCCACGCTTGCTGCTGTGCTGTGCCAGCAGAAAACACCACAGGGACAGAGAGAGGGTGGGGGTTATGAAACCGTACTGAGGGCTTTCACCTTTGTCAGGTGTGGAAAGGATCTTCCCATTAAACAACTCATGTTAACAAACCCTATGGAGATGTTCACTGATTTTTACTAGAGAAAAATCTTTGAAAGAAGGAAACTTAAAATGAGAAGTTTGGGATGAGCCCAAGCAGAAGGAATCCTGAGAGCAGACACAAGGGCAGATGCGTGCTGCTGGCAATGTTTGCAATAACTGCAGCAAGCAGTGCTCTTCAATCAGCTCTGTTCAATCACCTGTTTGGCACAGCCAAGGGACTAGGACTGTTCTGGCACCTCATACACACAAATAGTTCTGAGAATTATTCAGGTTTTGATGTCAGCTCTTATTGCCTTCCAAGTCTGAACACCCAAGAATACCAGTTCCATTTTGGTTTCAGTGTTAGACCTCACATCCCGTCTCTGAACCAGTGGAAAAATGGTTGGAAAGGACCTTGGGAGGCCCTGGGTCCAACCTCCACACACTAAAAGCAGGGCTAATATCGATGTATAATTACAATAAGCTTTACAGAATGCAATCTGGAAAAGCCATGAAGGAATTACATTGCATTTCCTCTCCCTGAGTGGCTTTGCTAAGATCTTCCACATCATACTCTACCTTTGTCTCACTTTTGGTCAGATTAAGTATGCTAGGGATGCCTCAGGGATTGTACTGAGCACAGAATTGGATTTTCTAAGCCTTTAAAGCTTTTGCTTCCCCATGCACAATTCACCATCCATTCTTAAATCCTCAATCACTGACCTAGGTGGCTGTCCAGGAGAAGGACGTGGGTCACCATGTTTAAATGGTTAGGACTGGGAGAGGGCCAGAGCCTGGTGAAAGCTGTCTCTGCTGATCTGGTATGTTTTGGATCAAACCTTGAAAGAGAACGATGGGGCCAATACTCTGGTATGTTTTGCACTTGGAAAACACTCCAGCTTTGTGCCAGGCTGCCATGAGGCACTTGGCAAAGGCAAGGACACAGCCCAGGTCCCTGCACAGCCTACCCTGGCAGCAGACAGCCATCCCACCTTCTTTCTGAGAAATAGAAGGAGTCTGAAGTGCAAATAAAAATCTAGGAATACTGCAAATAGATCAGGCAAATAAAAACCTTGGAGGTGGGTTGCTTGCAGTTGACAACTCCCTTCCTCCTCATCTGTGTTCAGGCTCTTGGTCCCAACAGTTTCAGTGTCACCCATGCCAGAGAACAGCTGAAACACCAGCCCTTCAAATTTAGGGATTTAGGATCAGTATGGGGAGCTCTGCAAAATGCCACTGGGACCTTGGGGACTCCATAGAGCCTCTCTCTTCCTGGGGCTTCAAATCTGTCCTGCTCACCATGGTCAGCTGGAGAAACCCACCTGGTGGAGGATCAGTTCAGTGCCTATTGACACTACCTGGCTCACATCAAGCTGTTAACACTGCAAGGAAAAATACTGGGGCTTGGGAGGCAGGGATGGTGATGTCTGGGACATCATCCACCAGTGAGGCAGGTGTGGGGGCTGACATTGGGCTCCATCCCTCCCTGCCCTGGCAGAGTCTAGTGCAGAACCAGAGCTCCTCTCCCTTCTGTCTTATATTTCCACCACCTTAGAGCCAGGAAGAAAAGTGAAACCTTTGGGTGATTTCCTCTAGCTCCAGGCAATCTAGAACCTTTGCCAAAGAATTACATAGAGGCAGTATTACAAACCAGGGTTGCCTCCAACCTCTTAAACACAGAGGTTGCAATCGGTATCACTCCTGGCAGGCAGGCAGGGAGAGCAACCCACCCATCAGGACCCCATTTTGTGACTTACAGAGCCTGTCAGGAGAGATCGATAGTTGGCATGGTAACAAGCTCATTTCTCAAGAATACAGCTCCTTTTTATTAAATTTGGCTGGCTATTGATCAGTTCCTGATCCACGTATCAAAACATGACAAGCACTTAATGAATCACAGATTTTTATTGAGGCAAATAAAAAAATAATCATACCAGGAGGCAGCTGGGGACTGCTGCCTGCTCCTGAGGGTGGCCCAAGCCAGAGCTGGGCATGGTGCAGCTCTGCTGGCCTGGGGTAGGGTTGGAGAACAGGCTCCCATGTAACCTATTTTTATGGCAATTTCAAGATTGTAATCAGAAGGTTTTTTTCTGCCATTCAGCAGCATCCCCATCATGAAGCTTTTTGTGCTGCATGGGGTTTCATCCCTCCTCCCCACTCACTGCCCATGGCTCTCTGCTGCTTGATAAGCAGTGAAGCTGTGAGGAAGATGTGAGGTTTCTCCCCACAGCTCCTGGTCCTCCAAAGCCAGCAGTTTCTCACAGGCTGCTCTTTGAACATTGAAACTTTTCCCTCCTTGGTGGACTCCTGGTTCCTAAAGTGTCTCCAGCCACCTCTTGCTCCAAAGAAGGGACTGATGTGGTCAGTTCGTGCAGACTTCCAGAAATTGTGTTAAGTTTATTTACCCTGCTCCTTCCAAACAAAGCTGTTTGGTTTGCATCCCTAAGCACATGGCCACAGCCTGGGCAGCAGCTCGGCCAGACCCTGCAGGAGTCTGACATCCCTCCTTGTGCCATCCTGGGGGTCCACACATCCCCTGTTTGCCATCCCAGAGGGGGGGTGGCTGCAGTGTGGCACAGTGCAAACCCCTCAGCTTCCATCCAGCCCATCAGGGAGATGATATGCCTGTTCAAATTGCTTTAAGTGCATTTACATGAGAGATAATAACAGCTCCAAAGGCTTCTTCCAGCCTATTAAATAAAACTCACTTAAAACAGTGGCTGAATTCATGCTGAAATGACAGACTATAATAATCCAGTCATATCCATCCGGAATATACAGATGACTGTAGATGCTTAGAAAAATTGCAAGATGTATTTATTTACATGATATGGTGTATGATAGCTGATTTTTTTTCAAGTCATCTCTTGCAACTTGTCTGATATAGAGAAGTTGCTGCAAGAGGTATTTCCCTCTGACAGATATTTTAAGAGGAGAGAAAATACTATGACCACACACACGGATGTGTTAAAGCTTCCAAAAAAAGTAACAGTTCTACAAATGAGGATAAAAACTTCAGACAGAAGTTAAACACTCCAGCCATGCCCCTGGACCTCCTGGGAAGAGTTGTCACCTCATAACCAGTCAATTCATGGTGAAGGCCAAAATTTCAAGCAGTTCTACTTAAGGAAGCTCTTAAAAAGCACCAAAACTTTTAACAAATCAACATGCAGATTTCAAAAGAGCTCAGGCTCTAGGGTCAAGTCATTTTTAAGAATTCATTTGGCACCTGTGGAGTCTGAACCCATCTTCCAGCATCTCAGCAAGAGGCAGAAACCCAACAAAAGAAGCCACAAGGCGGGTGATGGTTTCTTCTGAAGCTGAAGGAACTTCATTCTTCAGCCCTCCATCATTGTGTGCTACATGGCACCAACCACAGTGATACACAGCAACCCCTGACAGGACATCTGTACATCTTCATGGTGTCTGTTCTCCCACCACCAGAACCCTCTGGAAATTGGACAAGTGCAAGCCCTTCTTGAATCCCTAAGCTGAACACAGAGCAACTCATGAGACATCTTAAAGCCTTCAGAAGAGTTAAGCATCATACATTAATATTACCATATTAGTATATTACTATATACTGCAGCCAGAAATATCTACTCTGCTTTGCAGGTGGGAAGTAGAGCCCAAACTATTTAGTTGCCTGCAGCCACACCAGTGATCCTGCACCATGGACAGGACAAAAAAATTCCCAATGATGTGCTTGGTGCACCCTACACAACCAGATGCAACCATACTGATATGTGCACCTCAGGGTGCACTGCTGTTGCAGGACTATCACTGTACATCCTCTGGGTTTGATAACACTGCTTGAGCACCAGTCTGAAAGGTCACGAGAAGACAGAGCATGAAGCAGTGGTTGCTTTTTTCTCCAGGAAACAAATCCTGGAGAGCAGAGCAGCCTCTATGCTAGCTGGGGATGTGAGTGCCCCAGGTCTGCAAAGTCACTGACATTCTCCTCTTTGACTCAGAGCAAAGGATGAACTTTGTCATCATGTTACTCATGTTTTTTTCTGGATGCTCAAAGAACAGGAAGAAATCAGGTTAAATCAATAAGTAAGTGGACAAGAGCAATTCACTTTGTCATCACCTCCCTCCAAGGGCAATTTTTGGAGGAGAAACGAGTCCTGCTTTGGCCATTTGAAGGCTTAGCAGATCCTGACAACATTTCCACAAGAAGAGCACCATGTTTCTATCGAGCCTCTATTTCTGTCTGCATTCCCAACCCTGCTCACCTCCTGAGAATATTCAACCCAGATGAAGCTACCTACACAGCCCTAAACACCTGAATACAGCTAAAGGAAAACATTTCCAGAGGTATCTGGAGGTCCACCAAACCCACCATGCCTTTCAGCTGCTCCTGGAATCGGACTCTCTAAGTCTCCATATTGTAGTTAGGCATTTAGTTGTGGGGCAGTGAGCATGGTTTGCCTCAAGCTTGAACAGCTGAGCTCCACATAGAGCCTGGGAGCAAGATGGAGCTTCCCAAACCACAGGGGATGTTTGCCCATGCAGCCCTGGCCACCTGGTGCCAGCCCCTGGCTGGCTGCAGAGCCAAAATCCAACCGGGAACAGCTCAGCAATCCCTGGGTGCAAAGCTGAGACAAAAACTCAAGCATTTCCCCTCAGTCACTTATCCCAAAGAAGCTCAGAATGAAGGAAGTGAGGGTGATGCTTTTCACTTACAAATGACCAGGCAGTTATTCCAGCAGCCAGTTGGAATTCCAGAGCGGAGCGGTGCTCAGCCTTGGTGGGAATGGGCCAGATGCCACTTTGAACTATTCCTGCCCAAACAGTGGGATTTCAACGGCCCCTGGTGCTTGGTTCTGGCAGGAGGCATGGCCATGCCCACTGGCTCAGCTGGCAGCAGGAAGGGGCTGGGAAAACCCCAAAACCCCAGGAACCCACCCCAGAGCATCCTCCCTCTCCCCGAAACTTTCTGGGGCGGGCGAAGGCGTCGAGGGGAGAGCAGAGCAGGGGGCATTAACAGCCTGATCCCGCACTAGGGTTTAATTTAAGTTAGAAATAACATCTCTCTTTCTCATCTAGATCATATTAGGATTTTGAAAGGGCAGTCACGCAACTTCCCCCGGCAGTTATGGCAGAACCGTGCTCGGAAATGAATGGAGCTCGTGGAAGCATTCAGGACCGAACAATTGGATTTATAATTAGGCCTAAAAAGGGAAGAACGCTGAATAAAAGCAGCACAGCCAATTTTAGAAGAAAAGGAAGTTCTGGATGGAATTCATTGGGGTAAGGCACTGAAGTGGAAATGGAAAGTGTTCAAAGATAAATGAGTTTAGGCCTAAGAGTTTGCTTGACATCTAGAAAATGTACTAGGAACACAGTGTCAAGAAAAGCTAACGTGAATAACAAAGAAACACAAGAAGTGAGAGAAGAGAGGAAAGAGCCATAAAACTTTGGGAAAACAAAGAGTTGCAATTATAGAGGGAAATGTAATGAAGTGTAAAAAATCATAATGAAAGGATGATTGCATATTTGCTTAATGCACATCGGAGAAGTGTCAAAGACATGGGGAACAAGAGGTCACTAAATGAGAAAATAAAGCCTCAGAGGAAAGGCACTGAATTTATTGCTTTAAATACAGATTTATTTGCCTGGGATTTACCACTTGAGGGCCAATGACAGAGGCCAGCAACAAAAACCTTTGCCTAAAGGACAGGAAAATTTCTGAAGAACAGAGCTTTTTCCTTAGACAACCAATCCAGCAATGCAGCCTAACCCACCATCAAACACTGGGATTTAATGGGGCCTCAGAAACAAAAAGAAAACTCAGTCCAACAGGCCCCTGAGTACAGGAGATTAACATTTTACTTTCTGACACCTTTTACTGGCACCAGGAGTCCTGGCCCAACATGTCTTAGCTTTGCAGGTCACCTGCATGGAAGAGAAGGATTCCCTGTCAGCCCTGATGTGACTCCTCTTTGTGATTTTTCCAATAGGATGGTGCTCAAAATACCTGTCACATCCCACTTATCATTTCCCAAACTCTTGCAGTGTAGGAGCTCCAAACAGCAGCTTAATGCTGTGGCTCACAAAACCTTCTCACTTGGTCCAAATCAGCAGGACAAGCATGATGAAAATCATCTGAGGTTTCCTGCCTGGTGTCTCAAGGGATCTGCTGCCTCCAGCACTTCTGTGGTTCTTAAAAGGTAAACTTGGGATTTTCCAGCTATGGGGAAAACTGAGCTTTGCTACTGAATGAAATACAAACAAAACCCAAAACCATATTCCTTGCCCAGCACAAGGCAGATCTGTGACTGGTTCTGAGTCCAGCAGAAGAAAAAAAAACCTTTCTGTAGAATGGTGTCACCAACTGACCTCTCCCACACCCTGGGCACCAACAGGGCTTCAAATCAGCTTTTCTGCCCTGAAATGGAGAAGACCCTCAGTTAGGGCAGGGGGCTGGGGGTCCCACTTTGCCAGGGCAGTTGGGAGAAGACAGCACCATGGGAAGGATCCAGTTGCCACCATGGACAGGAATCAGCAGCTGATGGGGAATGTAGTTTAGACCATTTCATCACAAGCACTGAGGAGCTGGAAGACGAGGGATGGGAGGGGTGAGTCTTCACCTTGTCTAAATATCTTGATGGTTGGAGCCCATGGTGGTGCTGGATCACCCCAGCTGAGGGGCTGGGGTCCATAAAGAAGCACAAGGTACCCCTGGGCTGGCCCAAACCATCCCTTCCCTACAGGACCTCCAGGGCTCGGTGCCTTCAGGAGCTGGGCTGAGGAGAAGCTCACAGCCCTCAGCAGTCTGGGTGCCCATGGAAAAAGCAAGAAGGGAGTAGAACAAAGCTGTCAAGTGCATTTTCCCTCAAAAACCCTATAAAAAGCAAAGTAACACCCTGGGAGTAGGATCCTACTGGTGCATTTATCAGCTGAGCGATATCTAGACAATTAGATGTTTTCTTTAATTTAGGACTAATTTTGTCCCACCAGTTTAAATTAAAGCCCCCAATAGGATAATTTCCTCACAATTATAATTTTGTTACAAGCTTTTCATTAATCCAATCACAACTTCTACAACATTATTTGGCAGCTGATTGAGAATACAGTAACCACAAGGGTTTGTGCGTATTGTCTCATTTCTGATAAAAAACCAGTAAAATGAGTCCAATTAAAAATTCTTTTAGTACTGTCTAATATGTGAAACTCCCCAAAGTCAGGACAGAAATATCATCATTCCAGCCACGCAGCCTGTCTGTGGGTGACAGCAGAAGCTACATGTTAATGTCAGCCATACGTAAGTGTCTGTCTGTCTGTCTGCCTGTCTGTCTGTTGCAATAACACATTTAAAGAGCATTTAAATATAGAGTGGAAATATTCACGTTCGGAAATATTTGTCTCTGACTTTGGGGAATTTTCTCCAGAGGATTTTTGGATTGATCTCAAGTCTCTTTCAGCTCCCTGAAGTCTTATTCAAAGCATCCCGGGTTGTGATGCAAATATTCAGCACATGGCTACTCCCTGCAAATCTCATATTCATAGCAAGAAATAGAAGAGAGAAACCTGGGGGTGGAAAGGTCTTGTGGCAGTAATAACAAACACAGCAGCATCAGATGGGGAAGCTTCAGCTTGGGGATGTGATAATTTGGAGGGAGGAAAAAAAAAAAAAAAAAAAAAAAAGAGAAAGTAGAGGGGATTTTGAAGTGAATTCAAGTCTCAAAAATTGCACTTCATTCAAGTCATACACAATCACTCCTGACAGAAATTTTTCTGGCACATTAAAGTATAGAAGGGTGGTGGGTGGTGTCAGAAATCCCTCGGGAAAAAAAAACCAACAACCAAAAAAACCCACAAACAACCAAAAAACCAACACAACAAAGAAGTCAAGCAAAAAAATATCAAAATTAATCTGGGCTGTATAATAAAAATATCAAAGGTGATGGAATCTGTTCCCTCCTTCTCCACAAGGGAGAGCTCCCAGGCATGGAGGGGCAGCTGCAGCCTCAGGAGAAGGTGGTTTCCCTCTCCTCTCTGCGGGCAAAACTCTGGGAGAAGAGCACTCTTCATGGCCTTCATGTCATGGGGAGGCAAAGCCCATCCAGAGGTGTCAGGGAGGGTGCTGGAGCTGGCAGAGGTGCAGGTCAGAGGCAGTCGGTGCTGACTGAGCCATGCTGGGGGCACAGGAGAAGGGGAGGACCAAGTAGAGACAAGAGAAAAGGCATTTTCTCCCCCCTTAGCAAGAAATAAGAGCAATGGCAAAAGGAGCAGGACAGGCACTGAAGCACTCCTGAGTTTAAGTACAGCAAATGTTTCCAGAGGCAAAAGGAAAAGGAAAAGGAAAACGAAAAAGGAGAGGGAGAGGGAGAGGGAGAGGGAGAGGGAGAGGGAGAGGGAGAGGGAGAGGGAGAGGGAGAGGGAGAGGGAGAGGGAGAGGGAGAGGGAGAGGGAGAGGGAGAGGGAGAGGGAGAGGGAGAGGGAGAGGGAGAGGGAGAGGGAAAGGGAAAGGGAAAGGGAAAGGGAAAGGGAAAGGGAAAGGGAAAGGGAAAGGGAAAGGGAAAGGGAAAAGGAAAAGGAAAAGGAAAAGGAAAAGGAAAAGGAAAAGGAAAAGGAAAAGGAAAAGGAAAAGGAAAAGGAAAAGGAAAAGGAAAAGGAAAAGGAAAAGGAAAAGGAAAAGGAAAAGGAAAAGGAAAAGGAAAAAGTATTTTTGCCATCACATTTCAAAGACAAGACGCTCCTACTTCCCACTTTAGGGTTGTATTTGTATTTCAAATTGACATCAGCTCAAATGTGCAAAACAAAGAGGTTTAGAACTGGGGGATGTATCTCAATGCTTGGTTTCTCCTGGATGAAACCTTCTCATGTTTGCCTCGCTCCATTTGAACAGGTCAGGCTGGGCTACCCAGCAGTGTGTTTTTCAAGTTATTCTCACACCATACTGCTAGAAGGTAGAAGGGAACTGTTCCTTTGCCCTCCCAGCACAACCACACCATGCCCCAGGCCTCTCTGCCTGCTGCATGTGAAGTCTCAGCCACCACTTTATTGAAGGCTGTTGGTATCTCCATCCTTCTGTCATCAGCAAAAGTCTCAATTCATTATTAAGCTCTCATTAAGAAGTGATTTAAGATCAGGACTTGGGTGGCACAGCTTGTGCCATTGCACAGCACAAGGGGCTGGAGCTTCAATCCTTCCCTGGCTTCACATTATAGGCAGAAGATAGAACTGAGCAATGCCTGAATTTCTGTTCTGTGCAGTAATTTAACATTTTGGAATGTGCTTTCCATCCAACTCACAGACAAGTCAAGATCCAGAAATTGCCCCCAAAATGGACAGGAACAAAACATCTCTCTTGGAACTACTTAACTGCTTCCTTGTGGGAAATTGAGTACATAGAGAACTGGTAAAACACAACCCCACGGGATTCCTGCCCATTTTCAATTTCAGGTCCACATTCTCAGGATAATTAATCCATTTCTGTCAAACAATCCATCTCTGAAAAATCTGTTTTTTTCCCAATGAAAACCAAGTCTGCCAGCAAACCTGGAAGGTGAGTGAAGAGCTGCAGCCATGTCCCTGCTTGTCCCTGGCTCCTGGGATCAGCCTGGCCACGCTCCAGTGCAATAGGAAAATAAATCCCACACCTCTGAGCTGGGCACAGGGCAGCTCTCAGGCTCAAAGATGGTTCCATAGATAGATACTATGTCACAGTGCCTTTTTGTGTCCCCTTATGCTGATCTGAGAAACTCAGGAATTGTGGCTTTTCTGCCTCAACACCACATTTTTCTGCTGTCTTTATTTCTACCCCAGGTTAAACACACCAAGGCTTCCTTGCTCAGGAGTGACCACTGAGCAACCTATCCTTTCAGAGAGGATCAGTAGCAGCATGATCCCCCTTTCCTACCACCCGAACAACCTGAGCAGACCTCCTTCTGTCATTACAGCTCTTCCTTTTGTGTCCTCAGCTAAAATGAATCAACTTTTACCAGACCTGAAAATGGCAGCAGGCAGTGAAGCCAGTATTGGTTGTTGTGGGTTCAGAGGCTTCATCATATGGTTTCTATACATCTCAGCCAATGAAGATAAGAAATGCCCAAGAAGTGCTGACTTTCTTGCCACAAAGGGTGGAAATTGTGCCTCATATCCAAGGAAAAGAGCACAGTGGAAATCGGTGGAGGTAAGAGGAAAGCAACTGGACCGGTGTGCAAGGCAGGCACCTAGGACCTGGGCACATGGGGCATGTTTACAGCTGGCAGTTATCCTGGTCCAGTTCTTGCACTGAGGTGCCACTGGGTGCTAGGATACCCTAAACCCTGGGAGAATTTAATCCTGACTCCAAACAAGAGCAGCCACACCGAGCTGCACGGGGCAGCTTTGCTGCATCGGAACCTGGGTGCCCAGAAGAGGCAGCAGAGCTGGAAATGCAGGGTCAGAGCAGTTCAGCCCCATATTCAGGGGGACTCCAGTCCAATCCTTGTGGAAATTAGTCTTTGCATGGATACGTGTAAATAAATCCAGGGCACTGCTTGTGTAACAGTAACATTTTGCAGTATCTGGCATTTGCCGCTAGTTGAAGGCAAAGCAAACCATGCTTCAGTGGAGCATAAAATTGCTTTTCCTTTGGAACAAGCAGGGCATTGTAGTAATAGGCAAAACTGTACATTGTGTTAACGGCTGTATTTTCACATTATTGATTTACATTGTGTAATGCCATGCAAGACCTGCTTTCAATGATATGTGCATCTGTCATATCACAATAACTGCAAAAGCCTGGGCGCTGCTCGGAAAATGAAGCGCTGGGGTTCCCGGGGCACATTCCCATCCCTGTGCCCATCATGCCGAGGTGATGATTAGGGGGATGTTGTGGTAATGAGCAGGTCCCAAGTGTGCGCTATGTAAATCAAGGCTGCCCGGGTCAGCTTCCACTTAATGTGCACATCCAACATTTTCAGCCTGCTTACTCTTCTGACAAGGAGACCGTATGGAAATGGCTTCCCTTTGGCAGCTCCCCTCAGCTCTATGTGTTTCCAGGCATCCAAGATGGATGCGTTCAATTCTTTTTTCCTCCCCTTTCCAACTTTTTTTCTTGCTGGATCTCTGCAGCCATGCCTGGGGGTGTCTGTGTGGATCATCCTCGCTGCTGGGTGAAAGAAAGCAGAGCAGTATGAGAACGAGTCCTAAAGGTGAAACTGGTGAGGTTTGTTGCAGGAAATGTCATCGCTAAATACCCCTTAAAATAAGGGGACAAATACTCTGCTGATACAGGGTTTTGAATCTAGAAGCTCACCTCAAATACACAATAATAAAGTGCTGAAAGTCAGGCTGAAACATTTTAAAATCACTATATATTTAAAGCAAAACTTTGTTTTATAATATCTAGCCTAGTGGTAAATTAAGTAAGCTTTCATTTATCTACAATATTTGACTACACTGCTTACATTGGCTCCAGGTGCTATATACTACATCAAGGAATATTAAAATAATATTTTTCTTCCTTTTTATTTGGTTATTTCTAAATGGATTAAATTGTCTCAATGCTTATAGAAGGCCAGGCCCTGATCCAGCTGAGCAACCAGACTCCGATTCCTTCCTCAGCTACAGACTTTGTGGCTTCAGACAAGTCACTCAGTCTCCCTCCCAGCTGCTAAAGGACTTGGCTCTTCTCTGGAGGATGCTGAAAGCATCAGCACAGTAACAGCCAGGAAGGGCTCAGCCACCCCGAGCTCACATAAGACCATGGGACACAAGAACAGATGGACTGCCCTAAAATCAAACATCACTTAAATATTTGTCTAGAATGTGTCAGATTTAAAAATCAGAGTTGTGGGATTTTTTGCAGGCAGGTAGGGGTAATTTTGAATATTTAAATTGTGGTCTAAGAATTAGCTCTTTCCTTCTACATTCCTAGAGCCATAGAGGTGACTCCAGTGAGGAGCAGAGGGTGCCCTGGTGTTCCCAGACACCTTGACCTCCTGCTCACACAGTGACATGCTGTGGCTTTAGACACCAGCATGAATCAGCAGCCTTGGATCCCAAAAGCAGGGAATAAGAGCAGTGTTCCAGCACACAACAGCTGCTCAGGGGCTACAAAAAGATGCTTTACTGCCACTGAGAACACGTAGGTATCTCTGTGCTGTGATGGATGTATTGATTTTTTATTTATTGCCCTCCCCAGCCCTGAAGCAGCTCAGCTCTGCCCCTTTGCCAGCACCTCATGGGGGAGATATAATGCCAGAAAATTGCTTTCAACCCCAGCTCCCTACTACAACACCAGTATTTTTAAAGCTCAGGCTGATGTGCTGCCTATCTCCTGCCTGTCCCTGCCTCAATGCACTCATATCCCCTGTGTGCTCGTCACATTACTGAAATGGAAAACCAGGGTTAAACAACAGCTCTCCTTTTCAATTCTCCTTTACCTGGAAATTATGGTGTTTTTTTCTTTGATTCCTGCCACATTTCCTTTTTTTTTTTTTTTTCCCCTTTCTTACACTCTGTCTTACTCTCTTTGTTTCAGTTGAAAAAGTGGGGGATATTTTACCAAATTCTCATTTCACATGGTCCAAGATAAAATCAAAGATACAGCATAATCATAACCAGTACTGCCACAGACCGAAAGAAACAATGAAACAATCTGAATTTTCCTTTTTTATCATTGATGCTTTCTTTACTATTTGCCATAATGCATCTGCATTGATTGCTTGGAGCCTGTTCCATTCTCCAGACCTGCAAGCCATTAATGATCAAGACTTTAAGGTTGTACATTGTTTTACTTGTTAGTTGTGTCATCACCAGCTACCAGAAGCACCAAAACTCTGAACTTGGGTCTCAGAAGGTAAAAGTCTTTTCAGTTTGTCTTTAAATACTCGGGTAAATCCCGTTAGCTTTCTCCACACCATCAAAGCATTTGGATAGCATAAAGCAACTGAATACATAAAAAATGTATCTAAACACCTTGTAAATCCCTACACAGAGCTGTTGCCGACACTACTTTTAACCCTAGGAAAACATTTCACCAATTACTGATCAAATACAATACAGCTAAATTTCACCGCCAGCACATCATTTTGATAATGGGTATGGAAATTATCCATTCAATAGCTATTCAGAAATAACTTAGAAAGATTGGTTTTCAGATACTTCTGAGAATCCTCGAGTAATCCCCTATAATCACCGTGGTGAGAATCCACCAACATTTTTCCCTTTGAAAAAGATTGTTTGGGGCGAAAACGTTGGTGGTCTCTGCCCATCCTCCGACGGATGCGTTCAAACAATATCTCTGGAATCACCAGCGCTTTGCTGGCAGAGGACTGAGGGGTTTCATACTCTTCTATGACTCAGTTGAGAAATTCTGCCAGCAAGAGAAGAGCTTTTAGCTCTCCCAAATCAGCTTGGCTTCTCAGGTGTGCCTCAGTAACCTGTCAATATAAATATCCTTCTGTTCTCACAAGGCAAGCTTGCATCATTTTCTATCCAAAGTCTGGGAGAAAAAAAAAAACAAACCCACAAAACAAACCAAACAATATAAAGTACCTAAAATAAACAATGACTACACTTTGCACTTCCCTGCTGCTCTGTGCCAGCTGCTAAATGTGACCCAGGAGTATTTTAAAGTGTTTTGATTTTGTGATCTTTCTTGCTCCTTGGTGTGAGACTGCAAGGGCTCATTCTTTCTTTTTTGGGGGAAGATATTATTTTCTGATTTACTTTCCTGATTTCAGAGATGTAAAATTTGGTCTTTCCTGTCTCACTAGAGGACATGGAGAGCTGTGTGGGGGTTGTTTCACGAGAAAGGTTTTTTTTCTCCAAAGTG
The DNA here is from genome assembly GCF_036169615.1 of Heliangelus exortis. NCBI lineage: Eukaryota > Metazoa > Chordata > Aves > Apodiformes > Trochilidae > Heliangelus > Heliangelus exortis. The sequence continues at coordinate 6,365,019 of NC_092435.1, read as the reverse complement.
GGAATCAGCCTGTGGACATAAGCACAAGAAAAAGAAACCCTGGATTTTACTCAGGCTTTTTTTTGCATTCAGTAATCCAGCTTTTGCTCTCTCATGAATTTTACACTGTCCAGGTGCCACAAAGTCATCTGGCCAAAGGAGAACTAAATGTGCATATGCTTGCATTTAGAACCTCTTGCCCTTGTGCCCTCGCAGCAGAGGTTGAGGTGTCCCTGCTCCCATCCCATTCTGATGCCACCCCTGGACCAGGCTACTTATTTCTATGGGCAATTATAGAGGGGATTAATTGGGGGCATAAAAGCTTTTCCTGGGGAGCCCAATAAAAAAATCACAGCCTCAGCTTGCATCCAACAGGTGAGGACCACAAACACCCACACCCAGGCTATCTGGGTCACTTTGTGTCTGTAGCAGTTTACCACCATCCCAGAGCAGAGGAAAAAGAAATGAGGCACCAGCCCAGGGAAAAGACTGTGGCACCACCAGGACCCTCTTCCTCGCAGTCCAGGCAAAAATGACGAAGTCATCCTTTCCTGCCTCAAAACCACAGGTTTCATACCCCAAAGGGCAGTGCACAGTTGTAAAAGTAGGGTTAGTACTGCAAAATGCTAGTCTGGAAAAGCCTTTTTGATAGCTGCACAGGATTCAGTTTTTATTCACAAGCAAGTTCCAGAAGATGAAGAGCAAACAAAAGAGCACGACCGTGATCGTGCACCACACTGGCCTTGCTCTGGCAGCCCTAAAATCACCACAATTAGAGGAAATAGAAAAAAAAAAACCCACAACATCACCTGCTTTATAAGCAAAACCATCTCCCGGTGGCTTGTGAAGTGAATCACACACCAAACCTACTCACAACATGCCCAATCCCTCAGGATTCAGGGCGAGACTGACTGTAGCCCAGGACTGTCACACGGTGTCACTGGACAAGCCAAGTCAGCCTGCATGTCACTCAAAGGCAAGAAAGGGGCTAATTCGGGTGTATGTTTTATTTGCTCTATGGTAATGGGATCAGGAATGTTTTGGGGGGGTGGAGAAGGTATCTAGAGTCAGGCAGAGGCCAGAGACAGCACCAGGACAGGAGATGGAGGGACTGCATTCTCTTCTCTACCTGCTGGGCTAAGCCTTCAGCTGCAAGACAACTTGGAGGTGAAGAACATGCAAATCCCCCAAACCCCAGGGGTTCCCTTTCATGAGAGGCATTACAGACACCAGCAGCAACATCTGGACACCCCAGGCAGCACCTGGAAGCTGTGCTGATGGACAGGACACAGGGCATGGGGCAGCCAGGGAAATCCACCAGCCCTAACACTCGGGTAACCCTTTGAGCAGGTTGGACAGCACCCAGGGCAGTCCTGCTGCAGGGATTTTTTTCTGTCAGCTTTACCTTCAAGACAAGATTATTGACCTTTTCAGTCCAGTATTTAACAGCCTCCATTCATTCCTACTTTTCCCTTCCCTTCCACTTCATTCCCTTTGTTGGTCTGTAATAGGAGAGGCAACAGGGCACGTACATCTGCAGCACAAAGCATTATCATCCTAATTATAGTTTCCTGGTGTTTTCTTCACTTTTACCATTTTATTAAAAACAATTAGTGGAAAAGAACCATCTTTTTTAATCTCTACCCTATTGTTCTCATCTCTCTCTAAATCCGAGGAGGTCTTTTCAGAGGCTATTTTATTCATAATTACATATGTTGGAACAACTGCTCCAAAAGTGAGCCCAGAAAGGATTCTGATAATACTTCCCTAGCAGGCTTGGTCCTGCTGTTTGAAGTGTGTAATGCTAACGATTTAATAAAATGTATGTGAAAACAAGGGCTTATTTCCAACAGGCTGGGTAAATGCTGCACGCAGCCATGCCACGAGCATTGGCCTAATGGATTGAGGAGGAGTTGGAGTTGCAGCAAAATTGGGAGCCAAAGACTTTTGTTTTGCTGCCAGACTTGGCTCCCCTGATTCCTTCAAGGAGTATGGCTGCAGGCAGGTGTGACTGCAAGGATAACACAGCAGGGGAAGGGGAATTTACAAGAGCAGGATCCCAGCTCCAGCATTGTGCACATTAGACCTGCGGGACTTTGTTACTGGTGTAAACTGGAGGAAGGTTGGCCCTGTGGTCCAGGCTTGGCCTCAGTGCTCCAAGACTGATTTAAGCACAGACCACTCTAGCTTGAAAGATGCCTACTGGAGTTTTTGCATATGTATAATTCTTATTCAAAATCTTTACCACCACCACCCCCTCCCCTAGTTCTCTACCCTAATAAGCTTCTATTTAAAATACTACAGCCAGAGCACTGCAATTTTTGATTTGAAGAAGGGTTTTTTTAAAAATGTATTTCTTACATTGGGGAAAACTTTAAAATGTTTCATATTCAATTGGTTCTTTACTTTTTTTTCAAGCTTCCCCTCCACCACCCGTGTTAATTCCCCATCATTTGAACAAGGGTCTTCTCCTGCCTTGATCCTGCCATGAAATCACTATGCTGTATTTGTCTTTCTAACATGAAAGTCATTTCCATGGTCACCAACTGTGATGTCATAAAAACATTTTTAATGGCTTTTGTACAGCAGGGAACAGAAGGAGAAAAGAGATTATGGGTGGAAAGCAACTCTTATCGATACACAACAGTTTTAGGCACAACTGTGAAGCTGAAGCATGCAGAGAACTTGAGGCCAAAAAAAAATTCCTTTCTGAAATAGCTTCTCTTGTGAAGCTCATCCCAGCACAAAAATTCTTCTTTAAGTTACTAGCAGTCAAGCAATCCCCGTGGACTGCTGTTATGTCAGTCAGCCCAGAGCTTTGCAAGGTGCTTTCTAAGCTTGGAAGACAGCAAATCCCTGCCTCAGTCCATCCATCCCCCTGTATAAATGCACACACAAAACATCCTCAGCAGCTCCAAGTGTTTGGGCAGGACAAGCTGGGATCTGAGCACTATTGGCCCATATGGTTTTACTTGTCTCGGGTCACAAGAATCAGAATTCACTGAAGACACCCTTCAATTGGACCAGAAGGTCCTTTTTTTGTCCAGCAATGGTTGTGAGGTCCCCTGGCTGGTGTACCCTCTCCAAGGGGGTGACCAAGTGCAGTCACCCAGTCATAAGATTTCTCTTCTGGTAAAGAAGGGACATCAGGACCAGCCTGAGGTTTTGGCCACAGGAATTCCAAGGTCCTTCAGGCTGTGTGACCCCATAGCCCAGCCTGAATCCTCAAGTCCCCAGCACTGGGAACTGCTCCTTGCCAGTTCTCTGCTTTGGTAGCAGGGTTGGGACATTGCCAGCTGAAACAGGGGATTGTCCAGGTTCCTCAGTTAGAATGGAAATTAAAAAACCCATGCCCTGCACAACACAGAGATGGTCTAAAAGGAGTCCATGAATACACTTGGACTGTTTTGAGCTCTACTGATGTCAGGTCCATAGGTCTTGCCTTTGTTGATTCCCAGTAGCACAAAACCAGCATCAGCTCTTGGTTTCCAGTTTCCAAGTTAACTCTGCTGAGGTGCTGCCCATTCTCAATAGATCAGTTGGGTAGACACAGACACAGCCTATGTTGGAGGCTGGCTGAAGCAGGACCTGGCACAGCAGCTCTTGTCCCACCCCAGGGCAGACATGGACTCCTTCAGCCCATCGCAGCCCGAGAGAGAGTACGGAAACCAAACCACACAAATTCTCTTTAAATTAACGCAGATGTTTTCCATTGTCTCAAGAAGCCAATTGCTGAGTCAAGCTTCTCTTTATTTGCTGTGGTCAGTCAAAGAAACCAGAATTTAACCCAACTCTTCATTGTGGGAAAACACAAAACCTTGCTGCCACCTCCTCAGGCAGCATCAGGAATGGCCAGGGAACTGCTGGCAGACTCCTGGGTCAGCAGAGGAGCTGCACTGATGTCTGCTCAGAAAGGGTTTCTCCAGCTGGGGATCTGCTCTGCCCCAGGATGTCCCTGTGCACCAGGACCAAATGGTACCCCCTGGGTGAGCCAGGCTCAGCATGACCTGACAGCCTCCCTCTGCACCCAATCTCTTCCCAGAAAAATCCTCAAGTAAAAATTATCACAGAGCCTCCAGAAGGGAGGATTGGACCTGCTCAAAGTCATGGAGCCATCCTTGGCACTTGGCTGTCTTAGAAACGCCACAACAAGACACCCCAAGGAGATTATCTCCTTCCCCTACTCAAAGAAAACACAAGGGGGGGGGAGTGGGGGGAGGAACTCACCGGACGATGAAATTCCTAAATCCTCATCCCAGGAGAAGAATTAATGTAGCCCTTTCCCTGCTCCAATCCCTGGAGCTCCCCTGTAGGAGATCCTATTGTACACCCCACACTAGGAAGGGCACATCTGGCAGCGAGCTCCTTCCCAGTGCCTGGCACGCAGGAGCTGGGATTTCCCAGGGCTTCTTTATCACTGAGGTACTGAACAAGGGAGCCACCATTTTGCTGCAGTCCCACAGCAGGAATAAAATGGTGGCACAGATGAAAACTGCCAGATCAAACACAATCCAGTTGTCTGTCACCACCTGCAGCTCTTCTCCACCTCACGTGTAACGCTGAATTCTTAATCAGGTTAATATTGGATTTCTGGGTGCTTAACTAAAAACAAACCAAACCAAACCCACTGTACATAAAACAAAGCAAAAAACCACCACAACAAAATTGTACTATAATAAATAGATGATTAACATTGCAGCCATGAAGTACCAAGATGCAAACTATTGCTGCCAGAATTCACATTTTTCCCACAAAATGGCATCTCCACAGATCTGGGGTTTATTTGCAGAGGCAAAGAGCTCACCCAAAGCCACCAAGAACAATTAACTATACACATATGTAACATCCAAAGGGCTCAATCTCTTTTCCAGTGTCTTCTGAGAAATGTTACGGTGGTTGACAAAGGCAAAAGTGTTCGCTTAATTGCTATTAAACAGCTTCCCCCCCCTTCCCCACCTCCCATCAAATTGCTGCTGCAACACACAGAGGGTTGGGAAGATATTCCTGAAGGATGGCAGGAAGGACAGCAAGCACAGCATTTCCAGGGAGGACATTTGATACAGATCAGCCAGGACAGAGTTTGCTTTTTGTCCTTTGTGATTTGCACATTTCTTCTGCTCACACAGATGGTAAAACTTACTGTAAAGCTGAGCCTGAGCACTAGGACAAGTCCCAAGTCCCTGGGACTGGGACAGGAACACATTCCTCATGCTTAAAAAGAGACCAGCAACAAAATGAAGTTAATTTCTGCCTGTGGACAATCCTGCTCTTCATTCAGCTTTGAGTTTAAACAATAATTTCAATACACTACATGAGAAATGGATTATTACAAATTACCTTTTTAACCAAAAATGAAGCTGTGTAACAGCTTACAGCAATTCTTCCCAACAGCAGAAATTATTGTTAAAATTAAAGCATATATTGTCTCTTTAGACCACACTTAAAATTCCTTATTTTTTTCTTCCATGGTCATGGGCTAAAACAAAATATTTCTTGGCTTACACTATTTAAATTGTTTGGTTTATGAAGGCTGTAGATTTGCTGCATTCTGCTCTTCTAAAAACACAATTTAGCAAAGGGACACACTTTGTTAAATTTTGTCTAACAATTACTTTTTACCCTTAAACACAACAATAATCAAATGTTGCAAAATTAATTCATGGAGTGGCTTTGGGTAGTTTTATTTTTTTTTATTTAAAGGCATTTAACTAATTTGTAAGACATCTGTTGGTAGCAGTCAGAAATTTCTTGTTCTTTATCACACACATATTTTTACATCCAATAGTTAAACCATTATAAAAAATAATTAGTACCCAAAGACTGCTGAAACATCTCAGAGAAAGACTTACAGAATGGATAAGAAAAAAAACCTCACCATATTTTTCTTTACTGGTAATCCTCAAATTACCAGTTGAAGCATCCATAGTGAAATGATTTACTGTACTCAGTCCAGGATTTTATTTCAGACCATCAGGTACCAGTGACCAGTAGCTAAATCTCAGGTCTTTGCAGCTTCCCATCACTGTATAAAATGCTCAGGAAAAGCAACAGACCTAATCTTTTCCCCCTTTTAAACAGAAGTAGCCATTTGTTGGTTTCAGTAAGGTCAAAGTCAGGTCTTAGAGAAGCTCTTTAGATGTCTCAGAATCAGGCATAGAAAAACCATCCCCCTCTCCCAAAATCCCACACGTGCAGAGCCCCAACTCCATCAGAAAGCAGAGGAGTTCCCATTACCAACATTGCCTCTCTTAGGGTAAAGACCAGCTTAAAGACAAGGCAAAAAGTTGAAGCTGGAGCATTTCACAGCATTATCCCTGCTGCTGAAGGTAAAATGGGAGCTGGTGGGGACTTTTCTTGGGTGGGAATTAGGAGCTGGGCTTTTTCATTGCTTGGTGTGGCAGCCTGCAGACACCCAGCATTGCCACCCTGTCCAAGTTTGGCCTAAAACATAAATGTTGCCACTACTGTTAAAGAGGGAAGTTGGTTCTAATCTACTGTGTCCCTGCTTTTCACTTCTTCAAAAGCAGAAATTCCCAAGAAAACAGCAGATTTGAGCACGTAGAAGGTGGCTTACAGGTACTCAGGACAGTTTTCAAGAGTAGGGTAAACTCTGGCAGTCAAGTGAATTTGAGATGAACAATTTAAATACACTTTAAATTAGGAGAATTTTGTCTTCTGTATTAATCTGTGCCAAGGGGAAAAAAGCTCAGTAGAGGTGACCAGCTGCAGGACACCAGGATGGGCAACATGTAACTGGACCTTAACCTTAACAGCAGAGGCTGCTGAGGTCTGGGTCCAGCTAAAGAACAACCATGCTGACCAGAACACTTGCAAAAGACCTCCCATTTCCCTCTACCTCATTGCCATCCCTAGTTTTTTGCTATACATCTTTTACATCAATTTTATAACATCCTGAAATGAGTCTGCTGGACTCTCAACGTGAACTCAGTCCTCCTGACCCAGCTTTTGTCAAGGTTTTCAGAAGAAAGAAAGTAATAAAAAACCTAAGTCAACAAAGCCCTCCTCCACATCAAAAAAACCCAAAACCAACAAAAAACCCCAACTAAACAAAAAACCTCACACACACAAAACCCTTAAAAAACCAAAAAACCCCAAAACACAACAACAAAAACAGAGGAAAGAAAACTCTGGCAGCAAGCAGCATTTCTGCAGAAAACATCACACAGATTATTGTCCCAAACTCCTTACCTCTCACCCCAGAGGCTCTCATGGTGTTTTTGGAGCAAATGAGAGCTGAGAAAGGCAAAAGAGAAGGCAGGAGACACTGCTCTCACCCCAAAGAAGCAAAGGTTGCCCCATTCTGCAGGCACTCACTTCCATCATATAATTATATTTTTTTTAGCTCAGTAAATCCATTTGCAGCTGCCTGCAAAGTGCTGGGGGAAAGACAACACTTTAAGGATTGGCTTAAAGGAGAAGTGGTGGAGAAATAGAGGGTGTCCCAGGAGGAAATTGTCAGTCATTATACATCACCCACAGGTGAAAACAACTTCTCATCCTGAGCTTCTCTTTCTAAATGCCATGAAGACACGGGGAGGAAGATGGTGTTGTGTTAAAATATTTTATAACTACATATTAGAAATATTGTTTTGTAGAATTCATTTTAGTAAATAGGACATTTAGTTCAATAAACAGAGTCCAAAATGTCAGTGGATTGTTAGGCTACAAGTAAGAAGGGTTGATTAAAACCCTGCTGTATACTGAGCAGCACCAGAAAATGCCCATCCCCAGGCAGCTGGGCACCACACCCTGGGAAAGTGATTGGATGGGCAAAACTCAGTGGCAAAAAGCCCCCCTCTGATTTCAAAGGCAGAAGGATTAACCCCTAAGTTACTAAATTAATCGGAACCATGAGGGAAAATATTGAATGTCTTTGCTTTGACTTTTTGTGTTTTCTCTGAGAAGGCTGCAAAAGGAAATTTGCTGGGGGAAAGAGATTTTGCTGCTCCTGGAGGAGGCCATCTGGGATCCTGAGATTAGTATTTTAGGTTTCTATTATCTGAAACTCCACTGGCAGACTCTGTAAAAAGGAGTTTATAAATTCTGTAGTGGGGTTTAAGTAAAACTATTCTATCCAGGGACTAAGAAATACGTGTAATTACTGTAGGTGGGTAATGTTGTTTTCATCGCCGTTCACCAAAATTCGTTTACCAGATATTATTCCTAAGAGAAATAATTAAAATCAACATAAAATTCAGAACGCAGTGAAAATAAAACATTAGGAGATAATGTCTTTAAAATTACCAGACCAAACAACCCTCTGCACTGCGGTACCAGAGTAATCACTCTCCAGCTAGCAGGGTTTGTTTTCCCTGTACAGAGATGCTTTGAACTCCCAGGCTTCTCAGGCAAGCTGCTACTTTGCAGCCCAATGTAGAAAGCAGTTATTTAATACCACTCCGTGTTAAATTCTTTCTCTAAAAAGCTAACGAGAGAACTTTATTGAAGGCTGGGTCTCGGCACCACGTTTGGTCTCTGTGTTATTTCCTAAACTCCTGTCAAAAGCAGACTGGAAACCTCCCTGGGTTTTTTATGCAGGTTCAGAACTGGACCCATGGACTTGGAATTAACTCTTGTCCAGGCAAAATGGCTCATGCCAGGGGAAAAAACCCAAATGTGGAATCCCACATTGAGGAATTTTAGAGCCAGGTACTTACACCAAATGTTTAATTCTGTTTTGTGCTCATAGAGGAAACATAACCTGATGTGAGATGCCACCTCTCATTACAAATGTCTGACCATCCTTGTTAATGAAAGACTGTTTTCTTTTTGCAAATGGTATTAAGCAAAGAACAAACTGATTGTCTAAATTGATTAAGCAGATTCATTCCAGTGAAAAATTTATTATTTGCCTAGTTCATTTCATCAAATCAATTCAGAGGAAAAAGGCTCCATGAATTAAACTAATCACAAATATATATTTTAAAAGCCAGCCATTACTGGCAGGATACAGTTGGTGCAGCAAATCACTAGCACAATAACTGAATTTTAAAGCAGCATCTTGCATTGCTTCTTGAATGTTCCTTGCCTTTTCATTCAGAAAACTGGTATCTGGGGACAAAATTCTGCCCCTATTTAATCCTATGCATTCTCATTACACAACTGTGTGTGCCAGGAGTCATTCTTGGGGAAGAATCCTGTAAAATTTAACTGGCATTTCCTATAAAATAGAAATCGTGCACTAATCAGAATGCTAATTCAGATAGATTAATAAGAATTTCTGAGAGCTTCAGTACATGCTCTTGAAAAACACATATTTTTAAAGATAAAAATGCCTTTATTAAACTGAACACACATATTCATTAGAATCACTCACATGGCAGTCAGAGAAGGTTCGTGTATAATCTTTTGCAGGAATGGAAAAGTCAGCCTAGAATGCTAATATTTCATTCAGTTAAAAGGAAAGACCATCCATCGTATTTATATTTCTCCAGCAAATTATAGGCAGGGTTTGAGCTTTTTGTGAATGGACACATACATGTTTTGCAATTTTTTTCCTACGAATTTAATTTTGAAATCATAATTCAAGAAAAATTTTTTTGTTATCATCTGTATCTTTGCAAATACATTTGTCATGGGTAGCCCACTAAAAGCACCCAGGTGTCACTTAATAGTTGGTCTAATAAAAATAATAAAACAACTTTTTTTTTCTTTCCATCCCTTAAGGCCATAGGTGCAGCAGCATCACAACCAGGATCTCTCCTCAGAGAGCCACTGACAAGGGTTAAGCAAAGACCTTGTGAGTGTGTCTTGTGTGGTGCAGCCTGGAGATACTTCTGCTGTGTTCTTATCCCAATTCAAAATAATATTTTCCTACCAACTGTTCATATTCAGTCCCACAGCTCTCTGATGACTCCAGTTCCAAGTAGCTCTAAATTGGCCTGTCTGGAGCTGAACCTCTCAAGAGCAGTTTGGCTGCCACCCATGGTTCAACACATAAGCACAAGTACACAAAAAACCCACTTTATAATTACAGCTCACTGGTCTCTTTCAGAAGCTTTTCTCTAAGAGCAAGAAGAAATTTTGCCTCTGCCCATCGTGCCTGCTGGGGGCTGAAATCCTGGGGTGATGCTTCTGGGCAGAGCTGCTGCCTGGGCACCCACCCTTCCTGTCAGGTAGACTTTGGGATCTTAAACAAAGGATTTTCCCACAAAGCAGTGAGAGAGCAAAAGCCATAAACACTGTGGCACGAGCAATAATTTCAAAGCACGTGGCACAGGCAGTAACAGCACAGCTCAGAAAGCTCACAGCTAAGCTGGTAAAAGAAACCTCATAAACAGAACAGCGTTACAAAAAGAATTTAGTGCTTGGAAAGACACAGTCATGACAGCTCTGAAGTCTTCATCCCTCCCCTTCCCACTGGAGGGGAGGTCCCCAGCCCTACCCTGCTGGGGTGGGGACAGCAGCATCATGTCAGGAGCCTGCTGGGTGCTGCCAGACCCTGGGAGGCTCGGGGAAAGGAAAGATTCCCACCTTCACTAGGAGCCCCCACCCCCATGAAGGGCATCAGCCACAACCCCTCCACACAGCAGAGCTGCAGAAAGCAGCAGGGAAGGGCTGAAGCCACCCAGATAAGGCTGTGCCACATCAAGGTTCACCAAGGGGCTCCCCACAAGGGCATAGGGACAGCCAGGGAGGTGCCCAAGCACCCACAGGCACCCCCCAGGCTGAGTGCACCGAGGAGCATGGGATGCCAGCAGCATCACCCCCTGGCATTTGTGAGCCTGGTCTCTGGAGAAGCCAATGTTTTGATTAGGGATTTGAAAAGAAAGCAAGCAATGTCAGCTGGGGAAAAAAAAAAAAAAAACAAAAAACAAAAAAAAAAAAAACAAAAAAAACCCAAAACACAACACATTTCCAATAACAAGTTTCCTTCAAAACCCTTATCTGCCCCGTGGTGTCAACACCCACATATTTACAGTCACTTTCAAGTGTTTTCCTCATCTTGTAATGAGCTGCGGTCTGTAAGGTCTGTGTAAGGGCACCTTGTGTGCTGCCAGGCCCTCACTGTGCCCTGTGGCCAGTGCTGGGAAGCTCTTAGAGGTGTGCCCAGGAGGGTGCCCACAGCACGACCCAAACACTGGGAGTTGGGGGCACCCTCACCCCTCACCAAGGTGACCATCAGCCAAGGGCACCTTCCTGGAGTGTGTCGTGGGAGTTATCAAGAAACACGTTGTCTCCTCACCCCTTCACTATACCCCCCTGCATCATATCCCCAGAGGTTCAAAGGATCTGGAGAAAATCAAACACTGGTCCATTTTTTTTCTTCTTCTTCTGTTTTCAGCTTTTTAAGTTGCTCCCACGATGTTGCACAGCCTGACTTGTGATTTCAAGGGCAATACCAATTAGTCCTGGGATCAGCACAGCTAATGAAGCTCGATGCCTCCAATTTACGGGTTCAGAGTTAGCAAAGCAGGAGGACAGGGACAGGCAGGCAGCTCAGAAGCAAGAGCCTCATCTCCTTCAGCAACCAGATTATAATGTCCCTTGGCAAGAGACAACTCATGGCCTAAAGAATCTCCTTCAGCAACCAGATTGTCATGTCCCTTGGCAAGAGACCATGGCCTAAAGACCTCTGGACCTAACGGGCTGTTCATTTTCTAAAGAAAACTGGAAGAGGTGGCAAAGCCAGAGGCATGTGCCATGTCCTGGGGCAAATACTGAAACAGATGGAGAGAAGCAGCAGACACCCACCCACCCTGGGCTCCTCAGGACCCTCTTTGGGCAGTGTCCAGCAACACACCAGGTCCATCAGACCTGCTCCAAGAAGGGAGATGTGATGGAAAGTTTCAGCCATAGGCTGGAGCTCACCATTGTCATGCTTCCAGGAGATGCTGGTGGCACTATCAGGTACTTGGTGCAATTCCCTGTGCTCCATCACTTCAAATTCAAACCTGTCCTCAGAAATTGGAGGAACATCCATGCTCTGAAGTGCTCAGAGTGAAAAGATCTTTATTAGCTCCTTTAATTTAAAATCCTGTGTATTTCCCACTCTGATACTTTTTAGTATCCCAAGGAGTAGAAAACAGTTTTGAATCATATTTGCCAGCTGACACAGCCCCTCCCTCTTGATAGCATTAAGGACCAGGGTGCTTTTCTGGGCAGCTGTAAGAATGGAGGCTCTGGCAAGCAGCACCCAGCTTCCAGGGGGCTGGAGGCAGTGCAGGGACAGAGCAGAGATGCCAGGGTACCAGGTAAGAGCTCCACCAGCTCACATGGCCCTGGCTGGCAAAGCCTGCTGCCAGCTAGCAAATAACACAAATTGGAGCTGACAGAGAAATGTAACAAATTCATAATTAATGGCACAACAATTTTTTAATACACAGAAAACTGTACTAGGTTAATAAAACCAGGCTTTTATAGTCTTATCTGACAGCAGGGATGGTGTGTGATCTCCAGAAAAGTGAGTGCTGCCCATCCTCAGCTCTGGCTGGCCTGGGGATGCTGTGCTAGATTCTATGGGTGCAGAATTTCTCTCCAGGACATTGCATACTCCAGAAGGTCATTGGGCAGCCTGGCTCTGTGGTAGGGTGAAGCACTCACACAAAAGGTCAGTGTGCTGTGGAAACCCCCACACAGCTCCTCCTTGAGGGGCTGAAACCTCTTGGTGTTCACTAGCATCTGCCTTGCTTTATCTCAGCCTATAGTATTTTTTATGGGAAATTGCTTGTCTTCTAAATAAAGAGCATCCTGTGGGGTATCTCAGGGACAGAGGGACTTGCTCACTGCATCCAACCTATCCACAGATCAAAGCCATAGGAGCACACAGGTGGAATTCTGTCCCTCTCTTTCCACCCACCTGTACATGTAAATACACACCCACATGCACACAAGCTCTCTAGCAATCCACATTTCAATCTATATATGTATGCATGCACTTTTATATAATATATATATTTACTCCTATTTTCACTCCAGGCATTTTTACTCCAGGTGTTCAAATGAGACCCATCAGCATGCAAAACAAACACTTCATTTAACTTCTCATTAGGACTTATTCCTTCTACCTCTGTTTTGGGGGGTTTTTGTTTGTTTGTTTGTTTGTGGTTTTGGTTTTTTTTTACATGTTCTCTTCAAGGGAAAGACAACAACATCGGGGAAAAATGCTTCAAACAAGTTTTGTAAGGATGAATAATTACGCAAAATGCCTTCATTGACTCTTGTTCTTGCCCTCTAAAAATATACATAGTTGCAGCACATGGGCCACTTCCAAACAACCCTCCACCATTTCAGATGAAATGTGTCCACGGAGAAATACCTTTGGACGTGGCAAATTTTCTGTTTAGAAGAGACATTGCTGCATTATTTTAGAAAGAATGATTCTGGTAACTGACTGCTTTTGTTTTTCAGCCTCCTCTGTCATTTTCCCCAACTCTTTCCCATTTTCAGGAGGCAGGTCACACCACCCCCTCCCTCGCAGCCCGTAGTAAAGGTCTCAGCATCTTCCGACCGCCACGCAGCATCCCCACACGCAGCATCCCCAGCGAGCAGCCCGCAGCCCCGGGGCGGGGACGATCAGACAGGTTGGTTGCTGCCAACCCAGGCTGCATCCTGGAGCTCCTCCGAACAAAACCAGAGCAGGGAGAGAGGCTCTTCGAAAAACAAATGTGACACCGAGTTCAAACAAACGTGAGCCGGCCACTAAAACTCTGCCCCGCAACCGTGAGCCCGCGTCCGTGCCACAAGAGGGGGAACCCAGCCCGAGGAGCTGCGGGGTGCGCTCGGCCGAGCGTGGCAGCTTCCGAGAGCAATCAGAGGCTTCCCAGGAGGGAGGAGGAGCACTAAAGCATGTGGCATGCTGTCACCGTGGGGGACAAGGGGTGAGGATGCCTCCTGCGAGAGCTGCAGTTCGCAGGATGAGGGGAAGAGCGCCTGGCAAAGCCACTGCGAGATCAGCACCGGGGATGTGAGGGGTGAAGTGTGGGGTGGGAATGAGCCCCCGGTGCAGGTTGTCACCTGCTGCCCCGGTCCCTGATGGAGGGGAAGGCTCCTGCCCCAGGGATGAGAGCCCTGCACACATCGAGGGGAAGAGCTGGGAGGCTGGAAAGGCCAATTCCGAGAGCCTGCTCTGGGCCACCAGCTTCTGCTATACAATAAACACCAAATTCTGTATAATCAAAGAAAAAACTCCCACAGGAAACTATTTCCCTAAATGTTTAAGTTGACAACGACACAAAGTCAGAACCACTGCAGATGGGGATGGAGCCATAAGGGCTGGAGTGTGCCAGGAGCAAGAGGCACCTATGCCACCGTGGAAGTGCAAGTCCTTTCCCCTGACTCCTGGCACACGGGTGCCAGAACCTCCAGGAAGCTCCTGCATGGCCCAAAATAGCCTGGAAAACCTCACTGCATCCCCATTTTGCTTTGTCTTCACCCCCTCTGTTGGCTCTCCAAACTAACTGTGGGACACAGGGCCCTGGCTGCTGGGACTGTCACCCTCCCAGGCCATGGCAATCGTGGCCAGGCTGTACCTGGTGAGAGGAGACACATGAAGGTGGGACCAGCCACCCTGCAAGCCGAGGGGGCCGGGACACAGGAGCCTCTTTGGTTCTCGGCAGCTGAATTAAAAGCTGTGGGGTGATGGCAGCAGCTTTGGGATCTTTTGAGTCGGTGGCAGTCGGCTGCTATTAGCACACAAAAGCGATGCTGAGCAGCCAAGCAGGACAAAAGGGGTGTGGGGCAGGCAGACAAGAGAGAGGGAGGGTGGAGCGAGACAAGAATGGGAGAGGAGCTGCACAGACAAGAAGGAGGGGAGGGAGACACACACACACACAAAAATCAGAGAAAGGAGAAGACAAGGGGATAACAAGGGGGGAAGAAATCACATGGGGAAGGGCGTTCCTCACCTGGCCGGTGGCCCCCTCTCCTCACCCCATGCTGCTCCTCTCACTTTTTGCTTGCCCCATGCAAGGACACCAGAACAGAGCCAGTACAGAGCACCAGGCCTTTGGCTTCAACCTCCGAATCCGTGAGGATTTTCCCACTCAGCCAAGTTTTGCACCCCTGCCAGTGTGGCTGCGATCAGCAGATCTGCAAAGGGACCTGGAGGAACTGGGTGTGCTTCTCACCAGCACCCACCCGTATTTCCCATTCCTGTTCCCAAAAATGGGCCTTGGATGGTGCCACAGCCACCGGCACCCAGCTGCAGAACTGCGAGCTGGTCCTTGTTAACACCAGTTTACCAACAGGCATGGAGCATCAGGGGCAAAAAAGGCAAAATTACTTCTCTTGAACATGAGCTGTTCCCAGCTCACACAGCCTCATCCCCCTGAGCCCTCAGCCTCTTGAAGGAGCCAAAAAATCTTCTCCACTCCACATGTTTCTCCTTTACCAGCACCCCAAAGAACTATGAAGTCCTGGGGGGGTGACACTGCCCTTTCTCCTGCAGCCAGGAGGACCCAGCAGCCTTGCAAATATTTTAGGAACAGGATAGCAGAATAACAGTAAAGCTCAGAAGAAGGGAAAGCTCCACATCAGAAGATGCTGTAGAGCTAAACCACGCATCAGCTTCAGTTCCCCAATAACGCCCCTATAAATGACGGAATAAATGACAGAACAAAAGTAAAACTCCCATCGTTCTCGAGGATATTTGAAAAGCTCTCATGTTTCTAGTGTTTCATAAAACAAGAAAGTCAGAAATGGAAAACACATTTTTAAAGTATGAACTTGCAGGGGATTCAATAAAAATGCATTTTTTCTGACTGAAAACATTTCTTTATCTTTAGGAATGAAAAATAACACCGCTGGCTAAAGTGTCCCAGGCTGGCAGCCTCATCAGCTTCGTCTGTGAGCTCTGGTACCCTTCACAGAGGGAAGAGCCAGTGCTTGCCCCCCTTCCCTCTTCTACCTCTTTTTTACTTAGTTTCAAGTCTATCTTCTTATTAGGATTTTTCTTTCTTTCTTTTTGCAGAACACTGGATCTCTGGCATTCACCCTCTAAAATAAAATTATGTCATCACTTTTCCTTCTAGTGCCACTACTGCTCTTTTTGGCCACATTTCTCAGAAAAGTCCATTTCTGATCTCTATGTGCTGGTTGCTGCAGCACAAGATTTTGCAACCCACACCATCCAAACAAGACCCAGTACCAGACTGGTTGTCCTTGAGACAAAGCTCTCCAGAGCAAGAAAAATATGAAAGTGATCAAAAGTCAGTGCTGACTTTTCCAGCTCTCCTTGTTTGAGCCTTTCCCATGCCAGTGTGAAAAAGGATGATGAAAATATAATAAAAAACCAAAAAAAACCACCCCAAAATCAAAACCAAACCAAAACCCAAACCAAACAAACAAGGGAAAAAACCCCAAACAAACAAAACCAAAACAAAAAAACACAATAAGAGAGAGAAAGGGCAAAGGAAAAAAAAAAAAAAAAAAAGGAAAGGGAAAGTCTTGGATTGATCAGGAATGACTCACATGCATGTTCATAACCTAAAACAAGGATCACAGAATGGTTAAACCTTGACTTCAGCTACTCCAGCTTAGCTGGAATAAGGATTTCATTTCCAAATGCTAACTTGAACACTGCTATTTATTTCATAAAGCTGGGGCCATCATCATGCCTGGCTTTTCAACAGGGCTAAAGCAGACAGTTTGGGGGTGCAGGCATTAAACGTTCACAACACCTTTAAAAATGTTTTTAAAAAACACAGATATAGTTGTTATGTTTCAAATGTGCAAAGTGTTAACCTCCCCATGAAAGTGCCTTGAAAGAAAGATTTTTGATCAGCACCAGTATTGAGAATAATTCACTTCATATGCGTCGAGAGAGCTGTGGGAGACAAAATATTTTAGAAAACTGTTGCCCAGGATCCTTTACAATTTCAATTTTCCTCTCCTACAGAATTATGAGGTCTAACACAAGGAGGCATAGGGGGTTTTTTATCCTTGCTTTTTGACTTCCAACACTAAGCATGATGGGAACACTATCATTAGGTAATTTGGGAGCTAAAGTAAGTGATGAGCTTTGCAGTAGGGGGGAGAAGAGTAGGTTCGTTTGGATGCAAGAATTGATGAGGGTCAGGGAGATGGGTTGGGGTTTTTGGACAGCACTAAGGGGATGGTAAACGTTCCCACTGGGATAACCTCTGCACCTTTTTCCTCCTTCATGTTTGATCCCGTACAGCTAAGGATAACCTGGAACACACCAAATGGGTTTTCTCCACATAGAGGCCACTGGAAGGCAGTTTGTGTGTGTGTTTCAAATGCAAAAACTTCTTCCCAGCTCAGGCTATTCCATGGAAGTCAATTCCCAAGCAATGTGGGGACACCTCAGTCTTCAAATCTTTCCCAAACTCTGTCACTACACCCTGAGCCTTTGTCATCCAACCAAACCTATGCCACGCTTCCTCAACTTAATAACAGATGCCCCAGGAAAGACAGCTCCTAGGTCAGGGATATTTTTTTTATTTTTTTTTTACTGCTCTCTTTTCACTTCCCATTTGGAAGGGGTGGGGGGAGCCCGGAGCCTCCTGCCCAGCCACCCCTTGCCCACCTCCCAGACCGACATCCCCACAGCCCTGAGGCTCTGAGCAATCTGTTTATCTTACACAAGTCTCCTCAATGAGGAAAAATAAATAGAAGGAGAGAACATATGACTCTCCTTAGCACAAAACCTCCCCACCTCCTCCTCGCCTTATTTTTTTCTTATTTTTTTTCTTTTTTTTTTTTATTATTATTTTTTTTCCTCCTCTGGCGACATAAAAAGAGGCTGCGTCTGCCCCTGTTGAATGTAAATGCCTTTGAAGTGGAACTAATCATTTCAAGGATAGTTTGCGTTGTCCTAACAACGCAGCTGAATTGCGAAGCCCCGCTTTTTGTTGAAGATATGTTTTCTTTCTTTCAGCCCAACCTGATGATGATATACTGCTTTCACGCTCTGTCCTCCCGCATCGTAAATCTCCTCTGCCGCCTTCCCCGGCCCGAATCCTCCCCCTCTCCAGCGGGGGACCGGCTGCCGGACCCCCCGACCCCCTCATTCCCCTGCCCCAGCCCGGCATGGATCGGGTCGAGCCGCGGCCGCGGCGCCGCCGGGCAGCGCATCCCCGGGTGGAGAGAGAGGGGGGGCGAGCACCGGAGGGGGGACGGGACACGACAGCCGTCTCTGCACCCCTCCCTGGGCATCCATCCATCCATCCATCCATCCATCCATCCATCCATCCATCCATCCATCCATCCATCACCTCTGGGTGCCTTTCATCCGCCCCCTGCGATTGTCCCCCTCGGAGCATCCCTCTCCAGACCCCCTCCCGCAGCCCCCCCGCCCCGGGCTGAGCCCGCCCTGGCCCCGCAGCTCCCGTTAATGCCATTAGTGACAGGGGTCGGGTTTCAATCGGGTCTCGTTGACACGAAAGGGCTGCAGCCGGTGCCTCGGAAATTCAGGTCAAGCGCTGAGGACTCGGGTTTCACGGTCAAGGCTACCGGGAGGCAACCTCGGAAATGCCCCACCGGACGGACAGACAGACAGGCAGACGGACGGCTGTGCACAGCCAGTGGGAGGTGAGCAAGAAGTTGTTAGGTACCCCCAGAGCCCCTGCCCAGAGGCACAGCTATCCTGAGCCTCCTCTCCTGGGCTTGGATGCTCCCCCCAGCAGCTCCCCACTCCTGGCCAGGATCTCCGTGGTGGGGCAAGTTCTGGGTTAACTCCCCCACAGCGGGTGTTTGCTGGCTGACAACTCTTTTTTTTTTTTTTAAGAACACAGAAACATATTTTATTTACTGCCTCCCATAAATTATTTACTAGCCAGGCTGAGGTAATTCCATTAAAGCCGCATGGTTTGCTTATACCAAATAGTTATCTGGGGACCATTTTTTTTCTTTTTTTTTTTTTTTTTTTTTTTTTTTTTTTTTTTTTTGCCATTGTAAAGCCACACAGTTGCCAGAGAGCAGGGAAAGAGGGGGTCAGGAGAAACCTACTGCTGGAGAAATGGGCCTCAGGAAGCAGCACAGGATCAGAAAGGAAAGAAACAGCTTTGCCCTCTCTGTTTATGAGGCCTAACAACACAGAAAAAGGCACCACCCAGGTGGGAGTCAATAATGGGGCTGGGACCAGCCTGAACTCATCATCCTCTGCTGCTGCGTTGGGTGAAAGATGGGGCAGGGGATGACAATGCATATGGTAGCAACCAAACCCACTCCAGGCTGTTTCTCCCTGGGGGAGCAGTGGTGTACAAGCAGCAATGCTCCCCACCATGCTGGCTTTGGGACAGCTCTGCTGAGATGTCACCATGGGAGGCCTTGTCCCCACCAGTCCCCCAACATGAAGACAAGGTGGGACACTCTAATGTCCACACAGTGGTCTCTCTCCATGGGAGGTGGGGTGCGTGGGCTGGTGAAGGGAGATGGAGGCAGCTTGGAGCTCTGCCCCCACCCCAGTGCTCCCCAGGGTTGCAGCTCTTCCTGCTCCAACTCCATCTGCCCACACGGACCTGTGGTCTGTGCTACTGAAAAGCTTAGGTGCTGAGGGCAGGATGGCTTTAGCACCCATGCTCATCCTCCTCAGGCCTTTTGCAGTGAAGCAGCCCCTGGAAAACCTCAGGTTCAGCTCAAAGATAAACACACAAACCCCTGTATGCTCCCCAGGGTGTAGAGAGAAAAGTGTCACAAAAGAATGAAATAATTGAGAATTGCAGGTGAATATCAAGAAGCTGTTTCCTTTCAGAAAAAGGGATGTAAGCAATCATTCCCAGGCTATTAGCATCTTCCCTTAAAAGAAATTCCCAGAGTTTTCCCATTTGCCCAGGGTGTAAAGTTGGAAAGCAAACTGACAGCTCCAAACAGGCATTGCTGCCTCTGGGTGAGATGTTTTTATATTTATCTAAACTAATAACTCAATCTCACACAGGTACCTTTCTTGCAGCTGAAGTTCTCTGCATTCCCTGTTACCTTCCGGTCTATGAACTTCCTCAAGCCCCTCAAGCTAATGCTGGACCTGTGAAGAAAGGAGATGAAATTGCAGCTCACTGTATCCCCAACAGAAAGATGTAATAATGATTCTAATCAGTGAACCTGAATACTTAAAATTTGTTTTAATTCCTTCAAGGAAAGAAGTAATTTCTTGTGGATTCGATCACACTTCATTGGCATTTTTCTGGCCTAATAGTCCTGGCTCAAAACCATTAGTATGTTCTTGGTACAGCATTTTATATGTAAAGCATGGAAAACCTGTTTCAGTATATATTAGAACAAGGTGTTGCTGATTAGCATGAACACACCAGCTCCTGGGATGCCAGAACCTGAATGCTGAAGATACAGCCCAGATGTAGAGCAGGTGCCTGCCAGCTCTCCCGAGCTGTTCCACCACCCCAGCAGCAGGAAAACATCAGGACAAGTCCTTTTACAGGGATTGGGGTTTTTGCACTTTATCTGGGCTTTCCAGTAGCCTCAGAGCAGCTGAGCAGCAGCTGCTTCAGTATTTGACCTTGGTTGGCAGATACATCCCAGCCATAAGGGCTTCCTGGCTGTGTGTCTGGTCTCACAGGACTTTTCAATGCTTTTAAAAGTCAGATTTAATAGCACTATTTATAGAGCAGACACTGAGCAGGCAGTGTTTCCATGTCAGCTCCTCCAGGTCCTCTCAGACATGAGCTGCTATACTGGAGGCTGAGATTTCCCCACCAAGAGGGCAGCCCATGGAACCAGACCCCATCTTTGCCCATCTCCAGCATCCACTGCCCCATGTGAAGGAGAGACCCAGTAACACTAAGGGGGGGGGGGGTCAGGTCTTGGAAATGCAAGTTCCTATCTCCTGATTCATAAGTTAGGCTTAAAAACCACACAGATCTTTGTGAGAATGCCTTTAGTCCTTTCAAATTTTTCTGGCTTCTTGGTTCTCTAAGGTTTTGACCCTAAAAGCAGAGATTCTAATATATTGCCCAGAACTTTGTTGTAACCCCAACAAACCTCAAAGACAGGCAATATCCTAACTCATTCTCAAGTATCATCACAGGAAGCCAGGTTTCTCTCTGTTATTGAATGTGTTTGTGACCTTTGCTGTTGCTGGTGGCAGACACAGAAAATACATTCAGAAATATTTGCACTCATCTAGGGGCTGGATCTAAAGCACCACAAAATCAGCAGCTCCAGCTGATTCCAGTGGCCTCCACTGGGAACTTAGAGTCATCCACAAGGGCAAGCAGGCTGGTGGGGTTTGCACAAATGCTCACATCCTCAGAGGGATGTGCTTGAGACCTGGACTGTGAACAGACAGAGAGCCAAGGGGCTGGTTCCCCCTTCTTATAATCAGGTCCAATGCCGTGGGCATTCCTAGCTGCAGGGCTATTGGAGCAGACCAACTCCCAAGCTTCCTAAACCAACATCCTGAACCAGAAGTTACCCAGCATACGTCTGCTTTCAATTAAAAGAAACCTGCTTTTTAATATCTTAACAACTACTTTGATTTCTCCAGCCACACCACCACAGTAACCATGGAAATTGTTTATGAGAACTGGGAAACCCACTGCTCTTTAATAAATGTCATGGCCAGTTACAGAGCAAGTGCTTTATGATAATAATAACAAAACAAAACAAAACAAAAGTGTGCAGGAGTTGCCAAAGTACTGGAATATTTCATTTAGTGTATCCCCTCTATGTCCTGAAAAAATACAAAAAGCAGCCACTTTTACAATACAGAACACTGATGTAAAATATACATACTTTTGGCAACATGTGCTTTTGTTTTTCCTCTTTCCATATCATCTTTTCCAAAGCTGTGGGGAGTTTGAAATTCTCACCCAGCCCTTCGTTGGCTCTTAGTTTACTGAGTTAAGACAGAAAAAAGGCAGGAAAAACAACAAAAAAAAAACCCACATTCCAAAAAAGCAAAAGCCTCAACTTGAAGCTGGGATAAATTTTAAAAGGTTTGTAAGACAAAAGAGTGCAAACAGCATGGAGCATGAGAAAGGCTTCATGCTCAAAGAAACACCCTTCAAAATTAATATGTCTCTTGAAGCTGCAAAAGCTCCTTTAGTTGCAGCCTGCCTGCATTAACACTTTCAGACAACCTTGTGCCTCTGAGACACAACTGAGCAAATTATTCAGATACATTTTCCTTATGATGCTTCAGATTGTCAATCTGTACATAGCAACAAGAGAAGAATCACGTAAGAAAATATGATGTGAATCCCAATAAGCAAAATTAAGAAAAGATAAGCCTAATTAAAAAAACCCAAAAAAACCAAAAAAAGATACGACAATTTTATTTTTTTCCACTTTAAATAGAGCTGGATTCTGATCAGTGATCCAGGACACAACTCCTCTAGGCATATGATACAGTGAGGTATCACTGCAGTGAACTATGAAGACATCGCTTGGAGGTTTTTAAATGCTCAGGAAAAAAAAAAAAAAAAAAGACAAGTGGACCTCAGCCCTTAAAGAGTGATGCTCATCCTCCCATTAGATGAGCTGCTGAGTCAGAGTAACAACCTTTTAAGTGCAGCAGAAGCAAAGTCCCATCCCAGCACAAACTCACTCCACTCTCCTGGATAAGATCCACTCAGATCCACTCACAAGTTAATTTGGGTTCCCCCATCCCCATCCCCTCCTGATGAAGCATTTTGTAGCACCCAGCTCTGGTGAGACACTTAAAATCTGACTCTTAATTTTTTTTTCTTTTTTTTTCTTTTTTTTTTTTAAATCTCTCCTCATTCAAACAATCCCAAGTTGAGATAGCTCTGTGTATTCCTGTGCTTCTCAGGGAGAACAAGATGAGGCAAAAAGGTGAGGCTGCTCCTGGCCAGGCCTGTGGCAGGGAGCACAAAGGGGCTGGTGGGGGGCGAGGGGGCCATGGCCCAGTATTTCTGCACATCTACTGACTTATGTGTCTAATCTCAGGTGAAAAAGGCTGCAGCAAGGCAAGCTGGCTGACATGGGAGAGCTTTGAAGTCCTCTTCACTGGTGGAAGCATCCTCGTGGCACAGTGACAATGTCAGTACCCACCCCACACCAGTGCAAACACCCACAGAGACTGGGATTGCCCTTTATGGGGCCAGGAGCCTTCCCAGCTCCCCAGGCCTCTCCCCACCTCTCCCAGCCTCTCTTCAGCCTGGGGATGCTGTGCACAGGGGGTGACAGCACCTGCCAGGATGAGGCCTCTGAGCTCTCCTGCACGTTGCAGCAGGATGGAGAGATGCACCAGGGGAGGAGAGGGATCCCAGAGACATTTGGGTGGTGGGGACAGGATCTGGAAGCCTTAGGTGTGTTGGTGAGGGCTGTGGAGACAAATTCTAAGGGGTAAGAGCCAGGACAAGTAAAGAGTGTGGCAAGGGGGGCAAACAGCCACATCCATAGGGTGACGTGGCTGTGTCTCAGAGAGGTTAGAGGAGCCATCCTGGTTTCCCACACCAGTGACACAGAGACATTCCCTGTGGAGAAACTGCCCCTCCTCTGACACCTGCCCTTGCTGAGCCAAAACCAGGCTGCTCTGCATTTTTCCATGTATTTCCCCGTGTCTCTTTTAGTTTAACTGGCTCCACTGATGACACAACATGACATCAACTTACTCCAAGAAGGCTCCTACCCACAGCCCAGCTTATCCCAAAGCAACCTGGACAACCCAGAGTCTCAGGAAAGCATCTCAGGAAAGTCACCAGCCCAGGTACAAAGTGGTAGCCAGGAGAACTGAGCCCAAACACCTCACCTGTCACATACACAGAATCTGGCTGCTGCTTTCTTGTTCCTGGATATTTTACTTTTTCTTTCCTCACTAAAACCACTAAGATGAGAAGGTGACAGTATTTTATTGAGGAACACCATTTGATTCACACCTCACACCAACGAGCCCTGAGTACCTGGGTACATGCAGGCTGGGCTGTTCCCCCTCCTTCTTTACCTCCTGAAGCTCTGGTTATTTGCACAGACTTCTCAATATCACAGTTTTTCATTGAGCATTACAAATTTCCAGCAAGCAACACCAAGCAATGACTGGCCAGCCACATGCTGCCCAATAACCCAAAACTCAGCACTAAGATCCCTCTTGATTTCTCTGCAAAGCAAAGATGTTCATGAAGAATGCTGTGCTCCTTCAGGTGCCCCCAGACTGAGCTGCTGTGGTCCCAAAAGCAGAGAGCCAGGTCTTCTGCAGCCCTGCTGGGTCAAGGTGAGGGATTTGTAGGGAAAGGGAAGGATCAGACCCTCAGTTGTTGGAATGACAGCCCATCTGTTTCTGGAACTTTTGGACCTATCTGAGAAATTAATAATTAGTGCCTGAGTTAACTGATTAAGTCACTCTGAATCACACAGATCATCTGCACAGGATTGCCTTGACACCCTCCATATTTCCTCCTTTCTTCCATTCCCTGTCACAATTATTCACTAAAGAATTTTCCAATTAAGAAAATTTACATGAGCAAAGGTGGCTTAGTGTAAACAATTAGCATCATGCTAGTGCATGAAAATGTGTAATTAATCCACAGGATTTCCTAGAGGCCATTGTGTGGACAAAGAATCTGTGGCAATGCTGGTGCCTTCCTGAGTTTCCTCTTAGTGATGCTGAAAGGAGAGCAGCAGTGGGGCTGGAGCATCCTGACAGCACACATGCACACACATCACCCTTCCTTCTGCCCAGGTAGCCAATGGTTCATGCTCCAGGATTTACATCCCAGAACAGTAGGTTGAAGGGGAAAAAAAAACAAAACAAAACATTAAAAAAAACATCACATCCCAGACTAACCTTTAACACTGTCAGTCTATTTGTTCCTCTGCTGAATCAAAAAAGTACAAGCTAAATTGTACTGAAGTACCTTTCATAAATATTTTCAGAAGGTGAAACAAAGATCAAAGCAATATACAAAACAGCTCTCTAATTTTGCTTTGTTTTATTTGTTTTACTCAAGCATCAGAGGGGCATCAGGAGGCAGGCTGTGATGATTTCTAATGATTCTGTCACTCTTGTGCTATCCCATATTATTCTTTGCATTTTATTTTTAAATGTTTTCTATTATGGGGCAACAAAGAGCTATTCATTCTGCCTAGCACAAACCTTAGTTTTGATTAAGCACTTCTGGTAACCATTTAGGGTGCTAAAATCTATCATTGCATTTAATTATCCTTGTTTTTTTATAGTCTTCTTTATTGCTCATTAAATTACTAAAGATGCTTCTGCGGTTTGCTCTTAAGGAAGGATCCAGCAAACAACATATGCTGGTGAAAGGTTGCTCAGGTTTCCACAGCATCTGAAGCTGTCAGCATAAATTCACTGATTTTTTTTTATATCAAAGGGTAAGCAGCTCTTGTAAAACCCTGGCACTTTGGTCACCAAAGTAATAGTCACATAAAAGAGGCCTTTTAGGTATTAGGTTTGGTGAGCAGCGTTATTGCAGAGTTCAAAACATTGGGAGAAACCTTTCTATAATTCAAAGCCGAGCAAATAATTTTGGCTATGAACATGGCTGTGGAGGCATTTGTTTTCCCTGGGCCAGGTCATCTTGGCATCTTCTCCATCTACACCCTGGGTGTATGACCTGGGGCTCCCCCACTGGTGCTCATCCTTCTCCCCACCTGCAGCCCCAGTAGCCCCTGGATTGATGCTCATCACTTCCTTTTTGTTCTTAATCCTCAAGCTGGGATTCTGCTGCCTTCAGTGATGCTGTGGATGGCACCAGGGACAATTTGCTTCTCCCACCAGTGCCTCCCCACTACCCCAGGTGCCACAGCAAGGGTGGCTTGGGTAGAACAGTGCATCACTGGGTGAAAGCTGGCAGCCAAACAAGGGGTATTTTCCAGTCTCACAGTAGTAACAAAACAAAGCCATAACCCCCTTGTAAGCTCTTCACAGATACCATCCATCAGGGGACAGCCCATGTCCCAGAGGTGATCCCTTCACCCATGGTGGCTGGGATGTTCTGCTGCAGCCCAGAAGCCACATGCCCCAGGGTAGACTGAAAAACCTGGGTTTTCCCTCTGAAAACCAGCACTCACCACACACCTTCACCCCTCTCCCCTCCTACAACAAATTTAATAGTTTAAACTCATGCTCCCTTCCCAGAAACACAAAGCCTCCCCCATGCTATATGAAGGCTGACCCCAGCAGCACAAAGCATCCTCCCAGCCTCTTCCAGATGCCCCCAAACCATGGACCCTCTCCTGCCCATCTGATGGGGGGCAGCAGAAGTTTTGCAGCCTGGGTCATCAGGATTTGCTTTGCCTCAGGCTTTGCAGCTTGGTGAGCTTCAAAACGAACATGTGCTCTTTTTCTGACTTTTTTCCCTTCCTTTCCTTAGGTTGACAAGTTAGGGGGGAAATGGTGATTATATTAATTCAGTAATAAGATTACCAGCCAATGCTAGGGCAGAACAGTGGTTTTATCTCTGTTCAGTTATTTTGTGTAACATTGAAGCCACACTGGTATTTAAACATGATATTACACTCTGGATTTGTAATCTCAAATGAAAGCTACTGAGCTAATTCTCTGAGCTTCATTATGTTCTCAAATTTCCTTTAAACTGTTCTTATTCCAAACTATATTTACTTAACCATGAGCAGCCCATGTGAATACAGCACGGATTTCCCCTCTTCAGAAATTCATGCACTCTACCTTTTGTCAGCTTAGCAAATAGCATGGCTCAAAGGTTTTGCAGCTTTCCACTTCCTCAGCTGTCACCTTTTTGCATAAGGTTGTCTGAGCTTTCAGTTGCAGACACCTTCCAGGCACATCCCAAGCCCCAGCATCAGCATCTTCCATGGGGCAGGATCTGCTTTGGCTTTGGGAGCTCTGTGCATGTGGACTGGAGCCCTGCCTGCCACCAGAGCAGCTTCCTGGACGTGAGGCTCCTGGGACAGTGGGTATGTGAGATGCCAGGGGTGGTGCTGACAATATCTTCCCCACAGGCTGCTTCAATTTTACTTTTTCAGATGTTGACCCCAATATAGCCAACCCCCTGCCACCCTCACCCGGGCAAAACACCTTCCTCCTCTCTTCTTATGTCTCTGAAACCAGCAGTGCACAAATATTTTCCCATCTTTGCTATCAAACAATTTTGAGGGAATAATGAGAACACAGTAAATTCCCTGTGTCAGGCTGTGTGGGTACCTGAAATCTCTCCATTGACACCCATGCATGCACACTTAACTTATAAGTTAAAACTTGTAACTTATAACCCCATAACTGATTCAGATGGACAATGAACACCATAACAACTCTGGCATGCTTGCAGCAGGCAGAAGGGGGAAGACAGGCTCCCCCCTGTTCCTCAAGAGAAGCTGAACCTCCACCAGAGCTCTCCACTTAGCTGGCCATGACAAAGAGACAATGAATACAATTTGCAAAAGGTAGTCAGTATTTTCAAGCTTTTTTCCAAGCTTTTTCACACCCCTCCTAAACCATCTCTCCCTTTTCAATGGGAGTGGGGTGTCACTCATGCCCATGGGACTCCAGGAATGGGGCACTGAGCAAAACCCAGCAGGCTCACGGCCAAACTCCAAGAGCTGGCATCATCTCAGGAACATGCAAAGGATAAAGGCTTCTGGTGTGTAGCATTTCTGCTGCCCAGGCACCAGTCAGGGCCATTGCCATAAGCTCCCCTCCACCATGGACCAGGAGTAGAAATAAAGAGCTTTTGTAGAGTGATCTCCTTCCTTCTAGTGACATGGAAGGAAGAAATTTCTGTACTGGATTGTGGCACAAAGTATTATTCACTACTCTGATTATGAAAGTAAAGAATTCAGACTTCAGACAAGCAAGAAGTAAGTGCTGGTATTTTTGTTCCCCCAGTGGCAGGTGAGTGCTGGCACTTTTCCTGCCCTAAATAAGAATATTTATAAATTACTTGAAAGAAGAAAAAAAATCAAAACTTTGAGGGAGGCAATGGAAAGCTAAGAGGAGCAACCAGAGGAAGCAGCATCAGTGTTGCCAGAGCCACACAGGATGCTCTGGGGAGTTGGAAAGGACTTTCTCCTCATTGCTGCACCACCCCAAGCCTGAACAGTGCCTGAGTTGTAATTTCTCTTCCCAAGAACGTTTTCCTGCTAATAGCAACACATTATCAGCTAAAGCAGTTTCATAATGAAGCAATGAGACCCAATGAAGTTGATGTTATCATAGGATAATTGGCCATGTCAGGCAGCCAGATGCCTCAAGGCAAAAGCAAAAGCTGTTTAACGTCCCAGGAAGGTCAATCAGCAGATAATGTCCACTTCCTCTGAATTTATGGCCACTTTTTTGGCCATTTCACTGGAAGAGCTTTCAACTGTTTAATCCCTGATGCTATACAAGGGTGACAGTGTACAAGTATATACATATGTATATATGTACACATATGCATATGTATATATATGTATATACTTGTACACATGTAAATAATGCTCTGAGGTTTCGACAGCACCTTGAATTCCAATTTTTAAAAACAAAAAAGCAAGACAGCCTGACTGTGGGCTCAGAAAAACCAAGCTCTGAGCAAGCAGTGATTACTACAGCAGGGACTGCAAAAGAGGCTTCTGGAAGTCTCAGCTTGATGAAAACTTCAGGTAACCTCTTGGAAAGGTTTATATATTGGAAAAAAGACAGAAATCTCTATGTTCCTGGAGGCCTTTCCAAGAAACCACTGGAGAATAAAAGGTAACATCATGGTAAACCTGTCCAGGCCAAAACAGAGAAGAAAAAAGGTACATAAGTTTAAGGAAGGGTCTATACTCAGAGGGATGATCCTGGCATGTGGAGATTACCAGGGTCCAGAAAATGAGACAGTCCACCAAGGGTCCCAGAGAACTGAGCAAAGGACCTGGAGCCCAATGGTTCCTCCTTCAGCTCTGATGCTCAGCACAGGAGAAAGGGCAATGTCTTAATTTCTTGCCCCCCAGGAGCTGCTGACATTTGCTCCTGTGAGGCTGGACAGACAGCACCCAAGGGCCAGCTCCAGCCAGCTCCCAAGAGGCTGTGCAAGCCAGAAAGAGGATTTCTCACAGCAGAGGCCAGCAGGCTGATGGACCCTTGTCCTTTTTCCATCCATACATGTTGGGGTTTTTTTATTTCCAACAGTCTTGAGCCATCTAGAAATTCCTCTAGATAATGCAGCACAGAGGCTCTAATTCAGCACGGAGGTTGGATCTTCTAATTGTATTAGGGATTTATACATGGAGTTAGTAAAATACCATATGGCCCCTGTACTGCAGACTGGTTTTTCCCTGGCGGGCTCTGTAAGCTGCTAACAGTAGCCAAGGTCATAACATGTCTCCTTACCTCAGTTTTATGTTCTGTATCCCAGTACAACTTTTACTGCATGTCATCCAGCAGAGAGACTGGATGCACTTGCTGAACTCTTGCCTCCTCAAAGGATTCCCATTCCCAAGACTCAGTGCAGAAGCACAGCTCCTGTTTTGCCTTCAAAACCATTACTGCATGGGGTTTTGCTCAGGCATCTTCCTACGTGCAAGCCATATGCTAAATATTGCTTCCAGTTTCCATCCTGGCCCACAGGGGCTCATTCTCTCCATCCTCCACTCCCCTATACCCTGCATGTCCTTGTTGGAGCTCCAGCCCAGCAACCATGAAGATTCTTTAAAGAAGAGGTGCTCAGCCTCAATTGGGTGAGACTTGCATTGAATTGGTGCAATAAAAACAACAAATAAAACATGTCCATTCATATATAGCCTTTGCTTTGGAGCCCAGGGTGGTTCGTTGGCCACTTCTGCTCAAAGGCAACCCTGCAGCTGCTCCACTACCTTCCCAGAGGTGATCCAAGCCCATGAACTTGTGGCATTTCCAACCAGACACAGTTACTGTGCTATTTCCCACCACTGCCGGTCAAACCAGATGGAAATCAATAAGGACAGACTCATTTTCCTCTCCTCATTAGGAGTTTCTAGCCTGAAACGATTCACATCAGCCCAGCAAACAACTTCATGCAAACAACCAGGGCAAAAATGCAAATGCTGCAAATGCTCTCCCTCAGCTTAAGCAGCTCTGTTAAATATATCAAATAAATTAGTAAAATGCCACCCAAGAAAAGGGAAAGGGCAGAGATGGGAGGGCACCTGCTCTCAACTGTACCTCCAAAGCCCTCCACCAGCTCCCCTCCAAGCCTTCCTTTGCTGACCAAAGGCCACACACCATGCCCCAGGGAGGGGACAGCCCAAGGACTGTAAACACAGCAGCTTGCCCCAGACTGCAGGGTTGCTGCATAAGCCCCTGCTGGCAGCTGGATATTGTTTTTCAGCCTGGCTTCAGGAGTTACCATCATTTCACAGGAGCAGAGCCCCACACCCCTCTGTGTCTCCCTGCTCACTTTCACCCCACGATGATGTTCATCAGAAGGGGGAAAGTTGTGTGGGGGAAATTTTCCAGTTTTCCAGGAAAGGGAAGGTGATTCTTTGCTTTGGTTTGGGGTTGGTTTTTTTTTGTTTTGCTTTTGTTGCTGTGTTTTGGTTTGGTTTGGTTTGGTTTGGTTTGGTTTGGTTTGGTTTGGTTTTTCCCCAGGAAAACAATGAAGTTTCACCAGGAAAAAATAACTCTTGAGGGTTTGGTCCAGACACAATTTCTCACCAACCTATTCCAAGAAGAGAAAATAATGACAAAGGCAGTGAGCAACCATTCTGCCACAGCTGCACTACCAGCTCCCAGCCGGCCCCCTGCCTTAACTACACACATTTACTTTATGAAATCACCACAGCAAGCTATAAATGATGCATGAAAATTAAATGAGAGAACTCCAACCAAGGCATGAATCCCTGGCCACATGGCTGGGTTGGGCTCAGGGAGAGCAGTAGACAAAAGAGAGGCAGACAGAGAGAGCCCAGTGCATTGGGGAAACCAAAACAACCTCCCCAGCACTCTGCTTTTGAAAGCCAAAGCTGGGTTTCAGCAGGTGGTTGGAACAGCAACACTTTGAAAGGTGGGAAAAGCAGGCAAGGTGTGTTCAGGGTGACCACCCCTAAGCTGAGAATTATTTTAAGAGGCAACATTTTCCATGGCTATGTGTTGGTTTACACTTACCAAAGGTGCAGCCATGCAGCAGGAGGCTGGGATGGCTCACAGGACCCAGGGGGTGGCACACAGAACACAGGCAGGACCAAGCCTGGGCCATGCTATGCCTGAGATGCTGCCTGGTTAAGATTTAGTGACTGCCCATGGGCTTAGCCTGTTCCCCACCCCTTCTCCTGCCCCTTCTTCACGACAGCCATGGGCATTTCTACAACACTGCTGTACATAAAAGCATAAATATGGGGCATTTCCAGAGGAGGACTGTCACCCCAACTGGCCCACAGCTACCTGGCTATTAGAAGTCACCTGGACTTTTAGGGCAACCCTTCCAAAACTATGTGTTGTCCCTTGAATCAAAGCTAAAGCTGCTCTTAGGAGAACTGCCAGCCCAACAGAAAAGCACCTGTTTACATCAGGATTTAGGGCCACTGGCTCCTCAGAAGCAGGACTTGCAGGTGAAAGGGAGATGAGAAAAAGAAATGCTACAAAATGATCTTCCAAGGTGGGTATTTTTTAGCACTAATGTGCAAGTAGCTTCTGGACAGCCCTTCCTCTCCAGAGACTGGGCAGAAGAGTAGAACTCCAATTCAAAACTTTCACCTCTGCTCCCAAACCTGAGAAACTCCTCAGCCAGCATCAGTGCTGGCCAGAGAAGGACACCAGCAACAGGTCAGAGCTTTGAATGCTTTGCAGACACAGGATTCAAAGAGATGTTTAAGTAGGAGGCAGAGAAGTGATAAGCTGAATCTTACCCATAAAAGCCTCCCACAAGCACAGCTCCAAATGAACCCAACAGGCTGTTCTCCCATAACATCTGCAAAACTAAATTGCTCTAATTGCTCTGGATGCAGTAGCCAAACCTTAGACCCTAATCTGGCTGCCTAATACTCTTGCTTCGTTGAAAATAACTCTTGTGAAAGCAACCAGCTGGGCCAGAGCTTGTCAGACAGCAGCACAGAACAAGACAGGTCTCACCCCAAGCCCAGGGGACCCTGTGGGAATCCCTGCCCAGGAGGCAGGAGTTGTTGCTAACCTCTGCTTACCCCCAAAACTCCTCTCCCTATGACCATAATGAACTCTCCAAGCTCTCTGCCTGGGCACCCCCTTTTCTAAAAGCTAAAGTTTGACTCATTTCCTAAAATGTACACATCCCTCAGGACAGTGAGCTGTGGGATGGCTGGTGCAGGGCTGGTCCTGCCAACTCCCCTTCCCCTCCTGCCCCTCATCTGCCCAAAGCATGCAGGAGGGCAAAGCCCATTTCTCCCCACACATCCAAACCATGCCTGGAAGAGCAGCAGGCACAGTGCTCAGCTGGATCCCTACAAAATGTCATAACATAAACAACAAATGCCCATCATCATAATTTCAGATTCCTGCTGACTGCATAACATGGGTCGCAGCCAAGCATTCACAGCAAAAGTTGTGGTGCCTGGAGTTACAAATCCAAATGAAGAACGGGGCTGTCAGGGCACTCCCCGTGTAGCCTCCCATCAATAACAGGAGCTGAGTAGTAACAGAAGACAAAACACAATGAGAAAATATGTGCACATCCAAACAGTCAGGCTGCTTGTTTAGATGCCAAAATACTGACGTAGGTACCAGCTTTAAAAATTCCTTAACCTTCTTGCTGGATACATTAAATAAAACAAGTGCATCCAAAATGGTCACAGACTTGACAAGAAAGAAGACAGCTGCATGAATATAAGGGGGGTGAATAACTAAAAAAAAACCACAACAACAATACTTTCTACAGAATATATGTTCTTATGAGAAAAGTATTTATGAACTATCAAGTATCATGAGTTTTTTGACCTCCCAAATTAGTTTTCTTTATGGATCCCAGGTAATATGCAGGTGAACTGTCTGGAAAATAACCACGTGCCAAAATAATCAACCAAGTTTTATTCCAGAACTTTTTTTTTTTTTTTTTTTTCTCAGAAAAGCAGAGACTAAAGTCAGCAAACTATCTCACAGTAAAGGGATAACTACTGATTAAAATTTGCTGAGCAGGACAAAAGCAAGACAAAATCACAAACTAGAGTCTCATCTTGGGAAGTATATTAAAACCAGACAGACAGAACCATGCCAGCTTTATTTTTGTGTCCCTTCAAAAATGATTTTTTACTTCCTTAAGCATTAAGAATGCTCTTTTGCCCCCTTCTTGGTCTCCAGCCAGCAGATGCGGTTACATTGGTCACACTGGCCACATCACAAGCCCTAGCCCAGCACATTTGTTCTCAGATGATGCAACACAACCCAACATGCAAATGGCTTCAGAAATAACAAGCTTCCTTTTAAAAAATACTCTTCTCGTTCTGAACCCAACGCAGCTTTAAAAAGAGAAGAAATTCCATGTTTTAACAGATCCTTGTGAGGGAAGTACTCGGAAACACAAGTGCTGCAGGCACTTTGCCTCCTCCCCTGAGCCTGTGAGTGCTCAGATTTGCTGTCCCAAATGCCACTGCCCCAGCTGCCCCATCCTGGCTGTGTTGTCAGTGCAGCTGAGGCTTTTTGGAAGCTGAGTTGGAACCAGTTGTGTATTATTTCTGAATAGAACTTTGGTATAAGATACTCAACATATTAATTTTTACTTTAGTATTTTGTTTATATTATTTTTATTATAATTAATCACAACAACATCATATATAAATTCTACATTAGATAGTATAAAACAATATTAATATCGTTGTATATTTAAAATCATAACTTGTGACACCTCTGCTTGCTGGCATTGCCTTGGTCACTGCAAAATCCTAAATGAGTGATCCAGCAACAGTAACTCTGCCAAAACCCAAGCTGCCCCAGGACCCATCCTCCATCCCCAGTACCCATGGAGAGAGCTGGGCCACCTCAGCTACATTTCTGAAGTAAGCTGCTGGAGGCATTCAGGGTGCTGTACGCAGACCCAGAAGTGTACAAATCTGTCCACAGGTACTGGAATACCTCTCCTGGTGACCTCCAGTGCTGGGGTCCCTGTATGGCTAAAGGACTCCGAGCTTTGGGCAGCACCGACATTCCTGGATCAGATCCCAATGGCTCTTGCAAATCACCTTCCACACACCTCCCTTTCTCTTTTCACCAGAAAAATAGCCAAATCCCTTAAAAACCGGAAAGTGCCATCCCAGGGAGTCTGCAGCACCTGCAGGGACCCGAGAGCCCACTCGGCACCCTCACTCCACCCCTCGGGGCACACTGGAGGAGCTCAGGTGCCCCATCTCGGCGTTTTTAGCCCCATCGCCCCGGGGTCCCAGCCCCGCAGGAGCCCAGGACTGGGCGGAGCTCCGCGCCCTTCGTTCGGAGGCTGCTCCGCCGCGTTCAGATGCAAAACCACGAGTGGGCTGCTCGCTGCAAACCCTTTGTTTCCCCAGTTGCCCTCCCGGGCCAAAAGTAGCGGCGGGGACCAAACGTCAGGGAAAGGGGAAACGTCGGTGCGTGGGGGAAAGGAAAAAGCGGCCGGAACCCACGGGCGGCGGGGCCGGACCCGACGGGGCGTCCCGCGGTCTCGGTTCGCTGCGGCCCCGGGAACACGGGGGTGGGGCGACTCTTTCGATGGGCTTCACCCAGTGGGTTTCGCCCAGCGAGCTTCACCCAGTGGGTTTCACCCCGTGGGTTTTACCCGGTGCTGCCCCCCAGGCTGGGGGCGTGGGGAGAGCATCATCCTGGGGCCGCTGACCCACGCCACGCCGTAACCGTGCCGGGAGGTTCACCCTTGGGAACCGTGTACATGTGTGAAAAGCACGTGAAAAGCAGCCTCCCAAAATCCCAGTGCCAGGATTAATTGGCACCGGAGTGGGGTGGAGGGGGGCAGAGGGACCCGTCACAGCCCTGCAAGGAGGCAGGTAAGGGAAGAAGTTGGGCAGAGCTGCGTGGGACACAGTGCCAGCACCCGAGGATGAGCAAGGATGGGTTTAGAGGCTGGCAGGCTGCTGCTCAGAGATTCAGGTTCCTTTTGATCCAGCACACGCAGGTTTTTTTACTTTTTACAGGAACAAACGGAGCCCATCTGTCCAGGGGGGCTTTTATCTCACGGTAGGACAGAGGCAGGGCTCTCAGGACAGCTCTGGCTGAAGATGTTGCCTTCCGGGTAATCCTTTTTGCTGTGGCAGTCGAGCATTTCAGTGCTTTTTGGGTTTGGTTTTGCTTTCCTTCCCAGGTACCTTTTGCCAAGAAAACATTTGCAAGCAGGATTTGTTGAGTAAACGCACCTACAGGCTTTAACTGTAGGCATTTAAAAAATTTAAGATTTAAGAAATCAAAGTGTAAATATGCTATCATGCACACCTAGGGCCTGATCCTGTGGAGATTTACTCCTGAGAATAATCCTTACCCAGCTAACTGCAGCAGTGCCTTTGAACTCAGCCAGACTACCTGGGAGAGCAGGGAGCATCTCATAAATACCCAATGAAGGGATGCTCAGACCCTGGGCTGCCTTGGCTGAGGTGTAAAGAAATTTGGAGAATTTGGAGAAATTACCTCCATGGAGTTCTCTCATCTTCTGGAGCCATGGTGGCTTCTGTTGTTATCTCAGCCTGTCACCAGAGACCACTGGTCCTCAGCCCTGGGCCCACCCAGGCACACACATCCTACATCAACCTCTCAGAAGCTGCCTGATTTTCATTCTCTTTTTCATGGCCTTGATGTCTTGTTGCTGCTTTCACTCCACAGTTTTTCTGTTCATAAAGAAAAGAGTTGGGCAGATGGAAAAAGAGCTGCCTTACAATTTTCCAGTGAGAATACAGGGATACTCGTCCCTCCCAGGTCTCCCTCAGGAGAGTTTCTTCCTAACTGAGATCCTCAAGTAGATGGGTGATGCTCAGGCAGGTCAAGGTATATTTGGCATCACCATGGCAGATCATTGCTTCTGCTATTGCATACAAATGGATTCCAGGCTCTCTGACACTTCCTTTTTTGATTCCCACAAAACACAGTCAGACTTACTAGCGACAGAAGACAGAGATCATGCTGTTCAGAAAACAGTTTCATAGATTTCTCCATGTAAATAATCCCAGCTGACCCACCAAGACCTGCCCTCAGCACAGTGAAAGACAAAGAAAAGTGGGACTCTGATGAGAAAGAAGGCTGTTTCTGGGGTTGGCAGAAACTTCTGAGAGCAATGACCTCTGGTCTGAGACATCTGCTGCAAAGCTGAACCTCTGCCTGACCACAGAGTAGAGAAGAGATGAAGATGTTTTAGATTCACTTCCTCTGCTCTAGAGCCCACAGTGGGACAGAGCTGGTAGGGAGCTCTGTGTTGCTTTAGCCCTGTCATTCATCCTCAAAACTCCTGTTGACCAGTTCTTCAGAGAACATGGAGGACATCTCATTAGGGTGGCTGTTAGCTGGAGCTGTCAGCTCAGCCTGTGAATGCCAAGCACTCATTTTTTGTTATATGACTCAGTCTCCATCAATCTGGAGATGGATGCTTCTCCTGCCACGTGGAAGGTCAAGGAGAACAGGATAACATCACACCTAGTGCACTATGAACTCCCAGCCACGAAGATGAAGTCAATGGTGCAACATCATGTAAAATAAATAGAGTGCTCCAGAAAATAAATACCCATATCCTTCTGCTTCCCACAAATAGCTTGCAACCTGGAACTCATCAATACAAAGTTATTGTCAACTTGTGAAAAAAAAAATCACCTTTGTTCTAAATCTTGCCTCTTTTCTTTCACACTCAGGGCAAACCATTTCCTCCCTGCCTGCACTGCAGCTCTGTGCAGGGGGACCCAGCCCAGGGTCTGCACCAAGGAGCTGTGGGCAGAGGGGAGAACAGCCATGCATTGCACCCAAAGAACAAATATTCTGACCTAGAAGAGCACCCTTGGGCATAACCTTTATGTTTCTTTGATATTAATTTTTCTTGATCTTGGCAATTCCTTCTTCTGCAGCTTTGGGTTTGATGGAGCTCTAACTTCTTCTTTGGCTTCCAGGTAGAATTCCAAATGTATCTCCTTGCAAAATTGTCAAGTCTGGAAACAAGTTTTAGTTTAGCAGAAAAAGATTTCTGTGTGTTTTTCTTCTCCTTGGCCTCACTGATGATAATTCTGAATTTGTGCCAGAGCAAGTTAAGGCCTGTTGTCCCTTGGTACAGATTTGCCCTCCACAGCAACAACTTCCACAGTGTTCAAGGTGAGGGTTTGTTACCTTCAGATATAGCAGTGAGAGAGCCCCAGTGTGTGCTGGTGTGTGAAAAGAAAAGAAAGAAAGAAAGAAAGAAAAAAGAAACACTATTCTGATCTAATTCTGGAAGTTTAATTATTAACCAATAATTAGCAATCACAGGCTTAGAAACATCAATGAAAAGTGGAAGAAAAATATCGGCAACAGCCTGGACGGTTAAAAATGATAAATGTCAAGTTTGCAGCCTACCTGCTGATGGAGGGCTGCTGAGGGCAGACACAGAGCCAAAGCAGAGCACTACACGTGGCCCCTTCCATGCAAAAGGCCTCAACCTAACTAGGAGACCCTGGCACCCTCGGGTTCCCACTTTGGCAGCCTAGCACTGGCACCAAACTGGTGTAATGCAGTCAGGAGCTGGGGTGCTGCAGGCTCGGGCTGGGGGGGGTCAAGGAACCCCAACTCCTCTGCCAGCAGCAGAGCTCAGCCTCAGATCCCAGCCCTTCCCCTCCCCAGAAACCCAGGCAGCAGGCATTCTGTACAGTCTCGTGTGACCTTCTCTAGATCTCTGAAGCAGAGCCCAGAGCCAGAGGTTTTGCTGTGGAATCTCCAGTCAGGGCTTTCCAGTGGGTTTGTTTTGGAGTCTCTGACAGGGCTCATGGTTGGCCAAGAACGATGAGTCCTTATGCATCACGTCCAGCTTGTACCCCAGGTTAATCATAATTTATTTACAACTTGGATGGCCTTCTCCCTCTTCTACAGCTACAGGAGAGAGCCACAATTTCTGTTTACAAGCTGTATGATTTGGCAAGATCAACATCTCCTACTTTGTTTTTCAATAGTCCCGTAGTTTCACGTCAAACCTGTTGAATTTTTTTTCTCTAACAACATACAGAAGAAACCCATAATTTTTGCCTTGCTTGGTTTGAGCCCAGCAAAAGGAGGACACACAGCACCATCCAAAACAAAGCCTGACAGTGCACCAGGGAGATGCTCAGCACAGAGAGTTCACAAACATCACTGCTCAACTGCTCTTCATGCAGACAGAAACTGGCACCAGTTCTGGGCTGAGCAAAAGGTGAAGTACAAATAAAACCCTTGGCCATAAAACCCTTTTGTGCTGGCAGTGTTTCCATATGCACAACCTTTGCAAGAGCCAGGGCAAAGGGTTCCTTCTCCATTAGGCAGAGAGAGGGCACGATGCATCCAAGTTTGTCAGCGTGACCTATTTCAAATGTTTGACAAGACACAACACGAGGCCAATGGACACTGGGTAGTCCCAGAGATGCTTCCTCCAAATATAATGCATCCCAGAGAATCCAGCAAGATTCTTGGACCTAGAAGCCAGGAGGATTTGAACCTACACCACAAAATCTGTGCACCCGTGGCCCACCCTGCGTGCCCCCCCTCTCTGCCTGAGAAATCCTGCACAGGCAGCTCAGTCCCAAGGGTCAGGGCAGTTGTAAACTGGAAAAAAGCTGCTCATCTGCAAGGGAGGGCAACTGAGCAGTGAGTCAGCTCCTGGAGGCACCATGCAAAATTATTTCTAACATTTACTCCATCCCTAAGGACCACATCCCATTTAAGACAGATGCTCTTCTTGGAGCCAAAGCTGATGAAGTGTCCTGGGTGAAGCCTTGATCTCTGCTGTGCCACGTACCAGACTGGAGAGTCAGAAGATCCATTCCCAGCCTTAGAAACCCTCTTAGAGAAGCCAGACAGAGATGCAATGATACTTTTTACTCCCCAAGACACTCACAAACACCCAATTACTGCATACATTTCTATGGAGAGAAAATTAAATCCAGATCCCACCTTCAGGTTAGGAACTCTCAAACCACCAGTCCTATCTGGCACATATAATGCCAGAAGGCTTCCTCTAGGAAGGTTGCAGTGCCTCAACAAGTGGAGAAACCCAGTATTCACTAAAAAGCCCTTTTCTTCTCTCTGTACCACATCCCACTGGGAGGCTGAACTTCCCCTTGGTTCTTCTTGCCCTTTCCAGTTTATAAGAAACAACCCAGATCCATTCAAGGAAAAGAAGCCACATTACTGTGTGATTTACATGACCAAATGCAACCAAATAAAGGTGAATTTCAAATACTTAGTGTCATTTGGATTCAGAGGACACCAGTCATCTCAGAGGAATTTAAAAAAAAAAAAAAAAAAAAAAAGCCATAGCAGCTCTTGTCACAAGAGAAGGACTGGAACAAACCTCAGCAAGTAAATAATATGCTTAGCCTCAGTTTTAATTTAAACCATATTTCCATATTTTAGTGTCTCAGCATAGCAGGAATTCCATAACATCATTCCAGCTCTCATCATTGCTACAAATATTTCTGTCCACATCTGACATGCAGCTATGCAGTAGTGTTAGCAACTTCTGTACTAGGAGGCAGCTGAAAGGCAGCATGATCTTTACAAAGTTGTTTCCTCTGACCTTTGCTTCTAATTCAGTTCAAATTCAAGACCTAATGCAGAAATTGCTATTGGAGCCATCAAAATTACAGTTTCACCAGCAAACGACAGCACAGCTATTGACTGAGAATGAATGGGAAGAAATGACTGTTCAAATGGATGGACCTGATACAGCAGAAAAAGTCCTGGAGACTGGTGACACAGCTGTACACAGAAATGTAAACTGACTAAAATATCCAATAGGGAAAGAAAAATGTTTTGTGAGACCCAGAAGTATTTCAGGCAGAAAGCTTGGCTTTATCTTAATAATATTTGCAGATAAGCAAATAGCTACACACCAGCCTGCAATGTGACCAGGCACACAGATCTAGGAGAAATATCCATATTTTTATCTAAAATTCCAAGTTGGAAAGTGGAGCTCCAGACATACACTCCACAGGGTCTTGCTGGGCAAATGGGAGTGTAGATTGGAGTATTTGTCCACACAAGGTGACTTTGTGAGTGGGAACAGCAGGAAAAGACACTCCCTACAGCAGCTAATAAGCCATATTAAAGCAATTTAAATCTCAGAGGTTGCCCCTGTTTATCAGGAAGCACAGACAAGAAACAGGAGTTTGGTGCCAGAGGAGCAGAAGTACAACATGCCAAAAAAAATGGGCTGGAAGTAAGAATCTGTCATTTCAACTGGATGACGTTTCTCCAAAATTTTCCAGCAGACCTTCAGGCAAATCTCAAGTCACTGGACTGAATTAACTGTCCCAGAGAAGAAATAACACTTTCTGCAAGTGCCTGCATTGTTTCAGAAGTCCATATTGACGTCCAACACGCCTGGCTCTGAACAGAAAAAGGCACTTGGGGAAGTGACGCCCAGTGAAAAATCACTGAAAATTATGGGCAGAGGATAAAGGAAGAAGAGAAAACATTTAATACTCAACTGTCAGGTTGCTAAAGAACAATGATAAATGATAAAAGATAAAAGAGAAAGATAAAAGAGGAAGGACTGAAAGCTTTCATAGCGAAGAGGCAGAATGCGTTATTTGTGTTTAGTTAACCAGATAAAAAGCACACTGGACATACGTATTTGATTTTCAGCTGAGGAGACCTGACAAACCAACAAGTCTCAAAAAACCCCAAAAACCTAAAAAAAAAAGGAAAAGCAGAGGAGTCACCCTCAGCAGCAGCCAGCAGAGGCAGAAGAGTGAGCCTGGGTGGGAAAGGAGTGTGTAGGGTGGCCATGGCCACACAGCTGACTGGATCAAAAAGCTTGGGACATTTTTCTGGGAATGAATGCATTCTCATTTGGGGTTTTTAAATGTTTCACACCTCTGGAAGCACAGGACTGTATGCCATACCAGCAGCTCGCTGAAGCACTTTTCCTTTGGCATTGCCCAGGGGCACCTCTCCCTCAGCCACAAGGACAGGGCTCCCCTGATATATTTATTCAGTTGTCCAGATACAAGCCAGCTCTAGCTAAAAGCTGTGGCCTTTTCCTAAAGGAAAACTTCCATAGTAAAATGTTAGATGCAAAACGTTGAGGAATGTGGGAGGGAATCACCAGCCAGCCCTGCTCCCTGGTTTCCTAATTACCTCCCTTGTAATTAGAATGGAAGTTGTGTATAATTCTTATATATATTTTATACCAATACTTTATATCTATGATAGCATTCTGTACTGATAAAGAGTGAGCTTCCAAGCTCATATTTAATCTATTTCCTTTGTTTGTTTTTAAGAGATTAATAGATTTATCCTCACAGCAGCCTAAGTCCCTGGATATGGTAAGTTTTCTGTGGCTCAGACAGGCTTTTTAAACTTGTGCAAGATAACAGGAGTTTGCTTGGCTAAATCAGAGAGAGATTTTCAAAGGCTGAAATGGCAATGAAGCACCCAAGCACCCATCATCCTTCAGAGATTTGCCTCTCCTTAATCACTGCAGTACTTCCAAAGCAGAAAACTTGGTTACAGCTGGGCTGTGGTTTCCTCTGTACTTTGGACAATAAAGGATACTACATTTACATTCAGTCTTAAAAAACAAGAAAAAAGAAAAAGCCCTTTCAATTCAGGATGAGGAACGTGGTTTGTTTGCTGACTTCCAGGAGAACTGCTCTTATTGTCACCAGGAGTGCCAGCAGCAGCAGTCAAGAGTTTGTCTCTGCCACCACTGAGCCACATGGGAAAGCCATGAGCAGCATTTTCCTGGGTAGCCTTGTTTCAAGCTCTCCTTCTTCCCTGATTTCCTTTATATTTAAGCCTGGCAGAAACACCAGCCCTTTTATTCCTCACCTGAACTTCTAATCTTGTTTGGAAGCAGCTCCATGACAACCTGTGAGAAAAGTACATGGACAACACAACTCTGGTTGGACCCAGGGCTCTTCTGCTCAGTTTGGTTTAAAGGCTGATGAGAGCCCAGCAGCAACCTGGCTTGCCCCAGGAAAGCCAGAAATTTAGGATCCCAAGGGTGAGCTTGGGATCCAAGCCACCAGTAAATGTGCAACTTTGGTGTCTTTTGGACTTGCTGAGCTGTCTACAGTGGCAGATGCTCAGCTCAGGGCCAAACTCCACCTGATTTATGTTCACTCTGCAGGCTCTCAGCTAGTAGAAACCAGGAATAGGACATGCAGAAATCATTGCCTTGCCCAAAGGTCCTTGCTTTGCTCTTCTGCCAGTCCCACCATGTTCCCACCTGTTCATCAAGAAAGCTGGGGAGCTCTGCAGAAGGTGGAAGCTGCTGAGAGCCCACGAGAATGCCTGAGGACAAGAGCAGCTCTAAGTGACAGTGGCTTGAGAGCAGGACTGGGAAATCACAGACTGGTCTGCTTAGCTGCCCCACTACTACACCAGTAATGATTTAGGACTCCTCCACCCCACCAGAAGTGAACTCATTCCACTTTCCCTCACAGAAA
This sequence comes from Heliangelus exortis, assembly GCF_036169615.1. NCBI lineage: Eukaryota > Metazoa > Chordata > Aves > Apodiformes > Trochilidae > Heliangelus > Heliangelus exortis. The sequence continues at coordinate 6,322,677 of NC_092435.1, read as the reverse complement.
AACACACACTCGTGATCCCAAGGAACCCAGAGCATCCCTCCAACCTCACATCAGCAGGGACAAAAGAATTTTGCTTTCAAGGGCGAGTGAAAAATCCCTTCCAAAACAGAAAGAGAGAAAAATATTAACCAGTGGAAGTGCAGAGCAACACTGGAAGGGGTGGAGGGATCTTCCCTTGGCCAGGACCTGGGAGCCCCTGACCAGTATGGGCAAACTGGAGGTCAGGTCTTCCACCAGGGAGCCCCTGCTCCAAAGAGCTCTGCCAGCCCCACAGCTCATGTCAGGATCCTGTTTCAACCTCCCCAGCATTCCTCAGCAGCTCCTTTTTCCTCTCTTCCTCCCTGCTGCCTTAACCACCAACTTCCCTTCTATGTTAGGACTTCAGTAACACAAGAATTTTCAGCTGAGTTTTAAATTCATCAGATACATGATTTTGGTCACCCTGAAACTATTAGCTAGGCTGGGTCAGATTTGTCAGATAGTTTGGGCTGGAAACCACGCATTCAAGGATGGGAGTGTGGAGAAGGTTGCCTCACAGCTAAGGCAGGCAACCCCCAACACAAGGATGGAGGGTGCACACTCACCCCCTTTATGTCAGAGGATTTTTTGAGCCTTAAAAAGTAGAACAGGTCCTGTGGGAGCCCAGGAAGCCAACAGCAGAATTTTCAGAGAGCTTGGGATCAGGTAAAGGGCAGATCTGTGCACACCTCACTCCCAAGGTGAGGCTGGTGACCCAGCAAACCTTGGTGCTGGAAGAGCTCCCATTGCTCCTAAAAGCTGTAAGAAGTAAAATTGTCTCTGGGGGAAGAGGAGGAGCAGGGGTCTGGGAGATAGGGCCACACAGCCCGTCACTGCTCCAGGGAGTGGTTCATTACTGACATGAGAAGAGAGGAGAGGACACTTCCCCAGGAAGCACTTTTGAGACCTCTGTCAATTAACAGGAAACTCAAAGCCACCAAGAGAAGAACCTGAACCATCCTGACTCACAAGCCCGTGGGGAAGCTGACAAAGAAAAGTGGGATTGGTTACTACAGGAGCCTCTCATTTTGAATTAAATTTCCCAATTCCAAAAAGATTAGTAAGACAAGTGATTGGTGACATGAACCAGTCCAGAAGGTACCTGGGGTCCCATTTTCCAAGAATGAGCCTGTAAGTTTGCATTGCCAGTGCAATTATCAAGAAGCAAAAATTATGTGGAAAATCAAAGCCAATACCAAAACTGATGCTTTTTCTCCAGGTGCACTTGGTTTCCATCACTTTTCCATGCACCCACACAGCATGCATCCTCACACCATGCACCTTGCAGCAGTTTCTGTGCTCCCCTGAGCTATGTTGCCTTAGGGATTGGCATCACACCTCATACTGCTGCTTAAGATAGAAACAAGTGACTGCTCTGTGTATTTCCCAGGAGAAGGACCTTTAAGACACAGTAATAGCTATGAGCAACCAGCACAAAAGCACTCACCTAGCAGCCATGCTCCCAAACTCATTGATTTTCACTACAACATTGGATCCAGGTTTTCCAGCCCCATGCAGGCACCCTCAAGCCCTTGAGATACCAATAGAAAGAGGACTTTAAGCACTGGGGTGATGTGATGTATCCCCAAAGCATCCCAGATCTGTTTGGTACCATTGCAGCTCCAGTGCTCTCCCTGAAAGTGCTGTGAGGTTACCCACAACTGGTCTTGGTTTATCCTGGATTTGGATTTAAGAGAAAAGAGTTAAATTAATCTCCATTGTCTTGACCTGTGTATTTCTGACACAACAGGAATATATTCAGGATCTGGCCGATATTGGGGGTTTTTTTTGTAAGACCTTGATCTGCTCCATTTCTGCTGACAGCATTGGTGGGAGAGAGTTTTGTACCACGCATCAGGGCTGCGGGAGTCTGGAAAACTTACTGACTGAAGGGGAAAAATGCTGAAATCCACAGAAAAGTGAAGGGAAGATGGAGGGAGAAGAGGCACATTTTGCTAATTTATTTTTTTTTTTACTTTGCAACAGCTGTGCTTACATGAAAAGGGTCATTAACTGAAGATGCACAGAGTACCAGCATGTCTACTGGGGCTCTATACAATTTAGGAGATCACTGCAGAGTACAATGCAGGGCTATTTAAAATTCACAAACAAATCCTATAAAATACCTTTGTAGTTATTTTAATGGTCCAAAACAAGTCCTGCGTGCTACTTGATAGGTGCAATTCTTCCTTTTTACTAAATTCCACACATAAAAATCAATCTGTTATTTTTAAAAACAGCGTTTTTTTTTTTACTACACTATTTTAAAAGAATAAAGACAGCTCCCACTGAGATGTCTGTTTAAAAGTTCAGTACATTCTGCTGCCTTATTTTATCTAGCAATGATGAACTAAAAGAACACCGAAAATTCAATCATGATGGCAATAATATTTGAAAAGGCTATAAAAAAAGAATGATTTAGGTGGTAAGAAACATCTTTTGCTGAAATTCTGAACTCTGTATTTCTGTTTCATTACAGGGAAAATAATACAGGCCCTATGCAGAAAACATGTTGGGTGTATGGCTTTGATGGAAAAAACCAGCCTTCTAAAAGCACAGGGAAATGAAAGGTGATTTTGAAAAAACACACAGGTATTTACACAGAGCCATTTACTCCACTTTCAGAATTGTGCCATTCCCCCTCTATACTTTGGCCATCTCTTGCATAGTTTGCATAAGTATGCATTTATTTACTAATCTTCAAAGAGTCCCCATTTTTCCTAGCTTTCCACTGTAGTCATTAGAGGTCACAACCCTGTAGGAAATATGGGCTGCCATGGTAACACAAAATGTCTGCTACAGGCTTAGTGTAATTCCTCCCTAATAGAAAAACAACAGCAGCAAATCCTGCCTTTGATAAACTGGCTTATACATTGTAAGAAGCAGCTACCTAGAAAGGTGTCTATCACTTCAAGATGGCTCTAACTGAAATAAACTCTATTTAAAAAAAAAAGAAAAAAAAGGGGGGGGGAACAACGTCATAAATTCAACGTGATTAAAAAAAAATAAGAAATGCTACTATGGTAAACAAAGAGAAGACAGAGATAATCCAGTGAACCAGTCTGCAACTTCTTCTTAAACCTGGTGGGTGAAGTTTGCAAGGGCTGCCTTGCTAAGCGAGCCCAGCTCTGCTCAACAACAAGTGTGTGCTGAGCACTTTCAACAGGATTCCTGGAAAACCTGGCTTCTACCAAGGAAAAAAAGCTGCATTGCCATATGTCTGGAAAAGCAAAAATCCAGAGGGAGACAGTCACCTCTCTGTTGCAGCAAGGTAGCCTGGCCTTCCCAATTGGAAATTCCTGCGGACAAAAAATGCATCTGGTTCCAATAGATAACTGGGGTTTGGGAGGGGGGAAAAAAAGGGGTTGTTTGATCTGGTTGTCCGTGGGCATGACTGGCATTTCAGTGAAATCCCACCTTGTGTCAAGGAAGGGTGCCAGCACGGCTGGCTGGCTCAGAGGGTGGGCATTTGGGGAGGGCTCTGGCTGCTCCTCACACCTGCATTCAACATCACCTGATGCTTCCAAGTCCTGTCTACTGATCCCAAAGCCTCCTGTCTTCTTTCCTGCCTTCCCCCTGCAGAGCACACACATGAAGAACTGGTTTTCTTTAATGCAGTAACTGGAATTTTCCCAATAATGTGGAGGGTTTTGTGCTAATTCCTGGACTTTTTCAGTCTTTTCCAAATATTTTGTGATTGCTGATAGGGTACCCCCTACTCACCATCCCAGCCAGCATCGAGGTGCTGCTCAGGGGTGATACACCACTGGTGTGTCTGCTGAAATGTGGAGCCTCCCACCAACCAAATCCTGTTTCTCTTTGGCTTTTGTTTACATTCCTCCAGCCAGCTTCAATCCAGAGGGCAGCAGTCACATCTTCACCAATCCCAGTTAATTTTTCAATTAAGCTATTGCATTACCTCTACTCCATTCCCCATTCCATTCGCTTTCTTCTTTTTTTTTGTTGTGTTTTTTTTTGGTTTTTGGCTTTTTTTTTGGGGGGGGGGGTTGTTTTGTTTTTTTTTTTGTTGTTTTTAAGAAGGGCTTCACAAAACATTTGCAGTCTGCTATTTCTTTCTTCTTATAGTTGGTACACTCATGGCTTTAGGTGCCCGAGGTGAGCAGCTTGAATTTCTCAGAGTTTGTATCACTCTGTAGCAAGATAGAGGCTGCCAAACCCCAGAAGCCCTTCCAGAGGAGCCCCTCCACAAGGGGACAAGAGACTTCTCGTGAGCCCATGGGTGAGGATTTGCTGCCTGTGACAGACACCTCCTTGTTGAAACCCTGTCCACCCCGATGGAGAGTTTCTGGGGCAGTTGGAAAACAGACCCTCACCTACTGTGAGCCCCATAATGAGGAACAGGATTTTGGGGGGAGGATCTAATCCATAGCAGAAGGCCAAGCTCCCTTCATCAACCCTGCTGCTATCTCATGGCATCCCTTCACAGCATTTTACAACTTCCATGCACAAAGAAGAGATGCCAAAAAAAATCTCTCTGCCTACACTCTTTCCAATTCCTTCAGTTAAGGCAGTAGAGACTTTCATCTTCTTTCTCCTTTGCCACTGCTTTGAAGCCTTAAATATCAGAAGATACTTCAGATTTGCCCCCCTCTTTCCTGCCTGCCCTGCTCTTTGGGCTGTGAGATGCTCTGTCCTCTCAGCCTGTGCCCAACAAAAGCCACTTAAAGCACAAATAATACCTGTGGGTGTTGGTGCATCTTCTCTTGCATTAGTCCAAAAAAGCAGCTTGGTCTGGAAAGTTCTGTTTTACCAATAATATTATCCCCAAATCCAGCTGCAAAGAACCCAACTGAGGCAACTGAGAAACGAGTCCCCTTCCCACCCATCTCCATCTCCACCACTGCTTCTGAGAACCAAAGCCAGCCCTCCCCCCAACCTGCTGCCAAGAGTGCCATGTTCTCAGTGTTCTCAGGCACGGGGGGACTGTCCCACACCAAGCACAGTGAGTGAGCTGGTGCACCCATGAGAGGACCTGAGGGATGTCCCCAAACACAGCTCTCCAGGCAGATCCCCATGTCCACGCATTGCCCCCCTCCAGGCTGTCTCCAACTGTATTCTGCTTCTCCACAGGACACAAGTCCCACTTGATATCTGCCATGCTGTGCCCAGACACGAGTGGAACCCACTGGGTGGCACTGAGCCTTGCATTAGAGCCTGCTGCTCCCTCTATAGCCTTTGTAGAGAAATATTTATCCATTTACCAGGAGAAACCCCTCACAGTCACTCTGCATGTGGTTGGTCAGGTGAGAGCAATGGTCACTCCTCTCTCCTGAGCCCTTTGCAGAGCTGCTCTGGCTGCCATCAGCATCTATCCCAAGCCCTCCAGAAAGCCCCAACAGCAGCAGTAAAGAGCTCACCACTGATTGTCCTTTGCCAAGGATATGAAGCAGCCAACATGGAGCTCACCACAACTCCTTCACTGCCCAGAAAGAACCCCGTGGGCTGGAAGGGGCTCCTCTACCCACCCACCAGTCCTTGCAGAGGTGGTGGTCCCAGCACTGTGGTGGGCAGGTGAGCAGCACACAATGGCTCAGATCTCCCTCCTGCCCTGGCATCAGAGCTTTCACTAGAAGCCTCAGTAATGTCTATGATACATGGGTGCTTACCCAGCAGCAGTGTGGGAGAGCTTCTCCTCTACCTCACAGAACAAGAGAGCAGAAGGCATTTGCCACATTACATCTTGCCTCCTACCACCATCAAGAGGAAAAGTAGGACATTTTTGTGCTTTGCACTGTTTACCCACTGAAAAGGGGGAGACCTGGAGCAAATTTTGTGAATGTAATTCCTTTCACACCACTGGGGAAAATAAATGCACTTCTGTGCCACCCCATCCTCCTTGCATCCGCAGCCAGCTCCCAGCTGACACCTGCATCCACACACAAAATCCAAGCAGCTGGAGACACCAAGCGAGTTGGATGCAGTCCTGGGTGACCTCTGCAAATGAATGAAGGAGGTGCTCTCTTGACAAGGCTTGATTACACCTGCAGATGATGTAATATTGGCACAATATTGCACGAGAGACTCTAAATCACTTCCACAAACTCCTCCCGCATGGCATCGCGTGGCCCCCACCAGTGCTGCCATCCCACCAGGAGTCTCTGAGCAGTGCAGATTAGCAAGGCAGGAAACTGCTGGGAAGAGGAAGGCTGATACCTCTCAAAACGTCCTAGGGTAATTTATTTTGACAAGTGTAGCATTGTTTTAATTATCAATAATTCTTCCGAGCAAAGCATCTTTGGGTAAGTGGGGCGTAGTCTACTTTGTCAAAGTAATGGAGTTGGAGTAACAGGAGGGCTTGCTGCAGTGTTCTGCTATTAATCAGTGCTAATAAGTGTGGAAAAAATGCTGGTTTATATATGAAAATTATGACATTTGAAGATAAGCAAAGTTTTAATGAGTGAAGTTTGGTGTAGACAAGGTATTTCCACTCTGTGGCAAGAACAGATAATAGCAAAATACCCGACCTGCTTGACTTCATTTTCCAGCCCTGCGTTGGATACCTGGGCTGTTTGGGCTCTGTGGTTACAAAGAGATCAGCTGCACCCTGGAGAGCAGGGACTCTGGTTTGTAGCCACTGAGGAAAGAGGGGGTGAGAAGCTGCTGCTTTTGGGATGGAAGTACCCAAACTTTTGGGAGGAAGTACCGTGGACTCAAACTATGGTTAAGTCCAGACAAGCCACCCTCATTAAAGCATCCTGACTGTCATTTGTTTCCATGCATGTGGCACTGATGGTGTTTGTTATCAAACACCAGCCCAAAGTGCAGGTAAAGCCTCCTGCAGGGCATGGCCCACTCCCAGTGCAAAACACCACCCAACAGATCTGACATCCCCACAGCCCTCCAGAGAGCACCTGGCTGTGGTGGAGCAGACAGTGATGCAGAGAATGACCCCTGGACATGACACACATGATGAGTTTCACTCCCAGACACCACAACAACCATCCCATAGCTGCAAGAGCAGAAGAAGTGGTGTCCATCCCTCTGCCATTGTGTGAGAAACCCCCCCAGGACCTCCTGCACACAAATGCCATGATCAGTAGGAACAAGCCACTCCTCTGATCAACAAATGGGCTCACCAGCAACCCAAGGGGCAAACCTACTCAGCTGTGGCAAGACCAGAGAGGCAGATTTCTTGATTTCCACACAGAAAGGGATGAACACCAGTTCTCCTCTACCTGCAAACCCCTGGTCCTGGTGTAGCAGCACCATCCTCAGACACAGCCATGGAGCAAGTGGTAACACTGAGGTAAGAGAGAATTTCTGTACCAGTTATTATGAAAATATATGCCTGTAGTGACCCCCATTCAAGGAGTTTTGGGTGGCCCAACATGAAATAAGAGGAGCAGCATCTGGGACAACCAACATCTCAAAGGTCTGGTAGTAAAACCCTGGCACAAGGGATGCTGCCAAGGGGCCGAGAACATCACTCAGCTGAGTGCAACCACTTTGTTTATTTAGAGGCTTTAAAATTAAATCAAACTTTTCTATCAACAGTAAAGAAATGTTGCTGTATTTTTAGCTACTGTTTTGAAGGCTGCTGCACCAAGTCGTTACTTTAAATTTCCCTCTTTGCTAGTGCAAAATGTTATTTCATCTACATCAAAATATCTGGAGAATGCCAGCTGACATTTCTGCTTGCAAGCGCGTTTGGGGAGCATTTATACATTTATTTGCCTGGAAGAAATATGGTTTTATCTGACTCTGGAGTAGCTCATTTTTCAGAAGATATTATCAAAACACCGGGTGAGAATCTTCACGCAAAGCTCAGAAGGAAGCCAGAGGTTTATTCTGTAGGAACTGATATCACGTATCAAATCAAGCCTGCGTGTAACCTCCCAAGTCATTGCTGTGCCATTTGTGTTTCTTTGCATAGTTTTTAATTCTGGGAGCTGGGGGGAAAGGGACACTTTTTCACAGAACAATGCAAGAGCCTGGCCACAAAAGGCTCCTCCCAATATAAGTAAATTATTTCGCCTGGGAAAGACCTTTTTCCAGTAAGGCAGGTTGGAGGGGAGAGGCAGAGCCTTCCTCAGGAGAGAAAAGGCCACGTTGCACATGGGCTGGCTCCAGGGTGGAAGGGTCAGAGCCCCCGAGGGGCTGGAGGCACCCAAGGGTGGGGAAATGGAGCTGCAGGAGCACCCCCACGGGAGCAGCCCCCTCCCCATGCTGCCCTCCATCATTCCTGACACAAAAGGGGAAAAGGTAGCAGTGGGTTGAGATCTTTTTTTAAGCAGAAGAGGTCTTTTGGGAATAAAAATAATTATCTTCCAGTCCCTTCAATCCCATTTTACTTCTTGGGGAGGAAAAAAATAAATGTGAAATTACTTTTTCTCACTCCAAGGAGTAGCCAGCACGTTCACCAGTTTCAGTGTGAGACGGCAGAGAGCATTTTCTCCCTCAGAAATCCGACTGGTTTTGCTATGACTACCACTTCCCAGTGCCAAAAAAAGGAGGAGGGGGGAAGCCAAAAAAAAAAAAAAAAATCAAAAATCACCTGTAAAGAATTAGGTAACAGAGTGTGAAAGGTCTCTGCCATTCAGGAAATACTTCCCGCTGGATTTAATTACAGATTGCAACTAAACCTCCCCCCCTCCCTTTTTTTTTTTTTTTTTTTTTTGAACTTCAGGCTTACAATAACATCACCATTTATTGAACGTGCAAGCGTTGCAGCGACAGCAAAAAGCCTGGAGAACGGCGTTGTTTGCAACCAACTTTTAAAATCTACTTTATACACCCAGATTGAGTTTTAGGGAGAAAATGCATTTTATCCGCCGGCATTGGGAAGCAGCGATTGCCGAAGGAAGCCCCTTCCCCTAACCCTTCGCTGGCTGCGGGGAGCGGTGCCGGGGACCTGCCCGGGTCCCTGCGCTGTGCTGGCAGCGACATTCCCCATCCCCATCCTCTCCCCAGCCCCATCCTGGGGGCAATCTGCCTTTTCCAGCCGGCACAAAATCCCTCCCTGCTCAGGACTGGCTTCAGCGAGTCCCTCTCACATTTGGTCTAAATTGGGTGTTTTCCCCTTAATATCTCAGCTAAGATGAGCGGTCCTGATACAACAGTATTAAATGTCAAACGAGCAAAAAACAACGTGCAAAGCCAACACAACTCTGCATTTAATTTAGGCAGTGTCAAAGCAAGGAGAGGAAAGGAATGGTGTTTTTTTTCTTCACACATTTTTAGAAAACCACCAAGCCCAGCTCGCACTTGAGGCTCCTGTCCTAACCCAGAACCCATTTCTTCCCTAATTCCCTCTCAGTATTAGGTTAAGCAAAACAATACAATGATATCTGCCTAAATTTGAGTCGATAATTACACAGAGAAATGTTAAAACTGTTCCTCTGTTGAGCATTTAATTTGCCCACTTTGGAATGAGACGTTAGGATTTTATTTCTAAATGCAATGATTAAATTGTTTCTCTGCTTCTGCAGCCAGAAATACAGCAGCTTTCCTCTAAGCACAGGCAATGAGGCATCCAACATCCTGGCACTCATTTAAAAATTTGTATTCCATCATAATTACCTCCAGTCGTTGTGCATAATAACACAATTTGTTAGAGATCAAATCCTGTATGTACAGAGAGATTGAGCTGGAATTGAGAATGTCTCCGAAACTCACAAAAGGGAATAAAACTCCGAGTCCAGGCAAAAATCTGCTCCCCGGAAGGAGTTATCCTGTCAGTGCTACAGGGTAATTTACAGGATCTGCCAACATTTAGGAGTCTCTGGCTTGACTTTTTTTGGCTTTTATGAGCTGAAGAACAGAAGCAAGGTCACTAGAGAGATTAAGTTTCCTTTCGGCGCTGTTAGGGAGGGAGACAGAGAGACAGAGCAAGTAAGAGCTCTGCTGTACCCTGAAAATTAGAATACATTTGGATTACCAATCTAATGATGTGCTTTGCCAGCTTTTACAGGGTTCACAGCTTCACAACACACACTCACAGGCATAGAGAACTTGTACCCTCAGCATTTAACCAAACGAGGAGTTGGAAATGGTTTGCTTGGCTTTTTACTTCTCTCTTTCCTTTTTAACAAAACAAAATACTGCCCCTGTTCATGCAGCACACACTGGAAATCAGCAGAAAATTCATCTGCTGATCCATCCATCTGCAGTTTAAAATGGGTTCAGTGAAATGGCAATGCCAGTAGAGTGGCATGAAAGGAGATTTTTCCCCTGCTCCATGATACAAGCAACAGAAATCCAGGTGATAACTCACTCTGCAGTACAGCACCCAAAGCAGGAGCACAGGTCCTCCCATCCCTTACAAAACACAAATACACAGGATAAGGAAAAAAAAAAAATCAGAAGCATTTGTAGTAGCCATTTTTCAAACCTTTTTTTCCATAGGTTATAATTGTAAACCAAGGGGAGAAATCAGATTTCAGATTCTGCCCGAACATTTTCTACGTCTGCTCTTCTGATTAATTTGAATTGCTTGGGAGTGAAAGAAAATTTTTACCTCCTTGCCTCTGAAATTAATAAAGAAAAACTTGTTTGCAACTATAGCATGATATAGCAAAACTAAGAATGTTTCTTATTTTTCCTCTTCTTTTCTTTCCCCCTCGCTGCTTCCCAGAAAAAAATTTAAAAAATATTTTAGATTGCAAACCTATTCCAGACCAAAACCCTGTTCTTTGCAGAGAGGGAATTTAACCTGATAAGTCAGCTTTCTGCAGATGGTGATTAAAGTGGTTCATGTTCATATTTGAATGAGTTTTCTTTACCTCAATATTTTTGTTAACTGTTTAATAAATTATGACAAACCTTTAAAAGCCAATCGGAGCCATACAGGATAGATTTATGCTCAGGCAAACAGCACAGCAGAAGGTGAAAGCATAATATTTTAGTGCTTTTAATTATTAGTTTAGTTTAGTTAGTTAGTTTTTAATTTAATAATTATTGTTAGTTTATTTAGTGCTATTTGTTTATTAGTTTATTTAGTTTATTTGGTGGTATTAATTATTATTAATTGCATCAAAAGAACAGCAGAAGTCTAACACTGTTTAGTGATCATTATTCAAAGTAAACTGCAGAAGGAAACTGTTTAAATCCAGAAACTATGTGGAACAAGTTAGCTGGAAAAGGCTGAATCAGAATAACATAGCAATGATAAACTCAAAATGTGGAATAATTTAAAACTTCAACAACACCAGAAGAGGAAAATTAGATACTTAAAAAATTCCTTTTTCAACTAAATTACTCAGGCTAGTTTATGGTGTTACAAGTCTCTCTTTCCTTCCACACTTTCTCATAAAGCACTTGCAACCAGAACAGCAGTGAGCTCATTTCTTGTGAGGCAACTGATGGGATCAAAATGCTGTTTCCTAAACTACTGAACAAACCAGGTTCGTGCCCTGCAGTTTTGAAGGTGTTGTTAATAAATGGTGGACAGATAGGACAACTGTATCCTTTTGTGACTAAATTGTCAGATATGAAAAGGATGGTCACTTTTTAAAACAATCAAGTAATTTATTTTTTAAAAGTAAATTTCACAATTTTTTATTAATTGTTCTATTTAGATACCTGCTTCATTTAATATTATTGTTGAAATCTAAAATACGTGTGTAGGGTTTTTTTAAAAAAATTGATATCCATAGAATGCACAAACTAATTAGCTACATGTATCAAAATTATTAAAGTAAGCTCAGCTACTCAGTTGCCTTGCATTATATAATATATGATCCAATAAATTAGGGAACGTTACAAAACTAAAAATAAGGCTTAGGTCTCAGTACAAATTAAACTATAAAACATTATATTCTCTGCTTGAAAACACCCCATCTTTCCTTTTTAAATTATAATTTTAAAAGCAATAAAGGTGGTTCTGTAAAATAAGGAAAACAAACTTGTTCCAGTTTGGTGTGAAAAATAATTGAATCTGACAATTTTATGAAAGGACTTGGTACGAGCAGAGCTACAAAGGCACAAATAAAAACCAACAATTACAAAACAGCTCTAATCATCTGACTGGCATTTTACATGCTGGACGCTTGTAAAAAATGGAGATTATAAATGTGCAGCATGCACCATAAACCTTGTGTAGTCGAGAGAAGGAAAAAAAAAAAACCCCAGACTTGAGCACACAATTGCCCTGTAACCTTCCTGTGTCTCAGCCATTCACACCGAGAAGGCTTTTAACCAAATCTGTCTATAGGACGGGGGTGGAAAATGGATGAAATATATATTTGTTCTGCTCTTTCATCCCTTTTCTTGCAGTGGTGGGAGAAAAAAAACTTTGGTGTCGTGATGGGGTAGAATTTCTTTGCCTTGTCCTGACCACGACGCTGGGCTGACCGACCCATAAGTGAGACTGAATTAAAGCTGCTTGCCCAAACGGAGAGAGGGGAATAACACTGTCCCTACCTGTGCCCTCCCTTTCATCCCACAGCCAGCCACAGAGCAATCTTCTGACACCCAGAAAAGGGGAAAAAGAAGCCAAAAGGAAAAGGAAAACTTGGGTTGGAAAGTGGTGGCAGAGGCAACACTGAATTTCCAGAAAAGGCTCTGAAGGTTTAGATCATTAAATGACACCATTGCTTGTACTCTAAAGCATCACTTCTGAATTACAAAAGCACACACAACCAAATTCCACATCTAAATATCTCCCAAAATCTTCAAGAAAATTAACTGAGGAAGGTTAACAAGAAAAAGTCCCAAAGAAATCCCTGAAGCAGCCTCCCTAATTGAACCAAAGTGTCACATCGGCGCAGTGAAAATCCTGGAGAGCCACATAAACATGGAGAAGATTTTTTGTTGTTGTATAGGAACTCTGCTAAGCCAGAATGCTACAGGAGAAACGCATCTCAGTTTATACAGTTTAACTACGAAAATCAGCATCACTTTTTTTTTTTTTTTTTTTTTTAATACCTTGGTGCCCCCTTTTGGTCTGTACAGTTCAAGACATTTTTCTCCATTTAAAAATTTAATCATAAAAATACAGTAACTTTTCATTGGTGAAGTCTTAATCGAGAGCCTCAAGGCTGCTCCACCTATAGTGAGGATCCACTGTCCCTGCCATCAGCTTAGCCCCTGCCAGCAGGCACAAGTAGCAGCTAAGGTCAAAAGAAGGGGTTGATTTCCATTAGAAAAATTGCTGAAAATTGCACAAAATCCTGCTTTACACCATTACCTTGATAGATGGGATGCAAAAAAAAAATTAAAAAAAAAAAAAAAGAAGAAAGATTTTTAAAAAACCCCAACCAGACCCATTCATTACCTTTCTAGGGTACACCCATGGGGGAAGGCTGTGTGCTGATGGTGACTGTGCCGGGCTGTGTCTGTGTGTGCAACACTGAGGAGAGAAAATCTCCCAAGTGAGTGAGAGCTTCTGCTCAGGTCCAGGTTCCTGGCAGCCCCCATGCTGTGAGCATTGCACCCAAACCTCACCCAGAGTGCTTTGGGAAGGAGAAAGCAAAGTTTGATATATATTAATTAGATTAAAAAATAAATAAATAATAATAAAAAAAATCTCATCCTGACGACTTTCATATTGCTGCCCCAGTAATTATGCCCCAGAAACAAGATCTTTCCACGTTCAACATCACTGTGTGAAGACGAGCTTATTTCCAGCAGGGATATTGAGTCCTGCCATCTGAAGGGCCAATCAAGTGTGAAGTACAGTATAGTTTTAGACTCAATTGAAAGGAAAAAGCTTGACTACTAGTTCATAGCATGACAACTTTCATGGATTAGCTCAGACCCTATTCTACTCTCTGAAAGGGTATCACAGCATGAAGACAGTTTTCAATGCACTAAACTTTAATAGCTGAGTGGGGGAGCCAAAGCTTCCTTTTGGTCTCTATAGAAACAGTATAGCCAAAATTTGAGGCAAAATTAAGATTCTTGGGTTTCAGTCCTGTATTTACCCTCCAAGATCCCTATTCACAAAAAGTCTCCAGACTTTATATACATATATAATTATAAAGATAATTACATACGTGTCTGTGCGTGCCATTTTTCCAGCGTTAGAGGGAGTTAAACCCAATTAACTAATTCCCCAGAGCCCCACCACTGCTTCCCAGTGTCCCCAGAGCCCTGGGAGGAAGCAGCGGGTGCAGAGAGGGGCCCGAGGAGGCACCACCAGAGCTCACAGGCATTTTCCTCCTAGCCCAGCTGCAAAGCTTTGCACCCTACACATCCCTCTTCTCCAAAGCCCCAATCCCTGTAGCATCCTACAGAAAGCCAGAGATTTTATTTAGATGACAGCTCCAGAGCAAGGCACAGCCAGCACCAAGCATCTCTTTAGGGAATGCTGTGTTTTGCCTGTGGATGCCAGAGGCTGATGGAAAATTCACCTGCAAGGAGCAGTGGCAGAGGAGCAACAGCACCGACTCAGGAGGAAGAGTTCCCCGTTTGCTTTTTAAGAAAATCTCTCTTGTGGCAAAACACTGAGAACCAGGGGAAAAACACACACCCACCACAAACTCTTCCCCAGTTCCCTTCTCCAGCCTGCCTGGAGGGTGAGGGTGGGTTCCTGTCCCCAGGACACGGGGCCAGGCTGGGACATGCTGCCCGTTCATATCACACATGGGTGCAGAGAGAGCAGCAGCAGCCCCCGTGCAACACTGACCTTGTTCCTTGCTTCACACTTGACCTGCATTTGCCAACTACAGATCTCAGCAGACATTACCCCTACACACTGCCACACACACAAATACATTTTCCCATCCCACCTCCCACACATCCTCTCTTTTCATTCCTTTCAGCCGTGCCGTGGGGTGCCGGGACCGGGATGCAGCCAGGAGGGATGTTACCTGCAGATACCCACGCCGTGCTTTCCACTCTCTCTATTCAGGTTTGGCACCTGTGTCTGGGTGCTGGTGAGGCTGATCTGGCTCCCTCAGCAAACTTGGCCGGGCCACAGATACCTTCCCCCCCCTTTCCCTCCCCTCCCCACACCGCCGGGATGTGTGGGTGCCTCCTATGGAGAGTCTACACTTCACTATAATGCTCCTACCCTCCCTTTGTGGAGCACTAATCCTGAGTCACCAGAGCCAGAAACTCATCCTGCATGGACAGAGAAGTGATTTTTTTTTTCTTCCCCCCCTTCCCCTCTCCTTTATTGGGTTTGAAGTTAATCCAGCTCTGGGCAGTGTCTCCAGCATAGGAGCCGTGAATCCCTGTGTAGGCAGCAGGTTTTGGTGGGGATCTAGGGTACAGGCAGGGTTATCCTGGAGGTGCTGACACCCACAGCCAGCTCACTTCAGCCACACAAGGATCCAGGGACAGCCAAAGGTCATCACCTCTTGAGCAGGAGGCTGTTGTGAGAGCACACACCTTGCTTCAGGGCTTACAACTGGTTGCTTGTGGCAGGATTACTCTGCCAGGGCTACCCAGCTCATCTCTCCTGAGGCTCCCTGGCACACTGTCCCCACGGCCATGGATTGTGGGGATCCCACAGATCCTGGCATCATCCCCAAGCCTCACCCCATCAGGATCCAAGGCTCCCCACAAAGGTGAGGAAAGCCAAACATCTCTGGTCGTCTCTCAGAGAAATATCATCCAAACCCCTTCCCTGAACACACTCCACTGTGCACCTCTGCTAAAGAAGTTTCGAAAAAGAGAGTTTTGAATAAAGAGTGCTCCTATGTGCAAGGAGATTGCATGTTACCTCACTGACCCAGCACAGTTCAAAGCTACCCTGTGCTCTTCCTTCTTAACCCTAGAGAGAGTCACAACATCTCCGACCAGCAGCTCTGCCACCCTCACAGCACAAGTTTTCTGGAGACAGCAAAGAGCTGCTTGCTGCAAAGCACCCTCCTCCTCCAGAAGCCTCTGTCCAGCTGTTCCTGCATGGAAAGTGAGGTCCTGGAGCCACACAGAGCAGCCCAAATCAATAGACACCCGATGATGTTAAAAAATCTGGGTCATAAGGGTACACCCATAAACCCTGCCCCTAGCTGGGCATCATTTCACACATGGGTCCTGTTTTCCAAGCATTACATCTGTGTGCTCCAAAAAATGCTGATGAGCACCTCACAAATGGGCAAACACCAGCACACACAAGAAAAAGCATCAGCACCACTGCTGTGTCAGACACAAACTCAAGTTTCCACCTGGAGGAGGTACCTGTGGACCAACCAAACCTGCTGAGATACTTGCTGGGTGACGGGTGGCTGTGATGGCAGTGGGTTCAGCAGTGGGTGCAGGCTGGAGGAGAGGTGCCTGTTGAACCACAGCCTTCAAAGCCATCTCTGGCTACACAGGTCTGGATCAGCAGCAGCAATCTGAGGGAAACCAGTTCTGGGAAATCAGGGCCTTTTCTTGTCCCCTGGTAAAAGGGCTGAAATCCCTGTGGTGAGAGCATCAGCAATGTTGCCTTTGATGCTCAGACCCACTCATGATTAGGACTGTTGGCAGAAATCAGAGAGATGTGCTTATGGTTAAACACTATTTCCTCTGTGGGCTGAACACCACCTACTCCTCTCTCCATCAGATGCAAGATCTCCAAAGCCCTGGGGTCTGATAATAACCCTGAACAGAGACTTTTTCCTCTGTGCAGTGCTCAGCTCTGGAGAGGAACAATTTGCAGTTTAAATTATTTCCTTTTTAACAGGTTTGGGAAAGCCACGGTGCAGTTATTCCACTCATGGAGAGGTGCTGTACACTTGGTCACTCTCTGAGCAACCAAACATTGTTCCAAGGCTTGAATCAGGCCTGATGCACTGAGAAGTTTGCTTTGCAAAGGGCAGAATGTGCAAAATTTGGTCCATCCCCAGGCACTGACAGCTCAATCGCCCTCTGGGCTCCTGCCACCACCAGCCCCATGCACGTGGTGGAGAGGTTCAATGGTCCCTTTTAAACCTGCTCCCAGAGCTCCCTGGCCCTACATGTGTCACTGTGTTAGATGCCATTGATGCTGAGGCAGCTTCTTTGCAGGATGTCAGAGCATAATGGAGCAAACCCCTCATGTGTGAAGGGAAAGCTGGCCTTTTGCACCAAGGAATCCCCTCTATTCAGCCTGGGAGAGGTTTCTGTTTGGAATTGAACCCGACAGATGTCAACGTGACCAAATTCTATGACTGTGGGAGCACAGAAATGGTGACAACCAGCCAGAATGTGCCACTGCCACCCAGCCCCAGGGTATGCGGGGAGAAGAAATTTGGGGGTTGGTAGTGGGAGGTGGGTTTGCCTCTCAGAAAGCAACCAAATGAGAAGGAGCCTAACGAGACTCAACCTGTGCCTAACCTGTGCCAGCCCAGGTGTTGGGACAAGAAGCTGGGAACTTCCAACCTTACTGCTTCACCAGCCAAATAGAAAGCTGCACCTTCTTAGGGCAGCTCTGTCACTGCCCTGACAAGGTTGGGAGCACAAAAAAACCACCACTGCACAATTTCTGATCCCTAAACCAGCTCTGGGCATAGCCTGGTGCCAAAAGGACATGGCCCAGGGGCATATGGATCCATTGCTGTTTTGACTGAGGGTCACCTTCCCTGGGGGCAGCTCTTATTCATGAGACCCAAACCAGACCATTTGCTGTGGCATTATATAATCCTCCCCACTCTAAAAGGTCTGGAAAGGTAGATGTGCTGACCTCCCACAGTGCAGTTTATCCTTACCACACCAAGACTTTGAGCCAGGAACTTGGTTGTGTGCATCATATCCCTGCTGGCAGTATCCCTTTCCTGGGGCAGTGGCACAGGGGTGATGCTCAGGTCTGGGTCTGGGCCTCAAGGCACACACTGAACTGAAAAAGAAAAAAGATATGCAGTTATTTGGCTGTATGTGTGAGAGTTCTGATGAGGCTTTGATGAGCTGTTATATAGCCCAGGCAGACAGATTTTCTGCTTGGGATTTGGATAACTCCTCCATGATGGGGCACAGGCAGTGATTAAGCAGTCAGTGGCTTCTCCTGGTCTCCAACCTTTCTGCCAAAAAGATTTCCCTGTAGGAATGGGTCTTTCACCACCTCTGAGAAGCCCTGTGTGTGTGAATGGTGGTGCTGATGTGGCTGCGAGGAGAGATGCAAGGAAGATCAAGAAGTGCCATGACTCTGGAGCAGTGCTGGTTGGGATGGGGCTCTTGGCCTGTGATCCCCATCCCGCTGCACTGCTCCGCACGTGCCACCTTCCCAAGTGCAAAGTCACATTTTTCCAGGGGCCAGACCCAGGATGGATGGAGTGGAGACTTTCCACACATCTCAGGGCGGAGCAGGAGGGAGTCAGAGGATGGGAAGAGCCAGGATTTGCAGCCATAGCCTGGGGGGTGCCATCATCTATTACGGATGCAGGAAGGATGCCAGAGTTTTCCTGCAGCTCCAGGTATGCAGCAGATCCCGGGATGATGCTGTGAGACCCTAAAATGTCTCCAAGGAGAGCTCTGCACCAGATATAAAACATCGTGGGAAGTCTCACCCTCCTTCAGTTTCTTCTCCTCATTCAGCTGCAGCCTCCTAAATGGACACTAGTCTGATAATCCTTTTTTCCAAGGCACATCTGCCTTTCTTTTCCCTCTGTTCATTCTCTAGCTCAGCCTTCCCTCCGGATGAATCATCTAAAGGATCTCTCACTTTTTGCTGCCCAATTTTTGCAGCAGTAGGGGCATAAACTGTTTGATAGATTCTGAAGGGCTGCCTTTGTTTCCCCAAAAAGGTGCTATTTTGTTCACAAACACTCTGAGGAGCTCAGCAGTCTCTTTTCCTACTACTCTCTTTTCATCATTTTAACACAAAGGCTCAAGCTTTTGAAATCCCTGTTTCATGTCTGTACATGAGATATCCGAATTCCTCCCACACTTGAAGCCTGAATCTGAACATGAACTTACCCCTAAATTTTCAAGTCTGCAATTTAAGCCTTTTCCTTTGATGCATTATTTAAACATACATTTTAATTATTAATTGAAACAGCTTAGTGGTGTCATTTAATAGCCAAAGTCTGCACTGGGCCAGATCCTCACCTGCTGCAAACCCACGCGGTTCCTGTCCCAGCATCACAGCCCTCCTGCCCTCTGCATCTACCAAAGCACTTCATTAAATTATTTCAATAAGCTCCTCTAATTCAAGTTCAAAGAATTCAGCTAATGAAGTATTTAAACATTTTTGTACCCAAAATTAATCAATTTACACAACACCCGGAGAAAATAAAATGATAGCTTTGTGCAAAATCATGCTTTGCAAGGTATCACTGGAGGGAAAATTGTGTCCTCTCTGCTCAGTTTAAAGAGGAAATGAGCAACTGCTGCTTTTCTTGCCTTTATGAGAAACGGGAATTCTCCTCCACAGATCTCTCCCCATATCTCCCAACCTGTTTAGCTGCAGCCACCATTCCCCCATGAGTGGACCTGATGTGTTTTCTCCTCCCATCACAAGTGGGTTCATCCACCCCCCTTGGGGCAATGCTGCAGCAGGAGCAGAGCCAAGCCTTACCCACAGCTTCTGCAGGCAAGCCCTGGTTTCCTGCTCCCTTCCTGCCTCACTGGGACTAGAAATTGCTCTTCCCCAAAAGTCCTTTCATCAAGGTCCATGCTTTTCCCACAGTGTTCAGCAGATGGGTGCAGAGGAGCCCATGCACACCTCTCAGGGAAGCTGCAGCAGGGGATGCTGCATCCACTCCTGGGAGCTGGGAAGGATGCTTAGGAGTAGGAATATGGCTTGGGGTCAGCAGGAGAGGGGAGCAGCCCTTGAAAAACTGCAGGGTTAGGGTGCATGTAGAGACTGACCCTGGGGTCACATTCATCCCATTCCCTGGGGAATGGAGGCCACCCTTGGTGTTACTAAGTACCACAGTGGGAATTCTGGCCACTCAAATCCAGGCTTCATGCTGAATTTGAGGTGCTGAGCGGGGAGTTGCAGGGTGCTAAGTGAAAGTGAAGTCAAAGGACAGTCCCACCAGCAGAAGGTGCCCAGTGTCACGGTCACTTTTGCTCAGTGGGATCTCCTGCATGTCCCCACTGCAGTCCTCAGCAGGGAAAATGAGAACACCAGGTGACCCACATCCATCAAGCAAAAACCCTCTCCATCCTGGACCCAAAGCCAACCCCTATTTATCCCAGCACATGAGCCCAACCATGCCCACCCCACAAGCACTGGATTCACACACATCCCTTTGCATTTTGGGCATCTGCTCAACCCAGGGCTTAGTAGAAGTGTCAGAGGTGCCCAGCAAGCAATTTCTTGGCATTTCCTGGAATGCTGGTGCTATCACTTCTCTCTTCATGCTCCAGCAGGTCAGAGAGGCTTCTGCCTCCACCATTGGGAGTGTGGGGGCTACAGGAGCAATGAGCTTTGCTGCTGCTAGAGACCCCCAGAAGAGCTGGCAGGTTGATTTATTACTGCTGTGTTTTGAGTCCAAGTCATATGCTCCCCAAACCAGAATTAACTGCCAGGCTAAAAAAATAATAATGATAAATTACCCTATGCAGAGCAGGTGGGCTGCCCCTCCCCAAATGCACTCTGTGCTATTTATTACTCAGCATGGCACAAGGGATGGACCTCACAAGCTGGAGATGCTCACCACAGTCACTGGCACCAACTTCATCCACCCAGACCTCCTGCCTTTTGTGTGAGCTCCCTGGGGTGTGAAGTACAAAGGGATCCCCAGGACGCATGGAGGGTGCAATTTCCCCAGGCAATGGAATAAACCCCCCATCCTAAGGACATTTCCATCTTAGCTCAGGGTTGCTGTTATTGCTGCCCCTTCACCTGCCCACTGGCCTCCTGTGTCAGGCACTGGCCAGATACAATTCATTCTCCCTGCACACACTCAGCAAAAGTAAAGGAGAAAGCAGCAAAGATTTCCCCTCCTGTCTGCAACAGGGCCCTGGAAAGCCCACAGCACCTAAGGAATTGGTAAATTAGCTGTATGCTGTAAAAGTGCATTTGGTTTCTTCTCCACAAAACCATGAAGATATTTATATATAATTTATCTTTCTAAGTTGTCATGTGGCAAAAGACCTCTCGCTGTGAGGCAAGCTTCTCTTCCTACTTAGAGAGAATTACGTGATTAAATAGAGACCTGAAAAGTTGTGAACAAGCATTGAAGAAGAAAAGGTTTCCTCTTAAAGCCTTAATGAAGTGGGTTCATTCCTCCTCCAACATCAACTTAGCCTTGTGTAGTTTGTTTTCACTCTGGTTAATCACTGACCAAAGCTGTAGTGCGGACCACCAGTTCCCAATAACCCATAAAAGGCAGATCAGAAGCTATTGTTCTTTTCTGTAGGGCTTAGCAGACAACAGCTGAATAAACCTGTTCAAAGTCAGAACAGTCAAGGAGGAACAGAAGCCCGGCCATCGGCTGCAGGGACCTCTGAAAAGGAAATTCATTTATTATGACATAATTGATAGCGCGCAGGCAAAGACACTACGCGGGCCTGATGCAATCTTGAATAATTAAATACAGAGCAATTACCAGGTTGCAGTTAGAGAAAATGATGTTGTTGCAAAGGGGGAATTTGCCCCTGCTTGCTGACTGTGGATGCTGGCAGCTGAGGGCTGCTCCTGTCATCCCACAGCGGAGATTTGGGGGGAAATCCTCTCAAGGAGGAAAAGGAGCGAAAATGGTAAAACTGTGCAACTAAAACTACACCCTGTAAAAATGTTAGAGCTGAGAGAGATGCAGGAAGGCCTGGAAGAGGCTGGGAAGTGGCTAAGAGTGTCTGCTTATGGTAAAGACTTCAGGGAGGTACAAGCACAACCAGGAGGCACATTCTCACTGCTTGTCTCATTTGGATTTGCAGTGTTTGTGCACACACCCGGGGGACACTATGGCTGTAAAATAGCCACAGAAACCCATCCCTCTCCCACCACCACCTACCCAAAAGGAAAGATTTTTCAAGAGGATGACTATCTTCTGAAATTCTGAATTATCAAGAAAAGATAGTGCTTTTGCTCCAGATTTGTTTCTGCCCCTTTCTGAAGAAGCAGGGTGAGAGCAGCACTGGTGGCTGCCCCCCTCGTCCTCTTCCAAAATCCCAGCAGTGACTGTATCAGCCCTTCCTGCTCCAAGACTCTTCTCATGGAGCTGTTTGCTGAGCAGGGGCCAGGTGAGAAAACAAGCTTATAACAACAAATTTAAAGAAGGGCAAAACCAAACACCACAACAAGCCCTGAGCAGCCATGCTGGCCATGATGTGATGAGGATGGACACATCCTCTCCAACCCAAGGAGCAAGGTCTAGTTCAGCTGCTTCTTACCCTCCCCAAAATCTTTGCAGCCACTTAAAAGTAGCTCATTCCCTGCATCCCTGCCCTGGCGCCAGCTCCTGGGGTGAGCTCTCATGTTTTTATGGTGGGAGGGGATGCATCTCATCTGTGTGCTGAGAGGGGACCTTCCCTGCTACCTCCTTCCAGTCGGTCCCAACGCTCCCTCCATCTGCTCCCTCAGCTCCTTTGCCTGGCTTGGTGTCATTTCTATTCTCCACACTGCTGACAGCCAGCCCTGCCTTGGTGCAGGACATTCTTTCCCCACTACCTTCCTTCCCTGTGCAGCTCAACATCCACCACACATCCACCCAGCATCCTATCTTTCAGTGGAGGCAAAATGATTTCCAGCATCCCCGAGAGGCATCCAAACCCAGGAACAGGACCCAGGCAGCAAGGTGCCAGGCTCTGCTCTTCCCAATGGGTGACACCCTGAGGTTAACGGGAGATTTATGACATTTAACCACACAAAAACCATGGTTGCAGTAAAAACATTAGCCCTGAGGGGAAAAGCAAGCACCACTGGGGCTGGGGGAGACCCCTGAGGAGTTGGCAGGGAGTGGTGCAGGCGCAGGGATTTGGAGGTCCCTTGGGAGAGACCCGGCACAGCTTTGATCTTGGTGGGAGAAGAAATAAATGGAAAAGTTCAGTGGAAACCCAGAGGAGTCAAAGCAGCTTTTCTTCTCTGAGTTAAAGCAAAATAAATAAATGAAACGTGTCGGTAAAAATAAAGATTAAAGAATAACAAGCAGAGGCTGACGAAGAGCAACAAAGTCTTAGGCTGAGACAAGGATTTTTTGTTGCTGCCGGCAGCAGGGAGAGAGGGAGGGAGGAGTGCTGGGGGGTGGGGGGGGAGAGCTGTGATTTGGTGAGAGTGCCACAAACTTTAAGTTCTAGACATAATTTTCTGTTTTTCAGCAGTTTATTCCTCTCACCTGCGTGCTCCGTGGGGAAAGGCTGATTGCTTGAATTCTATCATTTGGAGTGGACCCCATTCACGAAACTTTCTGGCTGTGTGATTCAAACGAGCCTTCTCTTTCCTCTTTTTGTTCTCACAAGAAAATCAATTCACTTGAAGAGCCTCTTAATCCCATTTTTGCAATCAACAATTGCCACTTGTATATCGCTCTAATAGATTAAGAAGTGGGATGATGCGGTTGTCTGGTCTAATTCAACCCTATTCAGGTAACTGCAGCCCGAGGCACTTTGTAGTGCCAAGTGTAGAGCTCTACAGGAAGACTTTTGCTATCATAATTTCCTGTGGAGCTATGCACTGCCCCCACTGAGTAGCCTGAATTACTTTGAATTAGGCCCGACAACCACAGAGAGCAGAAATCCAACAAGCAACAATAACCAAGTCTTTGAGCATGACTTGCATGGGTTATTTTTTTTTTTTTCTCCCTCTTTTTTTTTTTTTTCCCCCCCTTTGCATTCGAACAGAAAGGAGGAATTTCAAAACGCGCATCTATTTAAATGACAGCGACCTGCCATAAATCAAGTGGGAAACAAAAGGGGAAAACAGTTTAAGTGAGAGAGAAGTTGAAGTGGAGGAAAAATTAATCAAAACAGTTTTCAAAAAAAACTTCATCGTAAGAGCCTGTGAAAAAAAAAAATAAAATTCGGGCCTACGGCATCTCCATGGCAACAGAGAACAAGCACATGTTGGATACCAAAATCATAAAAGGTTTGTTTTGCAGGGATGAAACAGAAACAGATGGATCCATGCTTAGTTTTAGTTTAATTTGTTAAGGCAATTTATCAGCCAGTATTCCCAACTGCTAAAGAAATAGTTAAAAAACCCTAAATCATAAAACCTGCACAAGCTGTACAGATAGTTCTGTAAGACACCCACCAGAAGATGGGAAGTGCCAGAGTGGTTTTAAAAGAATAAGTTTAAGGCTTAAAAGCCAAATCTGAAAATGAGGCTGACATTGCATCAGGTAAAGCAGCCAAATGCAGCTTTTCAGATACGAGCTCCCATCAGAAAACCCTCTCTGCAAAGGAGCAACCCTGCACATGGGGGGGAAAAAACCCAACTCTAACACATGTTAAATTGTTGCCTGGTTCCAGAGAGTAAAAAAATTGGACAACACAGATAAAAATGCAGCCTCTTGAGGGACACACATTTAAAATGTTGTGGGTAGCAAAACTCCGATCTCAGAGGGGTGAAAAGAGGTTTATCTCCTTTTTCTTTTTTCTTTTTTTTTCCCATCCACTTTTTTTTTTAAATTTGTCATCATCCCTTAATTATTACCAACATGGCAAAAAATGAATTAAATCTAAATAAATATCGAAGGTTTCTCTTCTTAAGAGTTTCAATCACTATTCCTACTCTTTTACCTTTCTGTGTTCAGAAAATAAAGAGAACAAAGCGGGAGCCCTACTGGTTCAAAACTAGCAGAACAGACAAACAACAGAGCACAACTGTTCCCTCATGCATGCCTGGGATTAGGATAAAAGCAGAAAAGACTTCTGAGAAAAAGAAAACAACAAAAGAAACAGGAGTGCTGACAAAACTTTTTTTCTTTCTATTGAGGCAAAAGAGAGAGAAAAAAGGAGCCCTGCTAATAAAAAAAAAAAAAAAAAAAAAAAAAAAAGAAAGAAAGAAAGAAAGAAAGAAAGCGGAAAAAAAGAAGGGAGAAAGAAAGAAAGATAGAAGAAGAAAGATTAACAAACAGAAGTAAGGGGTTTCACCTCCTGTTTTACTTTTTTTACTTTTAGCCCAATCTGGTCAGGCAAAGAAGGCACAGGAGGAGAGGGGACCCAGAGGAGGGAGCAGCCATGGCCCTGAGCTGGCACCACTCACCCAGCTCTGCCTCAGCTCCCCCCATGGCTCAGCTTCATGCATGGGTGCTCTGGTACCCCAAAACCTCTTCAACTTTCAAATAAATTGTTAGGTTTTTTTTAAAAAAGGTAAAATGCACACACACAACAATTGTTTTTAATGGCCCCAGAGGTCAAAACAGCTACCTGGGCAAGAATTCAAGATCTTGTGAACTACAAACCTCAGTCAAACAAGTTAGTCTTGGTTAAGTCTTAGTTAAGTTGAGCAGTGCTGTGCCTGGAGCTCAGCATCACTTTACTGAGAGCTGCAACTCACCCAACAGACCCCAAACTGGGATGTACAACACATTTGCATTGGGACAAGAAAGATCAAAGAGTTTTGGATTTCAGCAAAATTTGTCCACAGAGGACCCAAAATGGTTTCTGGTGTCTCAGGCGCATAACAGGTGCCTGCGGGGTCACTTGGTCCAGCAACAGCCACCACCCCAGAGGGGTCAATACCCTTGTGCTGCATGTGCCAGCTTGCAAGTGGCTTACCTTGGTCCCAGATTCTCAGAAATCAGTCCAAATCTTGCAAATGGCAACTCACTGGCAGTCCCATGGCTTGGCTGCATACCTTGAGCTGTTCAAACCCTTGCTTATGAAATCATGGTTCCCTGTATGATATAACCAGCTATGCACACCCCTATCATCTACTGGTTTGTGAGCAGAAACAAGGAGATCAGCAGCCAAACATGCAGGGGATAAGGGAAGGCTGTGCTCCCCCATGTGCCTGCCCTGTGGTGACCCAGGGAGGGATGCTGCTTCCTCCCTGGGAAATGGATCAACGCCTGCCCCAAACAGATGGCAAACGTGGAGCAGGAGGACCTTGATCCTCACCAGCTCCTGCACAACCCTATATTTCTCGCAGGAGGGGAAAGGCTGCAGTAAGATGGTGTGCTAGGCATGGCACCAAGTCCTCCAGGATGCTGCAAAGGGGATGCAGCAGTGCCCAGTTGGAAGCAGGCAATGGGATTTCTGATTTTCTTAGGAAAAGAGGATTCGGACAATGGTAGAGTCCTCTGCACACACAGAGAATCACTTTGGGACTAAATGAATTCTTTGAGGCTGAGGATAGGAAAACCCAAAATGAGCAACAAAAGAAGTGAATTGAGGCTTGAGAGAAGCTGCTCTGAGCCAGAGTGCAGGTGGGATGTCAGTTGCTTCACTCCTGCTCATGACTATCTCACTGGCACCAACAGAAAAGGGACCAATCCTGTTCAAACTGGAGTCAAAACTGAGCTTCTGGAGGTAGTGGTTTTGCTTTGGGATGTGCAAATGCTCTGGTGGTTACACCACTTGGGATGACCCAGTGTTCTTGGGCCCTGGAGGGGCCAGCACAACGCAGGCACACAGAGCCAACGCACCACAGCAGCTTCCAGGGCAGTTCTGCCAGCAGAGCTGGGCAGAGGTTGGACAGGATCTGGTTACACCTCCCTCTGCAGACCCCACTTGGCCCTGAGGACCTGCACCTACCTAGAAGACAGATGCCCCAGGAGAGGCCACCTGGACCAACACATCCTGTAAATCTACAGCATCCAAATTTCACTGGAGCTGCTGGGTTGCAAACAGATCTTCAGGGAACAGGCATTTGCTGCTTCTTCCCCTCCTGGGAAAAAGTGCAGTCTGACACAAGATGTTCAGCTGTACACCATGAGGTCAAGTCTATCAACAGGACACAAGGGTGGAATAATAAAATAAAGGCTTTGAAGGTGAGCACATCTCCAAAGGTAAATTGGTGCCATCAGAGTCCTTCCTGAAGCACAGAAGGGATGCTCTGCAACCTCTGACCACTTACACCAAACACTCTCTAACTGTTAGAGCAGTTGGGTACCCAGTACTAGAAATTCTGCCCAAAACTTCTACACCGACATTTCACCCAGGAGCAGCACAGGATCATGACCCTACAGAAGGAAACATCAAAGCCTGGTGCTCTCAGGAGTCTCTCCAGTGGGTACCTCCCACTGCTTGGGCAGAGATGTGACAGTGGGACCCCAGGTCCCTCTGGAAGCAAAAGCCCCAGGTGCCCAGCCCTGGTTTGGAGGGATGGGACTTGTCCCAGATTAGCCCAGCTGGCCACTGGTTGTCACTGTTGCACAATTAAAATTGAGCTCTGTCCAGTTGATCCCCACTCTAAAGGTGATCTTTAATAGCAGGAAATAAAAAAAAACAACCCTGGGAACATGGTGGCATTTACACTCATCAGTTGTGATGGGGGATTAAGTTTCCTCCATTGCAGTGTCCATCCACTGTCATGGCTGTGCCTGGCTCTTAAGGTTTCTCCTAATATAAGAAAATCTTATGTGCATGGGGACAACAGGAAGCTTTACAGAAGTCACCCAATGCTGCCACCTAAACTTTGTAACACCCCTGCCCATTCCTCATCCTGCCATGTTTATCTCCAAAAAATGGAGAGCATTCACCTCTCTGCACCTGCTGCTCTGTCCCTCTAATTCCCTCTCACTTTGTTCTGATCCCAGCTCGTGTGACAACAATCTCTTATCCAGAATAATTCCTCCAAAATCAGCAAGACCAAAACAACAATCACAAAAGCATCAACCCCTCTGCTGCCTGAGCAGACTCTCAGGCAGACTCTAGGGGACTCAACGAGTAACAACTGTCCTGCTGTAATAATAATAATAATAAACAGCCTGCAAAATGAGGTTTCAGTGATTTTTCCAGAAGTTATCTTGTCTTGCAATGTTCTGCTTTGCTGAACTACACACCCTACAAGCAGCCTTCAAAAGGCAGGTGAGAAAACTAGAGCAGTCCCACTGAATAGTAAATAGAAGGAGTAAGCACTAAGACTTTTCCCCCCTTGCAACTGGCCCATATAAAAAAAAAAAAAAGAATATTTTTTCTTTTTTTAAGACATCAAATGTTGAACACTCCAAGTGTGAGACATTTTGTAAGTGAAACATCTGAGATCTAGTCTGCCAGATCCTTAATCCTGACCTCGTTGCAGCCCTTTCAGCTGCTGGAGATGGCCTGGGTCTCACTGCTGCTGGGCTGAGCTCCCAAAGCCTGATCACCCAGCCCACGGGATGCATCACCCCAGGAGCAGGACCCTGGTGCTCCCCTGACCAAAAACACTATGGAGAGGGATGTACAAAGCAATAATGGTGGAAAAAAAAAGAGGATGACACAGAAGCTCTAGTGGAAAGAAGGAGGTAAATTACCCTAGCAATGGCTGTGCCCAGGAGGGTATGTCCCAACATGTTGGAAGAAAATGTTCTGAGGTCAGGATGCTGGTAATCATTAGTGTGTCATTAAAACCATTCCTGTTTGCCAAAAGCAGGAGCATGTGCTCAGCTGAAAGAGGGGGCTGAGGTCCCTCACTGCCTGGGGTACAGGAGCAGGTGCTGAGCTGCTGTTCTGCATGTGGTCTGTAGGATGGGTATCTCTAGCCTGGGATTTCTGCAGGGAAAAGCCTCTGTCAGCATCCAAGCAAGATAAAATCCTGCAAACTTGCCTCAGAGCCCATGGAAATTTTGCTCAGTGGTTAATCCACATTTTTGCCTGAATTTTCCAAGAAACCAAGCCATCCCAGTGACTCATCTTCTGGCTTTTTAATCCAATATTCAAAGCACACACGCAAAAAATCATGTCTAACTATCAAGATTAATAATGTAATCAAGTCTCATTTGGGCAAGATATCATCTTGCTTGTACTAATATTTGATTTCTATTACCAATTCCTCATGCTGCTAAACCTTCCCCTCCAGCCTTGTCTGTAACATTTGCTGCTGAGGATGTATTACAGGGATGTAGGGATGGAGATGAGGATGGAAAACACCAACCCCCACACAGAGGCAAATCTCAGATAATTATTTAGTGCATTTACATAGAGATAGTTCCAGTTCTACAGTGGGCTAAAACACTGGACTATGTGCAGAATTAATCTGGCATAATGAAGATAATTTTCTAGGGTTATATCTCACACATCTCTTTTACAGGCAGATGCCAAGGGCTAGAAAGGTTTTCAGACAACAGCATTGCTGCTCAGCTGACAGCTTGTTAGGAACTGAGCACTTGTTCTGGCAATGTTGATGCAGCTACAAGTGTTGCATAAGCTCCTCTAAGGTGATCTGGGCTTGATGCCACACACTTCTTTAATAGCAGTTGTGGGTTTTGGGGGAAACAAATTTTATTCCTTTCATGTTGAAATATGAAACACTTTCATGCCACATAAAATTATGTTAAAAGCCCAAACTTACACACTGAAGTTTATTTTCACCAGAGAGGCATCAGACATGTATAGATAAAGTGAAAGGATATTTCTGAGTTGTGTATTATAAATGTTCATTGAAGTCAAACAGAGTGGCTTTCACTGACTTCAGCAGACACTAGATGAGATCTTTGAAGATCAAAGGGTGCAATTATATCTTACTTGCTGCTGTGAATCTGAGTCTTAAGCAAATTATTCTGTTGGTCTCTTTTTTTTTACATATAGCTTGTTCTGAAAAGAAAGGGCAGCTTTAAGATCAGAATCCTGCAAAAAGCAAAAAAAAAAAGGAGTTGCTATGCCCCCAAAAGACACTCAAGATACCTGCCAGGCTCCTTTAGGGTGGGAAAATTTATCTTGAGTCATATTGAAGCTAAAAAGCATCAGAAAAAAAAAAAAAGCAAAAAAAAAAAAAGCAAAAAAAAAAAAGCTTTGTGTGCAAGCACACCCAACACCCCTCCATCCACAGTGACTCGTGCAGTAAGTGGCATCACTGACACCCACACAGGCTGGGGACATCACTGCCACTGTGCAGAGGGGGTTGGATGTACAAGGCCCATCACTTTCATATCAAACAGTGGGGGTTTTATTTATAAAATGAGGGGATAATCAGCAGGAGGGGGCACTTGCCATGGGACAGGACTGGTTATAGTTATGAGTATCTGATTTTCTAGAGGACTGGAAGCACCGGGTGGCATCAATGGTCTGAATTGCTCTAGGGTCAGACTGGATCCCAAGGACTTCTCTTCCAGCCCATCAGCAGGCAGGCTGGGCCTCAGTTTCTGCCCATTACACATGAGGAGAGACTGGCAGAGAACAAGGACTTTTACCAAGCTGGTAAAACATGGGTTTGGCAGATGGACCACTTGGTGGATTAAGAACTGGCTTGATGGCTGCACCCAAAGAGTGGCTACCAATGTGTCCAAGTGGAGGCCAGTGAGAAGTGGAATCCCTCAAGGATCAGTGTTGGGACTGGTCCTGTTTAACATTTTGGCAATGTGGATGGTGGCATTGAGTGCACCCTCAGCAAGTTCGGTGGTGACCCCAAGCTTTGTGGTGTGGCTGACACACTGGAGGGAAGGGATGCCATCCAGAGGGACCTTGGCAGGCTGGAGAGGTGGGCCCATGCCCATGGCACAGGGCTCTGTACACACTGTCACCCAGCTGCATAACCAAAAACAGTGTTCACACTCTCCAGAGTTTGGAAAGCTCCAGACCTGGCCAGTTGCCACCTCCAATTCTCAGATAACCGTCATGGGGCAGTGGTCTGGTGCAGCCCCACAAAAGTCTGAACCAACCCAGCTCCCCAGGGCCTCACTGGATCTGGGCTAAAGACCCGAACCCCCCCGAGGCAATGAGCATTTTTAAACCAGTCACAGCAGCATCAGTCTGCACTTGGGCCAGCTTGAGCAAACCTCCTATCTGGATACTTAGCTAAAACTTAGCTGAGCCTCCCACACTTCAACCCTGCTCCTCATCCACTTCCCCCCATCCCAACCCAACCTCCTCTCCTACTGCCACCCACCCGTGTCATTCCATGGCCACACGTGTCCCAGGGACACGGCCAGCAGAGCATCCTCAGTTCCCAGCAGGGCTGGGACAGAAGGACTCGGAGCTCCCCATCCTCCAGAGCCACTGCTGGGGCTTTACTCAGACGACACTGTCACCAGCAGAGCTAAGCAAGAACTGCAGCTTCAGCAGCAAAAACCCCCAGCGAGCACAGACACAAACCCGGAGGCTTTAAGGAGCTTTCAGCACTCAAGCAGAAACTTTTAGCTACTCCAGAGTCCTGCGTGGGGGCTGTGCCCTGCTGGGTCCAACTAAGGGACCAAGTGCCACCTCCACAGACACCCTGCCAGCCAGAGCTTCTGTAGCAGAGCCAGGTAACAAGCATCCCAGGAAACCACACCTTGGGTGAAGGCAGATGACAGAAACCCTATATTGCAATAAATTAGTCTTTCTCCCCCAAAAAATGACTGCTGGCAAACAATTCCCAGTCACTCACCTCACCCATGCAGCAGCAATCAAACTTCTCCAGTGTGGCTGGTGACAAACAAGTGCAAGTTAGGGTTAGGGTTTGCACCAACAGTTCAAATTAGGCAGGATTGATTAATTAGCTTCTGTGAAGGAGTCTGAAGATTACAAGTGTTTGCAGCTGCTCTTTGCTGGACTCCACAGGCCCTGAAGGTCCCTACATGGGAAGCCACCCTGCCAGCCCCTTTGCCCCCCACATGTAGTCCTGAAGGCACAAGCCAAGCTGGGGCTGGGAGGGCTCCAGGGTGCCATCCCTGGGCACAAGCCCTTGTCCTGGCACCCCCACAGCTGCTTGAACCAGAGCAAAGAGACCAGAGCCCCAGAAGTGCTGATTTTATCTTCGTGATGTTGATTCACACCCACAGGTCCACATCACTCCCAAACTTGATTCACCTGTGCCCCATCTGACAGTGGACAGAAGTGAAGGAAATTTGCATTTATATAGCACTGTCCATCCACCTGTATCCCAGTGTTTCGATATGTAAAAAAAAAAAAAATTTAAAAAATCCACAGTAGAGATGAAAACCCACTCCTAAAAAGAGCTGCCATCCCTCAGAGCCCACCCTCCTCCTGGCAGAGCCCTTTCCCATACAGACTCATTTTCTTCCTGCAGATGGAAATATATCCATTGAAGTAAAGCCCCATATCCCTCCTGTACTAGTGATCAAACCCTGCAACTATCAAACCTTCTGGGAAGAACACAGAGAAGTGTTCCTCCAGTCAAGGAAACAGCAAATTGTTGCAATACTGTGGCACCCCTTGCAGTGGAAACCCCCCCAGCTCCAACCAGCTGCCCGTTTGACAGCCAAGTTTTAACCAGATAACACAGCACAGATCAGTATAACCAGCCCCAAAGTAAAGAGTTCCCATTTCAGGGTGTTTTAATGTTGTGTGTCTGAATACTTTTTCTACACTGAGGTTGAACTTCTCCTTTTTCCCGGAGGGAACCCCCCAGCTTGTGTGTATTCATTAAAATCCTGTCCTAATTGCTCCCTCATCAGCTATGAATCTTAAGAAGCTTATCTGCTAAGTGCTTAAATTGTGTTTACTGACAGAAAATAGAATATTCACTAATGACTAGATGGTGATGACTCAGGATTATTGCTGGGGCCTCACACCTAAGGCTTTGGAGATGAGGCAGTAACGTTTGCGCTGGGATTTTTTTCTCCTTAAAGATGAAAGATGGGGTTTGTCCAGGCTGTACAGCACAAAACGCAACCTTGCAACACTACTGGGGTTACCTCCAGTCAGAGGAGGCTGGAAAGACAGACTGCATCCCTGACAGCATCTTCCCAAGACACGTACCAGCCTTGCAGGGACAGTGCAGGCAGCAGCTCAGCACAGGGTACTCCCGGTTTGACACCACCTCTCCCATTTCTGGGCAATGTGCACATCAATGAGCTCAGGTTTTTTTAAGGTTTAACCCAGTAGAAATTCACCACGGGACACAAACATTAGCTTCATTTTTTTAGAACTCCTATCCCCAGGCTTTTGCTGGGCAGCAGCTTCTGTGGGGCAGCCTTGTGTCGAGTAGTTGATTTATTTATGAAGTCCTAACTTCCAAAAATATTGCCAGCAGCAGGCCATAATTCTTTGACATATGACCTATGGTTTTTAAATACTGACCTGAACAGACTGACTACAGGGAATAGATGCTTTTTTTTTCCTTCCCAAGTTCTCCTCTGAGACATATTTACTGAAATACTTTATTACCTCATCACTGAGCATAATTTAAAACTGCAGTTAAGCACTCAGCGTTTAAGTAAAAGCATGCATCATCCTGACAGGGTTTGGTTGTGAGGGTATAAAAATTTCCAGAAACATTAGGCCCAAATCTTCTTAAGATTCTTGGCTATTAGCTTTGCAAAAATGCTCTGACTCTGGCACGTTCACTGCCATGCATGTCGAAGCTTTAGCTTCAGCCTTCTGTGTTTCAAGGTAACTGTGGTGGATTGACAAAATGTGTGAATTTAATTAGTGTAATCTAAACAAAAGAAACATTTCAGGGCTGCTTTAATCCATATGAGACCAATATGTTGATTTGTCAATGTGAATTTAATTAGTGTCTTCGAGTCTAAACTCCAATTCCCCCTTCTTTTATCTAATTATCACATTTCTAAAAAACATTATCACATATTCTTTGGCCTAACTGTTTTGCCACGCAGTCAGACTGAAGTCCCAGAGTCAACATGCACTTCTAATAAGCTCAATATGTTTCAAGAGCACCGTGCCTGGCTCAATAGCATCCCACCCAGCAACCCTACCCTTCCTCTGGAGAGGCTGAGGACAACTTGACCATGGCTGGATATTTTCCCCATCCTTTGCCATGCAAAGGAAGTGAGACCCTTCTGGTGTAACCATCAGTGAAAAGCACCAATTACACACCATTCTGGTGAGGGCCACCACGAGGCAGTCACATATATATCTGACTAATTGAGCAGAGAACAATTGCTATTCATTTCACAAGTGGTTCCCAAGGGCTGTGAGGGGACAGGGGGGGACAGCATCAATTCACTCTTCATCAAGTAAACATTCAAGTTGTAAGCACGACCCAAATCTCTCAGGGGTGGTTAAAGATGTTCTCTTTTCTCCCAACAGCCCATATTTATTAAATGCAGGAAGGGGGTTCCCAAGGCCAGCACTGCAGCTGCTGTCAGGGTGCCTGGCATGGGAAGAGGGTATTAGGGGCCAGGGCTAAAGCTGAACTCATGCCACCACCCTTACAGGTCCCTTGGTGGCAGAGGACCTGTAAGGCAGCCTTCAGGGCAGGGTACTGTAAATCCACACAGGCAGCAGCAGGGAAACTTCTTCCATGGAGAGGGAGACAATGAGGGGACATCCCACTTGGCCACCCTGACCCCTCAAGAATGCTTCACTCTCTCTATATTTCTCCAGACACCAATGACATCAGGCTCCAAAACAGAAATCCTTTCTGTCAGTTGCCAGAAGGCCCCAGGCCTTGGCTTTTAAGATGAGCAGACAAACTTACATTACAGTGACCAAAGAAAAAAAAACCATGCAGCTGAGCAAACTCACCTGCTGGAGCCATGCAAGGAGTGGGTGATGGGCACGGACCTTCACTAGAAGCAATAAACTCATTTAATTCTGGCTAGAACAGCACTTTTCTTTCAAGAAATGGAAAGACCTTTCCCAAAGGAGGAGGAATTTTTCTGGAGGTTATTTTCCAGCAAGCACAGCAATATTGTCCAAGAAGATCAAAAGTTGAGGCCCAAACATTGTTTTTCTTTTAAGTTCAGCAGTTTTCCCCCAACACAACCCATTGCAATTCCGAGGAGGAGGAGGAACAGTGATCCCAAATAATTTTGTTTGCCTCCACTTATAAATTATAGAAGATTCTGAGCTTTTCCCTATCATGAGCTAAAATCCAGTGGTGAGTTCAAAGGTTGGATTTCTGGAGGAAAAGCAGCCCTCCTCCCCAGCTCATTCCACCTCTTCTTCCTAGGCAGGGCAGCAAGTACAACACTACAACACATCGAGTTATTTTTCTTCCCTATCTAACTATTGCATTCCAAGATAACCTGCCCGTCACACTTGTTCCAGTTGTAATTATCAAGCAGTTTGGCTCAGAGATACTGCCAAAGAACTCAAATGCTGAGCTATTTAATAAAATAGCATGAAGCTTTACAGGAGCCCTTGGATCAGGTTTCTACTTAGAAACGAGCAAACAGCTCTTCTAGAAGAGAAAAATCCCAGAAATGCTCTTTACTGCACTTCAAAAACAAAAATACTGTCTGGATTGGTGATGTCCATATGAGATCCTGGTTGTCTTGTCTGTGCTACCAGCAGAGATCCTGCAACCGGGGCCAGGAGGACCTGAGTGGGAGGGGAAATGTGCATCCACCTCAGAAACCAGGTGTTGGAAATCAGAGAAGGAAACTTGAAAATATGGGTCAGGGAAAGTTATTTAGTCAATTCTCATGCCATGGAGGACTGAGAAGCTGTTGCCCTCTTGTCTCATGCACGTGGTCCTTGTGAATTTGGTCTCCTGGAAGTCAGCCTTGGCAAGGGGACAGGAGGATGCAAGGGATTTTGGGGAGCTCACTTACACAGTTGGTATAAAGAGCAAAAGCCTCATCTCACTTTGGATGGAGAGAGTTAGAAAAACATCCCAGCAAAGCCAGATTCAACCAATGGACAGTCAAACCACTACAAAGCTTTCTGAAAAATAAGGGAAGTCCAGGCCAAGGCCAGTACTGGCAGCAGGAGAGCTCTGCAGCTTGGCCATCTCCTCCAGCAACTGAGCCCAAGTTGCACATCAGCAAGCTTGAGGAGCAGGTGCCAGAAATCATAGGAATTAGAGACAGAAGAGATACCTTGCTCCATTCCCCCCCTCAAGACAGAATGTGTAAGTGTGCATCTCTGCAAACACACTTCCTGGGGTGTTCTTAAACTCTCCAAGTGCCAGAGATGCCCTGAGCAAGCCCATCCCTGGTGACTCCTTACTTCTAGGAAGGTTTTATGAGCATGAAGTGTTTCTACTGCAGCCCAAAGCCCTGAATTCTTGCCTTAGCTCTAGCAGACACAGGGAACAAATTATTCCACAGCAGTTTTGGGTATTTGATTGCCACAAGTTGTCTCCTGCATGTGTGCAAGATGGGGTGGAAGGGGGGAGGGAATCTCCACCAATGAGAGCTCATATACGTCACGCAAAAAAGATGAAATTCTGCTTTTTGGCAAAAGTGAATTTTCATTAATTCCCCCAGCTGGAGATTCACAATTTTCCAGAGGAATTTGGCCATTTTCCCAGTGTGCAAAGCCTCTGTGGGTTAGCACCAGCAGGGCTTCATTTTCACAAGATCAGCCTCCAAATATGCAATACAGCCTATTGTCTAAACACAGTATGAGCACAGCTCAAGCCACCTGATGGGGCCTGGTTTCCTGGCATTTACTTGCCCCATCTGTTGGCTTTTAGCATAAATTGAAGTGTGAGTGCCTACTAATACTAGTCTGGCATTTGAACGTGTTCATAAAGCCATAATCGAACATGCAGAGCGTGTTGGACCAAGCTCAGTTTATGCAAAACTCAAGGCACATCCCCAAGACAGGGCTGGAATTGCTTTGAGGGCACGTTCTTTGCTCAGCCCACACTCTGCTACACATGCACACACCGGAGCCCTCTTTTTGGAAAGAGAGAAATGCACAGAAATGAACGTTTCCCTCAGCCTAACTCTGATCCCACTCCATTTCTCATCTGACCCCCAAACACGTCCCAAATGAGCTCAGAGAAATCGGGGCTGTTCTGTGGAAGACACGGAGGTTGGAATGATGATCTCCCAAATTTCCTTGCATGTTAGCCACCTGGATGTGTGCAGGTGTGATGCAGCTCTGCACAGTGGGATGGCTCCCTGCAAAGGGCACGGTCTCAAGTTGTGCCAGGGGAGGTTTAGGTTGGACATTAGAAAGAATTTCTTTAC
This sequence comes from Heliangelus exortis, assembly GCF_036169615.1. NCBI lineage: Eukaryota > Metazoa > Chordata > Aves > Apodiformes > Trochilidae > Heliangelus > Heliangelus exortis. The sequence goes on along the minus strand of NC_092435.1, from coordinate 6,285,991 downwards.
TGAGAGGGTGATCAAGCATTGGAATGGGCTGCCCAGGGAAGTAGTGGATTCTCCATCCCTGGAGATATTTAAAAAGAGATTGGATGTGGCACTCAGTGCCATGGGCTGGGAACTGCAGCGGGAGTGGATCAAGGGTTGGACTTGATGATCTCTGAGGTCCCTTCCAACCCAGCCAATTCTATGATTCTATGAAAGCCACCCCAAAGCCACCTCAGGGTTCCCAAACTGCCCCGTGGTTTTGGTAACCTCTGAGGATGCTCTCTGCACAAGGGCTGCAATGAACCTGAGCCTCTGGATCACTGTGAAAATGGAACCCTTCCAAAATAAACAGCTGAGAGGCACAAAAACCACAGCTGAGATTTCACCAGCAGCCCTTTCCAAATTTCCATTTCTAAGCAGGACAGCTCAGCATTGCCTCAGGAAACTGGGACTCTGCAGAGTTGAGGTTTTTCCTCTGCCCTTGACCACCTCCTTCCATCTTCCTGCCTTGTGTCACAGCCCCATGGAGCAGGGACCCTCGCGTGCCACCATGCAGCTTCAGGGATTGCCATGCTCATCCTGGACCCAGGTTTCTGAAGGTCAGTTTCCCCATAGCCCGGGCAAGGAGGGATCATGCTGATTAGGTGCTGATTTTGGTAAGCTTCTTACACCCAACCCACGAGGCTTTTCAGGATTTGTGTGCCTGTAATTTCAATAAAGGAGCTTCTTCCATATGTGCACCTTCTCAGCATCTTGGTTTGCCTTTATCTGTGCAATTCATCCTTAAAAACAGCCATAAAGACTTGCTTCACATTCCATCCCCTATTTTTCTGAAGTGCCTCCCAGGGGCAGAGGAGCACCAGCTCCATTTTCAGGGTGGGAAGAACAGAGCATGACTGCACTGGTGGAAGTTTGTACATCCACAGATCTCCACTCAGTGATTCAGCTGGGATTGCTCCAAGGGGAGCCTTCTGGACCCTGCCCTTTGGACATCCCAGCAGCACCACAGCACTTTTGATGGGCCCTGTTCAGGATGGTTTGCTTTGCTTTCCCCATTCCCAAAAAAAAGCATGCTATTTTCTACTTTATATTCCTTAGTAATTTCAACCAGGGCCTCATCTACATTCCTGCAGACAAAACAGACAGCAGACAAAACTGACAGCAGACAAAACTCCCTTCTGAGCCCAAATCTCCATTCATCTCCACCTTCCTACAGTGCCATATGCACATTTTGTCCTCCCCTGGTGTTGCAGGTGCATGAGCACAAGGCAGGAGCAGAAGCCAGGCAGGCACAAGATAAAAGGGCATCATGCACCTGCCCAACACCCTGGGAAGTCTGAAAAGTCCAGCTGAAACAGTCCCAGGTCCAGCAACTCCACTGCTTCCACTTCCCACTTATTCCTTCTATGGGATCCTCCTGCTCCCTGCCCAGCAAAACATCCCTGGAACCACAGGCTTTGCAAAAAGGGTGTCACAGTATCATCAGCCTCCCAACAAACACTTCCAGGAACAGAAAAGTCTCTTTTTTTTTCACTTTTCTCCTCACCATCAAGGTGCATCATTGTTCACAGAAGCCATGAGCTGCCAAAAGGTCCAGAGACAGATCCAGCACAGCTCAGGGATGCTGAGCAGGGAAGCACATGGACAGCAGTGGAAGTTGCATCCATAAGTTTCCTCTGTGGTACCCCTGGGGCTGGGTGAGATGCAGGAGCTCAAAGTGAGCAGGAACACCCCCAGATGGGAACAAATACCCAACAGAGACCTCTCTCCCTCCCCTGCTCCTGCCCAGATCCTTGCCCAAATCCCAAGCATTCGGGCCTGCTTTTGGGGACTTCTCATTATTAAGGTTGGAGGAAACTGAAAAGACACAGGTCCCTTACACCTCCTGGGGTTCTGCCTGGCAGGGCAACAGCACAGGCAGCTGCCTGCTCCTGGCTCTGGGCCCTCAGGACAGAGTGTTATTCCCCTGGAGAGCAGTGCTTTGGCAGGGAACATCCTGTTCCTCCAGAGTCACAGACATCTCCCTATATAGCCCTGTGCTATTCTCATCCCACACGGCCCCTGCCCAAGCAATGTTTGTGTGCTGCACGAGAGGCACGGCCAGGGGCTCACTCCCTGGACCATCCTGCAGGGCTGGGAGAAAGCTCTGTGGAGCCTGGGATGTTCCCCATGCCCACAGAGTGCCCACAGATCCCAGCCCTGCACTCACCAAGTGATGCCACACATCAAGAGAGCCTCCCCAAGATTGCCCCACCAAAGGTTGAGCTTGACCCGAGCAAACACCTGGCCAGGCATAGAGCAAAGGATTAAATTTGTGTCTTCTCAATTCCCAGGGTAGCTCCCAGCTCTCCATAGACAGGGTCTCAGATGTTCCTATCAGCAAGGAAACATCTGGAAACAGCTGCTGATTTGCAATATCAAATGGTTCATTAAGCATCACACCCACCCCAGGAAGGTTTGCAAGCTGTGCAAGATCAACACCAGAGGCACACACCACTTCTGCCCCTTGTCAAACCCTTCCAGAAAAAATAAATTCACCTTTCAAAGCAACAGCAATTGCTGAGCAGTCCAGTCAATGCCATCACTGATGGAGACAGGTGGTTCAGCCTCTGCTGGGCAGAGAAAGGCATGGGATATGGCAGGGGTCAATGGTAATTTGTGTTGGTTTTTGGTGTTGTACAGCAGATTAACTCAGTCAGTTGGAAGTTAATGACTATTAAAAGTATTTTGACTATTAAAAGTAGTTTTAACTCTAATAATTAAGAAAATATATTCCCAAACCAAATGGAAGTAGGCTCCATCACTCTACAGGTATTGTGGACTCAGATACTACCACCCCTTCCCTGAATGCTGCTCTGCCACCAGAGAAAGCCCTCATCCCCTGCCAGAAATGTTGGAGGGAATCAGCCATGCACAACTGAGAGCAAAATAAAAAATAAATTAAAATAAAAATTAAAAAAATTGAAATAAAAATTAAAATAAAAATTAAAATAAAAATTAAAATAAAAATTAAAATAAAAATTAAAATAAAAATTAAAATAAAAATTAAAATAAAAATTAAAATAAAAATTAAAATAAAAATTAAAATAAAAATTAAAATAAAAATGCCCTTACCAAGCCAAGCTTCCTCTCACAATGCTGAGAGAGAGAAGGCTCTGTTGCCCATTCCTGGAGCTACTCAGCAGTGCTGGGACAGGTGAGCAGCCCCCAGGGTCTGCCCATGGCACTGCTGGGCTTGGAGATGTGGTCTCTCCATCTGATTTATGAAGCAGAGAACAAACCATTGCTGACTTGACTTTCACCCCACAGTGGTTTTGGTTCAACCCTGTCCACCACCTTTCTGACAGCAAACCGAACTCCAGATATTCAGCTGCCAAAGTGGTTTTTTTAATGATAAGGCCATAAAATCCCACTCTCTTGAGTTTCCTCTTGCTGCTGCTGGGCTCTGCCTCTGAGCAGAGCTCTGCAGGAGCTGCAGCATTCAAGCCAGTGGGGTCCCCAAGCCAGAAAAGATGATCCTTGTGTATGAGGGGAAAAAAAATTCCATGCTGCATGACCCCAGACCTCCTCAACTACAAGACAGCCCCATTGTCACTCACTCATCTCAGGGTGGGTGTCTGACACTCAACAACATCTTGTGAGCATGGGCACCAGCACAACACTGAGGTTGCAGGTAAATCCCTGACTTCCTTCAGTGGGAATCTCCCCACAGACTCCATCAGGCTCGGGCTGTTAGGAGCAGTTGGATTTGGTGGGATCATCACCTCCAAGCACTTCCATTGCTTTATTATTTATTTTTACTGAGCAGTGCTTCACCTGGACAGACATATGCACATTTCTGCATGCAAGCTCCAGCCCAGGTAGGAGAGGAAGAGCACCATGGCTTAGGACTGACCCTGCAGGGGATCCAGCTGAGCATTTATGCTGCAGCATTCAGAGAAAGGCACATAAGCCTGATACTTTGCAGTAAATACGCTGTCAAAAAGAAGGCATTGCTGTAAAACTGGATTTTCTCCCAGCTCTGTCCTTTCCTACTCCAACAGGCAGCTTTGGATTTTCACAGCTATCAAAGGCATGAAAAGGAAACCTCTAAGGGGGAAATAGAGTCTGAGCCAGCCACCAGCTCAGGTGCTCTCTCTGCACTGTACCTGCAGCATGGGGTGCCCCTTCCCACTCCCAACCATCTCAGGCTGTGGCTGTACCACACCTGGGGATGACTCTACCACTCATCAGGTACAATTCCTCTCCCTGTCTAACACGGAACAATCAGAAACAAAGCAAAGTCCATGGCTTGGTTGGGTCCTGGATGTCATGGCTGTCCTCACTGGCAGTTCCATGTAAAACACATCATCTCCTTGGCACCTCCAAGGATCCCAAGCATTGGCCCAGTCACAGTAAAGATGCTCTGAGTTTTGCTCAAGGGCTCCTGTGCCACCCCACTGTGGGCAGTCTCCCTGGATCTGACATAACATCTCCTTCTAGCAGAGCAGGGCTGTGTCCTCCTCCACACACAGCTGAGTATTGCTTGCTCTTTAAATACAAAACTCAGGCTCTAGCTGTCACGTTGTAGGTTTTTCAAGTGGCACAGTGTGATGTCAGCCAATACACAATATTAGGGACTTGTTCTTCAATAATCAAGGCCAAGTGATGAAGTTTTGGAGTTGCTGGATCTAAAGGTAAAAACCACCTTGAAACAGCAGTTTTTTGCTGCAGTAGCATCTTAACACCAGAGCAGAGACAGAGGGAGGTGGTGGGCACAGGGCTGAGTTACTCACGTGCTTGGGAAAGTGCCTTTGCACACATAGCGTGCAGAGAACCCCAGCTCCTGGCAAAGCCTTCTCCAGACACATCAGACTTGTAAAGTCACCTCTTTTGGGGAGGGGGGAGTGCAGGGAAGGGGCTAATGGCTGCTTTATTGCATTAAGCAGTATCTTCATTAGGGCAAAGAAGAGTAAGCGAGGGGAATGTGCCCGTAGCGTGACTTCTTTGCTAGGACCCCACAAAACCACCAACTGGCAGCTCCTTGGCTCCAGGCCACCCAAATCCAAGAGACCATCTGGCAACTGGTTCAGTTATCCCTCCCCAGTTAACAGATGTACACTAGATGGTGTGGGAACAGCATTTTACAGAAGCAATTAGTTTAATCCTCAGCTAAACAGTTTAAATTCCAAGCGATTTGGAGGAAAGGGAAAAAAAAAAAAAAAAAAAAAAAAAAAAAGGAAAAAAAAAAGGCAAAGCAAGAAACTCCAGAACAAACCATCTTGCTTCCAATTGCAGTGAGAATAACTTATGAAAAGCCAATTTTGTTGGTTTCACCCCAGATGTGTGCCCACAGGCATTACTCCTATTCCCAGCTCCATGTGCTGGACACCAGAAAATGTCAGATTTATGCTGAGGCTGCAATGGCTGCACACGTTGTCCCACAGCCAAAACTTAACTGGGTAGGGGCAGATCTACCCCAGCTTCAGCTCCTTGTCTGACTTTGGGCAAATTGTTTAACCTGGTTAAAATTAGTTGCCTGGTTCACACACTTCTCTGTCTCCAGAAAGTGGGGTAAATGATGTGGGTCTGCTTCAGGGTGGAATCAACCAGGGTTTGTGCAGCATTTGAAGAGTCTTGAGTGGGAGGAATAGTAGAAATACAGGACATCATTATTAATTATACTAATTGATTAATTATTATTAAATTAGGACAGTTTTGTTCTCTTGAGAAAAGAAAAGGTTTTCCAGCCATTTCTTTCGCTCACACCCTTAAAAGAGTGACTTTCCAACTGGAGAAGACAGAATGAGGAGCTTAACCCAAATAAAATAAATTGCCAGTAATTTCTGGTATCCCCTATGCCATTATTGAACAATTTGCATTTGAATCAGGGCTTTTTCCATCACAATCCAGCTTCACCTGATCCTGCTCTATAATCACCATCCCCATTTATGAAATCCCAGCGTGTTGCCACAGAAATTATGTCACAAATTCATCATTATGACTTCCCCAGCAGGAGCAATTGGAGCTGAAGATTGACTGTAAAAGTTGCCTTTTTACCAGTCCTGCTTTAAAGATATTTTAATATTTTTTTTAAGGTACAGAAGTGATATTAGCTACCATGGGGAATTAGGCGAACATGTCATGAATATCCCGGGGATACAAGATTACACCCAGGAGTCACGGGAACCATAAAATATGATCAAGAGACTTTATAGAGGATGATCTTTGAAATCAACTCCTAATCTCTGAGCGGTTTACATAAAACAGACTATTAGGGTTTTTTAAGAAAAAAAAAAAAAAAAAAAGTAATTCAAAATTCAAAAGCGAAGCAGACTGATAACAGCAAAGTTACATCCATTCCTGTCAGGAAGGCTTCATGTGCCAAACTGCTCTGAATGCTAAGGCTTCCAGGTCTGCTCCTTTGATAACACGATAATTAGTCAGCAAGAAACATTCCAAGAGTCAACTTTGGAGGTAAATAATTTATATTTCAATATTTTAGGCCCTTCCTGCTAGGATACTCTCCTCTCTGTGCTGCTTGTCAAAGGCTGGTGTGTGTTAGATTGCCTAATGAGAGCCACTAAAGAACTCTGACACTGGGAAGAAAAACTTAAAACAAAGACTATGCATGCAATAAGCAATGTAGTTTGCCAGCAATTGTCTTATTACTCACTTTAGTTACTGAAAAGAAACCACATTGGAATAAAAACTTCTATCACCGCTGCAGCTTCAAAAATCACTCAGTAGAAAATTTTAAAAGCCGTATAGAGAGTGTAACACCCACTTTGGGGACCACACACCAGTGTGTTCTCCCAACCTTTGGGGCCAGGCTGCCACCATGGGCATAGGAGTTTCCCATTTGGTGACATTTGGCACTCTGGTTCAGCTCTGCTCCTGTCACCTTAGGACTATCCCTGCTCCAGTTCCCCAGGCATGATGCTCCTGCCCCAGCCCCTGCATCCCTCTCAAGTGGGATAGGCTGAAGACAGGGCTTAGAGGGTTTCCAAATATCCTCAAGGCATTAGCAAAAGAGAGGAAGGGAAACCTTGTATTTAAAAAAAAAAAAAAAAAAATCACATTCAAACTGCCCAGATGCTTGTCCAGGAGTCTCAGCATCATCACAGCATCATCCATCATGTCTTGGTAGGTAAGTCCAGTCCTTGGCTGTTTTATCAGTGCTTGGAGGAGAAGCCCAAGATGGCAAAGGAAAATTACAGTGCTGACAGGGCTTGGGGGGCCCTGGACAGCAGAGGAAGAGCAAAGAGAGAAATCCAAATTTCCTCCTAGCCATCATTGGCATGCACTTGGCTCTGCTCCCACAACCCTGAGCCCATCACAGCCTTTTCTGTATTCTTGCCCCATCCATTCACACCTTTCCTCCTTTCCCCAGGCACCCACCCCTCCACGTGCCTGGAACCCAGCCACGCCTCCAGGTTTTGGAAGTCAAGCCTGGGTGGTTTGTGCAGTGGCTGCTCCCGTGGCAGAGGAGATCAAAGCTACCATGTGCCAGCTTCTCACTGCATCAGCTATTAACTCAAACTGCCATCAATTCTCATTTGTGCTAACACAAACTATGGCAGCTGGAAAATTACCCAGCCATAAATCACCTCTGCTTGGTTGTCAACCCTCGGTCCTCCAGTTTGTGCACATGGATCTCATCTCTTCTCCCCACCAGCTTTCCACCTTTTCTAAATTAAAAATGAGCAAAGTAGACAGGAGGTAAGTCGTGTATTTAGTTACAAGAAATCTTTTTGTTAAGAGTCTGGCAGGTTAATTAGTTCTTTGATATTTCCTAGAGTGTAGTGTTTGGCTTGTAAGGCAGATACCCACCAGCTGGTTCAAACCAACTAAAAACAGTCAGGATGAGCAAGAAACCACAAGATTTTGAAGAAAGAAAAAAAAACAAATTAAGAAAAAAAAGGTGTGATACAGAGAGGGGGCTCAGCCCTCCCCACATCCCCAGAAAACCAGAGCTACAAGAAGCAAGTAACCATCCTTCAAGTCTCCACAGCTGTAAACAGGAGTTGTTTAGCACCAGTAAGCCTGTTACACTCCAATTGTACCCTTCCACTTTCGAGCTGCAACAAGCAACAATTAATTAGCAGCAAACACTGTAATGGCCATTTCATCCTTAGCCCAGCAATTAGACTCTTTCAGCCCAGAGGTCTGTCCCAGGGCGGCACAGCTCATTAAGAGCAGGAGAAAACTTGGAAATCATTCAGAGCTGGAAGAAAGGGGGAATAAAGAGGCTCAGGCCTGGACTCCCCACAGCAAGATCCCAAGGAGCAGATAATTAGATCACCACCAGCTTGTGAGCTGGCACATAGCAGGCAGGATGCTGAAACCTGGACACCAGAAGTAAAGAAAATCATGTTTAGCATGCAGGAGCAGTGGTTTAGAGGTGTTACTGATGGGGTGTGTGGGAAGATGGGATGCACCTCCCAAGGGACACCCACATCGGGCCAGGAAAGCCCAGCTGCTCCTGCACAGTGCATGGCACAGCATCTGCCAGGCAAAGAGGGAGATGGAGTAACAGCCACCTTTTGGGTTTCACCTGCAGTTCAGGAGCTTGAAAGGGATCTCCTTCCATGCTTTTAGGGCTGATTTGGAAGGTAAATGCATCCTTTTCCCTCAGTTCCTCAACACGATGTTGTCCTACAGGCTCTGCAGTCACTCTCTATACCCACAGCCACCCCAGTCAGACCCCTCACAGACCCCTAAGCATGTCACAAATGTATCACACTGGTGACAGCACAGACCACAGTGTGACAGGACAGGGGTTAAGCATGGCCTGAGGGCCTCACCTGTGTAACCAAAGGCAACACCTCACCCTCCATGGCAGGGACATGCCTGTCCTGCCACCTCTGTCTCACTTCAGCTCAGGACAGTCCTTTCCTTCACCTCGAGGTCCTGCACCAGGCTCTGCTGTTTTCCAGAAAGCAGCTATCTGCCAGCTCCTGGGGAGGTGAATTGTCTGGTGCCCCCCAAGTTTACTGTGACAGTGGCCCTGCAGCCTGGGGACACACAGCCAAGACAAACCACAGCAGAGCCACCATCCTGACACTCCGCCCTGACAGAACCTCAGAAACCAGCTCTCACCTCCCAGGTGATTCTGCAGACCACTTCTGCCCAGAAAGCCCCTACACAATGACAATATCACCACAGTTACTGCCACCAACATCCCCCTACTCCCTGCAGAGAGAAAAAGTTCAAGAACTGCTTTGTTTGACTCACATTTTGTCCGGCTTGGGATAGAGGCCCAGCAGAAGCTCCATCCAGCGGCCCAGCACAAACCCCCTGGCCCAGCTCCTCTGCTCACCACACCTGAAACTCATAACAACCTCAGAACCTCCTAGGGCCTGATGGGCTCTGTTGCCCAATTAATACCAATTTACTGCTTCCCTTCTTTCGTGCTGGGGGTAGGTCAGCTCCCCCACACCTGCCCTGCACAAAGGTGTCTACTCTTTTGATTGCATGCCCTGGTTTAGCTCTGCTTCAGCTTCCCTAATTCCCATGGCACTTCTTCCTGCATCAGGAGCCCACGCTGCAACACGTGGAGGATGACGGGCAGTCCTGTCAGATAAACTATCTTCCTTTTTTGCTTTTCCTCTCACCCTCAACCAAAGCTTCCCTGCTTGGGAAGGTGTTTGGAGAGGAGAGGCAGGAGAAAGCTGGAAGGCAGCTGAGCTGGCTCCTTGTGGAGGACTCCCAGCTGTTTGCATGACCCCACTTTCCTTAGCCAGGCTGGGAGCCCCCCTGCTGCCAGCCCATCCACAGCCCCCATGAGAGGTACCCTGGCCGCCTGCAGTCACTTCACCCTGCTTGAACACCCCAGGACCCACCCGACACTAATAACACTTCTCCCTTTGCTCCATACTGGCATTATTAATGAGAAACCTGATGGGTCTCTCCTGCTGCCACCTGAGAGCATCAGAGAATGTGTGTGCTGCACCCCACATGTCCATGGCAAACAGAAGACCAGCCAAGAAAACTAATAGCTGGGCTGCTCTGGCAGGCAGGACTGGGATTCTGAGATGCCCAGGGGAAATTTGTTGGAAAAAGTACCCCATGCCAACCCACAGGGTTGGCTCCTGCCAATCTGGTGGGTTGTTTCTTAATCTGGATTAAGTTTAGCCCCCAGTGTGTGACCAGGCCATACAAAGTGAGCAGCTCAGATTCTAAAGGCATGAGCAGCATCTGCCAGGTCAGCCCAGCCAAATGCTGCCACAGCTTCTGCACACTTTGGGGGAGGCATTTTCTTTCTGCTGGTCTCAGCACTTCCAAGGTGACCCCGTTTCCCTGTAAACCCTCCCAAAACACCCAGATGTTACTCACGTTGTTTTGCAGAAAACCCATAAGGAAGAGGCAGAGCTGCTGCAGCTCTGGTGGTCTCAGGACAGCATTGGGAACAGGTCTCCAGGCAGAGGGAATATCTTAAGCTAAGATGGTCAGGACATCCAGCTGCAAGGTGGCCAGGATGCCAAGGATGCTGCAGTGGCCACAGCCCTGCCCGCCAGCACCAGGCAGAGCAGTTTTCAGCCACGGTGCCCAAAATGTATCTTTACTGTATCCCTTTTTGCCTGCAAACATCAGTCTTTGGGATGAGCATTTTTGAAGTGCTGACATCACACCAGGAGCACCAGCAGAGTCCAGGACCATGGGCTCTCAATCCACACATGATCCACACTGCTGGAATTTCCTCTATTGCCCTTCTCTGGGGGAAGTTACAGCCTCAGCCAGGGCTCAGTTGCATATGTCTCTATTAATAGTAGCTATAAGAAGGAGATAAACATCCTCTGGATGTACACATATAGTCCCCCCCCCCCCATGCTGTAGAGTCCAAAGGGCTTCTGCTGGTGCTCCCAAGCCTTTTTATCTGCTGCAGAGCCTGTCAGGGAGCAGCACAGGAGGGAAAGGAATCAGAAAATATGGGAGGCACATGTGCACATCTGATTAACCCGAGGTTTTATGATAAAGAGAGCAGCTCCAGGCCCCTGTTCTCTCTGCCCCTACAATAAATCTCCCAGTTTCCCTGTTTTATGATGTCAAACATCTAAGAGTTTTCCCTGAGTTGCAAATAGAACATAAATTACCTTGGGTAAACTCTGCAGATGCTGATGTCATCTATAAAAATCCTGGCACTGGTAACTTCACAGAAAGTCTAAGGGCTTCCCAGTTGTTATGAGCAAAGCTAATTAATGTGAGTAGCCTCTCAGATTAGGAAGATAAAATACTGTACTGGGAACTCCACAACCGTGGTTACCTTGGATAGCAAGAGATGGTGACCCCAACCTGATGTTTTGGGTGCAGGCTTGCAGCATCCCAGCAGAACATGAAAGGCACCCATCCTGCTTTTATCCCAGCAAAGTCAAAGACACCCCACCCGGGTGTTAAGAAACCACACTACGAAGGATGCACAGAGGCTCCAGGAGGGCTGCAGCACTGGTTATTATTTAGGGGAAAGCTTAGGATGTTGTTAAGCCCTTTCCCACCTGCTCTTTGTCATAAAAAGCCCCTTTTTCACAAGTGAATCACACTGCAATACAGTGGTAACTTCATGAAGAGGCTAAAAGTTTGATCTCATCTCAAATACACAGGACCTTGGGCACATGCTGGAAAGAACTGGGAAATGGGCTCAGAGCCTCCTTTTCACACTTCTCTGGCAGGAGGAGCTCTGCTCAGGGCAAAATATCATCCCCAGAGGTGAAAGCACAACCAAAGGCCACATAACCCAATGCCACTCACACCACCCCGCCTGCCTTTCCTAAAAATAAGGAATGGCAAATGCTCTCAGCTCATATTTAATAAAAACAAGAACACTGAAATAACTCTGCTCCTTGACATGAGTTTAGCAGCTACTGATCTTGACTCAGATCTAAGTTCAGTCAAATTAAACAAGTCAGAGGTGCAGTGAAGAGTACAGCAGCTTGATATTTCCACTCTAAGGTCTGGAAGCCCAGGTAGATTTTCTGCAGAAGCACAGTGGCTTCATTCCTCCTTGCAATTGAAAACACAAAGTAGTTAAGATTGGTCAGAGAAACAATGACACCTGTGCTGAATGATCCCACTTTATTTCCATTAGCTCTGGTGACACAGCTGATGGGAATGGAACTGGACATCTGAACATCTGGTGTAAGGCTACACCTCCTGACAGAGGACACATCTCCATCAGGAAATCATATTTCTAAGAATGCTTCTTTACTTAGTTTCTGGCCAGCGTGACCTCATCTTTCTCCATCCACTTCAGCCCCCATTTGCCTTGTCCCAAATTCTGATGATGCAAAATGCCTGATATTTCATCTTTTATGTGTGCTTTTCACAGCTGGATCTTCATGTGGTGATTGCTGTTAAAGCAGGCAAAGTTTGTTTTAAGTTTCCTGTCTCTCAGGCCTTTGGAACAGGTCTCTACAAACATTTGAGCTATTGGCATCTCTCAGACTTAATTCAGAGGCAAAATTTGAATGAGAACTTCAAATGTTACCAAACAGGAGAGCACAACTGGCATAAAGAGCACTGAGCAAGGCACTGACAGGTTTACTGCTGTTCAGCAAACATCCTTCCATCATCAGGCATCATGAATACACCCCTTGCTCCCAGCTCCCCCACAGCAACACTGTTTGTAATCCCTCAGGGAGTTTTACACCTGTGTGGGCAGGAATCCTCCAGACACACTGCCCCCAGCTCCCACCCTGGGGTACATCAGCACCCCCTTCTTCTGGCATTTGCATTCAGAAAGGAAGATGAGGAAGTATCTGCTCAACCCTGTTCAGGCAAGTGGAATGAAATGTAGAACATCAGCACTGAAATTCCTCCCTCCTTTGAGGTTCTGTTGTAACTTGTCAAGTTTTACTTAAAATATGACAAACATGACATTCTACAAACTCTGTTGGATTTGGGTGTTTATTACAAGAGGAGTCTTACAAGGGAGATGCTTTACATCATCTGCTGAAAAAACATTACTGGGAGCATCACAAAAATGAAATGTAGATGCCTATCTATGTGCTTCAGAACAGCTGAACAGCCTATTCTTTTTCTTCTTTTAAAGAGGCTAGGAAGGTTTGAGTATCTGCAGCAGAATAGGGAATGCTTTACAAAGATTTACAAATTATTGTTCTAATGAGAGGAGATAAATAATGGTTATTTCCATGTAACACCAGTTAGTGGTAATTTAAGCACCCAAAACATCCATGGCCCCGTACTGATAATTTCCTCTTCAAAACCCATGGCTGATTAAACACAAACCAGACAAGACCCTCACCCAAAATCTTCCCAAAAGTGCAGAGTTACAACACAGCCCATCCTATGCCCAATAAAAAAACCCAAGAAGTTTGTCCACTACTTTCTAGCTAGGGCCTACAGCCCCTTGAATGGATATCCTGCCTGCCCCAGCTCATCCCTGCAGCACATAAAGAGCATCCTTAAAATCCACTTTAATTAGAGACAAAAACACAGCCCATGACAGACCAGAACAGCCATGACAATACTCACCTATTTTGAAGAAATGAGTCCAAAACTCAATCCCTTTTTCCGTTTTAGATACACTTCGTTGTGCCACAACATTTTGCCTCCATCACAAAGACTGCTGCCTTATAAACCATGCCAGCTTTACATGGATGGGGCTTATTAAAAAAAAAAACCAATTTCTCTGATAACTGTACGAGAAAACTAGAATTATTTTTATGGTTTTGGCTCGAGACTATTGGCAGGTTTCAGAAACTTGCTTAACCCAGCTTCTACTTTTTAGCTGACTAGTAGTCGCAGGAAAGGAAAGAAAGAACCATAAATACAATTTTACAACTCATTTTACTTTGCCTCTTGTAAAATGTGTATTTATTAATCTGGTAGAATTTCCTGCCAACTGGATTTTATGCCAACTGTAGATCCAAATTCTCTCATTAATTCATTTCCCTTTGAAGATGTAAAATACAAAAGCTATTTCAGCCAATAATTCTCTTTTTTTTTTTTAAGTATCCTATAAAACCCAGAAACTTTAAAAAAGTTCTCCCTATAAGATTTCATATTTAAACATTTAAGCATTTAAACATATTATTTAAACATCATCAACTTCAGTATGAGCATGGCATTATTAATAGACCACCAGCTGATTTCTCTAGTAGCAGCTCTGTAGTTTTCCACCTCTGTGAGGGAGTAGAAGGGAAAGGGAAATCTTGGTGGCAGGAGGGGAAAACACCTGGGAGGTTGAGCTGCTCCCAAGAGCATACCTGAACCTCACTTGAAACTACCTTTATTGTAGCCAGCTCCTCCTGACACACTGATGCTTGGGTCTTTTTACTGAGTTGTAAAAAGCCTCACTTTTATGCCACAGGCACTGTTCAAAAGACACAGCCTGGAACTCATCCCAGCTAAACCAGGTGATCCATCCCACACTTCAGTAACCTGCAAGGAACAACTGCTCTTAGAGGTGAGACCTGAAATCCTCATGCCAAAGATTACATTTTGGACTACAATTATCTGGTATTTCTATGACTATGAAAAGATATGGAGTGATTTTGGGTCTTGTTAAATTGCAGGCTTAGACAGTGAAAAGCAGCTTCCAGCCATGAATGTTTCCATATGCCAGTTAATAAGCTTTGAGTATTTCACCCATTATCCCCTTATTCATCTCCAGCAGGGTCAGTATCACAGCCATTTGAATTACACATCTACAGTGATTCTGCTCGGCTTCAAGCACATTTCAAGATTTTGGGGAGCCTCCTTAAAGCCTTCACATTCCTGAGAGAAGAATGCCTGCAATCAGGCATTCAGAAGAGACTAATAAGATACTCCATCTCATGTAATCCTGCATTTAAGCACAAGCTCTGCAGAAGAAAAGCTTCACCTTTAAGAATCACCCATTCCCAAGCCCTCTGGATTCAGGGCTCAACTCCTCAACAAGATGCACACAGCACAGATGAAAACCAGTGAGAGGTGTGTGGCTGAGGGGGAAAAGAAGGACAAAGAGTTCAGTCTTCGATAGAAAGTAATGATTTACCCATCAAAAATATTTTGGAGAAAGTGAGAGTTACCCAGCAAAAAATATTTTGGAGAAAGTGAAAGTTAAGCACACAGCTGAGGCACAGGTAATGGCAGCAGCAGCCTCAGAAGCTCCTGCCCATCCTCCAGCCATGGATTCAAGTCACCTGCCACTCCTACTTGCAAGACAATTTGCAGCCAAAAATTGCTTTTAAACAATATAAAATTAAGAGTGATCAACTGGTCAAAACTGAAACCTGTGTCCATGTCATGAAGGGCCAATTAACAAGAAAAGAAACACTTCAGCTGGAGTTGTGCAGTTTTATTTGAACAAAACCCAGTATTGATATTTTTAATAAAGTCTACATTACACTAAATGCATGTACATTTGTAAGAAGATATCTATTTGCAAAGAAGGTGCAGGATAATATGTACAATCATAGTTAAGTTAAAAAAATTCACATTTTACATAGATTTACTTGACAGTCCTATGCTTTCATAGTATATAAACAGCAATCAAAAGAGGTAACAAAAAAAAAAAAAAAAGAAAAAAACAAAGAAAAACCAAAAACACACAAGGAATTTCAGCTGGAGGACTGCATAATGCACTCATTTTTCAAATAAACTAGTTCACAAAATTTTTGTTTGTCCTAAATCAAATTTGGGATGTATTTTTTAGAACTGTTAGAACTAGCATGTTCAATGAATATCCTGATGACAAAGATTTCTGCAGTGGTGCCATTTCCCTCCATAGAAATCACTTTTATGCTGTAGCTTGCTCTTCAGCTTTTACAAATTATAATAATTACACAGGATGTTTTTCAATACATGATGGCAAATTATCATCAAGGGAGATATGTTTAAAAGACACTTTGAAGCTTTTCAGTCCACTTTCACAACACTGTAAATCTTACTTACAAACCAGAAGCAGGCAAAAAATCCAATAGTCCCTAAAATGAAAAAGTGAAAATGGTTAGTTTATGCTGCAGTATGGTCTGAGATAAAAATCTAACAACTACTTCCCAGCAGGACCAAATCACAATGTCATCATTCTAATACCACTAACTATCCAGAATAACAGCACTCGTTAACTATAAGAACACACAATCATCCCTAGGCTAAGTTATAGATTTAGATCAAACATGACTTTTAGGACCAGGCTGCTTGATGTACATTTAAACCACTGAAGGTGATGCTACTACCAACACCAGCAGGCACACAAGTACCTTTTAAGAAACTGACTTTTATACCCACATAAAGTCAACACCTATCTTTTTTTTTTTTCAGCTCTACAACAGTTCACAACCACCTATGAGTTATGACACAAACCAAGGCCTCAGGAAAAGTCACCTGGCCCACCTGGCTGCTTACTGTGCTCTAATTATACTCAAGTACAAGAAACTTGTTACTCTATCCTCTTACTTCCTTTTACTAAAAGCAATGCCGTGAGTGCTACAGCTACAAGAAATGAAACAAGTGACACAAACCTAAATAAGCAATTTTGTGTAATGGGTATTCAAGCTATGTTTTTTCTTGTCATAGGTCACTAGAGATAATAATAAAAAAAATAAACTAGTTTGGGCAACTGAGCAAATTAATGAGCAAAAAATATAAAGAGTATTAATTACATAGACACCATGTCAAGTGCTAAAAAAGCCCTTAAGCTGCAGCTGATGGGAGGCTGGGGGAAAAGTACCAGTACATGCTGGCCCTGTTCCTGTACAGATATATTCCTGGGAACACTGCTTGGGCAGCAGAGCTGTGGTCTGGCTTGGTCTGGCCTTCCCTGATTTCTTACCAATGCAAACCCCAGAACTACCCTCTAGGTGGATTTGGGGCCATATGTCAAGTCCTGTGGCTCAAGTAAGCACAAAGCAGAGTAATATGATGGAGAGAGGACTCTGAATGAGATTAATCCATACCAATTTTCTATTTTTAAGCTGAAGAACATCTGTAATTTTCATACCACAGCCCACAGTTGTGGGGCAACTGCAAGGACATCATCCATCACACTTATTTTTAAATTACCTTAAGAACTTAATATGCAAAGAGACACTGAGTCCCATGCAATCTCCTTCAAGAGAAGAGCCACATTGTTCCTCATGTACCCTTTTTCCTGCAGCCAAACTACCACACAAGTATTAAGCCTCACCAGCAAAAAAAAAAAAAAGGGATCTCAGTTTCAGCTGAATTCACTCCCAAAGACACAGCTACAACCCTGTGACAGCCCCTACCAACTACACTAAAAGCACTTGCAAGATGATGCACTCAGCTCCTCCACTTTTGCATTCACCTTTTTCTGTTAGTACAGCCCACATAAACAACAGCTCCAACTTCTTTCACTATTTCACTGTGACTGGTTTACTAACAAGGAGGTTCTTTATTAGGCAGCTGTCTTTTCTATATTCATTACATTTCTGTCTTTCAGACCACATCTACACATTTGGTAAGTGAGGAGCCTGCCTTTGGATGCTTATTATCTATATGCCAATTCTTGCACTCTTTGTGCTACCATGTATATTTGCAGTTAAAGGCTTTTTGACAGCCTACTATTATGTGCCACAGATTACCCTTTCCCTCCAAGTTTGCAGTTATCATCCTCTGAAACAGTAGGAGACAGCAGATTTACTGCTGTTGATAGGAGATCAGACACCAACCACAGAAGGAATTTAAGTCCTTTGTAGGCTTGACAACACTAAGTCTTTGCAGTTTATGGTCAATTCTCACTCCTTCCTACTGTGTCCAATACTCCAATATCAGCATTGTTACTCTAAGCCTTACTCCTGTGTTTTTTTCTTAATGGCTCTCAGCATCTGCTTTCTAGTTGTTTTTATAATACAGCCCACTTTCAGCCTTTTAATGGCTTTGAAAGCAATGTTTCTTCCAAATGTTTAACAGATGAGATCTTAAAAATCTATGTGGTGTTCCTGAACAAAACTGTAATATCATAACAAAAATATGCAACTTTAACACAAGAATGAGATTTTCTGTGCTTTCTGAGCATGCCATAATGTAATATGGGAACCTACTCTAAATTCACAGTATTTTCCTCCAGTCCTTGTCACTCTGAATCTTTCTGATACACCAACTTTCTATACAACATGCCTCATTCATAGCAGAATCTGAAGACTTCACACTGTGAACAAGCATTTCATCTATAAACTGATTTTCACAGGTTTCACTAACATTGATTTTCAACTTCTCTCCTAAAAAAAGTCTGTTTAGCAAATCAAAGACCAAGTACCCCCCCGCTCCTTCCTTAAACTTTATCAGAAATTTTGCCAGTGTACTGGGAGTAGAGTAAAACTATATATAACACAAGCAGTAAGTGGCAAAGTTTGTCAGACACCAGATTTGAACCATGAACTTATAAATTCAGGAGAGAAAGGCAAAACTCATCTCCAAGTCACAGCCTTCTGCAGTCAGGACCTTCCCTGAACAGCAGTCTCCTTCTACAGTTCCTTTCACAGTGCTATAATCCCACATCAATAATTAGGGTTTACCAGTAATGAAATTTCTTCTTTCCTCTCATGGAAACATTTATATTACAGATTCCAGACATAGATTTATCTATGGACCAGAAACTTCAAAAAGGAGCATTATACTAAGGACCCATTACCTGTCAAAAGTACTTCACCTAAATAGTGCACTTGACACTCAAAAATCAGAATGGTTTCCAGGTGCTGGCAGAATCACAGCTAGGTTGAAAATTTACCTCAAGAATCCATCTGCATACTTAGAAGTGAGAACTAAATCACAGCAAATCAACCAGGTGCTTCTAGTGATCCCTGTTCTCTTTTTTTAAGCAACGTGGGCCAAACACTCAGAATAGGCACTTCCTAAAGCTCTGGTCAGCACAGACTTTTTCAAAAATTTTAGCTAGAATTTGTTTTCTACAATTTTAGCCCATTTCACAAGTTTGCCAGTTACTCCAACAACACTCCACCCCCCCCAAACAAATAAACAAAAAACGCCACTGGTTCAATGAGTGGAGACCTCTAAACTCCTTTCCATTGTAAGGCTTTACAGCTTTCATACACACATCTGGAATGACACAGCACAAAAAATACCAAACCTGACACCAGTTCCTCTAATAAGCCTGTAGAATCTGTTTGCTCTTTTAATTTAATATTACAAATTAGTTTTCTGGCTAATGTTTACTTGAACCAATCCTAACCGCTACCATCTTGAATTAAATGAAAAAGCATCTTAATGACATCTTTTTAGAATTTTTTTTTTGCAGGGTGGGTCTTTATTTTTCCCCAAGGGGGTGACCTTCATATTTTAAGATTCTGCCTTTCTCAATAACCCCTACTAGGCTGGGAAACTGATGCTACCCTAATGCACTGCATCCTATTGTGTATCATTGACCATCCTAGTGAGGTACAGCTAAAAAATCATTTTTGGGGGGAGAAATTTAAAATTCAAGAACCCAGCTGAGAAGATGTCTTGAATACTTTATCTAGCCAAGAAATAAAACACATCCAACACATCCACTTGTACTTACTGGGTAGACACCTGAGGTGTTTTTTGATCTTTTTGTCCTCCAGTTTCTATACTGGATTACTGTTGAATACTCTGGTATGCAATATATACTACAGCTCAGCAACACTCTTCTTATACACAGAAAGATCACAAACCAGCATCTAACTGGGGCTAAGTTCTTAGTAAACTGGTTTAAGTTCAAAATGAAAACCAAGGATTATTGCACAGAATAATGCTGAAATACATTAAGCAGACTGTTCTGCTCTATTCATTTCTTGTAGCTTTATTCTTTAATGAAGAAAAAAGAATTCAAAGCACGAATAGATTGTAAGAAAGCAAATAGAAAAGCACTCTGCACTTGGCTGATACTTCTTATGTACCTTAAAAGCTCTCTGTATCATACTGGTTTCAATCACTGCACAGTGGTGGGTGCTTCAGAATCTCGGATTCTAAACACAATCTACCCAGAAGATCAAAACTCAATTTTGAAAATGGCATTAACTCACAAGTGAAAATGATGTTCAAAAATAGAGGTCACTGTACAGCAACATGCTTTGACTATGTTCAGCATTTTTTCGTCTGCTGGCATAGAATGCATGTAATCATTGTACTCTCCCCATTCAGCCACACTTATTTTCTTGGAAGATTAACTGCACTTTGTACATTAAAATAAAATTGCCTTGTTTGGGTGTGCACGTTAATTGTTAGATTTCCCCACTCAGATTATATTATTGCTGTTGTTGCCACACAGTCATTCAGTTCCTATTTACTTCCTCATTATGATCCTTTCTGCAATGTCCATAGTAACAGAACCCAAGCACCAGGCAGGGACTGTGAATGCTGCCCTTCATCTTTCTGTCACAGTTGCTGAGACCAAATATGCAAGAACAGAGAAAACCAAAATACCCAGTGCTAACTTAAGTGGAACAGATCAAGGTCTCATTCTGGGACCACTGTGCACAACACATAAAACTACATTAGCAAACTTCCTCAGCTCCACAAACTTGTGCAGGACTGAACCATTCTTTTCCAAAGCAAGTGCTATTGAGGAAGATTTTACACCAAACTTTGCTTGAGCCCTCTATCTGGAATAGCCTTCATTTCAGCCCAAAGAAATAATTCTCAAACTAAACATGGGAAATAAATTTATTACAGTGCTTTCACATTAGCAAGGACTTGGTACACGCTCCATACACCTTCTGCCTGTCTAGTGAGGAGCTATTTTGTTCACCTTTAAAAAAAGAAGTGACCATGTAGCTAGGAGCTTCCTTCATAAGCCACAAATACCACACAGCCACTGCTACCTTGTTTCTATTAAAAAAAAGCACAGTTTATTATTGTACTTTTGGGGCCTCACTGGCCTCTACACCAATAACTCCAGGATCAACACATCTGAAGCTTTTAATAACATTTCAGCAGCTGCCATGACAATTTCAATTATCGTTTTCTATATGAAAGGGATATTTTTAATTCCACCAATTTACATCTTGCAAGTGAAATTGCAATTGGCAGAATAGCAGCTAGCCTATGCTAAAACCCACATACACATCAGAAGTATACTGCCTTAGTTTAAAGGTAATTAAAACATTTTACACTATAGTTTGTTTTTTTAAAATACATATATATTAACAGAGGACATCTGGAGCTGGTCTGGTTTGGCAGTATTTAAGCAGGGGTTTAATTGGCAATACACCAACTTCTACTTTTGCCTTCTAATAACTAAAATTAAAGAATTAAATAATTCCTTTTTTTCCCCTAACTTCTTTTCAGACATTTTTTTTTACTTTCTTTTGAAGAGACACAGGTCTAAATAACAAACAAGAAAAAATATAGCAATAAGTGCCAGCTAATGTTATTAAATATAACTTCTACAGAGTACTTGCTTTGTTCAAACCCATGCAGTGATCTTCTTCAGTGTTTTATGAACTGTTAATGTTGTTTAATTTGTGCTGTTGTTGCCTCATACCCAACCAGTATCAGAGGCAGTAAAAATGAAAGAGGTCCTTCTCACTGCTGAACTGATAAAAGTAAGTCTCAGCATCAGACTTGAAGTTTATTACTTATTTAAGTCAGTCTAACTGCACCAAGAGAGTTAAAGGATGCATTTCATAAAGTCAATGCAAAGGAACTACAGCAAGTTTCAATAATCAGGTAGAAGATATTAAGTAACAACAATCAGACCCATCATGCCATCCACAAAGATATCTTCTATTACAAATATTAGGAATGAGGGTAAAGGTTTGCTTATGGAACAACCCATTCCAGCACTTCTCTAGTTCCATCACTGCAGTACTTCATGATGCTAAGCACAGTGATACATAGAAGATCTGACTTCTGTTAAAACCACAGATACAGTAGTTAAATACACATATATATAATGAAAACAAAAGACAAAATGCTCCTGGCTACTTTTGAGGGCCAGTATCCTTCACAGAGCCTCTAATTACATCTAACACGTGCTAGATCTGGCACAGATTTCACATCAAATCAACTCTGAAATTGCAGTTTGGGTCAAGTTTTTATGAACATTAGCATAATTCTGTAGAACACACTCTCCATGAGTAACATGTTTTAACTACTTAAAACATAGAGCTGTATTTCAAATAGTTTCCCCCAGGTAAGGTACATCCCTGTCAGAAGTGGTGCTTATTAGCAGGTAAGACCCCTCTAACAGCACCAGAACTCTATATTGTCAGCATTTAATTTATGCCCCAGCACCACCCTGCTCTACTTGCTAATAATGAAATCTGAAAATGCACTCTGCATATGGAGAATAAAAGGTAATATCTCTAACTACAGAGCATCTAGAACCAATTAAGAAACCCAGAATTAAGTTAAACACCCCTGCTATCAAAGTGAACAAGAACAGCACTTTGAAAATGTAATGGTTTGGACTCACTGCTAATATAATATGCATTAAAGGAAAATTAATTATACCATAAATAAGTGTGATTTCCAGCTAGAAAAAATACTTGAAAAATATCGTACTGTGATGTGTGGTGTCACAAACCATAAAAGTAACACTGCCTGAAGAGTCAGGAATTGTATTTAATGTTTCAGATGGTCTAAATTCCAACGTAACATTTCTCACTTAAAGTGAAACCCTCTGCATTCATTTCAGTTTGCACACTGTACTTACCTGTAAAAAGGAAAAAAATCAAAACCATGATCATTGTGTAACCGAAGTACAAAATAGTGCTAGCAGTGCCTGTTATCTGGAGTTTAGAGAAGAAGTAATGAACTGCATAGATAAAGAGATAAACTGCTGTAAAGCTGCTTGTCAAGAACGATCGCCACCACCAGTGATAATCCTGAAAGAGACAATAAACCAAGCTGTAGGAGATACCATGTAGAAAACAGAATGTAAATAAGCTGGGTATAAAGGTAACTGGTTTATGAAATAGATTTAATTCTTAAAAATTCATCTCAAAAAAGAAAAATTCCAGCATAGCACATAGCTACTTTGTTTCTTTCCGAGTCAGATGTATTGCACCATTACAAACATGAAATTTTTTAGGATGCAGGCTGTTTACTTTTGCTTCTCTGCTGCAAACAGTGGATTTTGAAGCAAAAGGCACATTTCAGAAGAGTGGCTCTGACAGGCATGTCAAGTGCAGACAATACAATCCATTCCCATTGTCCAGCACAGTGTACATGAATACGCCAACTCTATCTCCCACATCTTGAAGCCAAAAGTGGTATTTATATCAAAACTTCAAATTTTTTTACCTCTGCACACAGATGGAAGTAGCACAGCAAAACTGTAGCCTCAGAGCATGTAATTAGAAGAATTATAAAAACTAGGAACAGGAAACCAAACATGTAGTACATCTGATGAGACCTAAAATAAACAAAAACAAGAGTCTCATTTTTGGCTGAAGTTCTCCAAGTTAATTTATAGTGTTAGCCAGACAGCTGCTAAGCTAATTAAAAAACAAGGAACAAACCAAAAGAAAAACAAAAGCCCACACCACACCACTGGGTAACTGATGATACCACTATTGGCTGATTCATAAAAAGTTTTTTTCCTACCTGAAAGCTATAAATAAAACAATTGTTTTAGAGAGCAATGCTCAAAGTCCTCATTTATACTTTCATTGAACTGAGCTTCAATCAGCTTTGACAGAGAACAGCTGCAGGTAGTTTCTAGAAATGTTTACCACTTCAGGTCTCCTTTAGCTTTCCTAAGATTTGCATCACCAGATTTTTCCCTAGTTCAGTACCCACATCTGAAGTTTTTCAGCTCTCTCACCACATCCAACTGGATGCTCCTCCACTCTCAGTGCATCCCCAGACCAAGTCTGACTCCAATCCATGGGCTCAAACACAAGAGCACTCAAAAAATAAATTCAAAGAAAATATGCTTCTTTACTTTTAATCTGGTGTCTTTCAGATAAGGGAAGTAATCAAAGCAGCTGTATTGATTGATGGTGACAATTACTGAGTTGGAAGTTGCACATTCCCTCCATCCTTGCCTTCTATAGGATAAATAACCAGCAACAATTTGGAAATTTAATACTTTCAACTACAAAAGCCCAGAGTGTACCTGTTTGTCAGCTGATTACATTTTCCAGCACTGCTATATAACATGGTTTCTACTTTTTCTGAGACTTATGTCAAAGACTAACATATTGAATGTATTTGCATTGAAGAACTAATTTAGAAAGCTGTTCTGTAAGAAACCTCAACATAAACAGAGGACACCTTAAAAACTTGGCACCTTCAGGTTAATAATGCCCATTGAACAACGTATTAAACATTTCATATTTACACTGTGAAAGTTATGAAAAATTGTCATGGTTTAATTTTCCATGCACTTGCTTGGCTACCTTTACACAAGACAAACAGGAGTGGTGTGCATGTTTCACAAGAGGTGGAATTTTTGTTTTGCAGAACATAGAATTCCAAGATCTTGACCCTATTCTGATTTAACAGCTGAAATTGCTACAACATATTAAGTTTCATAAGTCATAAAATAGTTACACAATGGATAAGGGTTAACCTAACCACAACAGCATGAAGCCAGGATGTTCCTGTTGTTCAGAGCCAGAAAGGTAGGACAAGACAACAGGACTCCAACTGCACACTTTGCAATTGTCAATAAGAATTAATTTTAGAAGTTCTAAGCACAGGAATAAATAAGCATATTCTGGAAATTCTATCAAAGTCTGCAAGACCAAAAATTTTAGGAGCTGGTTTATTCTTTTTATTAGTTGGTTTGGGATCTTCAAACTTTATATGTTGATTATCAAACCAGCATAAACAGAACAACAAAAAAAGTGATACTCACCAAATGCTATTCAAAATGAAAAAAAGTTGAATAAAAATACAGCCAAAGGGCAAGATACCACCCATGATGATACCAGGCAATGGCTTTGTGAAGAAGGACTGTTCTGGAATTTGGCGAGGAATCTGGTTTGTACGAACTGGATGTTCAATAGGCTTTGAAATAAATGAAGAGAAAGTGTTACAGCACATACAGGATTGCTTTTCCCTGACACTACCTTGTCAATGTGATAAAACATAACTGTTTTCATTCACAGGGCATCACAAGTTACCAAACCAAGAAAAATACAAACATGATGCCCATCATTAGGAAAAAAATAAAACAGGCTTTTGTTATTGCAACTATTGCTCAGTAAGCAAGTCAGAACAAAAGGAAAGAAATCTTCTCATTCCTTAATAATAATTAAAAAAAAACAGTTGCTTGTCATTATCTTAAGTAGAAAGTATTAACTGAACTGCTTCTGAAGTACTGCTTCAAAACTGAAACTGCTGAGGTACTATTAAAAGCAGAAAAGCAAGCAAAACTTCCAACAATGTTATTAAATTTTAATTCTAGTCAATGGACAAGAAAATAAAAAGTTTAGTGTGACATAAGCATATCCTTGGTTTTAAAGTCATGACAAAGGGCAACATAATTTCAGGGCCATAGATGTTTCAATCTAACCAGTTCTTGTATGGTTACAGATTTAATGTCTCAGCTTCATATTCCCAAACTATACTCACAGAGCCCTACCTTCTCTTTGAAGCCAAAATATGCTCCAACAAATGTTAGTGGGACTGAAATTCCAAACCACATAGCTAGGATAGCAACCAAAGTGCCAAAAGGAATTGCAGCTGAGGATCCTTTCACCCACAGAATGAGATTCATTATGAAAAAATCAGCAAAGACAATCCTGAGGAAAAAATCAGAAAAGATAAAATATTCAGAAAAGAATAAATATCACTTTGCAAGAAGTTTAATTTTTCTGATGCAGACTTTTAACTGGTTTATGTTGTGTTCTTTTAATACAATCTTTCATTCCCTAACAGTCTTAGTTACTTTCTGAAACTTTTACAGCTAACATAAAAATTCTTGCAACATCCAATGCTTGTAATGCTACTAAGTTATGGTAAAGTCACTATTTGAATGAAGACTGCACATAAAACCAAAATGTAACAGAAACATCCTTTTTCTACAAATCTATACAAAGAATGCTAAAAGGCAGAACAAATAAAAAACTCTCTTAACTGGATCATCCTTGCTATTACCACCAGTAATTTAATTATTTTATTATCAGTAAATAATTCCCTCTTAAAAAAACCATAGGGACAGCAAAATCTCTAATTCTGGAAGCCACACATGCCTCTCACAACAAACGTGCACCCTGCTGCAGCAGGTAGCAGAAGGGAGGATTAAAGAGGGCTCCTCTCCACAACCCAAATCTTTGTAGTAACACCTCATGCAGTTACACAGTTAAGGAGCCCACACCTTTGGAGAATTTAAATAAAGACTGCACCAGTCATGACATTCACCCAGAACAGTTCTTTCCTCCTCAGCTAAGTGCATCTGCCTCATTTTCTAAACATCCTGGGGAAACACTAGAAAACATCTGAGACATAAGATGAAGATTTCAAACATCCCAGTCTGAAAACAAAGCAAAACACTCTGCAAGGGAACCCCATATAAAAGCTTCCTTGAATTGCTATCGTTCATGGATTCAGAGATGCATCACAGAAATCAGCTCAGGAAGGGCTCCTGAGAAGGGCATCATTGTCTGGGTTTTGTTAAACTGTTCCTGAGGCAGAATTTAAACTGCCTACAGTGAACAAGCATCCTCCACTGTATTTAATCTAAAAAGGAAGGAGGGAGGATTAGAGCAATGGGCAGGCTCCTTTATCCCAGGAGAGGTCTTACACTTGCCAAAACTGTTTGAGGGAATAGACTTGTTAAATAAGCACACCCAAGCGACCCCTGGTGTAAGCATCATGTTTAACAAAACATAAAAATAAAATCCATTTTAGAAGCCTTGATAATCTTTTTCATCTGCCCACACTCGTAACACAGATCCCACTTACACCCTCCAAAGTTAGAAAAAAATACTGCAAATATGAGCTCCCATCAGTCTACTGAGACTACAAGAGCCTTGGGCTGTTTATGATATTATGCAAATTCACTGAACTAGCATAGCATAATCAAGACATCTGTTCCTATTCCACCATCCCCAATCATTTTACTTCCTCTGTGAAACTTAATTTATTTGAGAGTTTAAATGTTCAGCATGATCTTTCTTCCACTGATAAATATTTTCTTTTCTCTCAGGATAATATCTGAATGATAGCAGGGAGACTGAAGCACCTTTTGTTTAGAAATAAGATTTCCCCATTGAGCACACAGCTGTTATCGAATGCATAACATTTTTTTTTTTAAATGAAATTCTGCTTTACTCAAAACCAAGTCATGTTTTATTCATTCTGAGCTTTTTCTGGGGGGAAGAAATACCTGAAGAAATTATTTATAACCTTCTCCCCAACTTATGTCAAGGACATTGTAAAGGGATAGCTTCATGTATTCAAAGTTGCAACCAAGAAATATGGAAGAGTTGTAGAAGAAATCAGTTCCTGCTCCCTTTCTTCACTAACCTTGCTCTTCAGAACTATGAAAAAAAAACGTAGGAGAGCTCTCACCCTTCCCAAACACAACAGTATCAGCCATAGTATGATACACACTCCAGTCATATCAGAAACTGGATACTACCTACATTTATACAAGATGATTATAACCAGTTTAAGAGAATGTCCACATTACTCTCATCCAGAAGTATATTAAACTTCCACTGTTTAGTATAGCTATTTACTTTAAAAAAATAATTTCATTTTTAAGTCCTTTTCAATAAGCTGCAAGAAAACGTTGATACTATAATTAAAGTAACAGAAGTTCCACCCAAAGGACAATCTCTCCCTATTTACAGGAATGCTACAGACACTTCAAACTTCAAACCACAAAACCACACATTTCCTAACAAAGTCACCTACTAGCAGTTAGTACAGGATTATCTGGAACATAACAAGTGGTACCAAACTGAAATTACCCCATCACCATGCCTAATGTTCCAGTGCAGTGTTTCTCTGTGATGTTACCTTGCAGGAGAGTCACATCACGCCTCCTAACCCCATGGCTGATTAAAAAACAAGAAATTGTACAGAGTAGGAGGCTCCCACACCTCAGAATTTACTTTTCTTTATATTCGCAGAGAGGCAATGTACAAAAGCAACAGCAACTTGCAGAAAAATAATGACAATTACACAAACAAGCATCCTAACTATTCGCTTTCCCTCCCCACACCCTCCCTACCTCAGATTCATAGTTATTTAAAGGAAAAACCAGGGGGAAATAATACTAACCCAGGGCACAGCAGAGCTGTAAGCAACACGTTCGTCTTCCACTTCTCGCCTCTAAACGCTGGAGGGGGAAAAGCAAAGACAATTTCAAATCCACAACTTTTCCCAAGTGTTTGGCAGTATGGCAAAGTGGATTCTTTGTCTGAGACACCAGCTTCAGTCTGAGATTTATACCAAGCCCAGGAATTCTGAATTTATGCTGTGTCAAATTAAACAAGCCCCTGTACTTACTCTTGTACATCCTAGCGGACACGTAGCCGGCTGGAGTTCCCAGTAAGACCCACAGCACAACTGCACAGGTCATCAAAGCACCACGGTTGGCAGGAGAGAGAAAACCAAGGCAGGCCAAGACTAAAGAGACAAAAAAATGTAAGGCTGCTGTGTCAAACATACCAGGTACAAAGTGTTCCAATAACATTAAAGCTTTGATTGCATGTCTCTGAACTTACACCATGACAGCCTGGTTTTGTTTTTTGAAAAAAAACTTGTTAAAAGGAAGCTTCATTTCTGCAATCATGAAAAATTTGAATTAGCCCAGATATGCTTTGAACAACACCACTTTTAACAGGGTTACTCAAGCTATCTAGATTATGAGTGTTGGTATTTTATTTTACTAAAAGGGCTTAATTTCCAAAAGCAGGCTTCCATCACTTGTGTAATAACATTGCAACTTTCTTAGACTATTAAGTTACAAACACATCACCTCAATAAAGTTACTTACATAAAGTAATAAATGTCATAATGAAAATCTGTGTTCCTTGGCCCAAAAAGACAGACAGTAACATTCCCTTTCTTGGAGGTCTAAACACGTCTCCATGAACCAGCTTCCAGCCAAATTCCTCTTGGGCATCTTCCTGTATAAAATCAGCAATGTCTTTAGCACAGATACATAATGGAGTAGTGAATTAACACAAACAAGATGCAAAACACATATTTAAAGTTTTATTAACTTCCAGTTTAGATCCAAAGGCAGACTAATTGCATCTGATTCATCACTCATTGATTTTATAACCCCCTAATGGTTCAGTGAAAGAAAAAGGCAGGATTTATCACAAAAATCCTCATCTCCTGAAGCAAGAAAAAACAAAATCTAATTAGGCAAACCACAGAACATCATTCTAAATTTAAACAAAAACAAAGCATTCAATTTAATTTAACTTGGATTATAGCATTTCAATCTAGCTCAAGCATTTATCTTTTTGTGCTTCCATTACAAAGCACATCCATCTCAATGACAATGAGATTTGGAAATGATTTTAAACGATCCCTGTACTCCAGAAGAAAGGCTGCTCCCTAAAATCATTAGGGACAAATACCAACACTTTTTGTCCTACTGCCTGAGATGGATGGGTGGAAGGAGGGAGGCAGGGAAGGGTGGAGGGAGGGAAGGGTGGAGGCGTGGGTGGGTGGCACAGGGGGCATACTCAGTCCAGTGGCTTTAATGAACAACTACTGAAGAACAGAAGTTTTCTATAAAAATCATTCAAAACAAACATCTCCCCTCATAAAAAAGACCCAAACACACAAAACCACAAATAACCAGCCCCTCAAGAAGACCACTCTCTCCCTCACAAAGTTAAAAGCTCCAGGCTGCATTCAATGGAGGAACACTGAGCTTAGTTCAATGGACTGCTTAGCACTAAAAAAGCACACAAAGGACAGGGTAAGAAAGAACACAAACCAAACTGGTGAGTAACACAAAGCATCTTAACTTGCAACAGATTGCATGCTTTTTTTTGTCTGGAAGATGAGCTTTGTCTGTTCCATACTGATACCTCTGCTTGCCCTTCTTGGCTAGAAAGTACCCTCAGAAGTCTAATTTACTGTAAGAGAAGGCTCTGAGGGTACCTAAAACACAGAGGCTACCTTAAATATATCTGTGTCTGAAGGGGGACTACAGGAAAGCCAAGAAGGGACTTTTTACAAGGGTGTGTAGTGATAGGATAAAGGGTAAAGGTTTTAGGATGGAAGAGGTAGATTGAGGTTAGACATCAGGAAGCAATTCTTCAGTGTGAGGGTGGTGGGACACTGACACAGGTTGCCCATGGAAGTTGTGGATGCCCCATCCCTGGAAGTGTTCAAGCCCAGGTCGGATGGGGCTTGCAGCAACCTGGGCTGGTGGGAGGTGTCCCTGTCCATGCAGGGGAGTTGGAACTGGTTAAGGTCCCTGCCCACCAAAACCATTCTGATTCTATACTAATGCAAAAATTGAAAACTATTTAACACAAGATAACACATAGATAAAAGAAATCCAACAATCTATGCTTCCAAAGAAAAGGATACTAAATATCCAGGTAAAATTCCAATGCAACATTGCTCTTCCAGGTTAAAGAAACATAAAGACACTTTCCTGTAAGTCATCATGATTACTTCAATTTCAGACTATGAGACAGTAGTTGAGACAGACTTTTCATAGGCAGTTGTAAGTAAGAAAGAACTGAAAAAGTTACTGTCAGAAGCAAATACTTATCTGTTTTCAAAATTGTGAACACTAAGCAGAAATAAATAACCTCAGTTTCTGGCAGAATAAGGAAAATGTACAAATTTGGAATGGCTGGTATTAGATTTCTTACCAACATTTAATGCAGCAAATGCACTCAAAAGACACTCTCCCATGTTAATGCAAACATTAAAACATAACATGGTAAATATCTTGGTTTAAGAAAAATAAAGGGAAACTAATCTTGGCAGACTGAGACTCCTGATTTATCTTGTATGGAGCTATGGGCCAGAGTTCATCTCAATGCTTATCTCACTACCTACGAGTCAGTATCTGCCAGACTTAAAGATTTCAGTAGTATTTTATATTGCTAACATTTACAGTTCAAAGATGAGGACAAGAACTGCACAACTAATCCAAGCAGGAAGTTACACTTCAAAGGTACCAAAATGATTGGAGTGAGACTTTTGAGAAAGTCTCAAAAGTTACTTCTGAATCTTGGCCAACATGCTAAAAATTACTGTCAATTGTGAAAAGGTGCAGTAAACCTCACCTTATCTATTAATTTAGCCTAGTTCTCAAAATGTTCTAACAAAGATTTAAATCACCTGCACTCAAATAGTCATGGTCAAAGAGATTTTTAAAAAGAGGACAAGTTTTACCTCTCCCTGTTGAAAAAACACTGGCAAATACTCTTCAGTTCAGGAATCTTTTCTCTGTCACAAGACCTTAAAATAATCTAATGATTTCTAAATACTTTATGAATGTAGAGCTCAGTACATTACACTAAAACCCAGCTGGTATCAGCTGAACATTAAATGTTCTTGGCTTGTGCATCTGTCCCAAATAGAATCACCAGCATTTCTTGGTTGCAGGATAGTAATTTGCTTCACTGCATCTACCTCAGCCCAGGTTCACTTTTGCACAATTATTTCACAGGTTTTTAGATCAGTTCCTTGAACAGCAGCAGATCTTTATGATCTTTAAAACTATGTTATTTGAAAGTCTCACCTATCCCTGCTGTTATCCATAAAAACTAATCAAGCTTCTACAAGTCTTGCTCTTTATCACATTAGCAATGACCAACTAATAAAGACAGCACAGTATAAGAAACTGAACATAATTTAATTGAGAGATCAAACAGGAGCTACACAAAAATGATCAGTTAAAGAATGTGGAAAAATTCTTCCACTTTAATTACTGTCTGGATTTGTATTAACAAAAGAGTTATTAAATATCAAAAACAAAGAAGAATAAAAGTACTTTCAGATGTTTTAGTTTCAATATGAAACATTTTTGTGCATTTTAAAGTATTATTTTATCCAGATCAACAGGAACAACAATGAAAATTTAAGCCTTTGTAGTATCTGACATTATTTCTCATCTTTGGCTTGCAGATACCACTTCTGTTAATGAGAAAGAGTAATCTTTACTCATCCTTTCACTTGCAGTCAACTGGTCAAGTCTTTTTAACTCACAGTCAATTATATTCTCCTACATCAAGGCAGCAAGCCACTACAGGGACCTGCCTCTCTCCCATCTTAAGAAGTATGTGTTTCAAAAGAACTAACAACAGCTTTGGTTGGATGGCAACAAGCTTCAGTCACTGTGTTAAGTCAGACAAACCAAGCCCAGTTTGGTGATACAGTGATCACAAGGAAAACTGCATTTAAAAAAAAAAAAAAAAATTAAAAAAAAAAAATCATTCACACACACCAAATAGTTCTAATACAGCTCCAGGTAATGTTGCACATGAATTGTAATATTATGACTTTAGAGACAAAGTGCATTATTCCACCACACTTCCTAGCCAGAGAAAACAAGCCACATCAATTTGTATTCATCTGTGTCAATCAGAATCTCTACCACAACATTTAACAAGGTAACTACTGATCCTCACCCTAATTTTTCTCCATGGTCAGCTATTGGTTTAATTTTTTATCCTTTTTGAAAATAGTCTTCTGGTATGTTTCTTAAAAAAAACCAAACCAAAACAAAATAACCCAACAAACAGCTTTGCTTTATGAAGTTGCATAGCAACTCCTGGAATTTAGACCACAAACTTCCCAAACTTCAGAAACCATGTGTTAGCACAATTGCTTTCTAGACAAGTTATGCTACAAAGCACTATAAAGAAATACTGCCTTGGAATTAGGGCTTCCTAATGCAGCTTCATTACAGTGAGGACAACACCTGCCTGCAGCAGTTTTAAGCCTGATCTCAGGTAAAAACCAGTTATCAATAAAAATAACTGTTCTCCTCATAAGTTTGATTGTTCAGACTACAAAACAGATTTTTTAGACATACGATTGCTACAAATCTCTCTGCACACATATTTTAGGTCACATAACATGACTTAAAACATGGGTGCACTGTCAAGGAATCTTTTGTATAATCACAGGTTGACAGGGTCACAGAATCACTCAATGTTTTTTGCTGGAAGGGACCTCCAGAAGTCACCTTTTCCATCTCCTCTGCTTAAGCAAAGCCACCTAAAGCAGGCTACTCAGAACCATGTCCAGATGGCTTTTGAAGGATGGAGACTCCCTAAATAACAGACTGGATGCTCAGGTAGGTGCCATACCAACAGCTACATAATCAGACTGATTCCAAAATGCAGTCATAGGACTCAAAAGAAATTGCCACATCTTGATGATGAACCAATGCCAGAATACTTTTCATTGCCTGCACTGTATCTCATGGCTGCTGGCATACTGTGAAGTATATTAATAAAGAGGCTTTTCTAGGTTGAGACCGTGGAACAAAGGGGCTTACATTTCAAATACAAGTTTGTTCACTACCAAAAGTTTTCTGTGAATCTCTCCACATGCTTCTAAAAACTGAAGTCTGCCCTTGCATAATACAAGTTCATCAAATGATGCTAGGAAAGTAAGACAGTCACATATGCCCATATATTCCTCCAGATAGAAAAAATGAAAAAGCATTAAAGCTATTTTAACCCCAAGATATATTAGCATGTATCAAATTCTTGGTAGTTATACATCTCTTTAGACTGTATTCAAAACTTAATTGATAGACATCACTATCTCCAGAAAAATGTGCTTATGTAGAAGCCATAAATCTTACTTACAGAAGAGTCAATTTGGTTGTATCTTGCAATATCTTTGTGAAGAGTCCTCAGAATGATCATGGCCACCATGCCAGATAAGAAGAGAACGATTACGAGGGAATTCATGATACTGTAGTTAAAGAAAAAGTCAAACTTTCAATCCACTTATTCAGGTTTCAGGACATGCACTTCAATTCATACCACATGTATAGCTCAAGATACTCAGACCTTTTAGTATTTTCCTACCTAGAGAAGATAAACTGTTTTAAGCTACGTATCTTTGATTTCTTAGGAGACAAAAGTCTGAAGAACAGTATTTCATGATATATTCACAGTACAGTTACCTATTGCTTTTCTTTATTTTCCTTCTTACAGATCAGAAGTAATTTCTTTAGTGAAACAGATACAGCTCTTAACAGCTTACAGCTCTTAAAGCAGACTTTGTCAAGTAGATTTTATATCTATCAGTCGATGAAATCTACATCATGCCATTTAATATTCTGTAAAGACACATTTAATCAGATTAGCCTTTCCAAACACTATCTTAGAAATCATTAACATTTTAACATAAATTATATAATTACTTGATATCATTTGCATGGTACAGAGGCAAATAAGAGTTTTTCATATACAACTTGTAAAAAAAGCCCTTTTTACTGTAACTAGCTGCCAAATACAAAACATGCATTACACATCTGTACCTACCTCTTAGCAGACAGTAACATTAAGAACACTGCAGAGAGGCAACATCTCAAAAGTTTTACAGAATGGAGATGATAAAGTAAAACTATGGAAACTGTTTTCCCTTTGGACACTAATGGTGCATTCCTTTGGTGAAATGCAATACTACAGTGAGATGGAAGACTGATAAAAGTTTGAGGCAAGTTTTCTTGCCTGAAAACTAACAGGTTTTGTTCTACCACAGCAGAATTTATATATCCCTAAGAAACACGACTAAGAAATTTTTGCACTCCTTTGCAAGATTATTCACTAAATAAATGCAAATCTTACCTGAACCACTGGATGTTTGTATGTGGCATGGACTCCAAAATGTAGTCCCACCTGGAAGCCCACTTGATGTTATTTTTTTCCTATGAAGAAATTAAACAGCAATTAATAGAAACAAGTACAAGTTTTTTGCAGCCTCTGAGAATGAACAAGAGTGTCAAATCTCTTACACAAACCTTCCATTTGAGGTCTCCCATTCATGTCCTCTGTCCTAAGCCTCATCTTTCCATAATTTGCTAAGTAGCTACCTGCAGCTCACAAATACATGCTGAAAAAGAATCATGCCATCACTACAAAAGATTCCCAGCACAGCACAGTGATTTGTAAAATTCAGCTTTGTTAAACATGCTCTATGAATATATTTCTATTTTCCCCTGGAATTCTTCTCTCCCATCATCTTTAATGTATTTAGCAGGGGCTTCCTCACTCCCTGCCTTAAAGCTGTCTGATACAAACTATTTCCCACTATGATTCCTGACACAGAACTTTTCTTTCTAGATATCCTATGAAGGATTTAAGAAGAAATAATTTGGCAAATTCCACCTTTGAAAGATGCTTCTACTCTCTTCTATCTCCTCTAAACTCTTGATGTGTGCAAGTGATGATTCTTTGTGACCCCCAAACCTTGACCTCTACAGCTTGCCTCATGCAATGTATGCCTCCTGTCCTGCTACCAAATTCTCCCACAACTAATTTGAAACTAATGATAAAAACTAACAGAGAAGTAGGAAAATAAGCAGTTTTGAAGTGCATGGAAATTGAGATGTGCCCAGTGTCTTCTGCTGGAAGCTCCTGAAACCACAGCAGCTAAGCCTCATCTGCTCCACCCCCTAGAAAAAGAGAGTAGGCAGCCCAAATGCATAACATACTGTGTGAGCAACCAGCCAAAGTTCATGTTCCAAGTCTGAATTGCAATTTATCATCAAGATTCAAACACAAATCTTAATGGACAGGAGCCTCATTCACGTAGTAAAATTAGAGACTAAAGAGGATTGGGTGTCTCAAGGGAAAAGTAACAGGATACAGAGCCTTGCACCTCAAGGTCATTGGTTCAAATCAAATTCAATTTGGAAGAATGAAAGCTGTTGGCATATGACAGCTGCTTCACTGCCTGTACAAAATAAGCTGGTGGTCTCAAGCCAAGTCTGTTACAATTGGTGTCTTACATCAGAAGAAACAACCATGCTTTCAGGACAGTCTGGAACTGAGGTACCAAGTTTAAAGAAGCTTGAACCAAATTATCCTCACCCCCACAGAAGGCTCACTTTCCATGCTGGGGTAAAGACCCAGTTGCAAGAAAAGCCTGATTTCCTCCCAAGTCAAAACAGGCAGAATGAAGCCTGTATTAGTAAACATTAGTGGATTAACGCTAAAAGAGAAATGGCTACCTACTAAAAAAAAAAAAAAAAAAAAAAAGCTAGTGAATAAATGCAATATAAAATGAGACAAACTGCAATTTCACTAGAAAAAACAGCTTTACAATATGCTAAAAACAGTTTTTAACAAAAAAGCCCCTCCAAATATAACAAACATCTATTCAACATGTGACTTTCAGTACCTTACTGAATATAGAGCACACATCAAAGAAGACAACTCTTGCAGTTATTCAATCTACTACCTTTCTATTAATAATAAAAGTGGGCAAAAGAAGTCTATTTATACATTTCAAGAGTTACTTAAACTACAGCAATGAAAATGTAGCAGGTTTGAGGAAAACTGTTTCACAAGCCCATCCTTATGGAATTCACACTCCTTTAATCCAGTTATGGCTGTTACCAAATTATCCTGATGGCTTCATTTCATTCTTTTGGGGAATTACATATTCCTGTAACAAATTCAATACCCACCTCAAATGTCACAGAGTAAGTGTAGATCAAATTCAGTTTATTGGTGAATTCTCCAGGAATTTCCATAGGTGGACCTTCACAACTTAAGTTGTTTTCATCTGTATGTTTGTAGCTAAGGAAGGGGGGGAAAAAGTTAAATAAAACTGCATATGCCTTAGAAGATGAATTTTCACTAATTCTTTTCTAAGGTAATCAAAAGAAACAAAAAAGAGTTGTGTGTGTCATTTTACACCAGATAAGAACCTGCTTTTCTTTTCTTCTACCAACAAAGGTTGAAGGTGTTAAAATGTATTTTTATTAATAATTACATTTATAGCTAGGGATAATGAGAAAAATAATTTATGTAATTATGCATCATTATTCAGAATTTCTCTAACAGTCTTAAAGAGCCACCTGAACTGAACATAAAGTCTCTGGAGGCAAAAGCTAAAACCTTCCCAGAAAGCATCCAAGGGACTTGGAACACTATCCTACATTCAATTAATACCAGTACACACTTCTGGGCATTTGGAAACATTAAAGGTAAAGTTGTTTGCTAAGCATGGGGCAGATGAGCACTGCAGACCTCTGAAAGGTCATGAAATGGAGTTTCACTCTACCCATTTTTTTGCCATGAGCAGAATGAAGTGCCAGTCCAAAGCAAAAATGCTGCTTGGTTAACCAGGATGTGAAGTCTGGAGATCTTGACCTGCCTAGATGGTAAGTTTTAACACAAAATACCCCTCCACATTTTAATAAAACTGTATTGTTGGAATGGGACTTAACCTCTGTGTGCTCACTGGTAAGGAAGACAGAATTTCCTTGCAATCTCCCAGAGTTCTCATCTTCCCTGTTTCACAGGGTGCTTATTTTATTCTGCTCTATTTGGGACTGTCCTTCTCTTAAAATTACTATTATCTTTTTACACTGGGACAAAAGACATGACTGTAGGAACCCTTCCTTTTTCCATTCCTCTACAAGTGGTCTAATTTCACATCTTTTGAGTCTTGTTTACTCTGAAACATACAGAATACACAGAGCAACATTCACCATTGTAAAGTCCAAATATGCAAACGTTTCTCTGGAGCACCTTAGAAATACTGCAGCTATAGAAGCACAAAGTCAAATAAACATTAAGGTTTGCTTGAATTTGCTGCTGTGAACCTTCTCTAACACTGAAAAAAATAGTTTCCCTCTCACAGCCTCTTGAGACAATTGTATTTATCCAATTTAGATAAATAATTCTACTTTGTATGTATTAATAAATATCAACAACTAAGTCAAGCCACAAAATAATAAAACTTGCACAACAGGCCTAGGGTGCTTCAACAAATACTCCCCATCAGGACAACTTCAGGGTTGCAGCAAAGCACTAAGCAAAACATCATGTCAGAGAATGACAAGGTTATCTGCAACCTAACTGTGCCCCCTTGTGGTCTGCATTACTGGTGAAAAGATGAAGTCTCAGTTTTTAATGATTCAGGAGGCAAATGATAAAGCTCTACTCAAAAATTGAGAAGGTTGGTGGAATCTTCTTGCTACAATTTCAGACCACATGCAAATGTAAGGAATAAACTTGCATAGCAAGTATAATTCACTAAAAACACACTACATAATTGCAACAGATAGTCAAGTATACCTGAGTCATGTCTGTCTGACTTGAGAAACTGTGGTAGCATAATTCAGGAATGTACTTAATCTTTGTAGAAAGAAGGAAGTATTTAGCTAAAAAGAAAAGCAACTGTGAAACTGTGACATTTTATAAATGGACTGTAGTATTCAAATATAGGCAAGTATGAACTCCATGAGTAGACTGACAAGAGGTCCAAGTAATCACTTCAGTCTGTTTCTGACCTCTTATTTGCTGCATCTTCTCTCTGGTCAACAAAGAAACTAAGAAGCTACCGTTTCAGAAAAGAAGTTCCTCTTATAAAAAATAGTTGTCATCTTCTGCTGTGCTAAATACCAGTATTAAAATACCAGTATGGTATTTCACCTACACCTCAGTATCAAAACTAAACCAGGAAAAACTACACCTGGACAAACACTGTACATTCACACGAAGTACATTTGGGAGTCAATGTAGCAACAGTCAGAGAGATGATGTGGGAAGCTGTCACTCAGTTAAAGGATGTTTGTTTCTCAGAGTATCTGAAAACGGGCCTATTGAAAGTAATGCACACCCAGCTACCAATCCATAAAAACATGAGAAACCTTCCATTGTTTGTGTCAGGTTTTACAACTCTGCATAAGGAGTTGTTCCATCAGGAGAGACACATTTAAAAAAAAAAGTTGAATGACATTTACAGTCATGGAACTGCCTTTTGTAAACACAGTTCCAGACATCAATCAGTGTACTGACAGTTTTAGCAGTTCCCAGAATAACCTGTAAGAAAGAACTTACTTACACCAAGTATAATTTTAAGTTTGCAACTACTGTTAGGACTCCTCACTATTACAAGTGGCTTCTTTGATGCACAATTACCTTTGTGGTCTCAGTCTTGCCATCACCAGTCTTGCACCAGGCCAGTTTTCATCCTTCCCACTATGGTACATGATTGTTATGTCAACATGGTTGAAGAGGTAGAAAGTGTTCTTCTTGTTAAACTCTGACTACAAAACAGCAACAAAGATTGAAAAACTTCAACAGGAGAGGGCGCCAAGCAGTCAAGAACTTTAGAATGAAACAACTGTCCAGTGAAGGAGATGAAAAGGCTAAATACTTCAGTATTCACTCTTACTTATTAACATATCCATGCAAAATCTCTCTGTATTTTCCTATATGTCATATTGTATTCTATAAATACAAACCTACATAATAAAGTATCACATCTGTGCTACTAGTAGGAGTTAAACGTGTTTGACACTATTTTTGTATTTACCACAAAAAAGCTGCCAAAACAAGTTCAAATATATATTTACTCAACATACAAGTAATTCAGATTCTCCATTTGTCCCCACCCCACAGTCTTTATGATGCTGAAGCTGACAAACCAAGTTCTGCCTTAAAAAAAAAAAATCACCTTCACCTTCAGTAGCTGCTCTGCTTTGCCATCCCTATCCTTTCAGAATTTGGAATTATGAAGAACTATCTAAAGCTCAGATGATAACAGACCCAGTCTGGACTTGGATTTCATTCACTCCTCAACACTGCAATTGGTTAAACACTTTTCATTTGAATTAGGGGACCAGGATGACAGACTGCCAACTGAGTTTCCAAGTAAAATAATTCCTTTATTTATTGCATATATTAGCCATACCAATTCTGTCCTCTGCCACCCTCCCAGCAAAATATGAGGGTGGCTTGCATTGAATTTACCTTTCAATATGATCAAGATTCCCACTGGGAGAATCATACCCATGTCATACTATAACCCAACCTTTAGGCACCTTTTTCCTTCATTTCCAAAGCAGTAGTAGAAGATGCATAAATGTGAGGATGAACTGTAGGTGGGCCATTGCATGCCAACAACCCCTTTTTCTGCCCCCATTTTTAAAGGGCTAATTGTGTCTTCTGGGGAACAGGTATTTGAGCATGCTTCCAAGAGAGGATGACATTCCCCAACTCAGCCCAAAGACTACACTCATATCCATGGTGCTACAATCTCATTTGCCCATGTACCAATCACCTCTCCAGCTCTGTGCTGTGCAGCATTCTCACTGCAAACAAAATCTATGGGCTACAACTGACACTGGGTATGACCACTGCTACACTGGGGGAGCATCTGCACCATGGTGAGCACACATGTGATTTGCACAGCACTTCCTGGACACACAGTGCAAGCTCTGTAAGTGCTCACCAGGAAATTTAACCACTGCTGCCTACATCTCATGCCTTCCCTCCGAAGGAAAAACAAACAAAAAAAACCCTAACAAAAAGCCCAAATGAAACAAAAGAAAAAAAACCCAACAAACTTTTCATCCAAGTCTTTGCTACAATGGTTTGCTGTGTACCAGACAGCTCCCAACACAACATAGACCACCCCTTCAACTGGAAACAACCTCACATACAAAGTAACAGCTGAACACTCAGCTAGGACAGTTTGTTCAGATCACAGACCACTTCTGAACCTGAGCTGGAAGGTAACGGCAGAGTAAGCTGAACACTGACAAATGCAGCACCTCCAAGAAGCTTCAGACTTGCTGAATACAAATCAGCTGCCTGCACTGCATGCAAGTAAGTTGTGGCAGAGCAGAGTCACTGCAGAGAGCTCTGTCCTCACTGGGAGGAGTACAGCCCCTCACTCCAGGAGGGATAAAACCATATTGTTATTAATTGTAACTGTACTGGTTCACCTGGAACTCCCAGGATAACTGACACATTTTGAATTGTTGTCAATATAATTCTTCCCCCGTCACAGCTCTGTTTGTTATCCTCCAACCACCTGGGAAAATGCTGACACATTTAACAACCGTGCCAGCTGTAACATTGGCAACTAGAACACAGTGCTCATTTCTGGGTCTAGAAAGCTTCTATCTGAAACTCCTAAGAGGAAGGTCTTGCACATAAATACAACATGGACAAAGAATGAATAAAGATAGTTACACATGCAATTTTAGAACAAAACCTCAATTTTCTAAGGCTTTTAGTAATACAGTAATTTTATAGCTTTATCTACACTGGTCAAAGGATCTATATGAACTTTGTTGTGTTTTGGGTGTTTTTTTGTAATGATTGTATCAGTGAGGCACTGCATAAAGCAGCAGCATTCAGCTTTGGCAATGCCCACATGCTGAACAGTAACCATATTTACAAGACTCCTTTCTCAGGAAAAGAAAGCTTAAAATAAAGCTGCAGATTAAATTACATGTGCTATACTAACAAGAAAAGTTTCACCACTTACATTTATAACACAAGCATCTTTAACTCTACCATCTGGAGTAACAAAACACCCTATTGGAAATCCTGGATTGCAGTATTTTTGTCCATCTTCCACATCATAGCACCAAGTTACAGGCATGTTGTCAATAATCCTAGACAAAAAGAAAAGAACATGTCCTCAGAAAAGGATGCACCCTATTTCACATAGACATTTAACATTCATGTAATATACATTTCAGTAGTGCCCACACGATGCACAGCAGAGGGCAATTATCACATAGAAGAAACGTAAAAAGCCAGAAAGAAAAAAAATAAAAGAAAAAAAAAAGCCAGCCTCAAGCATATATCTTGTGCTTACCAGTGATGCTGATAATTCAACTGCATTCCTTTCTTCAGAAAAGCTAGTTTGCTTTTATCAGCACTGTTTCCTGGGTCATACGACCTTGTACAAACCTTCTTGCATGTTTCTTGCTTTTTAAAAGTGAACTGTTAAGAAAAAAGCACACAGAAAGAGTAATCTCAGTTTTGCTTCAAAAAGCTTTGGGTCTTTTTTCATGTAAAGCTGATTTCTCTTGAGATACTTCAGTTCCTTGCTATAGAAGTTTCTAAAGCTGGAATTTCCCATGCAATAGCTTTAAGGAATATTTCAAGATTTATGTATATCCAGCACCTGTAATGTCCTTTCACATTGCTAAAAATCTCTTCAATAGCCCACACAAACTACATACAGATAAACCTTAAGAGCTGAAATTTGAAAATTAGTAGAAAAGGCAATGTTTTCTTCTTTCACCAGTTTATTTTGGTAATTTAATCATCTGCTAAACCAGACTTTTAACTACATATTTTTTGAAGGTTTACTCTTAATTTTAGCTGTGCTTCCACATGATTGTTAAGTTATTAGACAAGGCTGCCAAAAGTGAAATAAGTTGCACAGCATCTATGCCTCAAGTGCAGGTATTACCTAACATGCTCACATTTGTATATCAAACATCTAACCCAGTTAGGATTTAGTGAGCTAATAGTATTAAACCTTATGGAAAATCCTAACATTATCAACACCTGCTAACCAGTAACAGCATTTTCTGGTTACTGTAGTGTGGTGCCTTTTCCAACAAGTAACTGCTAATGATAATCTATTCACAGAATTGTCAGTGTTGGAAAAGACCTCCAAGATCACTGAGTCCAGCCATTAACCCAGAAAAAACCCTCTCATGCAGCATGGCCTGAAGTGTCTCATCTCCACCACCATCTCATTCCACCACCTGCCTGACTACTCTTTGAGTAGAGAAACTCATAACATCTACTCTAAACCTCCCCTGGCACAACTTCAAATCACTTCCTCTGGGCCTATCATTATTTATTTGGGAGAAGAGGCCAGCACTCACCTCACTACAACCTCCTTTCAAGCAGTTGTAGAGAGCAATTAGATATCCTCTCGGCCTCCTCTTCTCCATACTAAACAATCCCATTTCCCTCAGCCACTCCTCATAGGACTTTTTCTCTATACCCCTCCTCACCACCTTGATTGCTCTTCTCTGGACATGCTCCAGAACCTCCAGATCTTTCTTTTAGTGAGGAGCCCAGAACTGAACACAGAACTTAAGGTTCAGCCTCACCAGTATGGAATACAGGAGCACAACCACTTCCCTACCCCTGCTGGCCACACCCTTTCTGTGTGGCCACATCACTTCTGCTCAACAGCTATCTAGCCCAAATTAGCCATCATACTATGTATTTAAAAGCTTCTTGTGGCCAGCAGTCATAAATTTTAAAACTGCATAGCTCAAAGAAAAAGGGACTTTTAGGAGAAGTTTACACAAGGGAGGAAGCATCACCTCCTTAAGATTCCTTTGAAAAGATGTGATTGGGTCCCTCATGACTGAGCAGCAGCAGACCTAGAAATTCTGCTGCCTCTTTTTCTCACAGGGATTTAGATTGTCCTGCAACCTTAACACACAAACTGTCCAGTTTACAGCTTCACCAGCAAACCCCAGCCTGGAAGCTGCACTTGAGGAGCACACAGCTTTCAAGGTTGAAGAGCCAGTGTTTGACCATTATCTCCTTTACAGCCAAGAGTCCTCCCAAGTTGCTGAACAGCATGTCAGAGATGCTACATTTGATCTTTGCCAACGCAGAGCCTGAAACAGAGAAACACTACATACCTGATCTACAAAATACTTCCACATACATTTATTTTACAGAACATTTCAAGTGACATGTCTCAACAATGAAAAATTTTCTTTTAGTCAACAGATGTTAAGTCTTTTTAAGAAGGAAAAAGCTGGAAGTGAGACCCAAATTGGCTTCCCCTTCTCTGAAAGTACAACCAAGTATATGAAATGGTTGCTGGACCACCAGTTAACAGCCTCCAACACAACATTTAAAAAAATATTTCGTATCACCTAACACACTATACACTCAGTTCAAGAACTATGCAAGATATAGTTTCTGGATTTAATCTGCCACAGAGGAAGAGGAAAGAAGAGTGATTACTGGCTCAGCTTCCTAACTTAAAATAGTCACCCTGAGATGTCTTGGGGGTGGGAGGGGTTTTGTTCTTAATGCATAAACACTATAAAGTTTATATTAAAATAAAAATAAACCAAATCATCTAATTTTGA
This sequence comes from Heliangelus exortis, assembly GCF_036169615.1. Taxonomy (NCBI): domain Eukaryota; kingdom Metazoa; phylum Chordata; class Aves; order Apodiformes; family Trochilidae; genus Heliangelus; species Heliangelus exortis. The sequence continues at coordinate 6,242,121 of NC_092435.1, read as the reverse complement.
GCTGTATATGGACTACAGACATCAGAATGACAGAAATCAGAATGACAGAAAATTTAAGTAAGCTCAACTTCAAGGAATAAAAAAAACCTTATATGGAGATGATGCTATTCTCTCCCCAAACAGCACTTGTCCAAGATTTTCTGATGGTCTTTTTTCTTCCTTATCTTGACAGAAGTCAAAACTGGAAAAAAGGGGAAAATATTACCTGTAATTTTTAACTGACATATAACTATAAATATTGGCCTAAAATATTTTCTTGAGCTATGTCCTTAACATCGTACTTTTCATGCTTCTTTTGGTGGGTCAGCCACTGTCAGCATAAATCTGCCTTTGCCAAGAATTTTGGCATCTATTATATAGAAATATTCATACTTCTTATACCAAGTTCATCCAAGATAAATCACAACTTCAGTACCTTAAAAAAACCACATGATGCTTAGTCAAAGCACCTTTTTCAAACAGCAACTTAAACAAACAATGGAATGTTTAATTTTAGGAAAAGAAGACTGCTACAGACTTCAGAAATTGCAAAACAATTTCAGAAAAATAACTACACCCCTTTCTTAATGAGTCTTTAAAATAGTATTTAACATGAAACATGGTCCAAAGAAGGGAAGTGCTTTCAATATTAATGTGCCATACTGCCAAATGCCATTCACCAACTCTTTCCAACTACATACATGCTGAAATACTCGGGATAAAGAATGCAACAATTCCGGATCTTTGTTACTTTAACACCAGTAGCAGTAGGTCAGAGGAACAAAACAATTGCTACTCTTAGGTGTGTAAGTACTTTTCATTAAAAAAAAAAAATGGCCCTGAATTTAAGGGCTTAGTTCAGAGACACTGGGGGCTTTTTGAACAGAAGTCTCTGCTCTTACTGCTACTGTTGCATGACAGAGGATAAAACCTACAATACCCTCAATTTCCTCTTTTCTGCATGCCTAGCATCAAGGCTGCAAATCACATTTGCATCACTGCTTACTAGGCTTACAAATCTAGGGAAAAACAAGTAATAGTCTTCATAGATATTAAAAAAAATAAAAAACCACAACCAAAAAAACCTCCAAGAATTAAATACGGAGCTTTGATAGAAAAAGGAAAAATAAAAATGACTCTTCTGACTTCTTCTAGTTGCCAGAAACTAAGAACACAAAGCTCCTGTCTTCCTAGACTGGACTAGCAGGAAGAACTTTCAAACCTAACAGACAGTCAACACTAAATCTCATCCCAAAAGAATGCACCTGTTAGAAATCCAGCAGCGTTGTGTAACAGACGATGGTCAGAAAGCAGAGGTGTGGCCTTCATCCCTTCCACCCCCCTGCATTTCATTCCTGCCACCGAACACCGGATTTATGTCCTTCCCTACATCCCAAATACTGCTCACAAGGAACACATGTGCTGTCTGAGGACCCGTATCACTGCATTGAGGACAGAGCAGGGTTTCCACACGCTTCTGGAAAGCTGCTGCCAAATACTTACGCATCATACTCGTACGGCAGAACCGATTCAACCGAGTCCAGTCTGTTCACGAAGAGCTCGATCAGCGACTGAAACAGGAAAGGGTAGGGAGAGAAAAAATATGAAAAAAACACAGACTTGCAAAAAACAAACGCGCGGTCGAGACGAAACGCATCGCGGCTGACGAGAGCTGTGACAAGTTTCGGAGCTCGCTATCCCACCTCGGAGTTACCACACACTTGTGACAGGCCCCGGAGCCGCTGGGCCACGCCGGAGCCGCCTGACCCCGCCTGCCCGGCCGCCACCGGGGTCTGCAACGAGGAACCGGCGATGGACCCTCCTCCTGGCGCTGACTGAGGAGGAGTTCAGCGGGGAAAGGGAGGGCTTCGCCATAACAAAACACCGGCGGCACCAAAGGAAAGGGTTTGCTGGCTTCCCGGAGCAAAGCTTGCCGCCTAAAGGAGACGGCCCGGAGCCCGCAGGCAGCAGGTCAGGGATTCTCGGCAGTCTCCTCCCTCGCAGCCGAGACCCCGAGCGAGACATTCCCCGCGGCAGGGCCGGGGGAGGGGACCGCCCGTGTCGGGCCCTCCCGTGAGGGCTCTCTCTCACCTTACAGCCCTCGCTCTCCTCGCCCTCCTCACAGAAGCTGACGGGCGCCAAGCCGGGCAAGTAGAAGGCGGCACAGAGAGGTGCCACCAGCAGGAGACCGGCCGCCAGCAGCCTCATCTTCCCCCTTGAAGAGGGGCGAAGGCACCATGAGCCGAGGCGGCAGCCCCGACCCCCCTTGGCCAGCGCCTTGCTGAGGCGGCGGAGGCGGAGGGCGGGAGCGGCCGCGTCACATTCGCGTTGGGGCAGCGGCGCCTGCGCGCTGGGAGGTGACGCCCCGGGCGCCATGTTGAGTCAGGGCACCCTGAGCACGGCGGCTGCGCCCGTTACCGCGGGCGCTGTTGGTTCTCGGGTGTTTGTGGAGGCTGTGGCCTCCCCCTCGGTGGGGGGGTGGTTTGTTTCCCTTCTTCCTTGCGTTCCACGCTCACCTCAGTCTATTTTTCTTAGAAGTACCCTGTGGTGACTCGTACCAGAACCGCTTTCCAGGTTCAAGTCCCCAATACTCCCTTTAGGTTTTACAGGCTGAGAAATCAGGGTGGAAATCCAAGATTTTGCATCTCAACCTCTGCCTCCAAGGCTGTGAGTTTTAAGAGTTGTGTTTGATGAGCCTTTTTTTGTTTTGTTTTCCTGATGCCTAGCTCAGAGGTTTGTGGTGTCCCGTGGCTCCGTGCTGCCCCAGCACAGCCGCAGCGGTGCCACGGACACGATGCCGAACTCCAGGTTCCGGTGCCATGAACGCGATGCCGAGCTCCAGGTTCGCTTGTGCAGGTGGCAGTGGCCAGAGCAGTTGTCCCGGGAGTGTCCCCGGGCAGGTTTTTTTTTATCCTGGTCCTCTCAAACCAGGACACAGTGCTCAAGGACATCTGCAAAACCTGTCCGAGAAGCAGATACAAGCGATGGCTGCAACCTGAGCTCTGTGCTACCCTGGGAAGGCAGATCCAAGACACAGCGCTAAGGTCATTCCTCTTAATTCTTGGTAGGCAACCCCTCCATCTTCCTCTATTTCCTGTTGAGGCGAGCGGTTGCCACTCTGGTTTTCAAATGCAGCTTTGTAAATGTTTGAAATTACATTTCATCCACTTCTAAAACCTAAGGAAATCTTTCTAAGCTGTGGTAATGCAAAGACAACTGTAACTGTGCTTGGTTAGATAGCAACTGTCTTCTGTGTAAATGTTGGAGTTTTCCTCATCTCTGTTTCCCTAGCTATACCATCTATTTCCTATTCTGTGGGTGCCAATATTAGTACCCCTCATTATTAAATTTCCTGCGAGAAAATCCAAAATTGAAAGATCATTTGCAAAAGAAACCGATGGCTCTTAAAAAAAAAAACAAAACCAAACAAAAACCAAACACAAAAAAAAAAAAACCAAACAAAAAACAACTAAAAACAAACAAACAAAAAAAAAAGGACAGGAGGGGAAGAATTAGAAGCTGTATATTTATTATATATCCTCTAATTCTCTAGCAAAGATCTGTATCACTGAACTAGGAGCAAGACCATATATAAGTTTCATACTAGAATACAGTAAAATACCATTCCAGTGTGCAGTGTAGATGGAACTAAGGTTTTGATGAGAGGCTGATGAAGATATCTTTTGGGACAAAGGATAGAAGAATTTGGCCCTAATATAATTGCAACAGTTATGTTCAAATGCTGTCTCAAATGTAATTCTGTTCATTCTAATCCCATCTAGCTACATGCACAGGATATGTGACAGAATGTTAATAAAATGAAGTTCCCAATGAAATATTTTACTCTTTTAATCAGAAGAGGAAAAAGTGAGTTCAGTTTGCATTTGCTTATCTTTCCAGTCACCTGGGAGATGGTCAGCAAATACACCACTGTACATCACAGAGGCACACAGAGACTGTTCACACAGAAAGATACTATTTTTAGCATGCTTACAGGACTAGCAATTTGCTTTAGGTTTCACTGTTCATTGGAGATGAAGAGGTTTAAATTCTTCTGTGTTGAAACTACAGTTTGAACCTTTATTTCATATGGTAATTGAATGACTGTCTAGTTGTGCCATTCTTCAGCAACTGCATTGTTATCACATGCAGTATCCTCCCACTTAGTTACCCAAAAGTCATCTTTCCCTTTTCCTATGCACAGTAAACAGCATCAAGGAACTCTTAGCATCTCTGCTGGAAAAGTGAGGATCTTTAAGTACATACTGCAGTCTAGAGAAGTGTTTGAGAACTACCTTCTTTTTTATTCTCAACAGACCTGTAAGGTTGTCTGAAGTAAGGTTGCCTTCTGCTTCCCCTAACACAAAGAGCAGCTGAATATCAGTGTCTGAGCAGAGGAGACTGAAAAACTGGAGATAAGAACAGAGTCTGATGTTCTCTTATCAGGATGTTAACAGTTACACAGCTCATTGACTGTAACAGCACTGGGCAGTTCCAGCAGAGCCTATAGACTCTGTGGCACCTCTCAGAAATACAGGTTTGTAGAATACTACCACGAGGGGGAATACAATACACAGAGGAGCTGAGCAGTGTCCATCCCATGTGGTAAGTGGATCAGGTTATGTGCTGGTGGACCAGATTCCTTGTCTCCTATGACTCTGACGAGGCAACACGAGCTAGGAAACTACAGCACCATCTCTGATTGCTTCAAACCCCCTCCTCCCCTCCTAATGCTCTATGCAGCTGCACAAACCGAAGTGTGGGAAGGAATCACAAGGGCTGTAGGATGGTAAGGTAAGATAGAATCACTGAATCATTATGTCAGAAAGGATTTTTAAGATTGAAACTGTAAAACTAGATGCCACGTCCACTGTTAAACCATGTCTCTAAATGCCACATCTCTATGTCTTTAATACCTCCAGGATGGTGACACAACCACTTCCCTGGGGACCCTGTTTCAATGCTTGATAACCCTTTCAGTGAAGAAATATATTTTGCTGGAGTGTGTCCAAAGAAGAGCAACGAAGATGGGAAAGGTAGAGGGTTTTTTCCTTATAGCTCCCAGCAGGTTTGTTGGGAAGCCCTGCCAGTTCTAGGGACTTCTCAATGAAGACATGCTGTGGTGTCTCTTAGAAAAGGGATCTTGGTATGTAGGAACAAGAGCCTGAGTAGGTACCATGTACCACTGCCTACCTACAGCATGGATACCCTTTGAGAAGTCCTAGGAAAAAAACACCTGCTGACCTGCCACAGCTCATTCAGGTGCAGTACAGGAACCAGGACTTGTTCTAGAGACCAGATCCTCAAACCTGAGAGACATCCCTCAACACCACAAATCCCCAGTAAGGGATAAGGACTGGCCTTTGTCATTCTGTTAATCAAAACTGGGGTCAAGGGCTTTACTTGAGGTTCTCATCTCAGTTTAAGCCTCCGAGGGAGGGGTATCGCCATACACGTGTTCATTAAATGAACTAAAACCTTCTTGCACCTCTTTTTGCTGAAGGGGTATAATTTCACCAAGGCCAAACCGACCCAACTCCGCGTGGTTCCGTTTCCCGAGCAGTGAAGCAGCTCCGGGCACCAATTCGGGAGCCGGACGAGGCTGACGAGCAGACAAAGAAGCGGAGGCCGCTTCTCCCAGCCGGGAGGATCAAATCGAGTTCATACACCTCAGCTCACACCCCGGTTGCCTGCTAGACGCGATGCTCCGGATCCGCAACCCTCGCCCAGGGCCCGGCTGTTCCTCCTCCCCCCGTCCTGACGGCCCCAGGGGACCCCGGCGCCGCGGCGGGATGAGGCCGCCGCCTGCATCCGGGGCCCCGGCCGGCTGGTGACGTCAGGGTATAAAAGCTTGCAGCGCCTTTGTTCGCTCTCATTGCGCAGTTGCAGGTCGGTGGGAGCGGAGGTGAGCGCTGCCAGGCGGGCGGGGCAGGCCCGGGGGTTGCGGGGAAGGGGAAGGCAGCATCCTGCGAGGCGGGAGTGGGGTGCGGAAGGTGGCGGCACGGCGAAAGGCCCGGCTTCTGGGTGGTGAGCGAGGTGTGTTCCACACGCCGGGTGCTGTGGGGCCGAGGCGCGGTGGAGCCAGGCCTGGCTCCCTGACCGCCCGGCCTCGTGTAGGTTGGAGGGAGCGGTGCGGCTGCGGTGGGACGAGAAAGCGGGGGTGGGGGGGGGCCGGGGTCCGCACCGCGTGAGACAAGGTGGCCGCCATTTTAGGCGCGGGGGGTTTTGGTTGGGGTCCCGCCGCGTGAGCCTCCGCATTGCCGGGGACGAAGAAGGGAAGGCGGCGGCCGTGCCTGGAGCGCCGGGCGGAGAGTTTAAAACGGGTTGAGGTGCGCGGTTGGGTTAGCGCCGAGGCGGTCGTTGGCCACGGGGAAAGAGAAGATCCCTTGCCAAAGGTGGCCGCCATTTTGTGGAGGTGTCTGGAGCCCGCGGAGGGTCCGACGCCCCCGCCGCTCTCCCCCCCCGCTCTGCTCGGCCCCTTGCGCGCGTTCGCGGAGCGGAGAGGGGGGCGGCCCCGCGCCCGCGGTGCTCTGTCCCCGCTCCCCCTGTGCGCGGAGGAGCTGCGCAGGCTCCGCTGCGGGCTTTCCCGCCTCGTGGGCTGGAGGCATGCGGGTAACGCTTGTCCGCTGGCGCCAGGCGTTCTGCCAGGCACCTCAGGGCTTTGCTTTGTCTTCGTGCTTGGCTTTTTTTCCTTACTTTGGCCTCCCTCCCTTTGACTTAGCTGTGGCATTGCTATATAGAGTTGCAGTGATGGACTGGTATCCGTTTAAGCTGACACCGTGTATTCCAGGACTTCGGTGTAGTGTACTTTAAATAATTTGAAGAACGAGCTTGCTGTATAATATTGGTCCAAGCTGACTTTGAAGTTAATATCTTATTGTTATATTGACGTACTAAGTAAATTTCTTTAAATACCTGTCAGGATTTAGAGGGAAGGAGTGCTATAGTTACTATCGAGGGTAAAAAGACAGTAACCCTGAAAGACACTTCAGCTTTAACAGTGCTACTTCATCTTGAGAGCTCTCATCAGAGCTTTGTTGCACTTCTGAGGCAACCTAATCTATTTTACATAGACTATTTAATGTGAAGAAGTAACTGAAAGCAGTACTACTTCTAGCAGCTCCAAAGTAAAAAGTCATATTCTGTGAGATAGCATGAAAGTCTGTTGCAGTCTGATATTTTGTAACTAACAACCTTGTCCTTTTTAATAGGTCATTTGCAGAATCAAAATGGTTGAAGCAGATCGTCCTGGGAAGCTGTTCATTGGAGGCCTGAACACAGAGACTAATGAGAAAGCCCTTGAGGCTGTATTTGGCAAATATGGACGCATTGTGGAAGGTAAAACAAGAAAAGGCTTTTTATTTTAAGATGCTAAAAGATAAAAAGCAGCAGCATAGCTGTGATGACTTTTTTGGCATTGATCATCTGAAATGATGGTGCTTTCATGTCCTCTAAGAAGTTCTGAGCTTAAAAGGTTAAATAAAGGTTAAGTGTTGCTGCCTATTACAGGAAAGGGTAACATGGCTTGGATTTTTTTCTGCAGTACTCTTGATGAAAGATCGGGAAACCAACAAGTCCAGAGGATTTGCATTTGTCACGTTTGAGAGTCCAGCAGATGCAAAAGATGCTGCCAGAGATATGAATGGAAAGGTAGGAATTAAGATTAATTTTCTTGGTGTTTTACTGAGTAGCACTGTTGACCTTCAGGGTAAATTAACTAGTTATGGAAGTTGGAGATGCAATGGGTTAGGAGATCCTGGAGACAGGACATAACTTTAAACTAGGCATAATGTCTCTGTGTCTGTTAAGCTGGAATGATTTCTTGATTTTTGCATTTGACAGTAGAAAGTGGAGTCTGGCTGTCAGTTATAATAGCTATTTTTTTTTACATTGGTGATGGAGGGCTTTCTAGTAGTCAGCTCTTTGTTCTTGCATGCCTACTGTAATGTGTTTCTTTTCTTATACTTGAATGCAGTATTGTGCAAATTACATTTTAGGGAAGTGACTTTCCTGAAAACTACTGATGTTTCCCTTAATATGGGTTTAATGTGACTTCCCTGCTTTCCTGGAGCATTGATGCTGTTGATGCTCTAGCTGGTAAACTGTAGATAGCCTCATACATTTGTGAGTTGCATCATCAATCTATTTGGCATGTGTGAGTAGCAACTTGTCTGTTAATGTGAAATAGGTTTCCAGTTAGCCAGCGAGTGAATTTACTTGTTTACACCCTGCAGTGCAAACAATATGATTTTTAAGAGGAAATAGAAATCCATATGTAAAGTCTCCAAAAAGAAAAAACTTGAGAATTTGGAACAAAAGTTCTGGGATAAATACCAGGATGATTTGTCAAAGATTGTAGGCTGATGTGATCTGTGTCTGTTCCAGCATGTGTTTAAAAAGCTAGATGAAGTTTGCAAAGTGAAGGTCAGCAGCTGCTTATCTTCTTAGAGATGCTGTCTCTTTAGGTAGTGGAAGTTGCCTTTTCAGTTCACTTGAATTTCTTTCCCAGAACAGTTGTGTTAAGGTCATGCTGCATTGGCTTTTTTAAGCAGTGTGTGCATGCCATTCATGTAAGGTGAAGAAAGCTCTACTGATTTGGATTAATTAACACTTGGGATTTTGGTAGCTGTTTGTCTTGTTAGTGTAAGACATCCAAGTGAAAGAAAAGTGTCAGTTACTGCAGTCAGTAAGTAAAGCACAACAAATATAAAGCACTTTAGGAATAAGACAATCATCTTGCTGTAGTGTTTCCAATGAGCACAAGTAGTAAAACTTCCTGGTTTGTGTTACAGCAGCCTTTGTGCTGTGTGTACTTGGTTTCTCGGTTCTTCAGGACAACCTCATGGTATTTAGTGTTACTTTATTTGGAGCCTTGCTTCACTTCTAGACAAGTTTAGCTTTTGTCAAGGCAGAGAGTAACAAATCTGAACCAGTATGTCCTTGAAGGTGCTATTTGTATGGGATTTCTTTTCCTATTGTGCAGTTTGCTACAGTTCTGAAGACTTGTTTACTGCAGTTCTTAAACACTAATTTCCTCTGAAGTAGTCATTACATTGAACCCTCACCTAAAGTAGCAACAGGCACCAACAGTTAATTACCAGACTGAAAGGAGTTCAGTCTAATCCTAAGTGTGTGTGGAGTGCAGCTTTCAAATGGAAATCCTTCTGAAAACAATCACCAACTGTTTGGAATCTTAGGGCATGTGTTTGCTTACATTGGAAACGGTCAAGAAAGTAATGGGTAATACAGCAGCTAAATGAAATTGAATGTTTGTGGCTGAGGTAATGTCTACATGTTCTGGAATGCACCGCCTGTATCACTGTCAAGAAACACTGGAAAGTACTGCCTTGTGGATCATCAATTCTCATAGTTTCTGTCTTCAACATTACAAACATAAAAATGCCTTCATCTGCTTTGAAATTTGAACACCAAGCAGTATGTGAAAAGGACATCCTCACTCAGGATTTGGCCTAGATGGAATGTTTCAACATAAACCCTTGCAAGATGGTGCATACAGCTCCAGTTCTGTACTGGTCCAGCTTACTTCAGCCATGGATATGAAAGATTCAGAAGATGTTCATGAGGCAGTCTCCCATCCTCATCTTCAGAAAACATTCAGGACAGCACCACCACTCAAAAAGACTCCATTCTGAGGAGCAATATTTCAGGCGTGCTATGGGGAGAGGTTGTAATAAATCAGACTGTGGAGTTTTCCATTTGGAAATAATGGCTTGAAGCACTTGTGAGAATTACAGGCACTTAAGCAGCAGAAGCCCTCTGCAGATAAGGAGTGAGTTGACTTGTCTAGCTGGGGGAAGAGCTCTGCATTGCCAGCATGTTGCTCTTTCTGCCACTCCAAAAGAATTGAAGTTGCAGCCAGTAGAAAGGGCTGACTTAGGTTCTGCAGGAGTAAATTTGAGTTCCATTTTTTACTTACCAAATTTTCATGAAAAACATATATTCAATGTTTTCCTCCTTGCTGGGTGGGGGAGAGGAAGGGTTAATCATGTTTCATTGGAAAATGGGACAAGCATAGACTAGTCTAAGCTTGCTTGTTGAAGATTAATTTCATTCCTGCAGAAAGAGGTCAGGAGATGGTGGTTTTGGAGTGCAGGTGGAGATTTTTTTTTTCACTTAAATTACTTTCTCTGTGGAGTTGGGTCAGTGTTATATCTGAGCAACACTGAAGAAATGTTACGAGTACTTCATCCTAACAAATTATGGAGAAGAATCTTAATTGCATGGTAGTGAAGTCTACATCCTGATGTCATGAAGTGCTTCTCTGGACACAAGTGCGAATACTCCAAGTCTGTAATGGTCATTCTGTGCAGCAGGCTGTTCTCATGCTCTTCAGGTTTTAAGGTCCCAGCTACAAAATGGATAACTAAAGAGAGAATATGACCTTAGAGGAAACATCTGGGAAAAGCCAAAGATCTAATTCCAGTGTACACCCTGCCAAGGCAGCTGAATTGTTAGGAGGCTGGAAGCAAATACTACAATCCAAGCAACAGTCTGAACTGCACAGCCTACAGATCTGTACTCAGTACTACAGAAGGTTGTCTTCCTCTAATCAACAAAAAGTGTTTCCAAGTCTTTTGGTGAAGAAGCAATACAATATGTAGAAGCTCAGCCTGATAAGGAAAAATCCCTGGTTCTTGAATATATTTGACAGGAAAGCCTGCTTGATGTACCATCAAGGAACCTGCAGAAATGCTGAAGTCACTGCAGCATAACAGTTAAAATGATCCATTGGAGAGGAAAGCCCCATGTGATGTTAGGTTGCAGTTTTGTGCAAGTTTCTGTAACAGTTTCTTTGGAATACTTGATTTCTGCCCCTCTGCCTAAACTTTATGAATTTCAATCACCTTTTCTGTTGGATTGTGGAACAGTTTGCAGGACAGTCTTCAGAGTCTGGTTAAGATTTCCTTGGCTGACCTCGCATACCTGTATAGATTGTTCATTCCACAATTTATGATTGCAAATTTATTATTTTTGAGTATCTCGTGTCTTAAATGACTTTCATGGTTTTTGCCCGTACCATACTAAAATACTACTATAACACTCTGAATCAAGGTTACAGACACCAACTAATGAGTGTTTTGTTAACAGCTGGTGCTTTGGGCTCATTGAAGAAAAATTCCTTATTCTGAGGTGGCTTGTGTGAATTTTATCTGTTCAGTGGTATGAGACCTTTCTTTTTTGACTTAAGAATCTATACAATGAAGATGTCCCCTCTACTTTAAAATAGGGCAAACTTTGACAAAAAAGTAAATCTTAGATCTAATGAAAGGTCTCTTTTTGGACCTTGGGCATAGCTTTTTAAGACTGGAGTCTTTAATAAAGACAGTTTCAAAAGAAACTTAACTTTTGCCTAGGTAAGATGCAAGGCAAAAGGAAATAGGAGGAGAAATAAGGAAAAACTACCTCCTACATAAAGAACTTGGACCTAGCATGCAGGTTTTCAGAACCCATGCTAGCAAAAGGGGATGGTATTTGATTTTCAAACTTCTTATAAGCTGTCACGAGTCTACCATGAAATTGAGAACAGAAATTGTGATGGCAAAGCGTGAGGCTTCAAGCCCACTGTTTTGAGATGGATGACAGATAAATTATGATGATGACAAAAAAATGATATAAAGTGAGAAGTTCCAGTGATTAGAGGTACTAATGCTTGCATCTGGAATGTTTCAGCTTGTCATGCCAAAAGGCTTTTCTGAGAAACTTTTTTCATAAGTAAAATACTTTTATTTAAGCAAAGCCAAGACCAATACAATATTACTAGTCTGTCATAACTTTTTTCCTTAAAGTGGATGAAGTTGGACCTGTGAATATGCACACAGGTTTTTCAAAGAGCAGCTACAGCTATGTGTGGTGGCTGAATACTTGGGCTGCTAAGGTGGATGAATTCAGAGAGGGCTGGATTTCACTAGATCTCAGTGAAGAACAAAAAAGATTCAATACCTCAGTAAACGTTTACCACTTTGGAGTATGACATGATTAGCCAGTCACCTTCATTTATTATTCCAAAGAAGTGCAATAAAGCAATAAACAACACTTACTGCTTTTATAATTTGTTAGTTGCCATGGCAGAGTTAAATATTTAGCTGCAAAACAAAAAAAAAAAAGGGGGGTGGGGAATAAACAGTGTTTGCCAGAATAGATGTGTAGTAACCTAACTTCAGCAGAGCTTGTGGTCTTGGCTCTGCTGTAATTGGCAAATCTGTGGTGTCTGAGAGATTATGTAGAAATTTGATTAATTAGGTTCTTACCACCTGCTCATGCTTCAGGTGTAGTAGTTGGCTGCAGAGTTCCTGTTAATGCAGGTCTATATACAAAAAAAGAGCTTCTCTTTTTTTTCCACCAAAAACCAAACCAAACCAAAGTACATCACAAAGCTCCTCCACTCTGGAAAAGCAAGTAATAGATTAATTTTGACAGTCACCTTTTTTGAAAACCCAGCTTTAAACAGTAGGAAAAGAGAGGTGAAATACCATACCCAGTCTCTTTGTAAATGCTGAAATTACTTCTAAATGCTTCAGTGATCACCGTTTTATCAGGACATCAAGAAAATGTACTAAACGGCCTCCCCATTGCCAGAAACCCCAACTGAAGCTAAGATACCTTCAGCTTAATCATGTAACTACTGGTGCAGTCCTAGTTTGGTACAAAAGTCTGTGGCAATTGAAAGTAAATTGGAGATCATAGATCATGTTTCGTTTGCAGAATAAATGACATGGGGCTGCCGTAATCATTGGACACTTGTGTTTTCACTGAAAGTTCTTTCTGATGCTGCTCTGTATTTTTTTCATCAATACCACAAGAATGAAGTACTGTAGAAATTAGGCCCAGCGTGCTGCTGAGTACATGGGGACTAATACTGAAGACTGAAATCAGTTCTAGAGTTGCTCTAACTTTATAAAATGGAAGCCCTGTAATAGTGAAGCAAGAGGGGCTCTAATTTAAGAAATAAAACCATGACTGAGCAGTAAGTAAAGCAGCTTCTTCTTTAGTCATTAGATGGGAAGGCAATTAAAGTGGAACAAGCAACCAAGCCATCCTTTGAAAGTGGTGGTAGGCGTGGGCCACCACCCCCTCCACGAAGCAGAGGTCCTCCCAGGGGCCTTAGAGGTGCAAGAGGCGGAAGTGGCGCGAGAGGACCACCTTCAAGAGGGAGTCACTTGGGTATGTATTTACCTCTCTCATTATATACTTCGACAACATACAAGACAATCCCATTGGAAGATGACAATAATCCTACTGGAAAAAAAAAAAAAAAAAGTCAAACAGCCGAATAGTGCACTCCTTGTTCTTTATTAAAATGATGAAATGTGATCTCGGCAGTTTAGTAAAAATTTTTTATTAGGCAAGTACACCTTAAGAAAAAAGCTTTCAAATATGAAGATTCCCTTCTACAACTAACACTCCACTTGACTTTTGGCTATGAAAGAAAAGCAAAACTCCTACCCTGCACGTGAGAAAGGAAGCTTTCTGGTATTCAAGTTGAAAAAGCGATTCTCTTCCACCAGGGAAAGGGAACTGCCTTTCATTCTTACTAGCAAGAGTTCTAAACTTAGTAAATTTTAGGACCGATCCTTCCAGGTTATAGTGGGAGTTACGGAAGCTAAGCCTGCCTTGTTATAAAACAGTGTGGTAAAGGTTTCTGAAGTGGGAGGGTAGTATGTTATGTGATACTGGATATTTTTAAAATTAAGATCTAGCTATTCATAGAGGCTTTTCAGTATCAAAACTGTCGCTTAAAAGGAAAAGCAAGCAGCATCTGAGGCAAAACAGTAAAAACTGCAATGCAGAAAAATAACCTGGAAATAGTGAGAACTCCTGTCTTGCAGAGTCTGTGTATTAGGTTCTACAGACTCTGTAGTGCCTCTGTTCCCTCTCTGTAGGATCTTCTCTAGAAGTACATCTTTCCAGGTGGCTCAGGTCTTCTGAAAACAGTAACTTGTTGAGCATTTAAGCTGTAACTGATGACAGCTTTTAGCTGTCACATGCTGTGACTTCTGGATAAGTTCTAAAAGACAGTTCTTGACAAGAATTTGGACTATGGAAAAGTTAACTTGGTGGGCTCTCAATCCAACAGTAACATTTAGTAGTGGCCCAAACATCAAAGGAGGCTTTGAGGTCTAATTGTAGAGGATTACTGTAATTCACAGAGTGGTAGTAATAGTGTTTGGGTTATTATAGTTCAGGCTTTAGAAGCGTAGAGGTGAATATCACAGGAATAATGAAGTTGGTTATCCTTATCCTGCTTATCCTTTTAGGGTCTTCTCGAGGGCCACTTCCCATGAAGAGAGGTCCCCCTCCACGAAGTGGAGGCCCTCCACCTAAAAGATCTGCACCTTCAGGACCAGTGCGTAGCAGTAGCATGGGAGGCAGAGGTAAGGATTTCATTAATTATTTTGTTGCTTAGTCAGCTGTAGTACCTTTTACTTCACTCAGGTTCAAATTATTATAAAAATTTAAAAAAAGATTCAAATTATTTAACAAATTGCCAATTATTGATTCTAATATAAGTCTTGTGGGATAGTGTATTGTTTTTCTAATCTATCAGTTCTCCAATATAATACGAATATAATGTACCAATGTAATATACCAATATAAGATACCAATATAATTTTGTAGCTGTTTGGAACAATTCATCTGAATTCATGAGTGTCTTCCTTCTAGTGCTGATTTAAAATTGTAGAAGCAGAAATGTTAAAGTACTTTTGTCTACAGAGATCTATCTATATCACTGTTAACAGTCTGCTAATACTTGGGGGCCTTTGAGGAGTTTCCTGTGTGGCTAAATGCTAATTAAGCTAAAAATGTTGCTGTTTCTCTTAAGCTCCTGTATCACGTGGAAGAGACAGTTATGGTGGCCCTCCCCGGAGGGAACCAATGCCCTCACGAAGAGATGTCTACATGTCTCCAAGAGATGATGGCTACAGCACTAAAGACGGGTAAAATAGTTTTTAATACTTGGGTTTGGTTTTTTTGTTGTTCAGAGAAGAATTTTGATCCCTCAACTGTATGTTGCACCTCAAAAGCTGACATCTCAATTCTTCTTCTTCTTTGTAGTTACTCAAGCAGAGATTATCCCAGTTCCAGGGATACACGGGACTATGCACCACCTCCACGAGACTACGCGTACCGTGATTACGGTCATTCCAGTTCACGTGATGAGTACCCCTCCAGAGGATATAGGTACCTACTGTTGGATTTTTCTCCCTGTCATTTTATTTGTGCTGTGTTCCCACTGATTTGTACTAAGTCTTAGTAGTCTTTCCTCCTATAGTGATCGTGATGGATACGGTGGGGGACGTGACAGAGACTACTCGGATCATCCAAGTGGAGGCTCCTACAGAGATTCCTATGAGAGTTACGGTAAGAAGCCATTTTGAGGATCATGTAGTAATTTGCACAGGTGTCATAAAACCCAACTTCTAGGTTGCTCATGTTTTAGGGAGAAGTGGCACGCTTTTTTCCCCTTACAGTGAAAGTGCTGTTGTTGGTTGTCATTTGATCATCTTGTTAAATATGCTGTAAGCTAAAGAAGCAAAGTCTACAGTTCAGAATTGCAACTATCTCTGGAAAATATGGCTGAGTTTCTTCTCTAAAATAACATGCTATTCTGGAATACCCAGTAAAGAGCCTGCCTGAATAAACACCGTCTTCGCTCCTTCAGAGTCTTTAAATCCACTCACTGCCTGATATGCAACCCCCACTTTTAAATACCATTAACGTGGCAGATTGTTAAGAACATCTCCATACGTACGAAAGAGTAGCCATAAAAACATTTAATTACAGCCATTCTGTAAATTCAGATTGAAATTGTTCTATATAACTTATGGTGTTGCCATATTACCTGACCATTGACCCTGCAGGTAACTCACGTAGTGCTCCACCTGCACGAGGGCCCCCGCCATCTTATGGTGGAAGCAGTCGGTATGATGATTACGGCAGCACGCGAGATGGATATGGAAGCCGAGAAAGTTACTCAAGCAGCAGGAGTGATGTCTACTCAAGTGGCCGTGATCGTGTTGGAAGACAAGACAGGGGTCTTCCCCCATCCATGGAAAGGGGTTATCCACCTCCTCGTGATTCTTACAGTAGTTCAAGCCGCGGAGCACCCAGAGGTGGTGGCCGTGGTGGAAGCAGATCTGATAGAGGTGGAGGCAGAAGCAGATACTAAAAACACTCTTAAACTTTTGGACCAAGACAGATTACTTCTCAAAAAACAAACAAAAAAAAACAAAAAAACAAACAAAAGTGGAAGTTGTTCTATCTTTACTACCAGAGGACTACTAAAAGGAAAAGTTGTTTTTACCTTTTTTTATTGTTGCCTGTTAAGTTTTTCCCCTCCATGACTTTTATGCTTTTGTGAGGAAAAGTTAAACCAATGTTTAATTTCATTTCAAAATTGTTAACATTTCTTTCAAAAAGCAGATGTTAAATGTATAAAAACTTGAGCTGTGTACTAGTGTTGTAATTTTTAAAGTAAAGTTACCCTGAAATGCCACACTACCCATCTGATTTTCCTCATGACTGGAACAAGCAGTTCTTAAGATCTTCCACACAACATCCAGCCATCTGACATGGAGATGGATTGTTCTACAGGTTCAGCATCTCACTCTTAAAAAATATTGCTTGTGATTCGGAGGGTGGTGGGGATGTTCCACATAAAGTTCAGTTTTGTCTAGCATTCCAAGTCAGTCACAGTGTTGCCAGTACAAAATGCCTTCAGATCCTTGTGTAAAGCAAAATGGAGGATATCATTCACTTAATCTGAAAAAGCAAGTGGATAATACTATTTTCTGCCTTCCTACTGTTTCATGGGGAGTTTGAAAAGATCTCCCTTCCAAGTAAAACATGTACATGTAAGTCAGCTACAGACTACTGTAAAAATAAAAGAAAAATTGGCCAATTCCATCAAAGAAGCTGCAAAACGATGCTTTACTCATACTGTTTCAAATTTTTGCAACTCTGTAGTGTTTCACTTTTAAAGGAACACCTTGATTCCAAAGGAGAAAATAAGATAAGCAAAGAAGTCTTTCTCTCCAACTTCTCAAAGGCTTATGGCTTCATAAAAACAAGTGAATCTTTCAGCATTCCACAGCTGATATAAAGCATCAAATGCCTGTGAAACACCAAAGATGGTAAGCAAAGCAAACTAGTTTTTCAGTCTAAGTCAAAATTGAACCAAGTTACCTACCTCTAGTACAGTAAGAGAAGCTGCACATTATGGCAATGGAAATGCTGTATAGATTAAAAAAAGAAAAAACTTCTAATACGTTGAACTTCTCCAAATTCAAGATTTCTTCTTGGATAAAAGCATTTATGACACCAATTTTGAAACAAAAGCTGTAATGCAGCTCACTGTAGACAAAATATTGCTACATAAGTTTGGGAGGGGGTATTTTGTGCCCAGTATCTTTCAGTGAAGATGTAAAAAGGCTGCATATATTATAATAAAATTAAGGCCTGAAATCAGGAATTGGTTTAGATTAACAAATATCAGCTCAAATATTGGGAATTTAAAGCAAGCCATTGCAAGCTTGATGTTTAGTCGGATTCCTGACTAGTTTGACACTGCATCACAGGGTTATCCAGTACATGTGGCAGAACCTGTGGCAAGTTGCTGACTCAGGTCAAGCCATGAAGTTCAAAAGATGCTATTGAATACAGTAGACATGAAGACCTCCAACTAAAAAAACCAAAAACATCCCCCCAAATACCCAAAAGCTCTGTACTAATGTGTAGTCCTCAGTAAATTTTGCTGCTCAACTTATGAATTTAACATGGCAGTGCATCATTGAAAAAGAATGAGAATCCATAAGCCATGCAACCTGTCACTGAGCCATTCCAGTCCATTCCAAGGCAGTGAATCCTTCACCACTTAAAAGAGAAGTAGTAAAACTTGGAAAGAATAATCTGCAAACCCAAACTTGTGACTTTTTTTGAAATGGGGGGAAGCTATAGGTTGACGTGTGCCATAAAATGTACCATTCTCAATTTGTTGTATCTTCTCTTGGTTGCAGGGTGATAACTGCTAGAAAATACCACTGAAGTAACACTGGTTCATCTGTGCTGATGGTGGAGATGGCTGATGCCTGCACAAATAAAAAAGGTACATATCCTAGTGTAGCTAGGGTAAAATAAAAAAAAATATTAAATATAAAAAAAAATTAAAAGTACACCTGTTCTAGGAATATTTGTAAATCCAGGCCATAAAAATCTGTGTTACAATAATACATATCTGTACAGACTTTTAATCAGTCTTGTTAAACGTGTGTAATGTGTAATTGAATGATCATGCTGAGTATAATCTTCAATTAAGAAATAATGTCTGCAAAGTTCCTTGGATTTAATTGCAAACTTCCAGGTATCTCTAGAATGGTTTATAGGTCAGCCATGTTTCATAACTTTAAAGCCTGCCCTTGACAAAACAGTTTTCAAGTAGATGCAACTGTTTTCAGGCCATATGACAAGAGTCATTTGTTTCTCCAATAACTGACCAGGAAACAAAAATAGTAGTGGCTCTCATGCTAAGACAGGTTCTCAGAAAACATTATTAGTCAAAAAAAAAAAAACAACCCCAAAAAACTTTTGCAAAATAATGTGTGCAAAATCAGCTAAAATCTAATACACAGTGAAGGATAAGGATAAGTCCCTTTTCCAAGGGAAGTATTTTTGTAATAAGTAAATGTAGATTTTAACTTGTTTTATTTTTCTGTCACTAGAGAAAACTTCAACCAACAAAAAGTCCTATTTTACATATCTTCACATTGCTCTCCAAGCATGACTTGAAATATTTAAATCACAAATACTACTGAAACTTCTGTTTGGATTGTAGATGTTCTTTTAAAGATTTAAAAAAACCCTAACCTTTTTTTTATTCAGATACCACTTTTCATTCAAAAATCACTGATATCAGTAGTATGGCACCAGAGTGGCTTAGGGAAATATGTCTAAAACTATTTCTCCCTTGCTCCACCACCAACCTGAAAAAAAATTAGGAGTCAGTTTCTAAAGTTACAGTTTGAGGCTGATCCAGATACTGAATCCTCTAGTAAGGAGATGGAATATATTGTCTTTAACATGCAGCACCCTAGGTGACTTCAGAAAATTTTGCCAAATGATCATATATGTTGTGTCAGGGTGTTTTCAACTTCTTAATGCTATATTATCTCTAATTCTTTCTATTTGCTGTACACCAGAGGGTTAATTACTGTTGACAAGTGGAAAAGATCCTTTTGGAAAGCAGTGGGTTTTTTCTCAATTCACTAGATGTGTTTTGTCACTTACTAGTGGTAGTGGGCCATGTTGTAATCAAAATATTAAAGACAAAAGCACAGTTTATCAGCATATTCTGCAGCTTATAAACATTCCTAAATTCTTAGCAGGCATGGTGACTGTTGCTTTAGGGAGTAGGAAATAGAATTCAACTGGTTACATGTCAGGAAGGGTAATACTAACTGTAAAAAATAAGGATCTGGTTGTACTAATTCAACAAACTGTTCACCTTTTCTTGAACACAAGTTTTATTTAATTAATAGCACATTATCACTTACAGGTTAATACCTGTGTTTACCAGTTTATCACAGAACTCCTGAGGATCATGCTGAGATGGTCAAAAGGTAGAGGGATTTTGCAGAATTTTGTGTTAGGCAAGAGTTTGGAGTGGGATATGCACAGGAATTAGAGCCTTTACTCCAGTACTTACTGTGGATTCAGTGTTGTATGAGAGGTGTGCAATAAAACACATCCTCATATATCATCTTGGTAGTTGTAGTGAGCTACTGATGTATTTTCATGCTGTTGTGACCAATTGAGTACAATCCAAGTGTGTGCACATGTATATAAAACCAATCAGCTCGAGGATGTTTTGGTTTTTTGGTCTGTCTCTGATTTCTGAGAGTGTACTGACTTGCATTTCCTTTTTCCAGTGACAGTGAGTAGAAGAAGTCAGCAAGCAGAGCAGTGGAAATGCATTGGAAAATGGAAGATAACAATGTGCAACTGATAAAGCTTGGTGTTGGGGTGTGGTGTTACCCAGTCTTTGTATTCAAGGGTTCTGCTATCAATCAGGAATTGCCTTTGCATTCCTCCTAGTCTCTTGGATATAAAAAACTTTCTCAGGTGGAAGTTGGTTGCTGTCTGCCATAGCTAATATTTTCCAAGAGACAAGAGGGAACCTTTTTTTTCTTCAGAATACATAAACCAGTAGATTTGCAGCAGAAAAATACTCTGGGGTTGTCCTTTACATAGAGTGCTTTCTGTTTGTGCTCAAGAGGACAGTTTATATACAAGTGCATTCTGATCCTCTAAAATAGAGGACAAAATTGTCAGACATTCTTCTTCACCAAGAAACCATGAAAAGTTTTACTGTATTCTTGCATTAACAGTTTTATAATTGTCCAGGCCTTCTGGATGAGAGAATGTGTTGATGTAACAAAATGGTGAATAGTGGCAAATCCCCAGAATAACTGGTGTTCTGGTATGTGCTGTCTTGAAAAACTCAAGACAGCACTGTGTTTCTTTCAACAAGATTTCACTTTGCCTTGGTTTTGGCACATTTTGAGCATATGTTGATCTGCCAATGTATGGGAGGTGAATCCTCAGGCACCAGTAATGCATGTAGAAAACTGCCTTCAGATTGACTGAAATACATAAGCAGTCATTGACAGTGAAGTTTATATTGGCTTCTATTACAGACATGAAATTATCTCATTTAAACAACTAATGCTCAGCTTCTTATGAGTAGCTGAAGAAGAAAAAGCATGCACACCCTGATTAGGGGTTTGAAACTACCTTTGGGTTTTGGGGTACTTTTGGACATCAGTTGTGGACTGAACATTCTAGGAGTAAGTCAGCCTGTGTCTAGCAGATGGGTAGAATTGCAGTATTTCCCAGGGCTAATAAATTTGCTGTTAAACAAAAGCATTTTGGATTTTGTTGTTTTTTGTTTGGTTTTTAGTTAAAATAACTATTACTCAGCAACAGTTGCATGGTAGGAAAGATTACTAATGTTGCATATTAATGATGTATTATTATAAAGTGGCCTCTCGCAGTGTATCTTTTCAGTGAAGAATAATATGCTGTAATGCTCAGAGACTCCTTTTTCAGCAGTAGTTTATAGTCTGGGTACTGCTGTTCATCCTAAACCAGATGATCCAAACTACAGTTTAATGCAAACATATGAGCTGTCATAAAAAAAAAAAGAGTTGATACCTGCCTAATATCTAAATAATGAGAATGTACCACCACTGAATTAGCTCATGTGCTGACTCAGATTTTGTCATGGAAAATCACTAGTTCAAATGTAAGACATCAGTAAATACTGCAGCAGAAGAACACTCCAACATTTTTCTTTGGATTGGGTGTTTTCCCTCAATGTTCCCTCAACAAGCAAGTTACATAAAAGTGAGTGACTTGGAGGAGAATCACTCCAGAATGTTTTCTGAACATCTGAATGCTATTCTTAACTTGCTGCTGTTACCATGGAATTACTGATGGATATGTCAGAGTCCTTTGAAAATTGATACAGACCACCCTGCTTTTCATTTTTTAAATAATACTGTGCTATGTAGTCATCACTGGTGTAAGTCTGTCTGCAAATAAAAGTGTGTTGGTAACTTGGTGGAAATTGACTCTGCAAGAGATGATTGACAACTCGTTTGATTTTTCCCTGCCAACAGATTACTGAAGTCAGTGTCTTCAACCAGACCAGAAAAATTCTTCCTTGGTATCTTTACCTGGCCATGGGTTTACCACAGAATTTTTAGTGTAGGAGTGGGTGAACAAGCTGGAACATTCTTAGATGGGTGCTTTCTGAAAGATGTGAGGTTAACCTTGAGGTGGCCAGTCAGAAATTAAATATTTGGGCTTTTTGTGTATGCACATCTCCTGGTCAGTCTTAGAAGCTGTTGCCAAGTGGTCAAGATGAGGGAAGTGTTGTCATTTAATTGTAGTTTCTGCCATTAACTGGTTGAGTGCAAACCTCTGTGTGCAATAGTCATGAAACAAACTGCCCAGTACAGGAGAGGAAATTGGCTTTAGAGGAGGGAGTGGGTGAAGTGCTCGTTTATTCATGTTTGTAACATCAGGCTCAGTGGAGCAGGTGTGAAATGTGCCCTGTGTTGAAATCCTTGTCTTGCTGTTATGTTCTGATGAGATGACTGAAGAGGATGTTTTCCTGAGCCAAATGATTGTCCCCAGCAGATAATGAGTTGTCTTGCCTACCATGGATTTGGGAAAAGAAAAAGCAAGCTACAGAAACGGAGACCTCAAGTACTCCTCCAAAACAGTAGTGCTCATAAAAACTGCAGAGAGAAAAACCCCACGCTAAAGTTCTTGTAATTAGTCATAAATCTGAAATGTTTTGCACACATTGATAATTGCAGATGTACTTCACCAGATGGCAGTGAGTTTGGTGATTTAGCTTCAGCCAGCTGTATCTGTCTCACTGCCTGCAGCCACGTATTACTGCACACAGCAGGGAACTGGCACTCATCCCCACGTCCTCATAAATGTCACAAGTCTGTCAAACCCTCAGAGGGCAATTCTCATTTCTTACTGGTGCCTATTAAAAATCATCCTTATGTAGGTCTCGGTCATAAGACCTGGAAAGTGGAGTCATAAACCCATGTGTACTGTACATAATTTATCCTTTTGCTGTTCTGTTGCTCTCTACCCTTTAAATTACCAGCCTAAGCAGTTTGGGAGTGCTGATAACTTGCAAACAGTTGATTCCAGTACCAGGGTAAGAATTGGCTCAGAATATTGTTCCTGAGAAATTCTGGTTTCTAGGGTAATTCGTTCCTATTCCTCTAGTTAAACTTCCTTAGCATCATGAACTGATAAAATGGCTTTGTTTTCCATCTGTTCTGGTGAAAGGACAATTAGATAAGAAAATGGCAAGATTACTGGACTTCTCTAAATGTTAATGACTAATAGGGATGGTTAATACTGTCCCAGAGCAGGATGAAAAACTCATCGTGCTTCCTGCAGTGTGCAATATCCTGAAGAGCTGGTGGAAAGGGATGTTTTAATAGAAGTAAAGTAGTTGAGAGGTTTCATTCTCACCTTTGTATGGCAAAATTGGGAACTTCTCAGTCAGCCAGGATGTTTTATTTTCAGACATTATTTTACAAGAATCCATTTTGGATTATATGTGCCCTTTTATAAAATAGTTGAAAGTTAATTTTTCCATTAAGTGCACAATCCATTTATTTTTGAAACATCTCAAAAGGAGAAAATGATTAAAAAAGGCAATTTTGATAACAGTTGCCACATTAAATTGAAAAACCTGTAAAGTTAGTGTGATGGTAATTCCAATCATCTGTAGTGTGAAGTTCTCTTCTGATAATGTAAATACCTCATTATTTGCAGTATTAAAGACAAATTTACATTTACTTCTTTGGGCAATAGCCACAAGATCATGTTTGCCAGGTCATAGGGTGCCAGGTGCCACAGGGTGGAAGTGTCTGGGTAAGAACTATTTGGTGGAATAAACATCCACATAAAATACCATTTGCAATAATGTTGAAAATGTGTAGCTAAAGTTTTGCTTGCGCTGTCTCTCTCTCAAGTACCAGTGCTAGAAACCTTGATTTAAAAAAGCAGCTTCTTACCTTAGAAAAACAATACTCTGGTTCTTCAGATTTGGTGAGGTTTTGTGCTGAGCAAATAAAAATAGTTTCACATTTGAGCTCTGCAAGCAGCAGCAGAAGCAGGAAGATGTAATCACGGATGTGGGTTCCAGCAAGCTGCTGCACAGGACAACAGTGCTGGCAGCACAGCTCCGTGATGAATCCAGAAGAACAAATTGTAACCTGGCTGATTTCATCAGGAGTCTTAAATTCCCCTAAGAAAATAATAGACGATCCAGAGGAGTTCCTGAAAACTTCTCTGAAAGATGGAACCGTGCTTTGTAAACTCATTAATCGACTGCTTCCGGGATCTGCAGAAAAGGTAACTCTTTAAAATGTGTTTTGCAAGCCTGAAACCCAGCACTGCTCAGTAAAAGGGTCATGGTCATGTCAAGGTATGGTTTTCTTTGGTAACATGAGCAAGGAGCATCAGAGAGATGAATGTTTTACATCTGGGTTACCAGTTGTACCTAACTGAGGGCTAAGAATGACTGTAGCTTTAGCAGATTTTGTCTTTTTATCCAGAAAAAACCTGAAAGATTGCAGTTGGGTACGATAGTGTGTTCACTGGGTCAGGAAATACTGGGCCTACAAGAGATAAAATGTATTGGGTTTGAATAGAAGGATGTGCTGTTAATCTCCATTTACATAAATATCATTAATTACAACTCTAGATGGATTCACTCTTTTGGAACTTTTACTGTAGTCAGAAAATGCACTAGAGAAACAGATTAGGAATAAATAATGAACCTTGCCTCTGTGCCATTTTGAAAAGTCACAAGGGCAGCAAATGCAATTTCAGCCATGTATCTCACAGTTTTATGAGGCACATATTCAGACAGTACAAAAAGTGTTAGAAGTAACTGCAGCAGGAAAAAAGGGGAAGGAGAGCAGTGAGAGGTTGAAAATGCAAGATAGGGATGTTTAATTTAAAAAAAACAACAAAAAAACTAAAAAAAAAACCAAAAACAACCCACCACACAAACCAGCTTCTGTATCCTGTAAAACAGGAGATGTAATTTATTACACAAAAAATCAGTTTTGCTGGCTCCTTATCTTTTGCTTATATGTAAATGGTTTGGGGCAGAGGGTTCCTAAAGGTCACCCTTTCCCCACTGTCACTCAGGGCACTGCCATATGTTGCCATGCAAAACAAGGCACCAACCATCTCCATTTATGCATCACTTCCTCCAGTGGCTCTTTCTTCCTGCTTCAACAGCTTGGCTGCCACCCCCACCCGCCCCCTTAAGAAGCTTCCCTAATTCAGTATAAAATGCACATGTCAATATTCATGCAGGCCTTCTGAATAGAGGCTATGCAGAAGGTAATGCAATTATCTCAGTGGATTTTCTTTCTTTAGTACTGCTTGGAACCTAAAAATGAAGCTGATTGCATAAGTAATATTCAAGAGTTCTTGAAAGGCTGTGCAGTCCTTAAAGTGGAGGTAAGTCAGCTTGGATCTTTTTTTTTTTTTTTTTTTTAATTGTCATAACATGCTTGTTTAATCAGCATTCTGAAAGGAAGACAGATACCAGAGTGACAAAATCAGTAGTCATTCCTCATGTTTTCCATTAATAACATAAATTAGAGGACGGGTAATTTAATATTCTGTCTGGAGAAATGCATGCAGCAGTAACAGGAGGGCTCTCTAAACAGACCTAAGCAGTGTAAGCCTGTTTGTTTGGGGCTTTTTCATTCTAAGAAGGTTTTAGCCGTGCTTTGATTATGAAGGTGAAGTATTCTTAATACTGCAGTATTTTTTGTCCCCTCACAACTGTTGCATGAAACTCTGCCAAACACATAATACTAAATTGATCCTTATGCATAGATACAATGCTAATGAAGACAAAATAAACCTTTTCAATGTCTATTCCTGATCCTGTGTCTATATACTGATTCCTACTCTTAAGCATAGCTCTTATTTGCAATATTGGAATCTAATAACTTACAAGTTCAGCTAATTTTTGACATCAGTTTTTTCACTAAGTATATGTGAATTTACAATGTAAAGGCTTTTGTACCACACTTCAATTCCAACAGTAAAAAAGGAAATTCTAAGAGCCACAGTTGTCTTGGTTGAAATATGATCAACATTGTGAAAAAAAAAAATTTCTGAAGAAACAATCTGGCAGAAGCATGGACAGCATCCTCAGGCATTACACAGACTATTTGTGCACCACAGTGAAAAAGTCCAACTCATGGTAGTTCTGTTCCTGGGCTTTTCCTTTGAAGGTCTATACACCCAAAGAGCCTTTCTAACCAGCTTGAAAATTTGCTCATTCCACAGGTGTTTCACTCTCCTGTTGTTCTGTAACGCAGTTCTCAGAGCCTGCTGCATCAGCCCAGATTTAAGAGCAGACACATGTAGAATCTCTGAAAGCCAATCACATCAGAAATCAGTTGTCTTCTGGTATTTGTGATTTTTCCATTTTTCAGAGAGTTTGCTTTTCTATTAAAAAGTAGCCATAATGGTTGTGGTAGGAAATATTAATAACCAGGACTCTTAAACAGCTAAAGATAGGACAAGGGAACAATCTTGCACTGCTGTGCTTTAACATCTCATAGTTTTGAAAGCCAGTGCACCATTTCCAGACACTAGGAACTAGCAATGTTGTGTGTCCAGCTTTGGGTATTGCTCTGATCCTCCTTGTGCTTTTTCTTCCTTGGTTTTAATTTAAGAAAAGGCTTCTAACTTACTCTTATGATACATAACCTCCTTAATCTTCAAAATACTCTAACCCTTCAGTAACTTCCCTGATGCTCGTGATTGCCTCTGTCTTGGTTGCTGTGAAAGGAGACCTCAAAAGCTGACCCAACCAGGCTTGAGTTTTAAGTTTTGCAGCAAAATGAAAATCAGTAATTTTTTTTTTTTCTAAAATATAAAGTCATATTAGAATGCCAAGGGAAATAAGAATTTTGCTTCTTTCCTGGATTCTCTCTTTAGCCTCGGGCAGAGGAACACTCAGGGTAGGACAGCTGAGATGGTGGACAAAACATGACACAAGTTAGAGGGTGCTTTTGCTTTCCTCATGCATTGCCAGCTTTTCTGAGTGAGGCAAAGCCAGAGGAGACATGAAAAGCCTCTGCCATCTGTTCTCTGCTGTTCTGTTTGGACCCTCTTAGCAAAGAGACTGGAAGAAACAGACCTCTAGGTCTCTCTAGGACCACCCTCTAGGTGGTCTTCTCTCATGTCTGATGTTTAGTTTGCCTTGGGAGAGGGGGGTTTCTTTTGAGGGTTCAGAGAGATTTTCTCTGCAGCATGTTTACTTGGAAAGCATGTTTGGAGCATCAGAACAGGCAGGGAACCTTCTGGTTCCAACATCTCTTGGCAAGGGAGTTGCAGTGATCTGGTGTTAAGTCTAAAGAAGATGGGCAGAGGATAGAAAAAGCAACCTTGCTTGAGAAAGGAGTATGTGGAAACACTTTGTTTAATAGGTTTGAATTCCCTGACTATTTCCATCTTGCTTTTTAGCCAGACTTTAGATATAACAAAAAAACTTTCGGGATTCTGTCAAATTCTGCCCTTCTCCAGATGCCACAGAGAACTCTTGTTCCTTAGATAGGAAGAAGTAGCCTGGGACTGGATCCATGCCACTTGTTTTGAGACTGACAAGTGCATGCTAAGGTCAGAGATTCTGTTCCTGTTGTAGCTGTGAGTGAAAGAGGATGTTCTGAGGAAACCCAGAGCTCACAACTTCTATGCTGAACGCTGACTTGAACAAAAGGGCTTCATCCTGGGGAATCAGCCATGGAAAATTTCTTTGTACTTTGTCAAGGCAGCAGATACCTTCATACTTAGCCTTAAATTTGCTGTTGTTACAGCTGTGCAGCTGCCACTTGGAGCTGAATTCATCCCTTCACCAAGCATTGCTAGCATGCACAGAAGGTGATCAGAGTGGAAGTTAGGGTTTTCCAACAGCATTTGATTGAAACCAAACTCCCACCTTCCACAAAATGGGTTCTGCTTGCCAATCCAGGGGAAGGGGCTGCAGAGGCTGCTCCTGCAGAGCTACAGATATGCACTTCCCTCCTACCCCTCTTTATTGTCCTGCTAACTCAGTCTAAGGAAGTGGAAGGAGGACACAGCAAGGCAAACAGCACCTTCTGCCATGTTACAGGAACAGGGGAAGGTTTGGATGTACTGGAAGGGAGAGAGAAGGACACTCTGTGACCTTCCTGCTTTGAGGTGGCTCTGTTAAATTGCAGCAGCTTTACAAGCTGCTGGTGTGAGCTGGAAGAGTCTGTCTCATTGCAGGCTATAAATACCCAAACTTTTCCCTTGCTCTAGCCCAGGACTCAAGCCTGCAAAGATTGGCTGCTTCAAAGGTGTTAGTCCTAAAAAAGAAGGCAAGCAGGGGAATCAACACCCTCTTCTAACTAGATAAGTGCTGTAATTAGGTGAGACGAGATTGTGTCTAAAATTTTCCAACTCCTTTTAGGTGTCATAGAATATCTGTCAGCCCAGGTCGGCTGAGAGAGGACTGGGCAGAAGATGTGGACACCTCTTTGGAGTTACACTGTCCTGAGGGGATTCTTTGGTGGTTCAGGCTGAGGAATGGTGCAGATAACCTGTCTGTGCTTCATTCACACTGTGGCTTCAGCCCCTAAGCTGTGTGTATGATCCAAGATCTGGTCCAGTGAGTGAGTGCTGCTGAGGCAGTGACAGCTGGATGCAAGGGGTTGAGGTAGAAAGAGGAAGGCAAGAGGCTCACGCCTGCTGGCCTGGTGGAATCTAGCTTAGAAGATACAGGGGGAGAGATCATGAGGTAAGAGAAAAAACAGGTAGAAAGGTCCTGGCCTAGCTTGTTCTTGAGGGCACAAATGGGAACTGATAGTGTTTGCTTTTGCTGTTGACACGACTGCCTATAATTATAGCAGCTCAATAGCTGAGCATCGTTTACTGCTGAAGAAGTGCAAGACCTTCATTCAGCAGCAGCGTTTTATTGCTAATACAGCCACAAAAGTTCTGAAAGAGGCTGAATTTTGTGAACTAAGAACAATTATCTGCAAGGTTAATCAATAGCTGGATTAAACCTGACTGTCCAGAATGATCACAGTGCATTCAGTGTGTCATTGCTGTTGTGGGCAGAATGGAATCTATTTCTGCAGTTGAAGGTGCTTGCAACCTTCACCAACCTTTTTGTACTTGGACAGGGGTCTTGGGAAGGCAGATGAAAGATCATCACCCTCTTGGCTTTCCATTCACACACTCCCACAGCCTGCTCTGTTTTGGCTTCCCTCCTGGTTTCCTAGCTGGGTAATGTCCCACCAGTGCAAGCACTGGGGATCAGGGTATGTCTGACCTCAGTGACCCCGGTACCCCAGGGACCTCCACCTTGCAGCTGTCTGGGGCACCTCTGACACTCTGTGTCCCTGGATAGCCTGGGGACCAGCAGCCAGGCTTCACCCTGGATGT
Organism: Heliangelus exortis; assembly: GCF_036169615.1. Classification (NCBI taxonomy): domain Eukaryota; kingdom Metazoa; phylum Chordata; class Aves; order Apodiformes; family Trochilidae; genus Heliangelus; species Heliangelus exortis. The sequence goes on along the minus strand of NC_092435.1, from coordinate 6,213,078 downwards.
CAGCACAGCACAGTTCCCTTTCCAGGCTGCAGCCCGCTGTTCCACTGAGGCGTCTGGGGATTTTCACACTCCCCCCAGGAGAGTGTTCCCCGAACAGATGGGCACAGGCAGTGGAGGTGCTGTGCTGCCAAGTCAAGGATGTGCTGCCTCTGGGAATTCGCTGCCTCGACTGAACTGTGCATCTGCAGGCCCTTCTGCAGGCTTTCTCTCCTCAGTGGTGCAAACCCCCTGCAATTATAATTCCAATAGCCTGGATTTCTTCCTTTCTTTTCCTATTATTTCCTTCTCAATTTTCCCTGTCCTTTTCCATTCCTCTTCCTTTCCTTTTTTTCCCTCTCCTTTTTTCCCCTTTTCTTTTTTTCCCTTTCCTTTATTCCCTTTTCCCCTTTTTCCTTCCTTTCCTTTTCCCTTCCCCTTTCATCTTACCCCTCTTTCCTGATTTACTTTTGCCCTTTCCCTTCCTTTTCCCCTTCCCTTTCCTCTTATCCCTCCTTCCTGATCTGCCTCTTCCCTTTCCCTTTCCCTTGTTCCCTTTCCCATCTCCCTGCCTCCTTCCCTGTCCCTCTCTCCCTGCCGCCCGTGGCCGGCGGAGGGAGCTGCGGCCGCACCGCCCGCCCGAATCCCGCAGCGACCGGCGGGGCGGAGCGGGGCGGTGGCACCGCCTGTCACTTCCCCTTCCCCTTCCTTCCCTTCTCTTCGCTTACCCGCGCCGCGATCCGGCTCCGGGTCAGAGCCGCAGCGGCCGCCCCGCGGCCCGCAGCACCGTCCGCAGCACCGCCATGCCCCGGGGCTGCGCGACCGCCCGACCGCCGCCGTGAGTACCGACCCGCACCGGTACCGGCACCGCGCGGGCCCCGCCGTGTCCCCCTCGCTGTGCCGAGCCCGGCCTCCAGGGCTGTCACCGGGTGGTCCCCGCAGGTGTCCCCTGGGGGCTGTCGCCAGGCAGCTCCCACGGGTGTCACCCTCCCTTCGGGCAGTTCCCACGGGTGTCACCCTCCCCCTGGCCAGCCACCCACGGGTGTCACCCTCCCTTCGGGCAGTCCCCACGGGTGTTACCCTCCCCTCGGGCAGCCACCCACGAGTGTCGCCCTCTCCCCGGCTAGCACCCACGGTTGTCCCCGGGCAGTCCTCACGAGTGTCACTCTTTCCCCTGTGCGGCGCCCACGGATGTCACCCTCCCCACAGGCAGTTCCCACGGGTATCCCCGTTGAGTTTGCCAGCGGTGGAGCGGGGCTCGGTGCTGCCCAGACGGCAGACCCGGTTTGGGGCAGACCCGGTATGGTGCTGGCCGGGGGCTGTGGAAGAGTCGCGGCGCCGGAGCTGGGGCCCGGGGAGCAGAACCGGCTCTGCGGGGGGAACGGAGCTGCCCCCGCCGCCCGCCCGTCTCCCTCCCTCCTTCTCGCCGGTTTTGGCAGCGCTGGCGGAGCCCGGCCCGGCTGCTGGGCTGAGGCAAGAGCAGGGCTGGGGGGAGCGAGCTCCGGTACCGCTGGGAGCGGGTGTGGAGCTGCCCCGGCTCCAGCCCTCATCCTCGGGTCTGGATGAAGGATCGCGGCTGTGCCGAGTTTTGGGCTTTGCGCCCAGCTTGAGGTTTGCCGTGGAAATAGTTTGGGCAGATAGAACATCTCGGGCTCGGAACGCAACCCAGGTCACCCTAACTTTTCTGCAGCCCCCAACCCGGTACTAGGATTTTGGGTGCTGGTTGTTCGTCCTTTCCGAAAAGCTCCCTTGGTCAGTGCAAGTACCGGCCCCTCCTCACCTTCCCGCTGGCTTTCGGAGGACTGGCGATGCAGCAGTGCAGGTTTTCTCTCTCCTGGTGTGATGCCTGACGGAGCAGCCAGAGTGTTTCACAAGGGCATCTGCAGTGTGTGGTTCTGAAAGTCGGAAAAGCGTTTTAATGGAGATCCTTAGGGGAAGATCCTCAGATGACAGCTGTAGATTAAATCTACGGGTTTTTAAGCAGGGTTTCACTTACATTCTCCAGCTCTTCCACAAGCTTAGACAAAAAAAAAAAAAAACAAAAAAACCAAAAAAAAAACAAAAAAAAACACCCAAAAAAAAACCCCCCAAAAAAAACCAACCAAAAAAACCAACAAACAAAAACCAAACTGCCCCCCTCTATTTTTCTTCTAGCTTTGCATCTTGTCTCTTAGGAATAGAGTTATGGATGGATTGTGCCTGAGAAAGTAATTTTTAGTTCCTAAGTGAGGACTTTTCTGTATGATTAATTTGTTCTGGAACAAGCTGTAGACTATATTTATATTACAGTAGCTAACACAGAAGAGTTTTCCACATAGCTATTGTTTCACAGTAGCTATTCCAGGCAATATCTCAGTAAGGAAAAGTCCTAAAAGTTATTGTTTGCTTTTGTGCTAGAATTTTTTGCATATCCCACTCACAGTTTTTGTTTGGGTTTTTTTCTTTTTTTTTGGACTTTGTCAGCCTGATGACTCTGAGCTTACAAAATGGTTCTGTGCACTGAAGGATCGGGGATGTATTCTACTACTTCAGTCCTTTAGAAAAAAAAAAAATAATGCTGTTCATTCAAGGCAGGACTCGTTTTTCTGGACTTACTGAAGTGGAAGTAAAAGGGTAGGACTGAGAAAATGACACACCAGAGAGATGCATGCAAACATCCCAGCCTGGCTGTTTCCTCTCCTCTCATGCTAGGCAGGGAGGGGGTGACAGGAGCGTCACTGTAACCTTGCATCCTCCAGCAGCTGCCAACGGGGTCACCGCACGCCCGGGCTCTCCGTTACCGTCTCCCGTTCCACGGAGGCGCTGACGCCGCTGCCGGGAGCCCGAGGCGATGCCCAGATAGCACCGGCTGCAGCTGCGAGGCAGGAAAAGTAGTTCATGCACCACTTGGCAGAGGGGACGAGAGCTGCGTGGTCTCAAGGAGCAAAAGCAGGCAAGTGTGGACGATAGATCAGCTTGGAAAGAGCCCCAGGTAGGTGGGGATGTCCCCAGAATGTGCAGAGCAGGAGGTGCGGTCAGAGCTACTGGTTTTAATGGTTGTAACGTTGGCAGGCTGTTCCCCTCTGAGCATAGGTTAAATTTCTTTAGGATAAAGGCTTTCTCCCACTATTGAGTGGCTGAGTAATTTTTAAAATATGTTCTCAACAAAGAGCAGCCTTTGTGCTGCCTGTGTTGGACTTTGTTGCTGCACTGATGTATCTGGTGAGAGGAAAAGATGCCACGAGCATCCAGGGCTGCAGAAGAGGCCAGTCCCTCTCCTGTTTGAAATATGCCAAGCACACTCAAGGAGCTATATGTGAAAGCAAGAGCCATTTTAAAGGGCAGTACTACCCTGAAGGTAAATAAGGCTCATGCACTTATTTAGCAGGATACACTCTTTAGTGCTTTGGAAGTAGTTGTCTTGGTGCCTTCCAGGAGAGCTTTAAAATCATCTTTCCTTTTCGTTGGCTTTGAGGATCTGTGTTCTCCATCTGCAAGACAGTGTGTATTTGGGGATTAGCAGATGGTGCCTTGGTGGTACCAATAATGGACTTTTTGTATCACTTATCTTTCCTTCATTAATGGTAGGGTTTATACAGTCTGTATGAACTTGAGGGCATTTCTCATGTTTGGAAACTCAGATTGCCCCTTCTTGTACTGGGAGTGATTTTAGAAGGGCTGGGGGCAGGAGGTCACCAGCCATAGACACTAAGCCCTTGCCAGCTATGCTGTTGAGGCTTAGGAACACAACATCCTTTAGAGTGTAATTTTTGCACATAAAGTAATCGGTTTTGGCTTCCTGTAAAAAAATATAAGTGTATTATATATACCATATTGCAATAAGAGAAAATTCTGTGTGTTCATTTCTTCTGTGGAAAATATGTGTGTGTACATATACATATATATGTACAGCCTCAATCCCTTCAGCTTTTGATAGCAAAAATAGCAACAAAATCTTTCCTTCCTTTAAGGCAAGCAATAACCTCTGTGATTTTCAGAGGTCTTCTCTGCAGACAGGACCAATTCCTTCCTTCCCTGTTCCCAGCTTTACACTCCAAGTGCTGCCAGGTCCCCCTGCCCTCCCCACACTGCTTTCCACCAATGCCCCAGGAATTCACTCCTTGTAAAGGAAATGGGAATCATTTGAGTAAACACCTTCCCAGCAGAGGCATATGGGCTGCTCAGACCTCGTGGTCACTCGTGGGTTGCTCAGACAGCCAGGGTGTGATGTCTCACTGATCAAGTTCTTCTTTCACAGGTGTTTGATCCACAGGATTTGTACACTGGAGAACAGTTCTCCAAGGTCCTGAGTACACTAACAGCTCTAAATAAAGCCACAGAAGGTAAGAAAAAAAAAAAAGGTGGGTTTTTTTTTTCTGTTGTCTTTCCAAAACCTGGCTTGTGTATGTGCTGGGGTGGGTGTTTTGGTTTTTTTTTTCTAATTCCTAGTTGATTATGATTTTTGTAGGCTTGGCAAATTGTGCTGCTAGCACTGATGCCTGATGCTGGATGGTGGAATTGACATTTCATGCTTCTAGCAGCTCCAGCTTTAGATGTGACATTTCAGAGTTGTTGTGTGCACTCTGCAGAGCTTGATTATCCCTTTACACTAAGGGACCTCTGCTTGGTTTTGACAGTATTAAGAGACCCTGAAGTAGGTCACTGTAAGGGAACCTCAGTATAAATGAGCATGTACCTCCCTAAATGCAAATATCAGATTTTAAATAGTGCATTTTAAAGCTGAAAAGCAGATCCATCTGCATAATGTCTTTACTGAATGGCAAATGTCATTGCTCAGTCAATTGTGTTGAAGTTTCTTTCTCTCCTCTCCCCGGGATCTGTGGTGTTGGCTCCCAGAGTTGGGAATCAAGCTGATTCCCAGCGGGAGGAGGGTTTGATTTCCCTGTTGCATATTACAGTTTAGGTGATTAAAAGGAGAAAACTTCAAAACGCAAACCTGCAATTTTCCTTTCATGGGAAGGCTTTCCTGTTGGCTCACTGCATTCTGCCTAAGTTTGAGTTGCAGCAGTTTTCTCAGTTCTTTCACTTCTCTTTCAATGGAGTTTCTGGTTTTGGGTTCTCTTCTGCTGCTCAGGTGTTCAATGAAAAACAACCTCTTTGCTGGGACTGGACCATCTCCATTTTTCCACCTTTCTGTCCGAATGCAAGGTTTTAGGAAATCACATATATAAGAAAGATATGTTTATACATTATATAGACTGTTGTATAAATTATCATGGGTATATTATAAGCAGCAACATATTCAATGTATTATAATAGTGCGTACAGATATATATATATGCACACACAGGTATGCATGTGCCTATACATGAAGAAATTCAGGTTCTTAGGCTGCCTTTCTGCAAACAGCACTCTGCTCTGCCACCAGTTCCCTCCCTAGAAGTCAGTGATGATGACTGAGGCTCAGCACATCTCCTTGCAGCCTCTTACCTCTCCATTAAATCCCAGCACCCGGTGACCCTGTGTAGGCAGCTCCTGCAGCTCAGTATCATGGGGGATATAAAATGCAGATCTTCTAGACAGGGAGTAGCCTTGGCAAATGCTGTCATTATGGCTGATGTTAGCATCTTTATTTAGAAAGCAAAAAGAATAAGAAACTGCCTCTGTGCCTGCCTCTTGCTGGACTGGAGGGGTTTGATGGGGTGGGAGCAGCACTCTTGTTATTTACAGTGCCAGCTTGGTTCTTGCTGCCACCTGTGTCCCAGCTCACCCATGCAGTCACCAGTCAGGGCTCAGGACGTGGCTTTGCTGGGGGATAATTTCTATTACTATAGGCTATAGGGAAGCCAGGATCCTCTTGGTTTCACAGCAAACATCTGTTTGAACAAATGCTTTCTCTGTTTAAATGTTAAAAAGCGCAATGCCTGCGATATAATTAGCTGCTCAGGCAGAGAGCACCCTTGGGAAAAGTACAGAGTAAAATAAATACATGTCTAAAACGTTTGCTTTTTGGTGGCTTGGCCAAGTTCCTGAGAAGCAAGAGCCTGTGTCCTACAAACTGCCACTGCAGCTGTCCCAGTTTGTCCATCTTGCCGGAGGCCAAGAGCTGAGTGGAGGAGCATCAGGACAAGCCCAGTACCCACTGCTGCAGCTCCTGCTGTGGCCAGGGCTCTGGCATGCCAGAGCATCCCAACACCCGGGTCAGAAGCTGAGGGAAGTAGGTGACAGCTGAGGAAGCACTGTGGGAATGTGTTTCTGAGCATCCATTTGAAGTCCAAATCTTTGAGTCTTCCTGGGTCTTGTTATGCAAATAACTGGAGGCATCATTTGTAGCTGATAAACTCAAAAGTTCAGCAGCTGTCCATCAAATAACTGAGCTTGATGCTTTTATCTGAAGGAGAGAGCAGGGGAGGAAAACCAGCTGTGCTGGAACAGACAAGGCTCATCTGCCAAAAATAGTGTAGGAATGTGTGCAGAAAACCCAGCTATTTTAACCATAGTTTAAGCAACATATGGCATCAGTGTTCCATGCTGGACCAGGCATAAAATAGGATGCTGTCATGATGCAATATAAATGATATACTTCCCTGCCAAACTGTCAAAGTCAGTTTTACATTTGTTTCTAGGTTGCTGCAGATATTTATAAAAGCATTGGGAGATTGGGAGGGGCAGGGAGAAGCACAGAATCTACAGTAACCAAGTCATTTCCGTGGGACTGTTGCTGATGCCTTGTGTAAGCAGAGAAATCTGGACTGGTGGTTGACGCCCTCCCTTCTTAGAAGGAATCAGGGGAAAAAATCTCATGTTGGCAGTCAGCCACCCCTAACCCTGGCCTGTGAGTTGCTGGGAGCAGCCGAAACCGCTCCTGCTCAAATCCCAGGATGCTTCAGAGAAAAAAAAAAACAACAAAACCAACCCACTCTGTCTTTGCAGAGTGATTTTTCCATGTGGAGGGTTTTTGCTGTTAGTGCAGCCCTGGGAGCATGGAACTTGCTGTGTGGTTGTCAGGCAGTTGTGTAATGAACAGGGCAAGAGAGAAAGCTGACTCACTGGCAGCACACGAGATTTAAGGTGAATTTTGTCCATTGCTGGAGCGTGGAGTGGGTGAGCAGTGTGTGTGTGTGGTGTCACTGGGGGTTTGTCAGGTAGCAGTGCCTGGAAGTCATAGGCACAGACCTGGTCCCCCTTGTGCAGGGTCTTGGAGAAAGACAAATCAAGTCCACCCCACAGGAGCACACAGTTTGTGTTGCTCCAGGTCCAACCTAGGGATGAAGTGTTTTCCTATTGAAACACAAATCCTCTAGGGAGAATAAAAGCCCAGCTGAGTTCCTGTAACTCCTACCAAACTTCCCCTTTGGAATGATTTTTCCATGTTGACGTTCAGACTGGAGGAGAACAGGGGCACAACAGTCTTGTTTTCTTGTTGTGTTTTCTAATTCCTGCACATGCTTCGTGGCTTCATCACCCTCTGCTCCTGCAGTGTTTTCACAGGAGAACTCCAAACTTTATCCAGGGGATGTGCACATCACCCAGCACAGTGATACCTGTAGACCACTCATTCTCTGCCCTTCTTCTGAGGTCCATGGGCATCCACACTGTGGGTTTAAAACAAACAGCTCTGGGATACAGAAGCTCTTAAATCTAAAAAGAAGCTAAAAGAAAAGCAAACATCAAAAGCCCTTTACAGTTTACTGAAATCAGTGTCTGCTGTTGTTTCATTTGAGCACCATGGCACCTGGGAAGGGGGTGATCTGAGTGTCATCCCACGCTGGGGTATGAGGCATGCGAGCAGAGAAGTCTTGAATCCCATGGCTTTGCCACACTGCAGCACCCAAGCAGGATTCTGGGGCTGCCAGGTCCTGCAGGAGCTGAGGCAATTCTTGGTGATGAGGCCACTGATTCAATCTCAGGGTAGGGCAATTTGTGACCAAGAAACTTTTTGCCTCCTGGCAATTTTTTTTTGTATCAATATAGAAACAAATCACTAATTGTGAAAACCAGATGGGTCTGACCAGCAGCATTATTTCCAGCATCAGGCAGATGGTGAAAGGACAAGCCCTGAGTCCAGTTTGCAAAATTTTGAGCTCCGAGCACGTGAAGGAGGCAACTCCAAGAGCTGCTGAGATGGTCTGAGCCTTTCCCTGGGCTGCCAGTCTCCTGGGAATGACACTCCTGTCCTTCCTCAGCATGATCTGAATCCCTCTCTCACATGGCAATGGCAGCAGTCCACAAACAGCAATCAGAATGGTGCCTAGCCTCTTTCAGCTGTATAATGAACCCAGAAGGACTTATCTAAATAGAGAAGTGATTGTGTGGACCAGCTGTTCAGCATTCTTCCTCACTCAGTGGGGCAGCCCACGCTGCAGCTGCAGAGGTGACCTAAGAGCTAAACTTTGAAACACCTTCAACTGGGCTTACTCAGAAACATTCCCAGTTGGGCAGCATGGGGCTGAGTGTAATTTTGTTTTTCTGCAGTTTTAAGGTGGATTTCAAAAACCTATTGCCATCGTATATACTGCAGAATTGCCATGCCCTAGGAGTGCAATTCAGCTACTTCTTTCATGGAAGGGTTAACCCAGGCCAGAAAAACCATCCTCAGTGTTGACTGGGAGTACCTGCACTGGAGATGCACTGCACTTGCATTTCTGCTCTGATAGATGCACCTTCAGCTGTTCTTGTTTCCTTTACAGCCTTTGCTCTTGGCTTTGCTGTGATGCTGAGGGATGGTGGACAGTTGGATAACGTTCAGATGTTGTTTTTGCTTTCCCAGATCACCCATCAAAAGGGCCATGTTCACAGCTTTCATCTCTTGGCCCTGCAGCTGGAGGTCCTCACACTGATTCCACCAGCACAGCTTCCCAGTCAGCGAGTGTCCTGAGGAGGCAGTCCAAGCCTGTGGTATCTTTTATTAAAAACATTTCATCAAGGGTTTGATGGCTGGGGGGGCAGAGGGGTGTGAGTGGTACCCATGGGTCAGGCATTGAGGCTTCCCTCTGATCTCCATCGTGGCTTAGCTGCCTGGGCTGGGGAGAGTCTCAGGGCTTCTCCAAACTGTGATGCTCCTCTCTGTGACATGAGAAGAACGATTCTTATCTGCCCTCTGTTGCACTGTTAAACAAAATCAATGCTTGGGAGGGACCTCGTGGCCCTCTGGCAGGAGTGCTTGCACAAAAGCAAGACATTATTGCTGTTATAAAGAGCAATACTGAAAAAACAGCTGTCACAACAAAGAAGAACAATAGCTTGTCCTAGTGACTTCTGCTGCTTTGGACTATTTACTGATGTTTTTCCATGTTTCTTTCCTTAGGAGATGACCGAGAATGGCAGTCACCAGCTGGTGGTAAAGGCCAGGTTCAATTTTAAGCAGACCAATGAGGATGAACTCTCCGTTAACAAAGGAGACATTATTTATGTCACTCGGGTTGAAGAAGGGGGCTGGTGGGAAGGGACCTTGAATGGAAAAACAGGCTGGTTCCCAAGCAACTACGTCAGAGAAATCAAATCCACCGGTAAGCAAATTGCTTTAAGGGCTGATTGAATGGCAGCACCACAATGCAGTGTGGATCCCTGTGCCTCTGGGAAATGGCTGCTTTTTATTAAGGGCCATTTGTGTCCATAAAGCAGCAGGGCTGATGGAAGGATGAATGAGGCCAGAAGGATAAAGGCTTTCGGATGAGTGGCTTGAGAGCTGTTTCTGCCTCTTCCCCATCTCCTTGTGCCTTCCCATTGCTCCCCCAAGGCCCAGCATCACAGGAGTGGGGATGTTGCCAGAGGACCAGGCTGGAGATGGCTGCGTGGGTCCCCTTTGTCCTGGGGAGCTGCCAGGTTGTTCCAGTGTCTGAGCACAGAATTAGGTTTTTGTTAGAGACCTCGGTCAGGCAATATATTCACGTTTGTCCTGGCAGTGGTGGGTAGGATACTCACAGCCTCAGTGAGTAACTATATGGCCCCAGGGAACAAAACAAAACCCAACAAAGACAATATGGTCCCAGGGAACGGGCCCTTGGTTTTGTCCAGAGCAATGGCTGGGTTCACATAGTGCATTTTTCCACCAAATGCATCTGCTGCTGCAAAGCTGCAGGCAGTATTGAGAAAGGAAGAGGGAGGGAATGATCCATCTGATGACATCTGCCTTTATTAAGCATTGTCTTGAATGTCCTTAATGTTTTCTGAATGTGATTTTAACCAGATGTGAGGTGCTGATGACATGAAGCATGGCCCTGGCTGACTGCCCTGCAGCCTTACAGACCCATTCCAGCAGCTCACCCCATTGTGCTTCTGAGGCCATTGTGTGACAGTAAACTTGTTTTTTTCACAGAATACAACTTTAATTCCATAACATAAGCCTTGAGGCCTTACCTTAGACAGAGATCTGTTGTGTGCTGGGTGCTGGTTTTACAGCTGAGGATCAGCCCAGGCTTTTAGAGGCCATGAGACATCAAAGGTGGGCTGGAAATTGCACAACCCCTGTTAGACATCTTTGCTCCCACACTTGCAAGGGAAAAAGCAAAGGAGGGAAGAATAAAATTAATCAGTGAATATTCAGAATTAGGCCTTTTTTTTTTTTTTAATTCTAAATGAAAAAATCATTGTTAAGGTATCTCATCTCCCACAATTTTCCCCTGGGAAATGCTTCCTGAGCTGGAGCAGGACATTGCAGCAGAGATTGAAGGCCTGTCTGGCACAGCCCAGGAATGATTAATTAACTCAGTGAATGGCAAAATGCTTTTTAAAATAGGAGAGCAAACTTCAGTCCCACGGGGGAAATCAGATGGCAGCTGCATGGAGTAACAGCACCTCTTGAATTGAAGGGCAAGTCTCTCATTGATCCCCATACAGGGGGAGATTATGGAGACTATCAGTTTTCTTTTCATCTGCAGAGCTTTTCTCTTCAGATCCTCTCTCTTGCACCCATTTCACCAGGGAGGAGAGTTTGTTCCCCCAGTCTCTGCTTGCTCAGGATATGTGGCCATATTGCAAATGATGGATGCAGGGACCATCAGCTCACCCTCTGCTGCCCCACCACCACTGCCTGGGGGCTGTAACCTGGGGAAACCCTCCCTGCCAGCCAGTGGGAGCTGCTTTCCTCACCTCCAAAGTGCAAGACTTGTCACTATAAATCGAGTTACTTGCTTTTCACACTGTCTGCACTTTCACTGTGTCCTAAGCTTGCCCTTTGGGTGGAAATAACCAGCTGCATGGAGCAAAGCTCCTCCAAGACTTTAAATGAGTCACAGAGCTCCCAGCTGGAAACAATAGGAAACTCTACAAGGGCATTAATTAGACAAAACATCAAGCTGTGGTTTCCAGGGGCTAAATTTATCAATTTCAAGCTTCTGCCCTGCTATGGGTGAGGAGGTAATTGCCTTTCATGAGCGACTGCAGGGAGAAAGCAGAGACTGGCAGCTCAGCATGGCACAGAGGCATTTTGAGAGAAGGTGAGCAGCCTGGCCAGGGCTGGTGGTGCTGACCTGTCCCCAGTCTGCAGGTGACAGTGCCTGGAGACCTGGCAGAGCTGTGCTGCTGGTGGGAAGGGGCTTCTCCAGGGAAGGAAGGATGGAGCAGAGACCTGGGTGTGCGTGTGTGTGCGCACGGATGTGCCACGCTGGAGGCATCTGCTGGGGGTTAGCAAATGCAGGAGATGATGAGAGTTGACTTCTAGGTTTGTGAGAGCTTTTAGTCTTTTTATTCAAGTCTGCCTTCTTTCAAAGGGGGGTTTTGCATCACAAATGACTGCAGGACTTGGGGTTCAGCATATTGATTGGTGTCAGCTTGCAGTGCCTCGTGAATCACCTGGATCACATCACTGCATCCGGTACTTCTGGTAGACACCCAGTTATAAAAAACAGAGTTTTGTGGGCTGGTTGAAGCTCTAGTGTAGCTCCAAACAGTACCAGACACTGGGCTGCTGCCAGGGATTTCAGAGCAAAGCTGTACGTTGGTTGGCAGAGGCTGCGTGGTGCTCGGGTGCCCTGCACACCTTCAGTTTGTTCTTGAAGCAGGCAAACAAATTCTGCAATTGAATTTTTGTGTTCACAGGGGTGAAGTTCTATTCGCTGGACATGATACAGTGACTTTTCTTGCTGCAATAATTAGAGCTGTGCACTGTGTAATTTATTGATGTATTTTTTTGGTACAGATAAACCACTCTCTCCCAAAGCATTAAAAGGACTTGAAAGCACTCAGCTGACAAAGAATTATTACCCTGTGGTAAGTTTTTAAGTGCTGATCGTACATTTTAATAAGTAGCATATTATTAATCTTCTGAACTGGCTCCTTCCCATAGAAATCATTGAAGCAATTTGTAACAATTGGGGATGTGACTGTGTATTTAAATGCAGCTATTGCCATTTCCTTGAGTCAGGGCTGTCAAGAAAATAAACCACAAATGTTAAGTTGCTGCAAGATGTCAAAAAGGAGAGACTCAAACTAGGAAACTGAGATAACATGGCAAAAGTGGCAGCTTTGGGATCAGTGTTGGGACATAAGGCATGATGTCTCTGGTCCAGCCCTTGCCATTGACTGCTGTCTATCTTCTGTTGATAAAGATGGGGAGATAATGTCACAGCATGAAGCAGGCCAGATTAGAGCTCTGATCCATGATCTCTTTCTTGGGTTTGCCTGGAGATGTTACATCCCAAGCTGCCTGTTCTGTGCCTCTGCCAAGAGGTGCAGCCCTTAGAGAAGGAGCAGCTCACAGCCTGGCTTGTTAACCAGGCTTGGCTTTGGACAGTCAGCCTGCTGGGCTGGGAACTGTGGCTGCAGGAATGTCACCTCCTCTGCTGTCTTGCTACTGGAGCTGTGATGTCTGGCAAAGAGGGGGCGGGTACCTCCCTTCTATGTCCAGGTTAGAGCGAGCCCTGCAGTGTCAGAGAGATAAAATGCCTGCACGTGAGCATCCCTGGCTCTTGGTGCCAGAGGAGAAATGTGCTCACTGACATATCTAAATATATTTCAAGCAAAGCAAAGCAGAGACAACATGTCCAGGGAGCTGGGAACTATCTCCACTGTCTCCAAAGCTCTTCTACATGGATAAACTGGAGTGCTGACTGGGAGCATGCAGGCAGTGGCTTTGCCTGCCCTGCTGCTGGGGACAAATTGGCTGCTGAGATGGATTAGGAGGACCAAACCCAACTCAGCACACCCAAGCAAGCTGGACCCTGGCTTAAGCTGCTGCAGAAGCTTTCCTTGGTCTGGCCACTGTTGCATTTAAATTGTTTTCTGCCTTTGTGCAAAGGGTGCTCCCAAGGCACATGCACCACTCCTTTGTTTGCACATCTTGGCAACCAGTCCTGCATGCAGGGTTAGGCATGAGCCTCTTGGGGGTCAGATACTGAACTCGGGTCTGAACTGATGTTGTCTTCATGCTTTCCCAGAGAAGAAGAAGCAGCCCTTAACACCTGCTTTCCAGGCCTCCCCCAGTTTGCAAAGTAAAATAAAAAAAAATTGGACTCTCCGGGGCTTTCCTGAGTATTCTGGGTTGTGCATTAACAAATGTAATTTGTGGCCTTCAAATACATGTCCATGCTTTCCCACACTTGGAAGCTGATCATGTTCCTTTGACGAGTTGCTAGTACTAAGATCTGCTCAGTGCTCTGTCTCTCACCCTAGGTGTTGCAAAATATTCTGGAAACAGAACGAGATTATGCGAAGGAACTACAATCACTTCTGGGAACTTACTTAAGACCCCTCCAGTCTTATGATAAGTAAGATATAAGAGCATCTGAGGTGGAGATAACCCTGTAAAACCCACCACAGTTCATTACTTTCCTGCTTTTGAATGTTGAGGGACCATTACTGTTCTTCTTGTAAAGCCTCACAGCTTCTGGGAACCAGAAAGTGCCCCTCCATGGTCCAGGCTTCTGCTCTTTCCTGTTCCTCAGCAATCAGGCAGGCATTGGGCCATGTTAGAGATGGGCATTTCCACCTGGCTGTACCAACCCATCTGCAAGCTCGTGTCTGGCTGTCCCAGCATGCATGTTTCCCAGCTGTTGTGCCTTGCATGGCTTCTTCCCTTGTGATTTGCCTCGCTGTGACTTCTCAGCCTCCAGCAGCATCTTCCGCTCATCTCTTCACTTGGCATGTGAGGACACGTGTTCTCTGTCTGGGGTGAGACTGCCTCATGCTAAAGCCAAACTGCTGCCAAGCAAGAAATGACTCCCCTTGTCTCCCCATCTGTGCAGCTGTCGGATTGAAGGACCTCTGTGTTTGGGAGGATCATGCTGCTCAACCCACCCTTACAGCCCAACCACCACTGGGGGACTTTACCAGGGCTTACCTGTGGAAATAAGCAGATGTATTTTCCATCCATGCTGGGGAGTGGTGCAGAGGCAGCACGTTGCCATCCTGTCCTTGCCCAGGCAGCACGCTGGTGCCTCTCAACAGATTCCTATCCATAGTTTCACTCTGCATAAAAGACCCTGTGCAGGTAGCTTCACCTCCTGCTTATTGCTTCAGCTTTCCAGTTGTCTCTTCCAAATGGTGCCAGCTCAGTGACCCCAATCCATGTGGCTGCACCTGGGCCCTGGGTCCCTCTGGCAGAGAGACTTGTGAAACCAAGCAGCCCCTGAGCATCAGGGGCAGAAGGCAGATGTTTAGACTGTGTCCAGTCCGGAGAGATGGGAGAGCAGTGTCTTAACAGCTTTGTATTTAATTCTCTCTTATCTTCTTCACATCTTCATGTGGGATATGTTTGGCTGTGAAAATTTCTCATGCCTTGTAGGTGGCAAATGGCTTAAATGAGGGTGGTACAAGAGTGACTCTGAGGATGACAGAAGCAGACATGTTAGTTCTGGACAGGAGAAATCCAACCTTTCTCAAGGAACAAAGCAAGCCCTACCTGAGGGGCAGCTCTGCAGGACCATCGTCCTGTAAGGAAACCCAGAGCCTGATTCCCTGAAGACAAAGCTGTCTCTCTGCCTGCACACACACCTCCCTCCCCTCCCCTGGCTGAAATCCCATCTGTCTCTGTCTATCAGACAGTTAAACATCTGAGAAGATTAGTGTGATTAAGTGATTAAAGTCCAATTAAGATAATCCTTGACAGCCAGCATCTTCTCAGGAAGGCTGTGGGCTGGAGCTCACAGGTCATGGGGTTTGTGTTTTCCTGTGTCCAATGGTGCATCTGGGGAAAGAGGAATGGCTTACAGGTACCCTGGGGGTGCTGCTGAGAGCAGCATCTCTCTGATGCTAATTGATGATTTGATTCTTCTAGGCTCAGTGCTGTGGACATTGCATCATTGCTGGGAAATGTGGAGGAAATTTCTGCATTTCAGCAAACTCTCAACCAAGCCCTGGAAGAAGTTGCAAAGTAAGCTCATGCTGTAGTGCTGAAGGTGTTAAGCTATTAAACTGCAGCTAAAAATAATAGAAAGACACGGTCATTAAAGTTCCCCCCGGCTGATGTTTTAGAGTTGTTAAATATAGAAAAAATAAGAGGATTGAAGAAAAAGGCAGCAGGTAGTGCTTTGGCAAGAGGGAAGGTGGAAGAAACTCTGACATTTCTACTCTTAAGGCATCTGCTGAATGAAAGTGTCACTAGACCTAACATGAAAGTGTCACTAGACCGAAAATGCAAGCACATGTAATGTGGGAGGTCTGGCAGGCAAGAAGATGGGGACTGCCAGGAAGCAAACAGTGAATTATTAGAGGTAGTTTCCCTCAGGGGAGGCTGGCAGACCTTAGCCCAGGCCCTCCCTTGGAAGGGCTGAAAAGAGATGGAGAAAGTATCCAAGCTGTGGCTTCCCTTTCTCTCTCCATTTCCTCTCTTATTCCTGGGCAGTCCCTTCCATTGCACCCAGTGCTTCCCAACACATCCTCACCAGCCCCAGTTGGCTACAGCGTCCTTGCAGCAGCTGTGCTGGTGGGACAGAACACGTTGGGTCACACCTTGTCCTGGGCTGATGATGTGTTGTGGTACCCCCTGTCTGCACCACAAAACCCAAGTCCCATCTGAGGACCTCCTCCTTCCCAAGTGGCAGACTTTCCTGGAAATGAAGCAGGTGGTTTCTGGGCAATTACCTGAGAGTCTTGTAGCTGCAGGGTGCAGATCAAGAGGCTGAATATTGTGTGTTGGTACCTGTAGGCTCCCTGAGAACCAGCAACGTGTGGGGGGCTGTTTCATGAACCTGATGCCCCAGTTCCGCTCCCTGTACCTGACCTACTGTGCCAACCACCCCTCTGCAGTCAGTGTCCTCACACAGCACAGGTGAGTGATGGAGGAGGAGATTCAGGCTGGAATCCCTCCTTTAAAACGTTACTTTCATTATTAATGCTGGCCTTGGCACGGCCTTTGACAAAAAGCCAAGGGGCAAAGGATGGGGTCCTGCTGCTGGGAAAGCTGCTGAGGCTCTGGGCTCTTTAACATAGTCCCAGCTCCAGCATGGAGAAAACTCCTGCTGCTTGTCTCCAGAGCTGGGCTCACAGGTCCTGTGTACACACACTCTTACCTTGGGTAAAACCTTGGGAAACTGAGAAGCAACCTCAGTCCTCGCAGTAGTATCTTCTGTGACTGTTTCTTGCTAAAGGACCCAGGTACTGGTTCAGACCCACTGCTGAAGTGCTCACATGTGGGAGTATCTTTCCCTGGGGCACGTTGTTGTAAAACAGGGGTTGTCATCATGTCACCCAGAATCACCCTGTTTAATAATTGACCCGTTGTTCAACCGGATGGTGGATTTGCAGGGTTGTTGGTAGTTCACAGTAACACCATCCTTCAGCATATCCCACTTGAGAAGACACTTGAATTTGTATAATATCATGCTAAAGAGCATAGGAAGCCAAAAGGCTACAACTGTGTCATCCCTAATGGCACTGAGCTGTCCTCTCTGCAGGGATGGGCAAGCCTGGACCCAGCCACACGGTTAAAGTCTTCCCATTCTGTAATGGGAACTCACAATATATTCACTTACCTGCTGAAATACTGCTTTAATTCAGCCTAACAAAAAGCCTGGCTCCTGTAAAGGACTCAACCATGTGGTTTGTCAGCCTGACCCCTTCTCTTAAATCAGTCAAAGGATCAGCTTTGGCACATGTGCTGCCATGCACGAGCTGTGTTTTCCAGAGCAATGTACAAGCTCATGGCAGTGTCACAGCTCCCAGCAGGGTCCCGTTGTGTTCCTGCAGCATCCTTCAGCACAGCAGCAGCCTCCGCAGCCCCTGCTGTGCACCAGGCACCTGGTCCTGGGCCATCTTGGTGTGCTGGGGACCAGCTGCTGGCACCCATGTACCCCAGAGGCTGTGCACACCACCACCACCACTGCACAGCATCCTCCCCTGTGTCCCTGGGGAGCAGGGTCTTGCTTTGCTGGAAGCTCCCAGCTCCCCACCAGGTCTGCGGTTTGGGGGTGCTTGGAGGGGAGGCTGCACTGCCTTTCAAAAGGCAGAGCTCAGGGCAGAGCCCTGGCCATCAGGAGATCGTGGGAGGCAGCAAAACACAGCCCTCAGCAGTGGGGAGCCTGCCTTCTTGTTGTTTTTGTCTCTATTTATAGTGATGAGCTGGAAAAGTTCATGGAGAGCCAGGGTGCGGCCAACCCAGGCATTCTCATCTTAACCACGAGCCTCAGCAAACCCTTCCTCAGGCTGGATAAATATGTGACCCTGCTGCAGGAGCTGGAGAGGCACATGGAGGTAACTGGGATGATGGGGGGGACTGCTGGGCAGGCTCTGGCCGTTGATGCTGCAAGAGGTGCCCCCCAGGCTGCAAGAGGTACCTCTGCCTGTTGGAATTTGAGCATCACATTGCTAAAAAGTACTTGCCATCCCTCCAAGGAGGTGTTCTACCCCCGTGGAACATCACCCACCTTTCAGGTCAAAAGTGGGGGGAGTGGTGGAGTCTGGGGGATGCTGCAGGAAGGTGGTGTCAGCTCAACCTCCCTCAAAGATGGGCCATTTCCAGCACAAGGAAAAACAGGGTTCAGGGGTAGGCTACAGCTGGTAGTTAAGGGGTAGGCTACAGCTGGCAATTGTTTGTAGAGTTGGTAATAAATCAGTGGGGTTTTTGTAATTTCCTGAGGTTGCTATCCTCGGGTGCTTGTTCCTGCAGCTGGAGGCACATCCCTACCCCTTGCCTGGGGCTCGTGGTCCTGGATGGAGGCAGAAATGGATCTGGCAACAGGCTCAGACACGGGGGTGGAGAAGCAAGTGCCTTGGAGCAGGGAGAGCAGCGAGCTGGGGGCAGAGACTTCCTCAGTGGGTGGCAGACCTGCCTCAGGACCTTGTTTTTCTCCCCAGGGACTGTAAGGGTCTCTGCTGTGGGAGCTCTGCTGGTGCACACCAGCCGTGGGGATGCAGACCTCAGGGGTGATGCAGGGAGGTGAAGAAAACAGAAGTAATTATCTATTTTTAACCAGGTTTGCTTTTTCCCCTCTTCCAGTATTCATTAGCAGTTAATTACTCAGCATTCAAATCCACATCCCAGCCAGATGATTAAAACCTTTGTGCTTGAGCCAGGGGGGTTTTCTGTGTAGGAGAGGACATAAAAGCCTGCACTGCAGGTACAAAACAAACTGCCCAGTCCTGCTCTCACCTGGCTTAGCTGGGCTGCAGGGTCTGTGCTGAGCCTGGCTGCAGCCACCCTGCCCATACAGAGGGAGTGTGCTCTACTGCAGGGGGCCAGCAGTGGGTTTGGGGACACACACACACACACACACACACACACACACACACATCAGATATTGCTCTTGGTTTTCTCGAGCTGAATGTGGGGGCTGTGCTGCATGAATCAGTAGGGCTGAGGATTAAGCTGCAGTGCTGTGGGAGGAGAAGGATGTGTGCAATAGAGATGTCTGCAGGGTGGATGTACACCACAGCACTCCCTGCACTGCTGCACAGCTGGAGATGGGACAGGTCTGTCCAGGGCAGTCCTCATCCCCAGTTCAGAGGAGAGCAATCCCAGCCACAGGGACACCTCCATCACACCAACTTAGGTACCTTAGGATTTGCTTATAGTAGTGTAGAGCCTTAGATGCCCAGGAGAAGGTGATGGGAGAGCATTAGCACTGAGCTGCAGTCAGGGCTGGCAGGCAGCCTCCTGCTTTCTCCTCCCTGGCCCGAGAGCTCTCGACTCAGACGTGCCCTCCCTTAAACCTGGAGGTGAAGCTTCCATCGATGCTCATAGAAACTGCATCCTTTGGATAGGGCAGTGGCTGGAAGACCTTGTATCCCAATGGAAGTTCCTTTCCTGAAGGTGAAACCAGAAATCCACCTTGCACCTCTGCCTATTTTGATTTTGGTTTTCTTTTAAGCCAAGTTTGTTCCGAGTAAAATTGTCTCTGCTCTTGCTACGGCTGCTTTGCACCCATTAAACTGGTATCAATTAATTGCATTAAACCATGGTGGTCAGGGTGGTGAAGAAGTTGGCCCTGAGGGATTTTGGCCTTCTCCAGCAGCCCCATGATGCCTGAGCCCCACAGTCCCCAGCACCCTGCGAGCTCTGCAGCCCCAAGTGCACCAGGGCTGTGGGTGCTGCTGGGCTGTGGGTGCTGCACAGGGTGGCTGCTGCTGCTGTTGCTGTTGTTGCTGCTGCTGAGGGATTTTTCTCTCCCTTCACCAGGAGGCGCATGCAGATCATGAAGAGGTTCTGAAAGCCGTGACATCCTTCAAGTCCCTTGTGGTAGGTGGCAATTCTTAAAATAGAGCACTCCATTTCAGGGCTGCATTTCACGAAGAATGAGTCGGGCCTGACATTTGTCTCCTCGTTAGGAAAAAAAAAAAAATAAATGGTCTTTTGGAATGGAAAAGATGGACTATAAAGGATCTTAATTTCAAGTTTCAAGCCTAGAGCTGCCCCTGTGGCTGCATGTCCCAGCTGGCACCATGGTCCCAGCAGCAGAAACAGAGGATCTCTGCCTTCCAGAGCTGCAGAAAGCCACGTGTGGGCAGTGATGGATGCAGAGTTCCTTTTGTTTCCTTTCCCTCCTTGCCCTAATAATTTTACACCCAAAACTAGACCACCCCTTGCTTCTTCAGATGAGTCGTGAAAGGTTGACACACAAGTCTGACTAAACCCTTCTGAGCCCACTGAGCAACTCTTGGTTTTGTTGAGGTTTGCTTCCTGGGCATCAGAAAGCTTTTTTACCTGCAGTTACTATTTTTTACCTGCAGTTACTATTTTTTACCTGCAGTTACTCTTGCAGGTAATTTGTGGCACTAAGTGGTGTGGCCGTTGGGAGGGGAACAGAGCAAGTGGCAGGGAAGGGATGAGTCAGAGATAACAACTCTGTTTCTGTGAGCTGCGTTATTTCCATCCCTCCAAGTCCTCCTGCTCTGAGGTGAAAGAGGGGGAAAAGCCACCCGAGGCTTTACCTGGCAAAGCTTTTTTTCGGTTATTGAAAAAGCTGTAGCCTCTCTCACTTTGTAGCCACGGAACACCTTTCACTATAACCACTCCAGATGTGGTCCAACTTCCTTCCTTAGCACAGCAAGTTTTGGGTGCCTAGCAGTGCAGATAAATGATGGTGAGGAGAAAGTTCATAGAAAACAGGAAAGAGCGATCATGTTACATTTACTGAGAAACTTGGCTCCCTTCCCATTTATTCTGGTAGATAATAGGGGAATAATTCAGTTATATTAGGAGGTGTCATTAATCTTTGGGAATGCTCGTAAGTGATGGAGGGGTTTACTTGAAATGTGTCTACTAGGATGCTGAGCAATTTCATGTAATTATGAGATGCCTAAAAAAGGTTCAGTGCAGATTTGAGGTTAGAGTGGCAGAGATACCCCTCCTGATGGATACGTGGTCCTGTGGTGGGACCAGGGATGCTCCCAAGAGACAGCAGGGCAGGGACCATGGAGCTGCATTGCATCTCCACAGACTGTGATGGATTGCTCTGGATTTTATGTAGATTTGCATCCTGGGAACATCAGATTCAGACAGCCAGGGAGGCATCAAAGCCCACAACAGTTGCAAAACCAGAGGCAACACACACGGTTGGGTCCAAAATTATGTGTTATCAGACCAGCCTCTCTGAAAATCTGAGTACTCAAAGATTTTGTATGAAACTGAGCTGGAAAGGAGGAAAATCTCTGTCAGGAGCAGAGGGCTGGAAAAAAAATAAGGAGCTGGTGAAAAATCATCCCAGGTTTGGCTTTGCAGCAATTTCCTCTGTTAGGAGAGTGGGTCAGTTAAGGCAAGGTTTACTTGGATTCACAGGGCTGTCATTGCTCAGTTTGTAAGAAGAGACTGATGTGGCACTGAGTGCCATGGGCTGGGAACCACAGTGGCAGTGGATCAAGGGTTGGACTTGATGATCTCAGAGCTCCTTTCCAACCCTGTGATTCTGTGATTTTAACCAAATTTGTGTGATAGAGCTAAAGCAGGCTTTCCTGATTCTTTGACGTGACCATTCCTGAGCCCATGTGGCTGTGGGGGTGTTGCTGGAGAAACCACCTTTGTTGGGATGGTTTGGGTTTGCACCTGCCCTTTGGCTAATGGAGTGCCCTGCTGTGATTCCCAGGCACAATGCCAGGAGCTGAGGAAGAGGAAACAACTTGAACTGCAGATTCTTTCTGAATCCATCCAGCGCTGGGAAGGAGAGGACATAAAAACCATGGGAAACATCATCTACATGTCCCAGGTTATGGTACAGTGTGGGGGAAGTGAGGTAAGTGCAGTGTCCATCTCCTGGCTAAAGACATTGTGTCCAGATAGCCCCTTGCTCATGGGATCAGTGGTTCAAGGCAGCAGCAACTCTAACCCTAGGCCAGGAAAGTGCTGACAAATATTGCTAATCAATAATTTTACCTGGAAAAGTGCTGGGCTATGGGGCTGTGCACATCTTTGGAGTCAGGCACCACATCATGCTCCAGGGGGCTTAGCTTCAGGCCTTGGGAGATGCACTTTTCAAGCAAAAGAAGGATTTCAGTGTTGTATAGCATATTAATTTCCCTCCTTTCCCCCTATGAGTTACTCTGAGAAATGAGAGTGACTTGAAAGTCTGCATCAGCAGAACCATTTTGCCACGTCCTGCTCACAGCACGGCTGCTGCTGGGACATCCCACTCCAGAGCTGACTGCACTTTGGAAATAACTGAAGAGATTCCTGTGCTACTGGTCCTGAAGCATCTCACCAGTGCTTCCCACAGACCTTCCCCAGCAGTGTTAAAGCCATGTTTGGGCTGTGGGAAAGTGCCTCTTAGCACTGAATTGTTTGCTGTGGCAGCTTTCTCATGGGAAAACCTGCAAACCAAAGCCCTGTAGTCTAGCCACCAAGTCTTGCTTGGGGTGTGAACTGCTGGGGGACATAAAGTCTCAGTATTCTGAGGCACTCTGAAATGATTGGAAGAGGATGGCAGTAATATTGTGAGGATTAGCAGGATGCATGCAAAGTGGTTGTGTGCTGGAAAAGCTGGTACAGAAATGAGTTGTTGGAAAGAAAAAGAGCCAAAATAATTAGTTTGGGGGTGGTCTCTGGAAGGTTGTGATTCCAGCTGCATCAAGTTTGGTTTGCTGGAGGAAACTGCTTGTGATGCACTGCAAACCAGCCTAACCTAAATCCCTGTCCCTGCAGGAGAAAGAGGAGCGATATTTCTTGTTGTTTTCAAACGTTTTGCTGATGCTGTCTGCAAGCCCACGGATGAGTGGGTTCATCTATCAGGTAGGCATGCTTAATGTGAAGCTGCAAGGCATTAGGTGTGAAAAAGGAAATCAGATAGCTTTTATCAAATTCAAATCCTCTATTTCCTTAAACCTCTTTGTTGTGATGCAAATGACCCAGGCTGGGAACCAGGGCTTAGTTTTACTGTGCTGGCCAGGACACTTTGTGTCTGTGTCCTGCCAGCTGGTTAAATAGCATTCAGTAAGTTTGAATCCTGTGAAATTAGTAAAAAAAAACCCTCATCCTTGCAGCATCTTCCACATATTGTTCTTAAGAATTTTGTACGTGTGTGTATGGTGTCCTGACCCAGCTGTAGGGTTTTGCCATGCACAACCAGCCAGGCTGCTCTCAGGTTTGGGCCATCTGTGGACAATACTTCACTATTATAAAGCCCTCTGTAAAGAGCCAAATATTTTCACTCTGTGAGGCACCCTTAAACACTGCACACCTTGTGTTCTCCCATTTGTGTGGCTGCAATCAGGCTCTTCAGAGCTTGGCTTTTCTCCAGTTGCCTGAAACCATCAATACCCTCCAGGAAAAGGATATTGAGGTCTTATTTGTCAAGGGCGATGATAAAGATTTGGGAAGGATTTAGCTGGGTTTTTAGATTTTACCCACCAGTGGGAGTGATGTGAGCAGGCAGTTCAGCATGCAAAACAGAGGGACAGGGGAGGCTTTCAGGAAAACCAGTTTTTTTTCTCAGAAAAGCTCATCCTCCTGACTTGGTTGTGAAAAAGGTGAGCCAGGAATGACTCGGTTGTCATGGGAGCCTCTTCTCTGGGGTTTGACCTAGTTGTGCAGGGAAATGTAGATCCATGCATTAAGGGAGGCTCTTCCTGCAGTCTGAAGCCTTCACAAATTAGTTTTTAAAATGGAGTTTTCTAAAGAGAAAGGAATCAGGAGAAACAAGCTGGGAAGCAGATGCAGACCCTGACTCCTCCTCCATTCTCCTAGGGAAAGCTGCCTTTGACTGGAATGACCCTGACAAAGCTGGAAGATGCTGAAGGGAATGAGCACATGTTTGAAATTGCAGGTCAGTGTGGCCCCTGCCTGGGGACAACCTCGCAGCCCAAACAGTTTGTACTGGAGGTATTACTCCTCCTCGTGTCCCCACCCACTGCACCACATTCTTCTTTTTGCTTTTTTACCATGTGTCGTCTGAGGTCCTGAGCATCTCTCTCTTGGCTGAGGCAATCTCCTCCCAGTGCCCTTGAGCTTTGGCACTGGCACTGGGCTGTTTTTGGAGACTGTAGTGTTTCATATAGGACAAATCTCCTGCCAGGGCTCCTTGTGGCTCCATTAGTTCTGCTCTGTACCATGCATGCCCTGTCTGCATCCAGGGTCCCTCCAGTGCAGCTGTGAGCACCTCATTTCCTGACACAATAATGGCTCTGGTCATCAGGTAGCTTTCCTAATGTTCCTTCCAATTTTCTCTTTCAATTTATCTCATTACTTATGGTAAGACACAGTTGTTATGCTCAGTGACTTGGCTGCAGTGCTGGTGATATTTGGTGGCAGGGTCCTGTTAGTCATGGAAATGTTGCATTTGCTTACTTTTAACCTTAAATAATTCCTCACACACTCATCTTACCACTTCCCTTAACTTTTCTATGCTTCTCCCACACTGACTGGCACTGGGTGCCAGGAGCAGGATGGGCAGTTCCATCTTTGCCCTGGCCTTTTTGCAGCCACTGAACTTTTCAGATGGAGGATGCACTTGCTGCTGTGCCAAGCTGACCTCACCCCGTGTTTCCTCCGGGTCTCTACCACTTGCTAAAGGTGGTTATTTAACTCTGCCACAGGGAACATGATGGAGAGGCTCACAGTGTCCTGCAGCTCCAGCCAGGACTTGCACGAATGGCTTGACCACTTGCAAAGGCTGACCAAAGGGACCTGCAACACCATATCCAAAACCCAGTCCTGGAGCCCTCATTCGGTAAGCACGTCACCTCCCCAAGGCTCTGTGCTGCCCAGGTTTCCTCACTGCTGCCTGGTTTCTCTGTTTCAGCAATGCACCTTGATATTGAGCTGATGTGTACAGCTGTGAGACACATCCTGCAGTTCTGCTTGGAACCATGGGATGTTTGTACCATTTTTCATGTATCCTGCCCTGTTTTGGGGCCGCGGCCTAGATGCGTTCACCTGGTTGGACTCTTGTCCATCCCTCTGTGCTCCTCTGCATTGTTTGGTGCCTGCCTAACACTCTTCATTTGCTTCTCATCTATTTTCTCAGACATTTAGTTCAGCCGGACAGATCCGTGGGCCTCTGGAGCCACCCAAAATCCTCAAACCCTGGAGCTTGAGCTGCCTTCGTCCTGCTCCTCCGCTCAGACCCTCGGCAGCTCTGAGTTACAAAGAGGTAATCAGCCCATCTGCAGAGCCCCCAAGGCTCGTGGCAGCCCCCAGTGCTCCTGGCCAGGGTTCTTACCCCAGTAGCAAGGACACAGAAGCTGAGGTTATGGATGTCCCAGCCCTGCCATTGCTGCCTGTCTCTGCGGGTGGCTGCAGGTGAAGCACCAGCACCTGTGTCCATAGGCTCAGCCCCATTCCCAATGTTTGCTGCTGCTGGAGCCAGCACCCTCAGCTGCTGGATGTCCCACAGCAGGGTGTTCTGCAGCCTTGTGTGTCCCATTGGTGCTGTGATGGAGCTGCCTCTCCTCCTCCTCCTTCTCCTGCCTTGCTCAGAGCTGTGGGTGGGAGGTGGGATCCCCCCGGGATGTGCTGCCTGGAGAGGAGCAGGAGCAGTGGGTGGGTGCTGCCCAGATGGGCCCTGCAGGGTCAAGCAGCAATGCTACACCAAGAGGAAGAAGAAAAAAAGCCTCTTGATATTTCACCTGTCCTCCACCCTGTGTTTTGGTGGCTGGAGCAGCCGTGGGGCTTGACCTTCCTTCACTGCCCACAGGAGTGTTTTACACACCCAGACCCTCCCGGGAGGCTGCACCCTTCCCCCTGAGAGCCCCAGGGTGGGGAAACCCAAAATACACCCCAGCTCCCATTCTCCCCTTCCCCCCACTGCAACCACAGCACTCTCCTTCCCTGCCTCATGTTAAACTTTTGGGATTACTCACCAGTCACTGGGGTAACGCTCCCCACACCAAACAAGCACTCGGGTTCTGAGTCAGCACAGCAGCCCCAGGAGTGACACTGCCCAGGCTCCTGGAGGGGACAGGGACACAAGGCTGGCATCCCCTCAGGGATGGAGAGCCCAGCAGCCACGATGGCTGCGGCTCTGCTGCTCCAGGTAGAGATTTTAGGCAGCTTCGTGGAAATTTTTTTTACATTTATTTCTTAAAATTTGTAAACCAACACATTCTGTTTGGGAATTAAATTGTTCAAAAGCCAACCAAGCAGAATGGAAACCATCCTTAATCTCTGCGTGGTCCAAACCCCCACCTTAGACTAAACTGTTTCTTGCTTGCATGGTGAATTAAATTAAGGAAAAGGCTTCAATTAGAGGAAAAATCTTTCTGCATGGAAGTGCAAGGCTGAGATTTGTTTATAAGGTAGGCCAAAACCACAGACTGAGTGATATCATTAGTACCATGGTCCTTTCCAGTTTCTCAGTTGTCCCCTGCCTCACACAGCAGGAGTTAAGCTCCCTATGTTGAAACCAGAGGAGAGGTTTTTGCCTCAGTCTGAGCAGGCAGGGAGCCCAGGAGGCCAGGGGCAGGATGCTGCTGCTGGTGGGGATGGCAGCATGCAAGGTATCAAAGGACCAAAGCTGTGGTTTGGATGGGAACAGACTTTGCTCTCTGAGTTGGTGGAAGCCCAGGGGACAGGGGGTCCACCAGAGCTGTAAGTCCAGCCTGTGCCAGGGGGACAGCTTCCCCTGCAGGGAGGGACTCATGGACATGGGCCTGTGATGCCAAATGCAAAATAAGTTCAGTTTCTGGCCCAAGCAGATCTGCATCTGCTTCATCCTGCTCTCTTGGGTGCTCAGGCATGAAGCAGAACTCCTATTTCAATGTTGGGTTTTTTTCTTTCTTTTTTTTTTTTTTTTTTTTTTTTTGTATTAAAGTAGTTCACAAAATCAACTGTGCTAACAGCTCAGTGCAAGTCACCTTTCTGCAATGAAGATATAATGAAGGGCATACATTCATACATTTCAAAGGTTATTTGCAGGGAAAGGAGTGGTGGAATTTGATTTTTAAATTTGAGAGTATCAAACATCCATTGTTACTTTATTTGGCTTCTAGTAGTGTAGGATGGGATGGCACAGACTTGTGCATTTCGTTGTACCTAGCAGTGCTGAGGAAACCCCAGAACCTGCTTGCATCTTGCACAGCGCTCTGTTATTTCTATTGAAATTGGGTCATTTTTCCTGTTCTGTTTCCAGTAATCATTTGCAATGACAGAGCAGGTACTGTTGGTAAAATGTTGTGTCCAGATCCAGGTTAGCAAAATGGAAAAGATTTACAGATTATTTCTTCTACTTTTTTTTTTTTTTTTTTTTTTTTTTTTTTCCCAAGGGCCCCGCTTTGCACTGGGTGCAGGGTTTATACCAGCAGGATTCAGGACTTTGCTGGCCACACCTGCAGGAGAGCTGTGCAGCTCCCTGTACCAATCATCCCAGGACTGGACCCCTCCACAGGGTTTGCATTTTGCTCCCAGTCCTGCCAGCAGAGCTCCTGCAGATGCTACTGCGTGACCCTGGCAGATCTCCAGGGAGGGTGGCATGTCCCTCCGAGGGGGTCCCCTTTGAGAGGATGCAGTCCTGGGGTGCTGTCAGCAGGGTGAGCAAAGCACCCTATGGTCCCAGCTGGGTTGGGTTGAAGACCACAGGACTCTTGTTGAGCATGGGGCCAGCCCTGAGCTGCTCCCTGGGGCTCCTGTGATTTTTAGCATCGGTTTAGACAATCACCATGTACAGAAACCTTCTGCTAACTGTGTAACATAGGCATGTTCTCTATTTTGATGTATTTCAAGTGTATTAATGCCCACTTACCATGTGTTTCATATGTAATTTTTTCAGTTTTGCATGACACCTTGCTCCTTTGCATGTTGACAGCACTCAAAAACCAGTATGGAGGGTGTGCTGCATTAATCACAAGACTAACATTTAAATGTGTTTTAGAATTGTGGATTTAATGGACTTGGTCAATAAAATCATCAGTCTCTCACACTCATCTTCTCTTTCTTTGCATATTCATTGTAGAGGATGTCTTATATCTTAAAGGTAAGGGAGGTACATCTCTTTGGCTTATCATGGCAAAGAATGCTTGTTCCTGTTCATGCTTCTCATGTTTGCATGACCCTATTTTTTCCTGGCTGTATCTCTAAGTTATCATGAGAGTCAGTAGTGACTAGCAAATGCATTTTGAAGTAACTCTCAAGAAGGATTTAGTATTGTGGGTCTTAAATTGCCTGGCACGTCTCCTCTCCTGCCTAGAATCCATCCTGCATGTAACCTACTAATACACTAATTCTCTCCAAATCAGCAAGACTTGTAACTCAGGGAAGGAGATAGAAGCTTGTGTTTCTTACTTGTGGAGTCATAGCAAACACTAACTTTGTGTGTATTCGTTTGTTCTCTGTGTCTTTGTGGGGGATTTATACTCTCCAAGAAATTGGGTGTATTTAGAAGCAATGTCATTTACCAGCTGCTTCATATTAGAAATCAAATTTAGTCAAGGAAGTAAATAACATCATAGGGTTTTCTAACAAAGACCCCAGAGCTGGTGAGGAGAATAAAAATGCTGTGAATGTGTTGGAATTCTTTGGCTTAAGGATTTTAGCCGAGGGTTGAATTTGCTAAAGGAGCTTGTCCTGTCCTGGACCTGAAAGTGCAATTCTCACCACTGTTCCAGGGAGCATTGAGGCACAGCTAGCACATGGGAAAGGCAAAAAGCATAATTTTCCCCAGTTTTGTCATCGTCTGCTTTGTAGTTCTCTAACGTGTTGTGTGTAACATGGAGAGCTGCATTCAGCTGCACTGCTCCACTCTTTGGGCTACCCAAAGAGTGGTTCTGGTTAAACACAAGAGTCTGTTTCTCTATAGGATTCCAGCAAAAGTCCAAAAACAATGAAGAAGTTTCTTCCAAAAAGGAAAACTGAGAGGAAACCATCTGATGAGGAGTTTGTTATTCGGAAAAGTAAGTGGTGTATTTTTCTTTGCTTTCTTGGGATGCTCAGTGATGCCCATGGGACTTTGAGAAAGGCTTTTCTTGGGAGGCAACAGGGACCTTTATCTGATAAGGCTTTACCACATCCGTCCTAGCAGAGCTGCTTTGCCTACCCATCTCCTGGATGTCCCTTGCACCCAAAGTCAGGCATCACCCTGAATTTTGCATTTTCATCCCATATGTGCATTTTTATCCCATTTAGTCATGGTGCTCAATGCCACAGGGCATTGCAAAGGCCAGAAAGTGCAAAGGACCTCAAAAAGGAATCAGACAATAGAATTCTGTCCTAGAGACAGAATCAGCCAAGGAAACAGCACCCTTTTCTCTTTAGGGACCTGGGAACAAAGGCTGGAAGAGACGGAGCCAAGAAGCACTTGGCTTTTGGGGCTGGCTGATGTCTGCAATGTTTTACAGGCACTGCTGCACTGGAAGAAGATGCTCAGATCCTGAAGGTGATTGAGGCTTACTGTACTGGGGCAGGCTTCCAGCAAGCTCTCAGCTCAGGTGGGCACACAACCCAAGTGTTCAGTTCTTACTCTGCCCGCAACACTGAAAACCCTCTGGGAAAAAACCAGATAAGAGATGCTTGCATCATCCAGCAATGAGACTCATGCTAGGAAACTGTGTGGTGTTCAGTCTTCAAGATAAGGGAGCTTCATCTACCTAGTGGTTTAGTTGCCATTGGTTTTTCTTCTAAAGACAGAGAATGAGGCAAGTAGGAGGGCAGATGAGCCACAGCCATTTCACCATCACTTGTTAGGAATTAAGCAAACCCTGTTCAGTGCCTGTGGCTGTCAGCACTGAAAACCTGATGGTAATCTCAGGTTGCATATAGCTTTAGAAAGGAAGCATGAATATTATCTCTCAATCAGCTGTGTGTTTAAGAACAAGCTGCTTCATAAGACCCCATCTAACATCTTCAAGTCTGGAAATATAACTATTTGTCATTGCTGGTGAGATGTCACATTAAATCACTGAACTGTCAAATAATGGTGCATTTAGAAAAGGGAGGGCGTGTTTCTTCTGAGAGCTCTTGACCCTGATTTCACTTGTTAGTCATGATGTAGCTCTAGATGCAATAAGCACTCTTGAAAACCTTCCACTTGCTGCCTTACCTCTGGGTTTGTGGTATGTGTAAGGCTGTATTTAACTGTGGCAGATAGCTGGTGGCTTCTTGAACCCCTGTGTCCCCACCCTGCCCCAGCCTTGCAGAGGAGCAGATAATGAGGCTGCCTGTGCTGTGCTGTCTCAGGAGCAGCACAGGCATCAGGGGAGAGTCTCCCTTTTCCTTCCTGATGAATAATTCTTGTACGCAGGCTCCCGTAAAGACTCCATCCCCCAAGTCCTTCTTCCTGAGGAAGAGAAAATCATCATTGAGGAAACACGAAGCAACGGGCAGACTGTCACAGAGGAAAAGTAAGCACAGCTGCTCTGCTGCAAATCCCCTTGGCAGGTTTGGGAAAGACATTAAAACCCAATCCCCTTCTGCATCTCTTCAAAGGAGCAGGGCTGGTGGCACTGACTGCTGTCTTAGTCCTGGCAAGAACCACCAGGCTATTTCAGTTGTTATTTTATCCCTTTTTAAGGCCAGAGCTGCCTTCCCAGCTGCTCTGGTGTGGCTGTAGCCCTCTGGGAGTCTGTGTGCTGTCCCCAGAGCCAGTTTATCAAGCCCCAGAGCTTATCTGGGTGTAGCTAATGGGGTCAGGGAGAACAGAGCCAAACAAGTGACTTTCTTTGATATTTTTTTTTTTTTAACTACTGACATACTGGGCTGCTATGACCCCTCAGGAGCTTTCCTGGCACCCTGTCTGTGAGAGCTCTCAGCCTGTCCCACAGCTTCAGCGTTGGGGTGACTGCTCTGATCCACTCCTGTTCCAGCCCAGACAGCACATTCCATTCATCCCTGGTATTTTACAGCATAACCTCAAGGAACCAAGGCCCTTTCACACAAGATGCTCAGGCATTTCCAGTTTTAAAATCTTCATTATTTATTACAGTAACATAAACAAGGAAGCCAAAGCCACAGACCTTTGTTGATAGCTTAAAGATAGCAAAACAAGGTTTTGGGTTTTGGGTTTTTTTGAGTTTTGAGAAAAGAGCTGTGAATTTTAAACTGGTGGCCTATATATGCTCCTGGGCTGTTTCCAGAGTCTTCTCATGGTGAGCAGCAATAGCTGCAGCCTGATGCTTGCAATGAGCAAGAAGAGCAAAGCAGAAGCTGGGAGCACCTTCCCCATCTCACTCATCAGAGCTCCCACGCTGCTGCTCTTCTGCTGCACTCCAGCTCTTTTATTTCTTTTTTTTTCTTTTCTTTTCTTTTTGCAGGAGCCTTGTTGACACAGTTTATGCACTGAAAGATGAAGTCAAAGAACTGAAGCAGGTAATTTGAGTGGGATTGTTTGTGCTGGGATTAAATTGAGCAAAAGCCAGGCAGGCTGTGCTGGGTTGTTGTCTTCTACTGGTTGGTGCCCAGGAAAAGATCCTGCAGCTGGTTGACTCAGTGGTAGTTTTCCTCTGGTTTAGATCCCTCCATCAACTCACCACACAATTGCTTGAGAACCAGCTGGATAGAAGGATATCCAGAACCAGCTGGATAGGAGGAGTAGTTGGTCTTTGTGGTAACATGAAAATTTCTCCCTAATCTAAAAGCTGTTTCAGCTTGACTTCATTTTATAGGAGTCTGGTGGATATCAATTCTTGTAGACTCAGAGGAAATATGTTCTCCCACCAGCCCCAAGCCCAGAGGTGTCAGAGACCACCTCAGGAAAATAACAGGGTCCTCCAGCCCAGGCTGAAATAAGTTTTCCAGAAGGATGCTTCTGCCTTCTCAAAGCTACTGGGAGGTAGTATGGGTCTGCTTGCATGGCTTGGACCCCAAATAAGCTGTGTTGTTCATCTTCACAAGCTGGCAGTGACCCTGATACTTCAGCACCTCTGGGGCACCAGGCAGATGGAAGAACCTCATTCCATGACCTGTGGTGGTATTAACTGCATCTTTATTCCTTTATTGTTCACCTCGCAGGAGAACAAAAGGATGAAACAGTGTTTGGAGGAAGAGCTTAAATCCAGGAAGGACTTGGAGAAGCTGGTTAGAAGGCTGCTGAAGCAGACAGATGAGTGTGGCAGGGAGGACACGGGGCGCAAGTCGTCCCTGATCGCCTGAATTCGGGGAGAAGCTGCTGGCAGTGGTGGGTGACCTCAGGTGCTTTTTGGCAAGCAGAACTGGATCGTTTGCCTCTTCTTGCTCCTTGTTTTGTTGCTGGTTTTGGGAATTTTGTTACCAAAAAAAAAAAAAAAGTCATAGAGAAAAAAAAAATAGTTTTTCTTCCATCCAATAAGGAAATAAAGCAGAAACAATCAATCACAACTAAAGCAGTAAGCAAGCAGTCCATGATTCACAATTCATCTGCAGCAACTAATACCTCATTTGTACCTGCTACTGGGAGCAAATACAAATTCTGCTGCTGATTGCCACTCAGAAAGGTTTTGGCAGCAATTTCCTGGAGGAAGCTTAAGCACTTTTTTAATGCTTTCATTCTTTTCAAAAGCACCGGTACCTATTTATTGAATGAAAGCATTATTGAGGTGGCATTGAGCAGCAACCAGACAAGCACCATGCTCCTCTTTACAGATCATCACAACTGGGGAAGCTTTTGCCATCCACCTTCTTTCTCCCCATTAGTTGACTGTAGCGAACTAGAGCCCAGCAATACTGTGGTTCCCATGTGGCCTTGATACTGATTAAAATGTGCAATTAACATGAAGACATTTGAACCCCCTGGGGAAGTCAGATCTGGAGCACCTGTCAGAGTGCATGGGAAGGTGTGTTGCACAGTGCTGCCTCCTCAGAGCTCGTGATCAGCACAACAGGTAACTGCTGTTCTGCACCCCATCCCTTTTCTTATGCATGACCTGTAACTCCTACCCCCTGCTTTGTTTTCACATTGAGTGTCCAGGTATCGTATCAGTTTTATAGTTTTGCTGTGCTTCCCCTTGCAGGAGATGCTTTTCTCTGT
This sequence comes from Heliangelus exortis, assembly GCF_036169615.1. NCBI lineage: Eukaryota > Metazoa > Chordata > Aves > Apodiformes > Trochilidae > Heliangelus > Heliangelus exortis. Next base: position 6,180,430 of record NC_092435.1, on the reverse strand, counting down.
ATCAAATGTAAACACTGCTTGACAACAAAAACCAACCCCCAAATGTGCTGGTTCCCTGCTCCCTTTTGCCCACGTTAGGGTCTCCGAACGCTCCTTCCCAAAGGCTGGGAACGTAGCCAGCAGCCTCTTCTCCCATCACCCCAAAGGGGCCTTCTGCTAGGAAAAAGGATAGGAAAGCTATATCTGCTTTGACAAGAGCTGGAATGCTCCTAGGGCAAGGACATGCCCTTCCAGATCCCTGCACTGCTCCTCAAACACAGCACACAGGCAACATGCATATGTATCAGCTATCTTCATCTTACTTGGTGTTATACCCTAGTTTAGAACTGATGTTTTCCTTCCTTAGCAGCATTATAAAATTAACTTTCTGTTCAAGTTATCCTAATGATAAGTCTTTCATATCTCACAGGGCAGCGTGGGCCCAGGGTGTGTGGACACACCACAGCTCATTTCAGTCACACTGTTACATTGGTCAGGAAGGACACAATAGAGGCAATAATTACAACTTCCTCCCTGCAATTAAGATTTAGCCAGGACATAGCAAATGGTGTTTTAGGAGAGCAAGACTCCAAAACATCACAAGGATTGTCAAAAGAAATGCTCTTTAAATCTAAGCTGTTCCTAGGACAAAAAAAAAAAAAAAAAAAAAAAAAAATTTTTTTAGCTCTGGCTACATTTGCCATCTCCAGAGCATCCCAGCTGGATGGCAGCTCCCCACATCTCCATCCAGACATGCAGTTGAATGATGTGGTCAGCAGCCAAGCCCTGCTGTGCTGGTTTTCCAGGACAAGGACCTTTGCTGCACACTGAGCAGCTCCAGCTGCTGTTTTGGGATGCTGAGCCCAGACACCACAGCTCTGTCCAGTCCTGCTGCCTGCCCAGAGGTGGGCTGGGGACCAGGCTTGTGACATGCAGCCAGGGCAAGGAAGCAAAACCAAGGGCCATTTACACCCCAAGGAGAGGGTAGAGGTGTTTCCCTGCTGTCCCCTGGTTTAGTTGAAACCTGTGCTGTGTACATATGCATGTTTGTAAGATGTAGTGTGATGGAGGGCACACTGGGACATTTTGGATCAAGTGTTTATCAAGAGCTAGAAGCCAAAAAAGACAAGAAAATAAAATAAAAAGGAAAAGAAGCCATGCCGGATGGACAGCAATGTTTCCATATTTACTTTGTTTACAGTGCTTTGTAAATAGGTTCCAGTGAGTCTGTCTGTAGATGGATGTTGTGTCAGCTGCCTTCCAGTTTATCTTTGTCATGTAGGTTTATTTACTGTAACTACTTATGCAAGTTCAACTTTTCTAACATGTTTTTATTTTGAACAGTTTTTTAATTGACATTTTCAACAAATAAAGAAGGATAAAAATTGCTTCTTAGCTCTCGCTGCTGCTTCCTTTATTTCCCATGCAAAGCAAAGCTCTGGGCACCCTGATTTGCTGAAAATTCCCATGGCTACATCACCCACCCTCCAATCTACTGGGTGCTGCTGGGGATACTGCTGGGAATGGTGATGCTGGGCACTTGGGATGTTGCTTCCACTGCCACCCAGCCCTGCAGCAGGGAGGGCTCCTGGGTTCAGGGGAGGAGATGCATTTCCATCCCTCAGGCACCTCTTGCCCTTTGCTAACAAGGATGCTTTAAGGAGAACCATCAGCTCACTGCTGCACCAGTGGGTTGCTGCTGTAGATAAGGGATTTCCTGCTTGTTTTGAGATTTATTTTTTTTTTTTTTAGTTAGTGGTTGGGTTTTTTTCTGGAGATTAGGTGTGGTGACAGGATTTCCTTTGGTCTACCACTTGGATAAGACCTCTCCTGCACACTGGTATTTTTAATTCTTTGTCAGAGACATGCCATGCTCTCAGCCAGAAGTGGGAGGATAAAGGGCAGGAGGGCCAGACCCTGCTCTCGTTCCCCAAACACATCAGTCAGAGAGGGGAAAAAAATCAAGTAAAAAAAGAAAACACTGGCCTGGGGTGTAATGGAGCCCCATGAGTCCAGACCTAGGTCTTAGCCAGAGAGCTTCCATCCTGTTCTCCATTCTGAGCATGGGGTCCCTTAAGACCCCCCCTCCCAAGGACCCCCTTTGCATGGCCCAACTCCAACACCAGCAGCACCAGCATCCTCCAAACAACAGAGTTTGGCTGAATCTGCCTCAGCACAAACCCCTGCCAGGGCTGGGGATGCCCTGGAGGTGCCCATTTGGGGGGGGGCTGCTTCTGCTGACCCAGCTCAGCATCTCTCCATGGCCCAAGTGCCCCTGAGCCCAAACCAACAGGAGGGGCTGAAGGCCTCCTTTGTCCCCAGGCAATAATTTTGATTTCTAGAAGAGATAGAAAGAAATGGAGAACCTGCCCTGACCAGGGGAAAGAAAGTGCCTCATGGGAGGTCCCAAGGCAGGGCTGACAACCAGCAGATAACTGAAAAGGGAAAGAAAAAAAAAAAGCCTCACCACAAAGCAGTGACGTGTCCTCACAGACATGTGAGAACAAGCTTGTCACCTAAGTGACCATCAGGCACAGCCATATGGGTGGACATCCTCCACCTCCTGCTGCCCAGCAGCCCTGAGCTCAGTGACATGGGATGGTGAGACTCTGCTTGGAAACCAGTATCACAACCCTTTTTTTTTTTTTTTTTTTTTTGAGTAAAACAACAAAACAAAATCTAAAACTAAACAAAACTAAAACTAAAAACCATATATATATTTCCCAGTCACTTCAGTGTGTCTTGAGCCCTGCAAACACCTTTCCCAGCAGGTGACCATGCTTCTGCCTGCTGCTGCCCATCAATGACCCCGCTGTTCCAGTCCTGCTGATGTGTCCCATGTACTCATCACCCTCTCATCCCCTTCTTTCTTTAGTCAGAAAGAAGAACCAAAATCAGATCAGAAACCATAAAATCCACATCCCAAGGAGTGACAGAGAGGCCCCACGTCAAGGGAAAAATCAATGTATTGACAACCTTCAGACTTTCCATGAGGAAAGGAAACCTGCACCCACTGTGGCTCCGGGCAGGGCCCAGGGAGGAGAACAAAGCTGCTTGGGACAAGGCCACAGCTGGATGGGAGCAATCACATCTCCTCCCCTCCCACACACTACCTCATGTCTGTATCCCATGGGCTATTTTTGGCAAGTGAAGAAACAGAGGAAAAAAGCAAAAGCCCAGGGAAAAGCAGCAGCACGGGCAGGGGGCTGGGGCCAGACAGGCAGCCCATGGGCAGGGGAGGTGGCAGCTGGTATCTGCTGCTCTTCCCACAGTATTTACTGAGCTCCTTCATGCCTCCTCCCCTTCTGAACTTTTTCCCCCACATACATGAAAATCTACTTCTCCACGTGAGTTGCATCTCCTGAATCCTCTCCCTGATATGGGCTGGGGATCACTTCCCAGCTCAAACTCTCCTGTGGGGTGATTCTGGTCACCAAAGCTGGCAGGGAAGCTGAGGAGGGCTCCAGAACCATGAACTTATCATGTCTTCCCTTCACCCATGACTAACACCATTTCTGCTCACCCAAGAGCAGCCGCACACACATTCCCCTGAGCCCTCCCCACCCACACCCTCCCAGGTGGATTTTTTCCCCTTTTTCAGACCACACTGCTTGGCACAGTCTTTGGTTTCCTCTGTGGCTCCCACCCAAGCACATCCTCAGAGAGCTGGGGCTCCCCAGCCCCCCAACACAGCCCCCATCAGCCTGGCCCACGGGGGCCACACCAGAGCCCACTTTGTGCTGTGTCCATCCCTCTGCTCCAAAGCATTCACCCTGCAGTCTCCAGGCAGGCAAGGAACTTGGCTCTCCCAGCCAAGTCTTCTGAATCCCTTTAAATCAGCTCCCATCCCACTGCTTCTCAGCAGTACCCCGGGTTACAGCCCCAATGCCTCTTTCAGGGGGTCGTTGCTCCCTCCTCCAGACAAAATGCCTCCTGTAATGCCCAGCTCTGGCACCCCCACTCCCCAAGGATCAGGGTGGGATGGGTGCCTCAGAAGGATTTTGGGATTGGTCCCACTGCCCTCTTGATCCCCAGACCCCAAGCAGGACCCTGGAAAATCCCAGTGTGTCCCAGTCTGGGGCTGGGAAGGGTGCAAAGTGTTCAAAGCATATGAAGCACCCAGTCCCTTAATTCAGAATTTGTCTAAGTTGCCCCAGTGGGCAAAACCTCACACTCAGGGAGGAGGAACTGGGAACATCCAAATACTCTGCAAAACGTGGCCATGGCCACACACTGTCCCTTTATGTTCACAAATATGAGACTGTTTTAGTTAAATAAATAACAAGAGTGGTCCATTCCCTGATGAAGTTACCCAGTTTTGGAGAGCATGCCACAGATTAATTAATTTAATATTAAAACCAGATGGGCAGATTCTCCTGGTTCGGGGAGGGGGCTGTGCCAGGCACCCAGCCCTGGACACGAGCTGCACAAGGACTGGCCCAGACCTGCAGCCTCCAGCCAAGCAAATCCTGAGGACTGCCCAAATCTAAAAACTCACAAACCTAATGCCTGCCAGGATATTACCAAACTTTCATGCTCTGTGACCCGTATAACCAAATTCTCCAGGCTTGTCACTTCTGGCATCTTGAGATAAAAAACAATGTTGCATCAATATCCTTGTGCCCTGCTGTGGCTCAGCTCACCTTTCCTGAGGGCCAAGCTGGTCAAGGAGAGCCCAGTGTGCAATGTCACACAGGTCCCCTCCTGCCTGAGATGCTGTCCTGCCCATCTGCACATTCCTGCTTCCCTGGAGTTCCAGGAAAAGTGCTGCTGTGGGCACATCCTCACTGGGGACAGCCAGAAGATGCTCTGCACATACATCTTGGAGGACTTGGGAAGAAGCAGCTGGTCCTGACTCTCCTGTCCTGTCCTGGTCCTTCTCCCAGGGGAGGATAGGCCTGAGGAGAGGGGATGGATCCAAATTTCATGCTGGTGGCCAAGGATCCTGCCTTGGAGGGGTGAAATTGTCCACATGCAGAGGGTGCTCTACCTGCAGAGGTGGGAGGAGGACAGTCTGGCAAGCAGATTTAGGTCACAAGGAGCAGAGCACAGCTGGCACCTCACCCCCACTCTGGCTTGCAATTAGCAGTCACCTCTCAGCCACTGATTACACTTCCAGTGTGGGGAAAATGTCACCAACAGGAACCCAGCCGAGACAATGTCACCATTGGGAGTTCTGTAGACAGGTATGGATGGAAAAAAGGGGTTCAAAAGACAAAGCAGAGAGGGTGGCAATGATGCATCACCAGCAGTACTGCATAAGGACAGCACTTGGCTGACTGATTCTAATGTTTTTCTACTGAAGTTCTGTAAGCAAATTGGTAGGGGAGATCCGTATGTACCCAGCTTGGCTGGGGTGCCCTGAGCCATCCTATGTTGTTAGGAAAGAAACATTGATGGTAGAGTTTGTTAAAAAAAGCTCTTATGACATAGCAAGGACATTTACCCTGCCAGGCATGCGAGGCATCTTGGAGCCCAACACACAACACCAGCACATACCAAACCATGGGCAATGAGAGAAAACAGTAAAATGCAAACAACAGCTTCACACTTTGTTCCATTTCTGTTCTTGAGGCACTGTGGCCCTCATTAATAAATAACAAAATATACAAATTAAGAAACAAGAAGACCAAAGAGGCAGAGGAACATAAATATGGGAAACAGGGAAAGCCACTTTGCTCAACAGAGTTGGGCTGGACTTCTGGCTCAGGGCAGCCCCCTCCTCACTTCAGTTTGAAGATGCCAAAGTAGTTGCTGCCATGCCTGTAGTTCACTCGAGTTGAGTCTGTCACGTTGACAAAGACCATGTCACCTTTCCGGAGCTCAAAGACACCTCCCTCCCAGATGGACTGCAGGTCACAGTGAGGGCTGGAGTTGCTGTGTGTGTTTAATCCCTTCAGCAAGAGCCTGTCCTCTTCCATGGGGAGATACAAATAAATATAGAGGGTGAAGGGTGCTGAAGTCGCTGGCTTGGTGCAGAAGCTGACTTGGGAGTAGATGTAGTAGAGCCCTGCTTCCTCCACCTTCAATTTCCCCTCCTGGTAGGATATGGAGTTGTCGTCCATGGGGCCGTACATTGTCTTCTGCCACTCCAGCACTGTGGGGGGAAAGCATGGCAGATGATGCAGACACCCAGTTGGGCAGGTGGACTTTTGGGAGGGAACACCCTACAGACATTTGACATCCTGGCCTCTGTCTGCTTGAAGGGGCTGGGTGGGTCCTGCCCCATCCCAGGGGACAGGGGTCCCCTTGAATCAACTGTGCAAGGGGAGGAGCACTTTGCTTCCTTCATCCAACCCAGTGGAAATGCTCAGGCTGGGGGATTGCACACAGTTGCCTACATGCAGCAGGGTGGAATTGGTGCTCCTGAGGGACCCACACAGCCCATGGTCCATGCCTGGGCATCCCAGAGGGACATTTCCTCTGTGCCTGATTCCTGAGGAGCAGAGCTGAGCTCCAGGCAGCTGCTGCTCTCTGCGCAATAGCAAATGGCTTTAGAAGCTTGACATACACTTCAGAGGTGAGTTTTAAAATGCAGCAACCTTCTCACTTCTTTGATCTAATCTAGCACCAAGCTTTCCACAGGTAGACCAAGCTCTGGGTGAAATGCTGCGTCAGAGATGGGAAGAGCGGTTGCTGATTACTGGCACTTACTCCAGAATTGATTCAAATGTGCTTAGACTAAGAAATCCTTGCCAGAATGAGTGACTGGGAGTGTCCTCTTGCAGCTAAAGCTACACTGGGGGACAGAGCTGTAGAGCAACCATGGTCTGTGCAGAGGAATGCAAAAATGCAAATGGATGTGGGACTTGGGCTTAATGTGGCCATGGCGTTGAATTAGTGCAAGCTGTCTGAATCACTTTGGAAATATCTGGGTTGCAATTATAAAGTCATCAGCCAGCCCATATTGCTGCCAGGCCCACCACAGGTGAGAAGATGATTAGATCAGCAGATACAATATGCCAGCAGAACCCTCCTGGGGCAGCCATCCTAGAAGGCATGGCCAGAAGAGCAAAAGCATCATGTTTTGCATCCCAAAGAAAAGTGAGAGGTTGGCTTTCCTACGTACAAAGAGAAGTGGTTTTCCTCTTCTAAAAATACATTAAGAGTAAGACATTGTGGGTCATTTCTAGGAAGGCATAATGAAGGACAGCTGGCATGGGATGTGTGAACCCCATGTGGCACAGGTGCCCACGGTGCTGTGACCACTGGAAAGTTTGCTGTGCCTGGGGTCACACTTTTGTGCTGGAGTGGCATTTTCGTCCCTGTCCTTATCACAGGTTCTGTCTGGTGGCTGTACCCTGGCCAAGGCAGTGCCAAGTGGGTCTGTCTTACCTGAGACTTTCTCCATGCTCTTCTGACCTGCCAGGTGGGCTGCAATAGGCTGCCTCTTCTCTGCTGCAATTTGGAAAGGGCAGTGTTATCAATCTCTTGGCACCCACTGTCTCCCCACCCCCAGGCAGCACAGCTCCTCTGCCAGGACCACCTCCCACCCTTGGTGTTTCTCCATGGGTTAAATCCAGCTCAGAGACATGGTCTCTCCTCCCACCAACTTTGGGTGAGGCAGGATCTGGCCTCTGCTCAGCCCAGATCCTCAGCTGCCTCCAAGGTGGGGTCCCTGAGGGATCAAGCCTAGGGAGGAGACTGTTCCATTGAGGGAATGAGACCTGGATGTGCCCACTCCTTACATTCCACTGATGTCTCAGTCTTCTTCATCAAATGGGGATGCTCATGTCCTGCAACACAAAAAGGCCACGGATTTAATCTTGGATTAATTTTCCTCAACTTCAGGCAACATGGTATCCAGAACCTCCCTCCCTGGAGCGACAGCCATGCCCAGTGCCCCACTCTGCCAGCCCTGTCCCACCTCTATGGGGATGTTCCAAATCCCAACCCCAGCCCCTGCCTCCATCCCATGCCCCAGGGCACTGCTGGGTTTTTGCAGGGTGAAGGAAACCCCTGCCCAGACCAAGATCCTCCTGTCCCCAGCAAGCCATGCAAGGTGGCACCATGAAACTCACCTCTCTGCATTTCAAACTTGGCCTCCTCTTTGCTGGCTCCCCCATCCTGTAACAGCAGCAAAAATACATGGGTTTGGGGGGTTTTAAGGTGTACAAATGGAAAGGAAAAGGAAAAGGAAAAGGAAAAGGAAAAGGAAAAGGAAAAGGAAAAGGAAAAGGAAAAGGAAAAGGAAAAGGAAAAGGAAAAGGAAAAGGAAAAGGAAAAGGGAAAAAGAGAGAGAGAGAAAGAATGAATCTCCTTTTCTGGTAATTTCAACCCATGCCAGAGAGCCACACTGCTGATGTATCCCAGCAAGCTGGGCACTGTCCCTGCCACCTACAGAAGGGGATTTCAGGACTGCTGAGTGGCACCCATCTCAGGCACAATTTGCTGTTGTCAGTCGTGTGCTGATACAAACCTGAAGGCATTTGATGTCATCAGGCAATGACAGTGAGAAAGAAATATCCCTCTCTTGCCTTCTCTGGTCAGCACAGAACTTCCTAAACCTAAAATTCGAGGGCTGAGAATATCTTGCCCTCAGCTGCTCCAGGGAGAACATCATGATGCTTGGTGGCTCTTTTGAACCCCAAACCAAGGAGAAGCTGAACTATCTGGAGATACCATCCCTGAACCCTTGAGGTGGCATTTCCGCAGCATTCTACTCCTTTTGGCTGCCAGGAGCTGTGCTGCCTGGCCTGAGCCTTGCACAGCCATCAACACCTGGGCAAAGTGGGTGCAAAAGTGCTCCCAGAAGCAGGTGGCCATGAACACCCTCACAGGCACCCAGCACAGAATCTGAACAAGGTACCAAAAAGCAGAAAATCAATGGTTTTCAGACAGGGATCAGAGAGCAGAGCCCTAGTGGCTTCAGCACCATCCCTCTCACCACAAGCCCCAGGTATCATTTGGCATACCAGAGGTGGATGTGCTCTGATCAACACCATTCTGAGAAAAAAAGGGATGAGATTTTTCACTGATATCAACATCATGTAAGAATATCATGTAAAAATAATAGTGTTAAAACCAGCATGTTCTGTGCAGCCCCAAGATAAAGGGCATGTATGGTTTTAAAAAAAAACACTGGGTGAAACTGTGTGTGCCTGGAAGCCCCCCCTCCACCTTCAGCAGGGTCTGTAACAGCATCATACCTTGCACTGGAGGTTCTGGAAGCCCTTTAATATCTTTTCACAGTCCAATAATGTTGACTTCTGGCCTTCTGCTGTCTGACATTTCTGTACTTTTCTCAGGAAGATGTAATCTTCATTTAAGCTCAACCCTTCTTCCATCTGCCAGGGGGGGAGAGAAAAGAGGCTGACTGGGATATTCCCCAAGGCTGCCCTCTCTGTGCAGGATGGGTTCTCGTTTTTTTTTGCAAGCTTATTGAATACAAGAGCTGCCCAGAGACAAAAATGATTCGTTGGTTGGGGCTCCATTCTGCCTAAAGATTCAGATTTAAAAATTAGATAAAAATTTTCAGAAAGCCAAAAAAATAATAGCTAGCTAGACAGACAGACAGATGGATGGATGGATGGATCGGTAGATAGATAAAAAAATACTGATTTTTGAAATGACACCTAAAGAGAAATTACACCTAAAAGAGAAATTACACCTCAAACTAATAGCTAGCTGGACAGACTGGCAGATGGATGGATGGATGGATGGATGGGTAGATAGATAAAAAAATACTGATTTTTGAAATCACACCTGTAAAGAGAAATTACACCTAAAGAGAACAGCAGGCAGACATGAGGACACACAGCCCGGCAGAGTGCTCAGTGCAAACAGTGTTGAGAGTCATGTTTGAAGAGCTGTGAGCTCTGAAGGCAGCTGAAATCCTCTTACTCAGCCCTTCACCTCAGGCTGCAACCCCATGCAGCAAAGTTCCCTTCCATCCCCTTGACTTTTATGACCCTTTAGAGCAGGATCTCTCTCCACCCCCGAAGATAAGCAGACACCCACTAAAATGTCAATTTAAGCTGAGAAAACGTGTTTCAAATCAGTAATGATGATCTGATATCATCCTATCTGATAAGAACTTGTTTGGGATGTATTTTGTTTCCTTAGTCTTTTCTGGTTTGAAGGAAAGCAGCCTTAGATCAGTGACTGTAAGCATCATGCGGTGTGGCTGCAGTCGTGGTAACCTTAAAAACATCTCTTTTAATTTTTTGGTAAATATTGCCCCAAGAATGGGGAAGGATCACCAATGTTGTGCCTCTTAAATAAAAATAATAATAAAAAAATAATAAAAAAGATGACAAAGTACTAAGATTAGCTCTTTTCTTCCCATAGCATCTAAAGAGATGCTGGTGAGATTTACATATACATATAGTAAAAAAACCCAAACAGTTCTGAACCCTCCATCCTTGCAATTATTGTCACAGTGCTGTCAAGTGCTACAGCACTAGAAAAACCACCAGCAAGCCTGAAATAGAAAATAGATATTTGTGTGTTTGAACCACACTGTCTTCTCCCCAGACTGGCCATCAGCTGCCAGGTTTTCTCGTCATGGCTCATCTTGACTGATCTATTCTCATTTGGCTAATGAAGGGAACAGGGTTCTTCCTCAGTGCACACCTTAATGTCAAATTAAACAGAAATGAGAACAAGGGTGTAATAAACACCCGGTGGCCAGCATCATCTTCTACCACATTCATCCTCTTGGTGAGCACATCTCACCACGGCTGAAGGCAAATGGTGTTAGCAGTCCAGCAGAGACAATCTTACTTCTCCACTTACCTTATCCATCTTCACGTGAAGAAACAAACAGAAGAGTACAGTCCCAATTGTCTGTGCTAAAATAAATACAGCCAGGAAGGCCACGAACATTTTCATGGTGCTGGGTGAGGTGTTGCTGATGGGTCGGGGTGTTGTGGGGCTGTAGGGTTCGTTCATTCTCCGTGCACGTTGCTGGGGATGCTTCAAATGTGCTGCTTGCAAGTAGCATGAGATCTGTTGTGTGAGCACCCACTGCTCAAGGAATACAGGTTGCAGCAACCTACACTTCCTGGAAAAAACTCTTCGTAGTGGGTAGGTTTGTTCAATACCACCTCCCACAACAAAAAAAAGGTTGCTTACCGCTTACACTTATTTCTTTGGTGCACTTCCATGCTTTTTCCTACCCTTCTACCAGAAGCAGAGAGAACTTTTTATTCCATATATTCACATTTGCCCTTGAAACACTCCAGGCAACACCCCAGTGTTTTTTCAGTTCTGTGGATGAAGGTTTCATGGCAAGTTTCTTCAAATAAATGAAGAGCATGAATCCATGTGGCAATGGTGGGCTTCCAGGGGCTAGGAAGCACTGAGAAAATCAGTTGTTTCTGGGAAGGGGAAGAAATATTTTTTACCCTCTGTTTCCTTCATGAAAAGGACTGAGCAGGTGAGTTGTGGTGGGTTCTGACCTTTCCTCATGCTCCCTATGGGTGAAGTGTCTGCCCGGGTAGGCTGGGACCCCAGTATGGGCAACTCATTTTCCCCTTCATATCCCCACATCCCTCGAACCATAAGCAGATTCTGCTGAAGTCCTACCCCTGAGCCTTTCCTCTCCTGACTCAGAGCTCTTCAGGCATCCAATACTTCATTGAACAGCTTGGGTTTTTAGGGGCTATCAAAGGTTATCTAGGCCAGCCCTCTACAGGGAGCAGGGACATCTTCAACCAGACCAGGCTGCTCAGAGCCCCATCCAACCTGAATGTTTCCAGGGATGGGGCATCTGCCATCATTCTGGGCAACCTGTGAAGTGTTTCTGTTATAAAAAATTTCTTCCTAATGTCTAGTCTGAACCTCCACTCAGTTTACAACTGTTCCCCCTTGCCCTATTGCTACAGGCTCGATTAAAAAGTCTGTACCCAACTTTCTTGTGTGCCCCCATTAAGCACTGACAGGCAGGGTTTCCCTGGAGCTTTCTCTTCCCCAGGCTGAACAACCCCAACTCTCCCAGCCTGGCCTCACAGGAGGTGCTCCAGCCCTCTGAGCATCTTGGTGGCTCTCAGCACTTGTGTGGCCTTTCACGAGTGATACAATAATTGAAGTCAAAAGCAGAGAGGTCCTCACTGCTTACAGCAAGTGGCAGACTTCCATTTCTCCACATAAAGAGGATAAATCTGGGTTCCCTTTGGGACTGCAGGCTGTACTCAGAGGAGGACTGGGGTGCCGGTTTGGAGGGCAAGCCACCGGGCAAAGTTGTTTTGAAAGTAGCAGGTTGAAGTCAATGCTCTTATCAGATGTGTAAGCAGCAAATAAAGGGTCGGATCCTGCTAGGAGCAGCAGGGTGCTCAGCAGGTTCCTGCTCACCTGGCAGCCCTGGGAGAGGAGGGCACACAGCACCCTGTCAGGGATGCTCTGAGTGGTGCAGGATGGAGGCCAGGCTGGGCTTTTGCTGCCTACCCACTCCCTCGCATCCTGTCCTGTGTGGTTAGAGCACTGTGAGCTGCAAATGGCAGAGCTGGTAACAAAGCACAAACATCTCTGCAACCAAGCCAGAGTTTGACCTTGGCAGGTCACCATCTTCCTAAATATAGCATCCAAATCACAGGAGTGGGGTGGCACCAGGGTTCTTGTGGGCAGTGGCTGAGCAGAAGACAGCCCCTGGCCAAGGAGTAAACCTCCAGCCCACGGGAACTGTCACCCATCAAGACAAGGCATCTTTGTGATGAGGCTTCCAGTTTGGCCCCAGCCCCTGTCATTTTTGCCTTCTACAGGCACAAGGGACCCCTGGGATCCCCATGTCCCAGGGCCTGCTCCTCTGCCCTCACCATCTCAGGGCTGCCTTGCCCTGCAGCTCACCAGGACAGCACTAGTGTCACAGCCTCCCCCCCAGCACTGCAGGACCAGAGTGACTCAAAGAATATTAGGGATGCACCATCTGGGTGGCAAAAGGCTTGATGTTGGACTCAATCCCTTGGGCTTGCAGCCCCACTGTGTGTGGGATCAAGCCCTACAAAGCCAGGGGGCACTGCCAAGCCACTACTTTTAGTCCTTTGTAGCTTAAAATCGGTGTTATCTTTGGAAAGGCCAACCCTAAGCAGGGGTCTAGGCTAAAGCTGAGCTCCTAGACATGTGGTAAGCTTGCTCCAGGCAAAAAGCTGTTTTGTGGTGGACAATCCCAAGGACACTGCAGGCAGCTGAGGACCACGAATGAGGCCACGGTGAGGGGCAGCTCCTGCTCCACAAAGTCCTCACCCAATGCCTCAGCCCCATGGTGATCACAGACATTTTCTAAGGCTCTTCAGAGCTTCCTCTGAATTTAACAGTTACATTTGGAGGAAGAAATAGACCCGAGAAGTCATCACTTAATACTTTCCCCGAATCCTGAGTGTCGGGACCAAGAGGCAGCTGATACGGTGTGAAACCACAGCAATGAGCATTGCAGAGAGCAGCAAGAGAGCTTTTGCACAGCTATTCCTGAGCCCTGGCTGATAAAATAGCCCTGGGAAAGAAAAGCTTTTCAAAGCTGTTTCTGGTCATGATTTCACCAGAATGGGAAGAACCTGCAGGTAACGCTGGAAAGGCCCAGCCACATCACTGGTCCCATCACATGCACTTTGCTGGGGAGGCTGGAGACAGCAGCAACCTCAGAGGAGCTGCTGGGCTTGTAAAGGAGGATGGGGATAGATGGGTTTTGGGTACCCAGCACAAGACATCACTGGAAGGTTGGCCAGGTCGTGCCACAAATCAGGAAATGGAGGGTTTGTAGTCACTGGCACCCTGACGGGGAAAGCTGAGTGGAAAATATGACAGCAGGGATGCTGTCAGAGCTTTGTCAGTGGGGAGCACAGGCTGGCAGCTCCTCTTCAGGAAACCATTGCTTCACATTGGCAATCCAGGGAGCAAGTCTGGAGGAGTCACCTCTTCCATTCCACATCACCACGTCTTGTGGCTTCATTGGCTCAAGGCAGGAGTCAGGGACAATGGTGTCAGATCTACCAGGAGGTGCTGACCAAGCTGATATCTGGGGAAGACAAAGCCCCATTGCACTGTCTTGTCACTGTTGCTATTCAGAACCTGTTGCTATTCAGCCCAGGAGGACAGAGCTGCACAGGGTGTGTGGTGCCATTGGCCCCTGGCTCTGTTGCCACCTCACTGCTTCACATCAATGGCAGGAATGGGCAGAAAGACTCAAAAGTCTCAAAGCCCCTGTTATTCCATCCAAGGGCCAAGTAGCATCACAGTTGCGCATCCTTGACTACTTGGCTGCTGTAGGAACACAGGGAGACACAGGCTTGGGAAAGGAGGGCCATAGTCCAGAGGGATGATGGGCAATGGAGAGAGGATCCAACACCAGAGGGAAGAGTCTGCCTGCATGGAATAACCCCAGGGGAGGTGAAGTCACCTTCACCTGGTGATGAGCCCACCACTGAGAATTCAATAGAGTTTTCTTTCACCCCCCAAGCTGTCTAAACATAACCATACCCATCCACTTGTGAACCACGTCGGGCACAGTTGCTCCAGCCAGAACTAACCCCTGGGTGAGACAAAGGGAAAATGTGATCCACCACTTGCATTCCTACTGACCCTGTTGCAATATTTCCACTGATCAGCAAATTGCCTCCGTTTGTTCTCTGCACTTTGGGTTTTGTTTACCAAGAAAATATCCGGTTGCCTGCCGCAGTGATCTGTCAAAGGAGCATTTCTGAAGGCAGCAAGGTGAAAGCTGACGAGAAGAGAGTGAGTCTTCTTTTTGGTTGCCTGCTGTGGTTTTGTGACTAGCTCTCTAAAATGTGCTGCTCACTCCACATGCTCTTTACAATTGACAAAACCTGGGTGCTGTGTGGTATTAAGAACAATACATTCAAAAAGAAGATTTTATTCTGAGTCACAAAAGGAGTTTGCCTGAGATGCTGTGGGAGAGACGCAGAAGAGAAGCTGTAACAGAAACCTAAATTAGTCCCTTCAGCACAGGGCCCTGGCCAGAAGGGAAATTTGAGCTTTTCCCCCATTTACTTTTTTGCTTCTTCAGAAGCATCTGAGCTCTTGTATCTCCAGGACAACCCCATTATACCAGAGAAGAAGAGAATAGCCAGAACACCACACAAAGCATCACCAGCATCAGGAGAAAAGTTGTGTTACAGTTTCTGTTCATATTTTGCCATCTTGTGTGAATGAGAGAAAGCTCTTAGAGTCCAGAGAAGCAAGAAACAACCTCAGGGATAGAAGAAAATGTCAATACTTGTGATGGTCACATCTCTCGGTGGGAGAAAAGAGCATAAGATGGTGGTTGTAGTCACTATTGTGGTAATAGCAGGCTCCAACCCCATTGAGAGACACCTGTGTGGATGTCAGCAAAAATCTCAGGCTCAAGCAGATGAACATGAGCTGTCCCAGGGTTCTGCTGTGCAGAAGGTGGTTCAAAGTAGGGTGTGGAGCACCAACTCCACTGGGTTTTGCCCAGTGATGTGAGAGGACATCTGCACTTTCTCTGCCAGCCAATGGAATGGCAATGGGAAAGAGCTGCAGAAACAGCACTGGGGTGCTGGTGACCCTCTGAGCCACCCTCCTGCAAGGGCCATCCCCTGTGTCCTCTTCCCTCCAAAACCCCCCTCACCTCCCTGCCCTAGTGTTCAACCCACAGACCCACCCCGAGCCAACATTTCCCAAGGCAAAAGAGGTCAGTAGAGAGCAGGGAAAGGTGACGGTGAGAGCAGTAACCCTGCAAAGGATGGAGGGCCCCAAAGGGCACATGGCTTTGTGCCACATCTGGGCTGCACATCTGGACAGCAATGTCAACCGTAGAGAGCACCCAGCCCCTAAACTGCTGATGCTGAGCCTTGCCGAAGCTGTGAAACCACAAATCAACACCAGAAACTTCTTGCTGTGACAGCTGCACCTACTTCTGCTGGCTTCCTAAAAATAGAGCCTGGCCAGAGAGCCCCCCCAGCCCTCCCGAACAAGCCCCTGCTGCCGGAGTCCCGGCGGAAGGGAGAGGGAGCATCCCGCGCATCCCCCGCCCTCAGCCACTCTCCCTGGGGGTGGGTGCGGGGCCCTTCGACCCGCGAAGCCGCAATGAAACGCCCCGGCTCTCTGCCCTGCTCCTCTCTGCCCTTTCGTGTCGTGAAAGGAGCGGGGAAAAGCAAAACCTGAGGGAGGCTGCGGGGCCACCAACGCCAGGAGCTGCCTCCCCCGGCACGGGGTGGGTGGGTGGGGAGGGTCCCAGCATCACTTTTGCATCGCCCCTTCCTTCCCCCACCTGCCCCGTCAGGACGGGACCGAAGGAGCCAGGACCGTGTCTTCTGTATCCGTGTGGGATGCAGAACAAAACAAACAACCAAACAAAAAAGCCCCAGGAGGAGAACGGGGGGTGCTGCACATTCCTCCCCATCCCACAGAGCTGCACAGGGCCAGCCTTGCCACACCAGGGCCACCCACCCCTTGGCTGCCACCACCCCACAAGTGTCCATGGCCCCCCAGGTGGGATTGCTCATGAGTCAGGGCTTGCATCATGCCCTAAACAGTGTTTCACAGCTCTTGGTCAAAGCTCAGGAAGTGATGCCACATGCAGTGCTGGGCTGGATAGGGTTTTAGGGATTTCAGGTGGATCGTGTCATGGGGGGTGGGTGAGACACAGCCCAGATCAGTTACCATCCTACACAGCCTTTCCCTCCATAGCTCTGCTGCTGGCTGAGCCCAAGGCTGGCCTGGCCTGCTCACCCCTCTGGAGCTGCACAGCCCAGACACATTTTGCAGCAAATCATCTGCATCCTGGCTGGAAATTACCAAGAGATTGTAACCCAGGGTTGGTTTGATAGCCACCAATTCAATTTTCTGCCTTTCTCTCCTGCATTAAACCACACTCCCCCCGCCAACGCAATATTAACACAAATTGCTCATCCTTTTCAAAACCTTCTCACTACACAGCATTCTTCACCTCCATGACTCTTCAGTGCATCCCCTTTCAGCCTTCACTGTCACTTCTCCCCTCTCTCTCCACTGACCTTTGAATCCCCGGGAAGGCTGTGCCCATCCCCCAGCATCACTGGGATCCCCTTGGGGTCATGCACAGCCCCCAGATGAACACAAGTGAGTGACACTGCTGGTGGTGACAGCAAGGGTGAGGCATCTAAAGGAGATGCAGACAAGGAGCACTGCTCTGACCTGAGGGCTTTGAGAAGAAAACCCTCAGCTTCTGCCTGGAAGTAACCACTCCCATGGAAGGCAGGTCCCGGGTGCAGGAGGGGTCTGTGCTTGGGTGGAATCCACAGGCAGCCATGTAATGCCCAGTCTGAGAGCTCAAGCAAAGCAATGGTTGCAGAGTCAGAAGCATCAAGACCCAGCTCAGATCTCTTGCAAAACGATGCAGAGGGAGCAGCATTGCCCTCAGTGACACACAGCAGATACTGCAACGCAACCCGCAGCCCTCAGGTCCTGGCTGCAAGCTGTGATACTCTGAGCCAGGCAGGCAGGCATTGCTAGGAGCCCTGTCCCCACACAGTGCCAACCCTCCTGCTGCTGCCCCAACAACGTGTGGGTCCTCACCCCAACAGTTTATTTGACGTATCCTCAGACACAGCTTACTCCTAGGCCAGGCTGCAATGGCCTGAGATTTGGGGCCTCATCTTGCAAACAAATCCACCATAAAATCCCTGGGAGTCTGCCAGAGCCACGGCAAGAGCTAAAACAACTCTGCCATCTACTGACTTCTTCAGCTCCCCTCCCAGCCCACTCCATCCTTCCATCCCCGCATACCTGCATTCCACCCGGGAATCTGCTGCTAAAACCAAAACAGGAAGGATGCTGGAGGAGGCTGCAGCCTCCTGCTGTGGGCACTGCTCGAGTGAGTCCTCAGGCAAAGACTTAATGAGCAAACTAAAGCTGCTGCCAATAATGAGGTTATTGGTGCTCAGTCCTGGTTAAAAGGGAGGGCAAGGCCAGCTCCCACTTAGCACAGATGCTTCAGGAATTTCTCTGTCTCAACACACCCAGCTGCAGGTTTTCTTTTGCCCAGCTGAGGAAGCAGTATCCATGGTTGGCCTGTGTCTCCCTGAGGTCAGAGGAGAGCCCAGCGGGTGCTCAGCCAGGGGTGGTGCAAAGCCTGGATCCAGGCCAAGCTTTGTCCATGCTCAGTCGATTTCACAGTGGAATTGAAAACCCCCAGACAGGGGTGGGGGGCACCCCTTTTGTAGGAACTGCCACCCATGAGCAGAAACCTGGGCAACCAGATCAGCTCAGCACCACCTCTCCCATAAAATTAAAAGGAAACAACACATCCAGAAGTGGAAATAGAAAAACACCCTTGGTGCTATAGAAACCATCCTGCCAGGGTGGGAAGGCACCTCCCAGACTGGCCAAGGGGCCATCTCTTCTTTGAGCTCTGCAAAGCAAAGAAGCATTGGCTGCAGAGCTCAGGGGAGACACCCAGCCATAAGGACAAGGATGTCACCAGCACTACAGCATCAGCTCACTCCTGAGCACTGCAGCTGTGAAAATTGATGGTGGCAGCTCAAAGACAAGTGTCAAGCCTGCACCTGGGAAGCCAAGATCTGCCTCTCCCCACAGTGTTCTGAGGATGCACCAGATGGAGGATGGAAACTTCCCATGGGAGTTCTGCTGCATGATGCTGCTACCAGAAACATTAACAGGAGGGTTTTAAAGATGTTTCGCTTTCTAAACAGCTGTTCCACGAATACTTTATTTTCCCAAGGGAGACATTTCCTTTGCAATACAGGTACCAGTGCCAAAAGGTTGTGTTGCAGCTGGAGCTCCCCTGCCCTGCACAACATTTCTGTCACAGCCAGACACACCTGTAGCCAGACACACATCTCACCATGAAGACTTGCTTTGAATTTGGTCACTGCCAGAGAGATACAGGTCCCCACACACCCTGCTGAGCTCTCAGTGCTGTGCATCCTTTCCAGAAAGGGTGTTGCAGACTTCAAAATGAGTAATGAGGTGAACAGAGTGCCTAGAGCACCTGGTGCTGGTATGGCACTGGCTACACCAGCTTCAGCATCTCCCCCTGCCTTTTTCATCCCAGAGGAAAGGCATTTCCAAGAAACAGCTCCAGCCCAGGAGAATCACAGCCCCAGTGCATGAGCAGGGCATCTCCCATCCTTACAGGAATTCAAAGGAAAAAGATGCTGCAGGCCCGGTCCCTGCATCCCACTGATGCTGGGAACAAATCCACTGCTGTTTCCAGGCACGAGTTACTCTTACCAGCACAGAGCTGCTTCTTACACACACAGAGCTTCTCAGATCTTGCAGCCTGTTTGCAGAGGGCTGAGACCTCAGCTCCTCTCACATTTATCACAGGGACCAGGCACAGAGTGGCTGCTGTGCTGGGAGCCCCATGCCCAGCCATGGCCTCTCTCTCATCTGCTTCATAATGGGACAGCTCTGCTCTGCCTCCTGCCCCACCACACCTGGGCTATGATGAGCAGATGCCTGGAAAAACCTCTGGAAGCACACTGAGTGTGCCAGCTGCCTTCATCCTTCCCAGAGGTTTACCACAAGGAATGGACAAAATTCCTCTACAGCTTGAAGAAAATGTGGCTTGCTCAAGGACTATGATTTAGGAGGGGATGGGGCTAAAAAGCTAAAGCTAAAATGACTATAATCCTGCAAGTGCTCAGAATACTTCCAGTACAAACCCAGAGCTCTTGTATTACATATCCCTGAGCTCCCAGGGAGAGAAGTTAAGAAAGTTTTCCTCCCCTCATGGCAAGGATGGATGAGAACATCCCAGGATGGTTGGAGCTTCAGGTCCACAGTGCCTTAAGAACCCCATGGAAAGGGCATATCTGGATTTACATTGGACAGCAGAAATCTCTTAGACCCAACTATATCCTTTAGCTGATTTCAGGAGCTGCCAAACACTGTGCCTGCCAAAAATCCAGACCAGGTTCTTTGGTCACAGCTGAAGGCACTATCACACATCTGGCATCTGGCAGAGGAGGGTGTGGGTAACCACAGAGACCACCACTACACCTAGGTGATGCTCCCTCTTCTACCAAGCTGCTAAACTAATCAGCAGCTTTTAATAAAAATCCCCCTTAAGTCAAGGTGAGGAGTGTGTTGTAATATTCTTTCTGAAGGAAAAGAGACTGGGGACATCCTGGCATGCAACCCATCCCAGCTGTGCCATGGGACCTAGAGCTGAAACCACCCCTATACATAAGGGATGGTCAAGACCAAAGGCCATGTGTAGGGTGAGGTGTGCAAGCTGGAACCTCACTGGGGACACACACACATTGTGGGGCTGTGCCAGTTCCAGGCATGGTGCCCACTGGGCATGGTGCCCACCTTGACGCAGAGACACTTCCAGGGCAGAAGATAAGACCAAAGAGCTCTGCAGCAACTGATTCCTTCCTCCAAGCAGATTTCCATATACCCTGAGAAACCCCACTCCAGCTCAGTATAAGGATTCAGGAGGAAGCCCAATTAACAACCCATTTGCACAGTTGGGGAGGTGCCAACCCCTTTCATGGCACAGGAGCAGCAACATGGCCTGGAGGACTGCAGGGCATCCACAGCTTCTGTTGCTGTGTCCTTCTCAGAGCCTGTGGATAAGTGGTGTTCATGGGATGGGACAACTTCCTCCTTCTTCCCAGCAGGAGGAGAAAATGTCTTCCTTAACAGCTGCCACTGCAAACTTTTGACACTTGGTGGCTCTTGCTGGGTGGCAATGCACCAGGGAGTCATTCATAAAATTGTGCCTCAGGTAGGAAAAAGGCCAGAGCTCTGCATGGGAAATTAAATGCTCTTGAAATTACTTTGCTGTCCTGGGGATATTAACATACAAAATTAATGAAAGGCCCTTCAGTGTTTCATAATTCATCCTCAGTGAACACCAAATCCCAGAGCTCTGCAGCTCTGGGATGGCATCAAGGCCAAGAAAGCACTCAGCAGAATTGCTGTGTCCCTACAGGCTTTGTTGGAAGCTGGATAGAAAAGTCTCACCTAGACTGACAGAACTTTGAGAAGCAGTTTTTGCTCCCTCAGATGGTGTTAGAGGCTCTGGAGGGGGTTGCATGGTGCTCAGCACATCCCATCATACAGGCTGAGGCTCAGGAGACACCAGACAAAGAAGGCATCCTTCATTAAAATCCAAGATCCAGTGCCCACCTCCAACGGTTGCTGATAACCAAGGAAATTATGGACCCACCTTGTGCCCATCCAAGTTTGTTTCTTCCTACACCATGGGCTGCAACCAGAGAGCTGTGTCCTGCTGTTCCCCATGGCACCCCTGAGCTGAGGGCACTGTCCTTCATTTTCCCTTGTTTCACCCATCTCTCTGATCCTTGCTGAGCTGCTCTCCAGTTTTCACTTCCCCAGCAGTGGGGGCTTAAAGCTACATCTGGTGGGACATTTGCTTGCCACACCAGGACATTGGAGGGTACACAGCAGAGTTCCTTGGGAAGCAGCAGCAGCTGCTGGGGCCAGGAGCTTGGGAAGAGGGAGCTGGTGTGCCTGCAGGATGCTGCCAACCCTTCTGGGGACAAAGCACTGTCCCTGGAGCATGGCCCAGCCTTGCACTGTCCCTCTGCCCCTGGGCATTGAAGGGTCTTTTCCAAGTATTTTCTGGTTCCATCAGCAGGCAAAAAGGTAGTGTTTGCATTCCTTTCCTCTATCCATACCTTATTCTTGTGTCTTTTGCAGTCTATACAGTAAACACAGTGTTCAAAGACTGCAGAAGCAGCACAGTTGGACTGTCAAGAGGACTATACATACATGGTGAAAACCTGCTGCCACCAAAAATATGCATCTAAAGAGGCCAGACCAAGCATCCTTCCTGACTGTCTGATCCATATCAGCACAGCTGGATTTCCCAGTTTAGGAAGAAGAAGGAAAAAGTGATGAGCTTCCTCTGACTCTGCCACCTGAGCCCAGGGCACAGGGGCTATACATGGTGGGGTGTCCCTGCAGGAGTGACCAGAGACAGCAAGGTTACAAATATAATGTTCTTTTTATTCCAAAGAGAGCAGCTAGGCTCTCTTCATTCAAAGAGAGTCCAAGCTCTGCATTAGGCCCTGAAAAGAAACAAAGAATAATGGATCATGCTTATCCATGGAATAAATGACAACGCTGAATGTTCAGGAAATGCAAGACCAGACTCATTTCCTACAGGGAGAAGAACAGTATCTTCTTTCAGAAGAGAAAGGCTTCAGGCTCTCAGCAGTTTTGCTATATGCTAGGTGACTGAAATAAAACTACTTGAGTAGCCACCAAAGAATTGGGCTGAAGTCACTGAAGCCACTGCTTCAGAGGTTTCAGAGGACAGAAGTACAGAAACAAACTAAATACAAGTGCAGCCTTGTGAGAAGGGCTCTTAGTTTCACATTAACCACAACTGGTCAGTGAAAACCTGAACACTGATGGTTTATCAGCTGCATGATTTACACAAGCCTGCTTCTGAAAAATCATGTCATAAAAGTAGCTGTCAGCTGAGAGGCAGTCTCAAAAACA